>NC_073407.1:7243256-7847256 GCF_028641065.1 Leucoraja erinaceus
AAGGTTAATTCCCGGGGTGGCGGGACTGTCGTATGCTGAGAGAATGGAGCGGCTGGACTTATACACTCTGGAGTTTAGAAGGATGGGAGGGGATCTTATTGATACATATAAGATTGTTAAGGGTTTGGACAGTTAGAGGCAAAAAACGTGTTCCCGATGTTGGGGGAGTCCAGAACCAGGGGCCATAGTTTAAGAATAAGGGGTAAGCCATTTAGAATGGAGACGGGGAAACACTTTTTCTCACAGTTGTGAGTCTGTGGAATTCTCTGCCTCAGAGGGTGGTGGAGGCCGGTTCTCTGGATACTTTCAAGAGAGAACCAGATGGGGTTCTTACAAATAGCGGAGTCAGGGGATATGGGGAGAAGGCAGGAGCGGGGTACTGATTGGGGATGATCAGCCATGATCACATTGAGTGGCGTTACTGGCTCGAAGGACCGAATGGCCTACTCCTGCACCTATTGTCTATTGACTGTACGTTGGCCAGTAGAATGGTAGGGAGAGGGGCCGAAGTCCCCTGCGCTTCAGTCTTACTTGTAGTCCTGCCCGACGACCACGTTTCCATACTCTATGAAGCCTTCCTCGGTGTTTAAAGGTACAGTACTTGCGAGTCTCCGCGAGGTTGGGGATTCCAGCTCCGTTGCTGCTGGGAGATCCTGCCCGACGGCCTCCATTGCGGACTCCATGAAGGCCTCCCCTGTGTTTTCAGGTACAGTACCTACTGTACCTACGCGCCTCTGCGAGGTCAGGGATTCCCCTCTGATCGGGGATCCCCTTACAGTCTCTATCTTCGGTCGTTCGCAGTAGCGCTAGTGCATTTAAATGCGTTAGCAGTTCGCTATCTACAACGTTGATTTCTGCAGATTCTTTGATACAGGTGAGCTCAGAAATACTATATTTGAAGATTTTCTGTTGTGCCACTGGCAAAATGTCGCCGCATGTAGGCGCCATCTTAGAGGTAAATATTTGGCTTGAGTGCAGTCATTCATTTAATAAAAGGAAGGAAGAAACATAGTAATTTGCTCATTTCATTTTGCAATATTAATGTGCATATGCTATAGAAACATAGAAATTAGGTGCAGGAGTAGGCCATTCGGCCCTTCGAGCCTGCACCGCCCTTCAATATGATCATGGCTGATCATCCAACTCAGTATCCCGTACCTGCCTTCTCTCCATACCCCCTGATCCTCTTAGCCACAAGGGCCACATCTAACTCCCTCTTAAATATAGCCAATGAACTGGCCTCAACACTACCCTCTGTGGCAGAGAGTTCCAGAGATTCACCACTCTCTGTGTGAAAAAAGTTCTTCTCATCTCGGTTTTAAAGGATTTCCCCCCTTATCCTTAAGCTGTGACCCCTTGTCCTGGACTTCCCTAACATCGGGAACAATCTTCCTGCATCTAGCCTGTCCAACCCCTTGTTTTTTGTAAGTTTCTATAAGATCCCCTCTCAATCTCCTAAATTCTAGAGAGTATAAACCAAGTCTATCCAGTCTTTCTTCATAAGACAGTCCTGACATCCCAGGAATCAGTCTGGTGAACCGTCTCTGCACTCCCTCTATGGCAATAATGTCCTTCCTCAAATTTGGAGACCAAAACTGTACGCAATACTCCAGGTGTGGTCTCACCAAGACTCTGTACAACTGCAGTAGAACCTCCCTGCTCCTATACTCAAATCCTTTTGCAATGAAAGCTAACATACCATTCGCTTTCTTTACTGCCTGCTGCACCTGCATGCCTACCTTCAATGACTGGTGTACCATAACACCCAGGTCTCGCTGCATCTCCCCCTTTCCCAATCGGCCACCATTTAGATAATAGTCTGCTTTCCCGTTTTTGCCACCAAAATGGATAACCTCACATTTATCCACATTATACTGCATCTGCCAAACATTTGCCCACTCACCCAGCCTATCCAAGTCACCTTCCAGTCTCCTAGCATCCTCCTCACAGCTAACACTGCCCCCCAGCTTAGTGTCATCCGCAAACTTGGAGATATTGCCTTCAATTCCCTCATCAAGATCATTAATATATATTGTAAATAGCTGGGGTCCCAGCACTGAGCCTTGCGGTACCTCACTAGTCACTGCCTGCCATTGTGAAAAGGACCCGTTTACTCCTACTCTTTGCTTCCTGTTTGCCAGCCAGTTCTCTATCCACATCAATACTGAACCCCCAATGCTGTGTGTGCTTTAAGTTTGTATACTAATCTCTTATGTGGGACCTTGTCGAAAGCCTTCTGGAAGTCCAGATACACCACATCCACTGGTTCTCCCCTATCCACGCTGCTAGTTACATCCTCGAAAAATTCTATAAGATTCGTCAGACATGATTTACCTTTCGTAAATCCATGCTGACTTTGTCCAATGATTTCACCACTTTCCAAATGTGCTGCTATCCCATCTTTAATAACTGACTCTAGCAGTTTCCCCACTACCGATGTTAGACTAACTGGTCTGTAATTCCCCATTTTCTCTCTCCCTCCCTTCTTAAAAAGTGGGGTTACGTTTGCTACCCGCCAACCTTCAGGAACTACTCCAGAATCTATATCATGCATGTACTTGGGGAATAAATAAAACTGTTCTTAATCTTTTATTTACTCAAAATGCACTAAATTTCGTAATTAGTTTTTGTGGTCTGCAGGTGATATGTTAAGATGACATTGGGCAAGTTTATGATGTTGCCATTTTTGGGCAAGGCCTTGTTTAGGAAGTTGATCTTCTCCATCTTTTGAATCCAGAGTAAAAAATAGTGCGTTAAATTATTTGGCCCGCGTTTTGAAATTCCACTAAAATGCCTGTTTCATGTTGTACATTACATAATTATGAAATAAACAGGTAATGATAAATTAGAACTGTGGTCACAATTTATGTTTTGCAGTAAGATGACGTACATATGTAGCTAAAATATAATTCTTGTGCACATTTTAGTTTAGTTAAGAGCTACAGCATGGAAACATAAGGTCATACGTGATAGGAGCAGAATTAGGCCATTCGGCCCCAAGTCTACTCTGCCATTCAATCATGGCTCCCTCCTAATCCCATTCTCCTTCCTCCCCATAACCCGACACACCCATACTAATCGCAACAGGCTATTTGACCCACTGAGTCCGCACTGACCTGTGATCCACACGCATTTACACTCTCACACAAACCATGGACAATTTACATTTATACCAAGTCAATTAACCTACAAACCTGTACGTCTTTGGAGTGTGGTAGGAAACTGAAGACCTCGGAGAAAATACACACGGTCACAGGGAAAATATACAAACTCCGTGCAGACAGCACCCGTAGTCAGGATCGAACCCGGGTCTCTGGTGCTGTAAAGCAGCTACTCGAGCACTGCGTCACCATGCCACCCTCTGGAACTCTGGCAAAGAGAAGGGGAAAGAATTGGAAATGCAATTGAAATAGTTCATGTCCTCGGTACCTCTGATTTAGTTTCCTTTTCTTCCAGCATGATATGTCCTGTCTAGTCTTGTTCACTTTATACTGCGTGAATACCCCTCACCGTCCCATTCCCCGAGTCTCTGTCTCAGGAAGGGTCTCGACATGAAACGTCACCTATTCAATTTCTCCACAGATGCTGTCTGTCCGGCTGAGTTACTCCAACTTTTTGTGTCTATTTTTGGTTTAAACCAGCATCTGCCATTTCACTTTACTGCCCATAGTCTGGGATTCCCTAAACAGCTTTATCTCACTGTTCTTCCCATGTTTCAGATCTCGTGTTTTCATTTCCTCATTTGCCACAACATGCATTTTTCCCCATTATGCCCCTTGAGATTCTTGGATTCGTTTTCTATATTAAAAGCATTACATCATGAAAGTTGTTTTTGACAATACTCTGGACGCTTACAAGACACACATTTGATAGCATGATTTAAAAGGACTTGGTTGATAAATATGTTATTCAGGTTGTGAAAAGGGGGTTAGAAATGACACAACTCTTTCCCCTTTCCTTTTGCATCGACATGCCTACCCCTGGCTTTGCATTTCACTCCTCTCTGTATCTGACCCCCTTTGTATCTTTTTCATTTCTATTCTTTGTCACTTACTCCGCCAGTCACATCTTCACCCCTCTTCTGTATCTGCCCATCACGTGCCAGGCTTTGTCCTGTCCCACCTCTTTCTAGTTTCCCTTCTTATCCAATCAGTCTGAAGAAGGGTCCCAACATGAAACGTCACCTCTCCATCCAATCAGATGTTGTCTGATTCTCAAGTACTTTGGTCATTTGCTCAAGATTCCAGCAACTGCATTCTCTTGTGTCCTCATACCTTAATAGAAAAAAAAATCTTCTGAACTACTGTTATCTAATGGTTGTTGGTTAATGTATGATGGGAGATGCTGGGCATGTTGTAAAAAAAAAATAGGAACCTTCTTTTGCAGGAAAGAATAAAGATGTGGGATGTTTTTTGTAGAAATTGGTATACCTAACTACCTGAAAATCTAATTCTAAAGAATAATATATATTGTGAATACTAAAACAGTAATCTGGTCGACACAAAATGCTGGGGTGACTCAGCAGGTCAGGTAACATCATTGGAGAATATTTTTTTTTTTCTCCAGGTAAAAAATGGTCCCTTTTCTCCAGAGATGCTGTCAGACCTGCTGAATTACGACAGCATTTTGTATCAATCTTTGGTATAAATTGGCATCTGCAGACACACCAAATAATTTGGTAATGGGGAAGACATTTAAAGCCAAACTAAGTTGTCCAAGTCTCAAGCCATTTTAATTTGTCAATCATTCCCACCAGATAAGTTTGAGATTTACTGATTTTTAAAATTCTAATGGATCTATTTTAATTTTTTTTATTGGATTGCTCTTTGAAGTGAAGGGAGTTTCAGGAGTGTGTGTGTGTGTGTGTTTTTGGATTCTATTGAGTTCTGCTACAGATAGAATGATTTGAATGGCTTGTTTTGTGCAACTGCTTAAAGTTTTGCAGATACATCTTTGGAGTAAACTAACTAAAATCAAATTGTATTTTTCCCTCTCAGTTGATAGATGAACAGATATTATGTGTGCATGGTGGACTTTCTCCTGATATCAAAACCCTCGATCAAATTCGAACCATAGAGCGTAATCAGGAGATCCCACATAAAGGAGCCTTCTGTGATCTCGTATGGTCAGATCCTGAGGATGTGGACACCTGGGCTATCAGCCCTCGAGGAGCAGGATGGCTCTTTGGAGCGAAGGTTACCAATGAGGTAAGCTGTCAACCACAGACTGCTGCCACATTGAGGAGCTAAGCAAACGTTTTAAAATGTTGTATACACAATACACAATACAATTTATTTGTCACTTGAACCTCATAGAGGCTCAAATGAAATGTTGTTTCTGCAGTCATACACACATGGAAAAAAAAGACCCAAGACACAACACAGTTTACACAGACATCCATCACAACACATCTCCTCCTCGCTGTGATGGAAGGCAAAAAAACGTATCTCTCCCCTGCACTCCCCATTCCCCTCCCGATGTCATTCAAAACCCCCGGAGGGCAATGGCAATTGTCCCGCGGCCATTAAAGCCACGACGGGCGGTGATGTAAGGCCCTGCTCCAGGCACTCCTCGACCCCGCAACTCGGCCGGGTGAAGTCGCCGTTGCAGAAGTCTCGAAAAGCGGTCTCCCAGCAGGGACCCGCGAGCTCCCGGTGTCACTGTCTGCCAGACCTGCGGTAAGCCTCCGAATCCCCGGGGGTCGGGTCACAGCAGCGCGCCACCACAGCTCCACCCGCTCCGGACTCGGCCAGCTCCATGATGGCGAGCAGCTCCACGACTGGAGCCCCAGGACGTTCCTGCCGGAGGCCGCTCCACGTTGCAGCCCCAACGACAACGGAGACCCGACAGGGAAAAGGTCGGGTTCTCCGTGCAGGGGAAAGATTTTAAAAGTTTCCCCACCCACCGCAACTTTATATGTTGATTAAAATTAAGATTAAACTTTATATGTTGGTACTTATGTTGGTATTTCTTGAAAATTGCTCCCGAACATGATAATACAAAATATACCATGAGGTTGATGATAACCAGCAGGTACCTTCAGGCTTTCCCTAGTTTCTGGTCTTTTCTTCAGTATTGAATGCTAAATTGAGCTGTGCTTTTCTTTACTGTTTAAGTTTGGTATTTCACTGAAATATAATCTGGACAATGTTTTTGTAGATTTTAACACATTTTGGAATCCTTGTTTTGTTTTTTTTGTAGTTTGTCCATATCAACAACTTGAAACTAATCTGTCGAGCACATCAGCTAGTTCACGAAGGATATAAATTCATGTTTGATGAAAAGTTGGTGACTGTATGGTCTGCTCCAAACTATTGCTATCGCTGTGGAAATATTGCATCAATCATGGTCTTCAACAACGTAAACTCAAGGGAGCCAAAGCTATTTCGGGCAGTTCCAGATTCAGAGCGTATAATTCCACCAAGAACAACAACGCCCTATTTCCTTTAAAATATATTTTGTTTCTGGTCAAAATTTTCTTAAAATACGGTGTGCACAATGGACTGTAAACATGCATTGTGTTGTGTAGAAAAGATTCAAGATGTAGAATTTCAACCATTCTATCAAATTTTAAATGCTAAATTGAATAAAGTGGTCTAAAGGGCTGCCTTTTTCTTGTTTTTAATGCTAGCAGATATTGAGAAGCTGATTTATGTGCCCCAGTAATTAAAAAATTTGTACATTAAAATTGTATTGATCAGTTTTCAAATTTCATTGTATTTTAATATAGTAATATGGTAACTACGACTCTCGTGGGTTAAATATTGGAAATAAACTGCTTTATTATTAAGGAATGTTTACTGCCCTTTCTGAATTTTAAATGGTTAATGTGATCTTAAATTTTTGGGAGCGTGGTACAATTACAGAGTAGTAATTTGTATGCTGAAGCATGAAGCCTGGAACGTAATTAGACCATTTAATGTGCAAATTTAGCATTTAGTGGTGCAAGTTATTTGATACTGTTTTTAGAACATTTATATTTGGACTCTTTAATATGTTATCTGGTGTTAATATCTGAATATTTCAAGCTTCATATCTGATTAATTTATCAACAGTATTGAAGTAATTAACAAATCTAATTTGTCATGGATTTGTAAATCTTTCTCTTATTCGTCAGACAATCCTGAGGTTTTACTCTTAAGGCACCTGACCATCCACTGAACCTCCTTTCATGTTGGGGGATAAAGATATTCATAGGCATAGAATCTCATCATGTGATTTGTTCAGATTGCTACTATGCGGTTGTGATCAGCGAATCCTGGCAATCTAGTCCACTGAGAGACAATTCATCTGACACCACCTGATTTCGTTTTATAAGAAAGTTACCTCGAAATATTGTTTAAAAAAAAAAAAAAGAGATTTTGTTTAAATGGAATTAAGAAATCTTGTGCATTTCTGAAGATTGGACTTGCTCTAATACCTTTCTATGTGCTATGTTCTTGCACTTGTAAACTTTGCTATGTGGCGGCACTTTTTATAGCCATGTAATTATTGTATGGTGAGTCCCAGCTTGGTGTATCTTTATAAGCTGATTGTTTCAGTGCACTGTTGTGAGAGGAAATCACTTGCCACTCACCTGGAGAACAGGATCTTCTGAGGGTGTCCAAGGCAACCGTGAAACTCTTACCCAGTAGCATTTACAAATGACAATCTTACAAAGTTGTGCTGGGACCAGAGCGTTGTCGGGTGTTCTTGCGGTCTGCCCAGCATGGAATAATTTGGTACTTTCTGCCTGACCTGATTTTGAAGAGTGACTTTCAACCTGCAATGTGGAAGAGCTGTTGGAATTATAACCCAGCGGGAAGGGGAAAATCTTGAGGGGAGTAAAAAATTACGACTGTGCACAGATTGAACCAAACGTTCTGCTGTATTTTCAAAACTAACTGGAATTAAAAAAATAAAATAAAATAAAAGACTGCCATTCTAATCTCAACGTGGATAAAATGGATCTGGAAAGACAGTTTTGCTTAGATTTTTGATGATTGACTATTTATAACAGCTTGTGAGATTGCTTGTGTTCCTTTTATAACTTGCTAATTCTGCATTGTATTCAATTTGCAATGGGTTTGAACAAAAATGCACTTGAAGCCACACTATAATCTACTTTTGATTCGGTATCCATAACGTGTGTTGTGGTATTACTTTCTCATGACAGCTTTGTTATATGACAATCATGGGTAACCAGTTTTATAGTTGTGGGAAGTATGGACTATCATATATATTGGTGATTTTAACAACATGCTTTAAGGTGTGAGGATGTCTCGTATGGATGGTATTCAGATATCGCGGAAAGCAATACAATCGCATACTTGTGGTGGAAATTGGTTCCAGAGATAATCAGAACTGTACTGAAGCCCTAAATTTTGTCAAGTGCCTATCAAGAACTGGTTCCCCTCTGCAACTATTACCACTTGTACTTTCTCAACAATTTATCGTCCACTGTGGTGCATCATAGGTTCACGTTCCCTTCTTTAAAATTCCATCTTGTAACAATACAATCTACCATATAGGATTTGATCCAAGATTTATTCTCCATTATGACTTCTAACAATTGTTATGGCAAACGCAAGGAGCTTGCTCGAGACAAAGATTGGCCCTGCATTATTTTTCCCCATTTGCCCCGTATACTTGCCTGCATTTGGAAGAGAGAGGGATAATTGGGGAGAATCAGGGTGGCTTTGTCTACGGCAGGTCATGTTTAGCTAACTGAGTTTATTGAGGATGAAGGTAGTTAAGGAAAGGACAGTGGATGTTGCGTACATGGATTTTAGTAAGCCATGGTATGCTGAAGCGAAAGATGCATGGGATTCATGGTGACTTGGTCATTTTGAATCTGATCTGACTCGCCCACAGTTGACAGAAGGTAGTGGTGAAAGGGTTTTCTTCTGGCTGGAGGTTTGTGACTGGTGGTGTTTTGCCAGCCTTAGTGATGGGACCTCTGACATATTTATGTTTTTATATACCGTACATCACAATGTTGATAGGTCGGTTAATACATTTTCAGATGGTACCAAAATTTGTGCCGTTGCAGGCAGTGAGGAAGGCTGTCGAAGGAAGCAGCGGTGTGGATCAGTTACAGATATGGGGGAGACCTGGCAGATGGAGTTTGATCCAAGCAACTGAGGTGTTGAACTTGGCAAGTCAAATGCATGGGAAATAGTACCGTTACGGGTAAGACCTTCAGCATTGATGTACATGGGGATCTTTGGGTCTAGCTCTCTGAAAGTAACAACACTGCTCGATAGTGTGGCATGTCACATGTTGCCTTCATTGATCAGGACATTGAGAATAAGAGTCAGGAAGTTGAGATGCAGCTTTATAGGACATTGGCTAGCCGCCACGGAGTATTGGGTGCAGTTCCTTTTGCCCCATTACATGAATGTTATGGAGGTTTGGGAGAAGGTATGTAGAGGTTGCTGCCTCTGAGTGCTGCCTGGATTTGAGGGCATTAGCAAAAAAGGAGACGAGGAAACGTGGATTATTCTCTCTGGACGACATGAGAATGAAGGGAGATATGATAGAAGTTTATCAAGTTTGAGGTGTTGAGGGTTTTCAGAACCTTTCCCAACAGGGTGAAAATGTCAAATATTAGAGAGCACAGTTGCAAGGTCAGAGGGGCAAGTTTAAAAGAGATGTGCAGGGCAAGTTTTACAGTGGCGGGTGCCTGGAATGCACTACTAGGGGTGGTAGTAGAGGAGATGGAATAGTGGTGTCTAAGGCTTTACCCAGAAGCAGGGAAATGGAAAGATGTGGATCATGTGCAGGAAGATAAGATTAAACTGAGGTGTTCAGCACAGACATTGTGGGCTGAGCGACCTGTTCCTGTGCAGTTTTATGTTAATTGTCTTTCTGCCTTAAATGCAGCAATGATTCTGCCTTTACAACTCTCTTGGGTCAACAATACCAAAGGTGTAACCCCTTGAGAAGTTCATTATCTATCTAAGATAGGCAACCTTTTACTCCAAAGCTAAGCTTCCAAGTCCTGGATACCCTTATCAGAAATCTTTCTGCATTCGGCCTGAATTTTGTTTCCACGGTATATTCTGCCATAATCTGGTGGCTGGAACTGTTGTAGTGCTCTGGTAATGGCTCATCTGCCTGCTTACACCATCTCTACTTTTATGCTCCATAGCCACTGCAATAAAAGGCAATGTTCCTTTTTACTGCTGTTAATTGCATGCTTCACTTGCACTCTAACTTTGTTTCATGTACTAAGACGCCCACCACAGCCATGTCTAGCCTCCTATTTAAATAACTTTGCTTTTGTATTAGTGCTTTACAAATTGGCCTGTCCTCCTATTTCCCACTGTCACCATTTGGTGTTTACTTGTCCACTCAAATTATTTGTACAGTGCCCTCCATTTATTTATTTGCCTCTCTGTACTCCACAATTTGAAAATAGAAAAAAATCACATGTGGTTAAAGTGCACATTGCCAGATTTAATAAGGGCCATTTTTATACATTTTGGTTTCACCATGTAGAAATTACAGCTGTGTTTATACATATTCCCCCCCCATTTCAGGGCACCATAATGTTTGGGGCACATGGCTTCAAGGGTGTTTGTAATTGCTCAGGTGTGTTTAATTGCCTCCTTAATGCAGGTATAAAAGAGCTCTCAGCACCTAGTCTTCCCTCCAGTCTTTCCATCACATTTGGAAACTTTTATTGCTGTTTATCAACATGAGGACCAAAGTTGTGCCAATGAAAGCCAAAGAAGTCATTATGAAACTGAGAAACAAGAATAAAACTGTTAGACATCAGCCAAACAGGCTTACCAAAATTAACTGTTTGGAACATCATTAAGAAGAAAGCACTGGTGAGCTTACTAACCGCAAAGGGACTGACAGGCCAAGGAAGGCCTCCACAGCTGATGACAGAGAATTCTCTCTATAATAAAGAAAAATCACCGGTACGACAGATCAGAAACACTCTTCGGGAGTCGGGTGTGGATTTGTCAATGACCACTATCCGCAGAAAACTTCATGAACAGAAATACAGAGGCTACACTGCAAGATGCAAACCACTGGTTAGCCGCAAAAATAGGATGGCCAAGTTACAGTTTGCCAAGAAGTACTTGAAAGAGCAACCACAGTTCTGGAAAAAGGTCTTGTGGGCAGATGAGATGAAGATTAACTTGTATCAGAAAGATGGCAAAGTATGGAGGAGAGAAGGAACAGCACAAGATCCAAAGCATACCACCTCAACTGTGAAACACGGTGGGGGTGTTATGGCCTGGGCATGTATGGCTGCTGAAGGTACTGGCTCACTTTATTGATACAACTGCTGATGGTAGTGGCATGAATTCTGAAGTGTGCAGACACATCCTATCTGTTCAAGTTCAAACAAATGCCTCAAAACTCATTGACTGGCGGTTCATTCTACAGCAAGACAATGATCCCAAACATACTGCTAAAACAACAAAGGAGTTTTTCAAAGCTAAAATATTGTCAATTCTTGAATGGCCAAGTGAATCACCTGATTTAAACCCAGTTGAGCATATCTTTTATATGCTGAAGAGAAAACTGAAGGGCCTAGCCCCCAAAACTAGTATTAGCTAGTGGCTGCAATACAGGCCTGGCAGAGCATCACCAGAGAAGACACTTAGCAACTCGTGATGTCCATGAATCACAGACTTCAAGCAGTCATTGCATGCGAAGGATATGCAACAAAAATACTAAAGATGACTACTTTCATTTACATGACATTGCTATGTCCCAAACATTTTACTCTGAAATGGGGGGACTATGTATAAACACAGCAGTAATTTCTTCATGGTGAAACCAAAATGTATAAAAATGGCCTTTATTAAAATTTGACTGTGCACTTTAACCACATGTGAATTTTTTTTTCTATTATAAATCACAAATTGTGGAGTACAGAGGCAAATAAATAAATGATGTGTCTTTGGCCCAAACATTATGGAGGGCACTGTATCTCTTCACAGGCGTTCAAAACTGTACTCAATGTGCTAACAAGACTAGCTATGTAGCCTATTTCTTGCAGAGCATTTCATCGGTCACATTTTCCTGCAACATACTCTTGCATTTCCATCAATTGCCAATTCTCCTGTCACCGCAATACAGTCAGGCAATATAGATCAACCAATTAACCCATTCCTTTGGAACGTAAAAGGAAACCAGAGCACCATGGAGAATCACACACAGTCGCAGGGAGAATGT
This sequence comes from Leucoraja erinaceus, assembly GCF_028641065.1. Taxonomy (NCBI): domain Eukaryota; kingdom Metazoa; phylum Chordata; class Chondrichthyes; order Rajiformes; family Rajidae; genus Leucoraja; species Leucoraja erinaceus. The sequence goes on from NC_073407.1 coordinate 7,255,437, forward strand.
ACAGATTGCACCAGAGTCCTGGTCAAAGCCAAGTTAATTAAGCTGTGCAGCACTAATTCTAACTGGTGTTCTTTCGAGGATAGCAATTTTGTAGGTCTCATTTCCCCACTCTTTCCTCCGGGACCTGTAAATCCTCTCTCATATGCCTACTAATTCCATTTTGAGGCACTGATTGAATTTTGATTCCACCTCAACAGTAATTAATAGTCACACAATCTAATATCCCCCCCCCGCTTAAAGTTGACCAATCCAAAAGCAGATATTTTGGCTCTAACCAGTGATTATGTTCCTTCATTAACCTCCTTGACGGGAGGTTTAAATCTGTGATATACAGCTTTACATTATTGGACTTTAATAGTCTGTGTAACAGAGCACTGTGACTCACCAACTGAGCCCTGCCGTTTCCCCAGCTGAAACCTAGACTAAAAGATTTCTCGCCAGCAATTTCAAATGCATTCTATCTTCTCAGCACCTTAAATTATTCCAAAAAAAAAAAATCACAGACTGCATCCTCTCGATGTTGCAAAGTTATAGTGCAGAAGCACACTTTCTTTTCTCACGCAAGGGAATTACTGCTGCGTGTAGAAACAAGGAACTGCGGATGCTGGCTTAACCAAAAGGACACAAAATGCTGGAGGCAGCGTCTCTGGGGAAAGTGGATAGATGGCATTTCAGGTTGAGACCCTTCTGCAGACTCCAACATATTCTCTTTGCCTCCCATGTCAATTCAACACCAGAAAGTGCATCCTTTCAAACTTGGCACCTCGTCCTTTCTTTAAACCACTCTTCCATTTCTCTGGAACACTGTAATAAAATAATCAATCCATTTTTGTTTGATTGTGATGTTTTTCAATAACCTGTATTTTGCCCCTAATCACTTCATAATTACTTTTGAAAATAAATTCACGTCTGGTTTGCCTCAAGGTATAGTTAGTATGTTCGGGAAAATTTATATCTAGTGTGGCCTTTAAGGGAGCCAGAGATGTTTGTGTATTCCCAGGTACAGAATATAATTCCACCCACACAGAATGAGGCAGAATATAATAGAAGTTTGTCCTTTATAAATTGATGTAAAGTAATCTGCTGTACCCCTGGCAAACATTGCGTGGGTAGCAGTCAGTGTATGCATTTATTGCACTATAATTCAACAAATATTTCACCTTAATTAGATATGTAGATCTTGTATGGAGGCTGGATAAACTAATTTACTTGTACGCTGCACACTAACCAAAGACATTTTTCTCAAGGCTGGGAGTAAAACTTTTTATTTCACTTCAAAATTTATGTCATAACATTCCTGTGATCTCACTTTAACAGGAGAATGAATGAAGCGTAATTTGGTTTTAATGTGTGAAGAATTATCTAAGGTTAACTGTTGCCAATTTTCACAGCTAAAGAAGACATCTGCTACATTTAGCCACAGTTGCTTTGTTGTAATCATTTAATACATGAAAGAATTGTCTGACCTTGTGGGCTTTTTCCCCCAAAACATTAACCCCTTTTAACAAATAGCATCTGTCCATTAGAAGACCTAGTTCTCCTTTGAACTGAAGAGATGGTAGGCATATTTTTTGATAATTACTTAAAAGAAAACAAATAACAGATGAGATGTTTGCACAGGAGAAAAAGCTGCTGCTAGTAACTTGTTATAATGTTTTCTTGGTGTAATGTTTGTTTATTTTGTTAAATCTTTCAACTGATTGATAAAATCTACTCGGTAATCTACGTCAACAGTGGTTCATTTGGTAGAACTCTGCTTTAAGTTTAGAACTTTTGAACGTTATGAGTAAAAGACCCATTCCGGCAAGGTGTACAAGTACTTTGGCTGACATTTATCTTCCACATGAAACCAAACTACCACTTGCTCTCACAAGTAGGCACGACCAAGAGAGCTATTCCAGAGTCCTGGCCAATGTTTATATCTTCAACTTTATTAAAATGGATTTTGCGGTCATTCCATTAATGTTTGTGAGAACTGCTTGAGCACAAAATGGATGGCCAATATGACAACAGTGATTCAGCTCAGATGTACTTTGGCTGAAATTCCTTTGGGATGAAAGGCACTATAAAAAAGGAGATATTTCAAGGCTTTTGTTTTTACGCCCTTGGCCTTGAAATGGTATAGATTGTAAACCTGAGCAGCATCACAGCTCATAAACATCATTCCAAAGACAATTTTTAGTGCAATGTCCTGACACGATATCATAAAGTGCAATCTGATATCTTTGTCATGGCTGATTTAAAAAAAATATATATGAAAATTCAATTCTAAACTGAGTTCTGGCTCCAACCTGCAGAGACAATGCTAAAATGTGGTTACTTTCTGATCTGATCACATTGGTACATATGCTTATACACAAGTGAACACAAATAATTACATCAGTTGCCAAAATAAAATGCAACTACAATTTGCGATATCCATACCCAAATTAAGGAGACTTGCAATAATTAGAAAAAATCCTGTGGAGGCAAACTTTGCTGTGCTTTAGAGTCCCATGTCGCACATCAAGGAAAGGGGCCCTTTGTCAACGATAACCATTAAGTATACTATTCCCATTTACCATCACTTGATCTGTTACATGACTTTAATTATGTAGATTTAGTAAACATTTTAATTGAAGGTTACTATTGCAATTACGATATGAATAATGTGCCATTCATTAGGGACAAGGCTGAATTTTGTTTTACAACAGTGGTGCTTTCTATGTCCCTCATTCTCTTAATGACTAAAAATCTATTGATCCCAGTCTTGAATATATGCAGTGACTGAGCCTCTTGGGAAAATAATTCTAAAACCTGTACTTTGGAATGGGAATTCAATGCAGTAACGTTGATTCACTATTTAATTATTTATGTATTTTACATCTAAATGCAATTATTCTTCATTTCCACTAGTCATGCATTTCTGCCTTGGCTATCACTGCCGTGCCGCCCGTCAAGCATTAGGTTGCAGCCAATCTGTACAAAATGTTAAGTTTCCTATGACTAGTACGCACTTCAGAGCAGTCTCTGCGGAAGGCGGAAAGTGTTGGGATGGGAAGATGTGATTGGTTGTGGGAGCGTGTTGAAGGACACGGAAATGTGGGAGAACGATGTGTTGCTTGAGGAGGCCGGTGGGGTGAAATGTGAGGATCTTTACCTTTCGATAGATGAGTAGACACTTTGTTTTGGCCTGTTTTTAACTTATTTATTCCAACCTTGACTTTATTCTTTGTAATCTTGCCGATCTTTTCCCAATTACATTTGTAACACTCTGATGCCCTCTGTTACTTTGATTGTTACACCAGTGCTTCTGGGCAATTTTCCTCTCTCTTTAAAAGGAAGCCTTCCCCTTTACCAGAGCCAAAGGGGCATTGGCCCCATTCTTCACCACTGTTTATCAGAGTATTATTAGAGACACCCTTCTCATCTTTCACGTTTCACTGCGCAATTCTTGCTTCCTTCCAAGACATGGCATCAGATAATTTCTCCCCCACACCATCAGAAGGGAGCTTTCTGAAGGGATGTTTTCTCTCTCAATCTCTGCTTCGCTTCACCAGCACTCTTTCTCATATTGCTTTCGCATGCAATTGTAAAGGATACACGTAGACTTGTTGAGAGCCTGTCTGAAATAGGGTCTCAACACGAAATGTCACCCATTCCCAGTGGCGGACTGGGTCTAAAAATATTGGTTGCCAGGAGACAAAGGGGGCCCACTTCATCAGGGGCCCATTTGATATAGGGGGCCCCACTTGATATAGGAGGCCCACTTGCCATTGGGCAAGCTGACACCCTGGCCAGTCTGCCACTGCCCATTCATACTCTCCAGAGATGCTGCCTGTTCTGCTGAGTTACTGCAGCATTTTGTGTCTATCTGCAAAGTTATTATACTGACAGAATCTTTCACCTTTTCTCTTTCTTGATTGCGTTGCTATTCTTCCCTTCTAGGTCATACAATAGATGAACACGGAGCAAAATGTATGAAGCATTTAACAAATCTTTGTTTTTGTGAATGTCATGGCGTCCTAAATTTCTTTCCTTCCTTTTACCTCTTCCCATCTCAGGAACCCAAACAATCCTTCCGGGTGAAACAGTTCTTCAAGTCTTGTACACCTCATTCAGTGCTCACAATGTGGTCCCCTCTCCTTTAAAAAAAAACAAAAAAAACAGATTGGGTGACCAGTTTGAAAGATACTTCTGTTCAGTCCACAAGCATAACTAGACTAGACTAAAGGGCAAAGCTTTAAGATGAGAGAGGCAAAGTTTAAAGGAGATATGCAGATCAAGAGGGTTTGGGGTGCCTGGAACATACTGCCAGGGGTGGTGGTAGAGGCAGATGTGATAGTGGTGTTCAAGATGCTTTTAGACGGGCACATGGACATGTAGGGAATGGAGGGATATGGCTCACATACAGGCAGTGGAAATAAGCTTGGCATCATTTTCAGCAGTCATTGTGGGCCAAAGAGTCTGTTCCACATTGTTCTATGTCCTATAACCCTGAGCTTTGTGTTGCCTGACACTTTAATTCTCCAGTCCATTCCCACTCTGACTTCCCTGTCTATATTCTGCTGCATTATTCCAACAAAGCCCAACTGAGGTTAAGAAACAGCAGCTCATCAGTCATCTGGTCGTGTTGCAGCCTTCGAGTCTCCATATTGAATCTGACAGATGCAGAGGATTAGCCTTTCCATTTTGTGTCAGAACTGACCAGTTCTGAAGGTAAGGTTAACCTGTAATGTTAATTCAGTTCTGACCTGCTGATTTTTTTCCAGCTCTTTTTTCATATTTTCAGCAGCTGTGTTTTTCTGCATCTCTTAGTTCCAGCTTTATTCTTTTCTATCCTCAGACCTCATTCACCTCCCTCTACTGTTGATGAAAAGGTATATCATGGAAACAAGCCCCTTGTCCCACCGAGTCGACGCTGACCATCGATCACCCATTCACACCAGTTCTATGTTATCTTACTTTTTCATCCACTTCCTACACACTAGAGGCAATTTACAGTGGCCAATAAACCTACAAACTGCACGTTTTGGGGATGTGGGGGGAAACCGGAGCACCCTGAGGGTAATCACAGGGAGAACGTACAAACTCCACATGGACAGCACCGAAGTCAGGATCGAACCCAGGCCTCTGACGCCGTGAGGCAGTGCACCGTGGTTCCGCCCTTCTCCTTTGGACAGATCAGCCGTAATTAAAGTATCTGTTTTATCTGGGCTCATGAGGTCTTTACTGATCAGAGACATTCGTGTTTGAAGGTACACAAAAATGCTGGAGAAACTCAGTGGGTGCAGCAGCATCTATGGAGCGAAGGAGATAGGCAACATTTCGGGCCGAAACCCTTCTTCAGACTGATCACCGAGGTGAGGTTAATTATTTTCCATATAAGAATGTCATTGCGGAGGCCAGAACTCTAAAAAAACTAGGCTCAATAATGACCAACCCCACTCACCCACTCCACGCCCTGAAGGTGATCAAGTGCAGCATCTTCAGTCAGAGACTGATTGCACCAATGTGCAAAACGGAGAGACATAGGAAGTCTTGTATACCAGCTGCTATAAGGTTTTATAATGCACAAAAATTTTAACTTATTAAGTATTGAAGATATCTGTGGAAATGTGTGGTGTTATGTCTGTCTTGAAGCTGTTGTGGCACTGTAATTTCCTGTAAAGGATTATTAAAGGTTATTATTATTATTATTATTAGTCTCTGGAACTCAAAGGACAGTGAAAGCAGAATATTTGATCCTTTTCAAGGAGGTGGTAGGTAGATTATTGATAGCAGACTGACGAAAGGTTACAAAGTGCTGGAGTAACTCAGCAGGTCATGCAGCATCTCTGGAGAACATGGATAGGTGACATTTTGTTTTAGGATTCTTCTTCAGACTTGGTAAATCAGTATCTGCAGTTCCCAGATTCTACCGATGAAAGGTTACCACCGGTTGACAGGAACGTAGAGCTGAGGTTTAATTCAGGCCACCGTCTTTTAAACGGCATATCAGGCTCAATGAGACGGGAGACTTAATGCAAACATACAAATACATGCATTCGTATGTTTGCATTATTTCATTTCTTTAATATTAAGATGCTAATCATTATATTCTTCCAATCTGGTTTAAAGGTATATCATTTTTTTCAAATGGAGTCCCGAGTCACAATTGTGTCTCAGAATTCAATTGTGCGAGTTTAAGTAACTGCAATTCACAGCTGAACCTGTCCAAAGTTAACTTTCAGAACAGATCTTGAGATCGTGATTACACCGATAATTTACCATCTGTGGAAGAATTATCAGTCTGACGCCACACACTCTCCAAGGCCAGCAACAGCATTGATGCAAGCCTCAGATTTTATGGCACAACCCAACGTTAGAATTTAATGGGAAGACAATAATAGCAGACCAATAGTTTGGATTTTTGAGTTTCAAATTACGTCAAAACTCTGCATAATTATGTTATTCTGGGCTTGTACCTGGAAATCTGGAGTTGGCATAAGTAATTCCCAGCTACTCCAGTGTTTTGGAGATTTTTCCAGTCTAATCTCAATTGCTGAACTGTTTTTTTTTTAAAAACTGTTTTTGTGTAGTCTCCTCAAAAGGCATTTTCTGGCAAAATATGTAAATGAGATTTCAATGGTGCACAAAGCCATCATTACTGTTTATCAAGCTCTCTGCCTCTGCATTCAAGAACTACCCAGCTTAATCTCACTTTCCATAGAAACAAGAAACTGTAGATGCTAGTTTACCCAAAAAAAAGACACAAACAGCAGGTCAGGCGGCATCCCTAAAGAACATAGATAATGGTCCTGACCTGAAATATCACCTAATTAAGTTCTCCAGAGATGCTGCTTGACCCGCTGAGTTACTCCAGCACTTTGTCTTTTTTACACTCACCTTCTGCAGGTCAGGCTCTCCAAGTGCAGTGTGGATGTGATGAAGGATTCTGCCTCTCACTTGAGGCAGGGAATTGCAGACTCCACCAGCTATAGGTGAATTTATTTTTTTCATTTTCTCTCTAATGCTTCTAACAATTACTTCATTTTTATGCCTCTTGGTTTATGATTCCTATTTGCTCTTTTTACCCCACTCATAATTTCATGCACCACTACGACTTCCTGTGTTCCACTAATCCAACTCAAATCTAGCCACCATTTTCACACAGCGCTTTTTGTTAGTCTTGGTAATATGGGCAGAACAATGGCACAGCAGTAGAGTTGCTACCTCACAGCGCCAGAGACCCGAGTTCGATCCTGACAATGGATGCTGCCTGTACAGAGTTTATTCATTCTCCCTGTGATAGAGTGGGGTTTCTCCCACACTCCAAAGATGACATGTTTGTAGGTTAATTGGGTTCGGTGAAATTTTAAAGTGTCCCTAATGTGTAGGATGGTGTGAGTGTACAGGGTGATCGCTGGTCAGCGGGGACTCGGCATGCTGAATGGCCTTTTACTGAACTATATGCCGTACTTAAGCTGAGAACTAACTTGTGTATATAGTTCAACCACAACTTCCCCTGATCTGCTGTTCTATAAGAAAACGGACACAAGGAGTCCTCTCTTCCCATCGACAACTCCTTTTCCCATCTCCAACCTCCGCCTCTTCATGGACTACTACTGCCAACCATCTACCCTCTCTAGACCTTTTTCCAACTACTGGTGTGACATCAACTGAGTTGACATCAACTGAGTTTACTTCTCCACCCCCCTAACCACTCCAGCGTCACCCCCTCTCAATGCACAGCCCTCTGCTCACTCAGCAACATTCCCAACATTGTTATTAAAACTGCTGACATGGGAGGTGCCGTTGTAGTTTCACGGGCTGATCCCTACGGTGCTGAGGCCAGGTGCCAGCTCTCGGACATCTCCTTATATCCACCTTTTGACCATGACCCCTCGGATGAACACCAAGCCATCATATCCCTGACTTTCTCATCTCTCTGGGGAGTGTTGTGGAGCAGATGCAAGTGCATAGTTCCTTGAAAGTGGCACCATAAGTAGGTAGGATGGTCAAAAAATCTTTTGGCACTTTGGTCTTCATCAGTCAGGGTATTGGTTTTAGAAATTGGGATATTATATTACAGTTGTACAAGACATTGGTGAGCTCACATGTGGAGTATTGTGTTCACCCTGCGATAGGAAAGATGTTGTTAAGATAGACAGACTGGAAAGGTTTACAAGCATGTTGCCAGGACTTGAGGGCCTGAGCTGTAGGGAAAGGTTGCACAGGGTAGGACTTTATTCCTTGGAGCGCAGGGGGATGTGGAATGTTTTTATAGAGGTGTATGAGATCATGAGGGAAATAGATAGGGTGAATGCACAGTCTTTTATTCGGAGCAGGGAAATCAAGAACCAGAGGACATAGGTTTAAGTTGAGATCAGAAAGATTCAATAGAAACCCGAGGGGAAACTTTTTCACAAAGAAAGTCGTGAGTATATGGAACAAGCTGTCAGAGGTAGAAGAGACAGGGACTATAACCTCCCCCATAACCACTCTCCCCCTGGACTCAACCCATATTTCACCTGATGATCTCATAAACCATCTCAACTCCACCTTGTCTACCTCCCTTAACACTATGGCCCCCCTCAAAACAAGAACCGTAACTTTCAACACATCTTCACCCTGGTACACACCTGCACTTCGTAAACTGAAACAGACTGGTCGCCGACTTGAACGATTCACAAATAAATCATCTCTCACAGTCCACCTTGAAGCTTACAAACTCCACCTCACTGACTACAAAGATGCCCTCATTGCTGCAAAATCTGCCTACCTCTCCTCCATATTCACCGATCCCTGCCTAAACCACAGAACCCTCTTCTCCACAGAGGGCAACCTCCTCAAGCCTCGAGCCAACACTCTCCCTACCTCTACTCCGGATCTCTGCAACTCATCCCTCCACTTTTTCGCTGATAAAATCAGCACCATCTATCAATCTTTATCCCCTGTACCCGACTCCCCAGCATCTATCTACTCCACCACCTACCAAGGCCCCTCCTTTCAACATCTCCACTGACTTCCTTACCCCTCCTCCACACTGCTTCCTCTCCCAGTTTGACCTGGTCACCCCTACTGAAATCTCCAAACTCATCAGCTCTTCCAAACCCACTACCTGCTCCCTTGACCTTCTCCCCACTCCCCTGCTGAAGTCCTGCCTCCCCGTTCTCTGCCCCTACCTCACTAATCTCTTCAACTCCTCATTGTCCCAAGGAATTGGCCCCTCCGCTTTCAAAACTGCTGCTGTCACACCAATCTTAAAGAAACCTGGTCTTGATCCCTCCTCTCTCATTAACTACCGCCCAATCTCAAACCTCCCCTTTCTTTCAAAAACCCTGGAGCGTATCGTTGCGTCGCAACTTTATTCCCACCTCCTTGCGTATAACCTACTTGAACCCCTCCAATCTGGCTTTCGCCCCCTCCATAGCACAGAAACTGCCCTCCTCAAAGTCCTCAACGACCTCCTCACCCTCTGCTGACACTGGTTCCCTCAACATCCTCATCCTCCTCGACCTGAGCGCAGCCTTCGATACAGTGAACCATAACATCCTGCTCACCAGACTCAAAGACCTCAGCATTGAAGGCTCTGCACTCAGCTGGCTCCGTTCCTACCTTTCCAACAGATCCCACTTCATCTCTCTCCACAACCACACCTCTGCTACAGCCACAGTCACTCAAGGCGTTCCCCAAGGCTCCGTACTCGGCCCCCCCCTCTTCATCATCTACATCCTCCCCCTTGGTCAGATACTCCGCCACTTCAACCTGGACTTCCACTGTTACGCTGATGACACCCAGATCTACCTCGGCACCAAATCCCCCCACAACCCCCCCCCCCCCCCATATCAACTCCTGTTTGTCAGCTATAAAAACCTGGATGCAACATAACTTCCTCAAACTCAACAGCGATAAGACAGAATTCCTCCTCATAGGCTCCAAAGCCACACTCAGCAAAATCAATAACCCCACTCTCACCATCGACGTCACCACTGTCTCCCCATCTCCCCAGGCCCGCAACCTTGGCGTGATCTTTGAGTGCACCCTCTCCCTTGAGCCTCACATCGGCCATGTCATTAAAACCTCCTTCTTTCATCTCTGCAACATCGCCAAACTCAGACCCTCTCTCACACCTCCTGCTGCTGAAAGACTCATCCATGCCTTCATCTCCTCCCGACTGGACTATTGCAACTCACTTCTCCTTGGCATCAGCTCCACCTACATCAACCGACTCCAACTGGTCCAGAACACAGCCGCCCGACTCATCACCCACACCAAATCCTGGCATCACATCACTCCAGTCCTCAAACAACTTCACTGGCTTCCCATCTCCCACCGGATCACCTACAAAATCCTGATCCTCACCTACAAAGCCCTCCACCATCTGGCCCCCCCATATCTCACTGACCTCCTCTCCCCCTACCAACCCTCACAGTCCCTCAGATCCACATCAGCTGGTCTCCTCTCCATCCACAAGTCCAACCTCTGCAGTTTTGGGGACAGAGCCTTCTCCAGGGCAGCTCCCAGGCTCTGGAACTCCCTCCCCCAACTGATCCGCAATTCCGTGTCCCTCACCATCTTCCAGTCCCGCCTCAAGACCCATCTCTTCACCTCTGCCTATCCTTAGCCCCAAGTCCCCCTCCCTTTTCATCTGTGCATTAATGCAGAGATTGTGTTTTGAATTAAATTCTGTCTTTACTTTGTGTACTAGTCATGTCTCTACTATTTATTTAATTCCCCTTACATGTTTTTCCTCTACCTGCTAAATTTTTGTAAAGTGTCCTTGAGACTCTTGAAAGGTGCCCATAAATAAAATTTATTTTTATTATTATAACAACATTTAAATGACATTTGACAGGTACATGGAACAGTTTAGAAGAATATAGGCCAAATGCAGGCAGGTGGGACTAGTCGAGATGGAACATTGTGGTCGGCATGGTTAAGTTGGTTCAATTAGCCCGTTTCCATGCTGTATGCCTCTATGACTATGACTCATCACCTCTGAAGATCTCCCCTCCACAGCCTACAACCTCGTCGAACCCCAGCTCTGCCTGCATCAATCTACTTCCCAAAATCCATAAACAGAACTGCCCCGGCAGACCCATTGTTTCCGAACATACCACATACCTTGATTCCATCCTATCCTCCTTTGTCCAAATGTTGTCAGCCAAGTCCCTACCCAGATGCTTCCTGACCCACTGAGTTCTTCCAGCACTTTATGTTTTGCTCATGATCCCTGCATCTATAGTTCCTTAGGTCTCCAAAACATCCAGTATACTTGTTTAATCACTGTTCCTTTACCTTAAGATCTGCGTGCATCCACTCCAAGGCCCGTCTGTTCTCCATAGTTCCCTCATTTGTTGTTTATTCTTTTGCTTTGATGAGTCTCCCTAAATACATCACCTCACAGCCATTTGGATTTAGTTTCATTTGCCATTTTTTGCTAACTGAGCAGACCATCTTTACCTTCCTGCAGTCTAATATCTCCCTCCTCACTGTCATCCACAAGGCCATCTGCAAACTTCTTTATCACTCCCTCAACATTTTACTCATTTAAATCATTAATATATATATATATATATATATATATAATAATAATAAAAAGCAAGGAACTAAACAAATAATCCTGTGGAATTAGATTACCAGAATACGTGTTTTTGCCACCGATCCAATTTTGGATCATGTTTGGAACTCCTAATTGAATCCATTTGTTGTTTTATTTCTTTTCTGGTTGGCCTGTCAGGTGTGATCCTGTCAAAGCCCTCTTAACATCCTATTTGATAATATTAAACACAGTCTTAATCAATTCTCCCTATTTCATGAAAAAAACATTCAAGTTAATAAAATTGGATCTTCCCTTATCAAATGTATAGCCCTGCTTTCTCACAGCCCCAGCGACTTGATTTAATTCTGACCTCTGTTGCTCTGTGTATAGAGTTTGCACGTTCTCCCTGAAGAAGGGTTTTGGCCCGAAACATTGCCTATTTCCTTTGCTCCATAGATGCTGCCTCACTCGCTGAGTTTCTCCAGCATTTTTGTCTACCTTCGATTTTCCAGCATCAGCAGTTCCTTCTTACAACTTCCTGAGACCACATGGGTTTTCTCCAGGTGCCCTGGCTTCTTACCATGTCCCAAACAGGCGCTTGTCTGCCACTGTAATAATTAGACCGAATGTAGCTACTGTAGTTAGTAGAGGTATCGAACATGGGAGCAGTGTGGGTGATGCTTCAATGGTGAATGGGAATGAGGAGATTATGCCGATAGCCAGCATTCGCCTAATGGCCTCTTCTGTGTCTTGGGAAATATGCCATGACATGACTGGTCCAGACCAATCCATGCCCTTTACCTGGTTTTATCACGTACCCTTGAAATGAAGGGCAAGGAACAGACTAGCCATGTTGTACATGATTCAAAAGGGAATCGTGGTCATAACTGCAGATAGATACATAACATACTCAACAGAAAGGAGAACAAGAACAATAAATGATATGCAAATAGATATCCCATTCGCCAGGACAGATATTTATAAGAACTCATTCTTTGTAAGAACCTTTAGGGAAGGGAATAAACTAGACAGCAATATAGTGAAATCACCTTCACTAGACAGTTTTAAGGGGGACATTAACAGCACGTTAGTATACACAACACATCCAAGTTGGCGATATGCAGAGTACTACTACCCTGCCGACTACAAATTCAGAAGATTCAGAAGAATGAATCCAATATTTTGGCCACCACCAAAGTTAAACGAACTGACTTTTAATTACTTAAGAAAGAACTGCAGATGCTGGAAAAATCGAAGGTAGACAAAAATGCTGGAGAAACTCAGCGGGTGAGGCAGCATCTGTGGAGCGAAGGTTTCCAGCATTTTTGTCTACCTTTGACTTTTAATTACGGTGATCAGTTTATCCCTCTCTGCATTTCACAAAAAAATGCAAGCTCCTTGTTTGTATCCGTGTACTACTGATGATGTTGCGTCCCACGACATTCAGGATCATAGCAAAAAGAAACATGTTCACTTCTATAATTGTGTGTGTGTATGTGTTTTTGTGTGTGCCGGTCTTTAAACTGGCAGTCAGGTATCGGGGCAGAATGTCGAGTAATGGAAGGAGAAACACTGTGAACGTGACCACGATTTCTCTCTTCCCTCGCTGTTGAAAAGTCACTGACCTGAAACGTTAACTCAGTTTCATCCACAGCTGATGCTGCTAGATCTGCAGAGAATCTGCCAGCATTGAAAACAAAATTAGTTCAGTTCTCCAGCATCAGCAGCCTTTTGCTTTTGTTTTGTCTTCCTTTTCCCTTTCTTTGTTGGTAAAATGGAAACTTGGATAGGTGCCAGCATTTTTTTTGTACTCTGTCTCTCCGACAGGCAATTTCAGATCTGCTTCACTGTGGGATTGGATGGGAGCAGCAAGAGAGAATTCGTGCCTGCATCCAGGGTGAGGCTTGCAATTATTTTCTGGATTTTGTCGCATTGCAATTGCAGGGTCTTCTGGTAGGATTCTATTTGTGCATCTTTGCAACGCGTTACATAAGGGGGGAAAAAATAGTGAAAGGAGTAAATAGATGAAATCAGCCGCTCGCTGCTCATCTTATAAACGACGCCTCTCGCTGGGCGGCGCGGCATTGGCTGGAGGTTTCCAAGCACCCCGCAGCCCAGCCGTAACGTCGGTGTCAACCAAACCTGATGGGTGCTGGACCCGCCCACCCTCTGTGACGCCACGTGATCGACGTCCGTCTGATCGAAACACAAGGCGGGATGTCTGGAATGGGGGCGGGACGGTTGGAGGCGCGGACCAATTGGTGCGCAGAACCCGGGGGATGGGCGGTGCCAATCCAGCAAGCTTGTGTGAGCCGCGCGTAGTAAGAGGCGGCGGCGGCGGCGGCAGCAGGATCGATGGCAGTCGCTCGGCTCCGTGTGTCGGCGGCGAATGGACTGAAATAAGCGGCGCGGCCTCAGCCTGCGGCCTCGGGGGGAGTAGGGTGCACGGACGGGACGAAGGCGCGGAAGGCGGGCTGGACGCAGCCGGAGCCCCGTGGCCACGGTGACGAGCCCCCAGGTGGGGGTTGAGGGGGGCGGCCGCTGGAGGCAGCCGGTTCGAGCCTCTCGTTGGCTGCCCGGTTGGTACCGAGGGTAGGCCGCAGGCCGGCGGTTCCAGGTGAGCCCGGGGCCGGGACTGGGACTGGGACCGGAGGGGGAGCTGGGGCTGACAGCAGGTGGCACCGGCCGCCGGCGCTGCGTCCGCCCCTCCAGCCACCTGCCCGTGTGTGAGATAAATACAGATAACGTGCACAGACTCTCTCTCTCTCACACACACACACACGCACACCCACACACACACCACTCACACACACACACACACACACACACACACACACACACACACACACACACACACACACACACACACACACACACACACACCACACACACACACACACACACACACACACACACACACACACACACACACACACACACACACACACACACTCACACACACACACACACACACACACACACACACACACACACACCACTCACACACACACACACACACACTCACACACACACACACACACACACACACACACACACACACACACACACACACACACTCACACACACACACACACACACACACACACACACACACCACTCTCACACACACACACACACACACACACACACACACACACACACCACTCTCACACACACACCACACACACACACACACACTCTCACACACACACACACACACACACACACACACACACACACACACACACACACACACACACACACACACACACACACACACACACACACACACACACACACACACACACACACACACACGTACACGTCAAGAGAGTGTATGTAGGCTGTGCATCGTCTCTATGTTCACCCTACAATGAGCTGTGATGACAGAGCCAGTATTCCTATTCCAGTATTGTATGGTGTGACTAGAGGAAGGCTTTTTAAAATTATGCTTGGCAGGTTATTCCCATGTGACAGAATCATATTTTGGCGTTGATGGTGCATCTCACGAATAATTATGCTGTGCACTTACTATGGCACTATGATATGCATACAATTAAGCCCTTTTATTTATATATATATAGATATATATATATATATATATAGATATATATATATATACATACATACACACTTATACATATAGACGGTTATGTCGAGCAATATAGACCAAATGAATGAAAGATAAACAAAAAAGTAAGGATGATAAAGGAAATGGTCTGTTGTTAACTGGAAGCTCGGTGATAACGAGTTTTGCATACAGTGAAACTAACCAGGACAACAATGAAGCTAGTACAACGACTAGGGTGCGGTAGAAGGGTTATTTGAAGTTAGAGAAATCAATATTCATGCTGCTGGGTTGTATGCTGCCTAAGCAAAATATTAGGTGCTGTTTCTCCAATTGGCTCGGGAGAGAAAGGTCAGTGTGGGAAGGGGTGTTTGTCAACCGGGAAATTGGGTAGGCCCATATGGACTAAGCGAAGGTTTCGGCGAAACGATCGCCTAATCTATGTTTGGTCTCCCGATGTACGAGTCTGTACCTAGAACAACGGATACGGTAGATGAGGTTGGACAAGGTGCAAGTTCCCCATACTTGATACGATGCGATAGAACTCTATTTATCCCAGGAGGGAAGTTCCCATACTCATCACCCATACTCAGTTCGTCTGTCTATTTTCTTCCACAGTTGCGTTCTTCCACGGTTCCTCCAGCATTTTGTGTTTTTATGCTTTTTGATCTCTTAAGCCCTGTTGTGTACCCTGCCAACCCTGGTCCATTTTTCTTGGAAAGTCATGTCTAACTCTTTGGCCTTGGGTTTCTACCCCTACTACAGTACTGGAAAAGATATTATCAATGGAATTGATGGCATCATTGGAGACTATGACAGTAACAATACCCTTTCTCTGCTTGTCTGCAGCCTTGATGTGGTGGACCATGCCATCTCCTATCTGTCATCAGCACTGGCAACGTATGCATTCCATGCCTGGTTTGGCATTCCCAGAGATTTGCCTGCATTAGTTTGTCATTTGCTCTAAGAACAGTATATCTGATGTTCCTCCTTCTCTTTCTTTACCACTTCTTCGTTCCCTCCCTCCCTCCCACACCATTTCCCAAAATATGCCCTTAACCCATCCTATTTCTCATTCACATGTAACCCTGTGGCAGCCCCATCCCAAGAACACATCTCTAGTTTCCACACTCACTTTTTCCTTTCTCCCTTATGCTACTTTGCCACTGACTTCCTCCCTCCTGCTGTTCTCAAATTTTCACACTGATCATCTGTTTTATTTTCCTCCAGCTAAATGTCTAATCACCAAACTTCTTTCCCAAGGCACTCCATCCCTCTGCTTCGTAATTGTTTAAAGCGCACCTTGTTCTGCTCTCTTAACTTGATGTTCTGAAAATCTGCTGCTTCATTCTGAAACATCACCTATCCTTTTCCTCCAGAGATGCTGCCTTACCCGCTGAGTCACTCCCGCACTTTAAGTTTATCTTTGGTATGAACCAGCATCTGCTGTTCTTCGTTTCTACGTTCTACACTCTTGGATTTGGTTACTAACATTGGCACCTGGTTCAGCAACATCTCCATTTAAAAATTCTCATCCATTTTTAATGCTCCTTGACTTTCCCCAATTTCCAACCTTAAATCACTCAATTTTCTGTAGTGCTCGCTTTGGAGCCATTGTCCATATTGTTGTGATGCATGAAAACGCAGCACTAATTTGTGTATAGCAGTCTCCCACAAACACCAGGAAAATAAATTACAATAGATGTGCAAGGAATGCAGTTGCTGGCATCATGTACAAAACCCAGAGCTGGAGTAACTGAAACATAGAAAATAGGTGCAGGAGTAGGCCATTCGGCCCTTCGAGCCTGCACCGCCATTCAATATGATCATGGCTGATCATCCAACTCGGTATCCCATCCCTGCCTTCTCTCCATACCCCCTGATCCCTTTAGCCACAAGGGCCACATCTAACTCCCTCTTAAATATAGCCAATGCACT
The DNA here is from genome assembly GCF_028641065.1 of Leucoraja erinaceus. Taxonomy (NCBI): domain Eukaryota; kingdom Metazoa; phylum Chordata; class Chondrichthyes; order Rajiformes; family Rajidae; genus Leucoraja; species Leucoraja erinaceus. The sequence continues at coordinate 7,272,449 of NC_073407.1, forward strand.
GGCCTCAACTACCTTCTGTGGCAGAGAATTCCACAAATTCACCACTCTGTAAAAAAATGATTTTCTCATCTCGGTCCCCTTATCCTTAAACTATGACCCCAAGTTCTGGACTTCCCCAACATCGGGAATAATCTTCCTGCATCTAGCCTGTCCAACCCCTTAAGAATTTTGTAAGTTTCTATAAGATCCCCCCTCAATCTTCTAAATTCTAGCGTGTACAAGCCAAGTCTATCCAGTCTTTCTTCATATGAAAGTCCTGCCATCCCAGGAATCAGTCTGGTGAACCTTCTCTGTACTCCCTCTATGGCAAGAATGTCTTTCCTCAGACCAAAACTTTACGTAATACTCCAGGTGTGGGCTCACCAAGACCCTGTACAACTGCAGTAGAACCTCCCTGCTTTTATACTCAAATCCTTTTGCTATGAAGCTCTTATACTCAAATCCTTTTGCTATGAAGGGACTGGACTGGTGACATTTCCTGTTAGGACACTTTTGACCATTTTATTTCAATGGTTTTTACTGTTGGGGGGCACTGCGAGAGCTTCCCTGCACACCTTTTAATTGTTTCGTAGGATCTTCAGTAGGCAGCTGAGCTTCCGGCTCCACGTATCATCTGAAAGATAGCATGTTGTATGTATTGTACTGCAGGTCCGGTAGTCTGAATAAATTCTGCAAATCTCTGAGCAGGGGCTTTATTTTGAAGATGGAGAAAATAATAATAGAAGTGGATGTAAGATATAATCATGTTTTGGGATATCTTGTCAAATTTGGCAACTTTTTGGCCAGACGTTGAATAAATTGAACGAGAGTAATGAGTGGATTTTCACAGTCCCTGTCAAAAGCCATTAGATTTATCAACTTTGGAAATAATTGAATGATCTTGACTTCAAAATCTTTCTGTAAATATTTTCTTTTTTCTAATATGCAGGAACTAAAATGCAAATTATCTGAACTAAAAATAACATACTAATTAAATTGCAATTTGTTTTTCTGTGGGTAAAGACTCATTTTACATAGTGAAAACCAGAATAAGAAAATTTCCTTTCATTACTTGTCCAGGATTAGAGCATCCTTGTGTTTTCATGTAGGTTGATGTTGCAAATGTGATCCAGAAAAGAGAAATGTTATTATAGATGTTCTCTCCGATTCATTATTTAATTGAATCACTAAGACCACTTCCCGGCTAACCTGGATTTCACTCAGTTCCCCCATCTCATTTGACCCCCGGTCCCCTGCTATTTCCAGCAGATTATTTATGTCTTCCTTAGTGAAGACAGAACCAAAGTAGTTATTCAATTGGTCTGCCATGTCCTTGTTCCCCATGATCAATTCACCCGTTTCTGACTGCAAGGGACCAACATTTGTTTTAACTAATCTTTTTCTCTTCACATACATATAAAAGCTTTTGCAGTCAGTTTTTATGTTCCCTGCCAGTTTTCTTTCATAATCTATTTTCCCTTTCCTAATTAAGCCCTTTGTCCTCCTCTGCTGGTCTCTGAATTTCCCCCAGTCCTCTGGTAGGCTGCTTTTTCTGGCTAATTTGTACGCTTTATCTTTTGTTTTGATACTATCCCTGATTTCCCTTGTTATCCACGGATGCACTACCTTCCCTGATTTATTTTTTTGCTAAACTGGGATGAACAATTGTTGTAGTTCATCCATGCAGTCTTTAAATGCCTTCCATTGCATATCCACCGTCAACCCATTAAGAATCAATCGCCAGTCTATCTTGGCCAATTCACGTCTCATACCCACAAAGTTACCTTTCTTTAAGTTCAGGACCCTTGTTTCTGAATTAACGATGTCACTCTCCATCCTAATGAAGAACTCAACCATATTATGGTTACTCTTGCCCAAGGGGCCTCGCACAACAAGACTGCTAACTAACCCTTCCTCATTACTCAATACCCAGTCTAGAATAGCCTGCTCTCTCGTTGGTTCTTCTACATGTTGGTTTAGAAAACTATCCCGCATACATTCCAAGAAATCCTCTTCCTCAGCACTCTTGCCAATTTGATTCACCCAATCTATATGTAGATTGAAGTCACCCATTATAACTGTTTTACCTTTGTTGCACGCATTTCTAATTTCCTGTTTGATGCCATCCCCAACTCCACTACTACTGTTAGGTGGCCAGTACACAACTCCCGCTAGCGTTTTCTGCCCTTTTCGCAGCTCTACCCATATCGATTCCACATCCTCAAAGCTAATGTCCTTCCTTTCTATTGCATTAATCTGCTCTCTAACCAGCAATGCTACCCCACCTCCTTTCCCTTTCTGTCTATCCTTCCTGAATATTGAATATCCCTGGATGTTCAGCTCCCAGCCATGTCTCCGTGATCCCAACTAAATCATAGTCATTAATAGCTATCTGCACATTCAACGCATCCACCTTATTACGAATGCTCCTTGCATTGAGACACAAAGCCTTCAGGCTTGTTTTTACAAAACTCTTACCCCTTATACTATTATGCTGAAAAGTGGCCCTTTTTGATTTTTGCCCTGGATTTGCCGGCCTGCCACTTTTACTTTTCACCTTGCTACCTATTGCTTCTACCCTCATTTCACACCCCTCTGTCTCTACGCTCACACATTTAAGAAATCCTTTCCCTTTAACTCCATCCTCCACTATCCCATTCGACACCCCACCCCCCTTATTCAGTTTAAAACCACCCGTGTAGCAGTGGCAAACCTGCCTGCCGGAATGCTGGTCCCACACCTGTTAAGATACAATCCGTCCCTTTTGTACAGTTCCCCCTTACCCCAAAACAGATCCCAGTGATCTAAGAATCTAAATCCATTGAGGTCGATGATTAGGCAGGAAAATGGTGTTAAAGGTAGAAATCAGAGGATTGTTGAATGGTCATAGAGTGATACAGTGTGGAAACAGGCCCTTCGGCCCAATTCGCCCACACCGGCCAACAATGTCTCAGCTACACTAGTCCCACTTGCCTGTGCTTGGTCCATATCCCTCTGTCCTATCCCCCTGTCCTATCCATGTACCTGTTGAACCATTTCTTAAAAATGGGGGTAGTCCCAGTCTCAACTACTTCCTCTGGCTGCTTGTTCCATACACCCACCACCCTTTGTGTGGAAATGTTGCGCCTCAGATTCCTGTGAAATCTTTTTCCCTTCACCTTGAACCTATGTCCTCTGGTCCTCGATTCCCCTACTTTGGGCAAAAGACTGTGCATCTACCTGAGCTATTCCTCTCATGATTTTGTATACCTCTATAATTTTTCCCCTCATCCTCCTGTGCTCCACGGAATAGAGTCCCAGCCTACTCAACCTCCCCCTATAGCCCTAGTCCTGGCAATACTTTTGTAAATCTTTTCTGAACCCTTTCAAGCTTGACAATAGCTTTCCGATAACATGGTGCCCAGAACTGAACACAATGTTCTAAATGTGGTCTCACCAACATCTTATACAATTGCAACATGACCTCCCAACTTCTATACTCAATACTCTGACTAATGGAGGCCAAAGTGCCAAAAGTCTTTTTGACCACCTTATCGACCTGCGACTCGACCTTCAATAATAACATAGATGAACATGGACCTGTACTCTTAGATCCCTCTGCTCTAGAGGCCTGCCATTCACTGTGTAGGTCCTGCCCTTATTTGACGTCCCAAAATGTAACACTTCACACTTTTCTGTATTGAATTCCATCAACCATTCCTCTGCCCGCCTGGCCAATCGATCCAGATCCTGCAGCAATATTCCACAACCATCTTCACCGAATGGTGTAGTAGACTTGGTATACTCTTGGTCGCAATGTTCATCTATGTTATTATTTAGGTTATTCCTATTAACGAATTGATATTTAACTGTAATTGAATGCGAGTATAATCTGTTGAAAGTAGGAAGAGTTGCATTTGAAAAATATATTCCAGGGCTGATTGTTGGAATTGTGTGTTTGATTTCTACCAAAGATGGAAGTATAATATGAGAACAGAATGTACTGGAACCAGCCAGCAGAATAGACCAAGGGTCGTCAAACTGAAATCATAACTCCTAGTTCCCCTTTCCATTGAATCAGCCTGAAGAACTGCTGAATGTTCCTAGCATTCTGTTTTTATTTCCGATTTCCGAAGCTAAGTTATTCATTTAAATTTTCATCATCACAAATAAACATAACATTGATGTATCGTGTACCCCGTTGAATAAAATCTGCAATAAAAGGGCTAGGGGTGAGAACCAAATGTTGGAAGCAGCTGGTTAAATCACCTTGTGTGGAGATAACAGATGATTTTTGTGTCTTGCGATGTTAATGAGCACCTAACCCTTTGATGCTTTATTGATTTTTGTTTCTAATATGAATATTCTTTTTAGTTATGCTCTTCTTGTCTAGTTTCTCCATAAGCGTAATCAGGATTTATTATCATGGTTTCTTTCTGACAATGAGTTCAAGAGTAGTTTATAGTTAACATTAGATCTACCTTAAAATACTCAGTTCTTTTCAACGAAGATAGGATGTTTAGTTTTGTGTGAAATGTCTCATTTTGTGATGGTGCAGATGATAGGTGCAGGAGTAGGCCATTCGGCCCTTCGAGCCAGTATCGCCATTCAATGTGATCATGGCTGATCATCCCCAATCAGTACCCCGTTCCTGCCTTCTCCCCATATCCCCTGACTCCGCTATATTTAAGAGCCCTATCTAGCTCTCTCTTGAAAGCATCCAGAGAACCTGCCTCCACCGCCCTCTTAGGCAGAGAATTCCACAGACTCACCACTCTCTGTGAGGAAAAAGTGTTTCCTCGTCTCTGTTCTAAATAGCTTATTCCTTATTCTTAAACTGTGGCCCCTGGTTCTGGACTCCCCCAACATCGGGAACATGTTTCGTGCCTGTAGCGTGTCCAAACCCTTATTAATCTTATATGGTTCAATGAGATCGCCTCTCATCCTTCTAAACTCTATAGAGTGTACGAGCCCAGCTGCTCCATTCTCTCAGTATATGACAGTCCCGCCATCCTGGGAATTAACCTTGCAAACTCCCTCAATAGCAAGAATATCACTTAAAATTCAGGATAATTTTTGCATTCAGGAGAAGTTTGGCAGTTGAGCTGTAATTGATGTGTCAGTAATAAACCTCTGGATTTGATCTCTGGGAAATGAAGAACTGTAATTGAAGCATTAGTAATTTAACATTGATCTCTGTCTTGATGAACTGGTGGATAAGGAAATTGCCACCTAGAAAAATAATTAGGTCATAGATTATACTCCTTGACTGAGCTAAATTTACTTGTATAAGATCTGATGATAACACTTAAAGCAGGTGGGTGATGGGATAGAATTTATTTTTGCTCTGGAAGCTCTTCGGTGACTGGTGTCTCAGCCCATGTTGGGTGAAGGCTTGATGAGTAGTCCACCTACTACCAGCCATTGGTGGTCACCAGGAATACTTGTTGAGACTAGAAAAATAATTTGCTTTCAAATCGTGAATTGAGTACTTTGGGGGAAAATTTAACAAATATATATGTTACTATCCTATCTTGTGTTTAATCCCATATCTAAAAAAGCTTGTAAGGCCAAGAATTTGCATCTTATGATGTCACCGATATGTACATAGTTGAATTTGTCTGGTTCTGTTAAGTCTGACAGTTGAGTTACTTTGTCACTTGTGCTCACACATAGAGGGCTGATCAATTTAAACATCTCATTGGTGATTTAATCCTCCAAAGATTTCTTTAATGAGATTAATTTTCCAAGGGAATCAAAGGGATTCACCGGTGTAATACTGCTTAACTTTAAACTGTAATTGACGACGCAGAGCTGCAGCAAGTTATTCAAAGCACTACTCAGTTGTCTTAACTCAAGGATCATTGATTTGCCTGCAAATAAATTCCAAACTATGCATGAACGTTTTCAGAATATAATTCATAACTTTGCACTCTGGACAAGGGACCAGCACTTATTGCGCACAGCTGCCCTTTGTGTATTGTGTAAGTAGTTGCTTACATTTTCATAAGTTACTGGTTCACTTGTTTCAGCTTTCTCAGCCAATTCTAATTGAAGGTGTGGGTAACGATTTTGGCAAAAATACTTCTGTCGTTATCCTGTGCAATTTTGAGCCTAGACTCGGGCAAGGTAAAGTTGGCAGTATATCAGCAAGCGTGTTTTCTGACTGGTATGTTTGAAATGGCAGAAAGACGGGGGGAGGTGTCGAGGGTGTGGAAATGCACAATAGTGCAAATTTAAGTGTCAAAAGAACAATTACTTTAAAAACATCAGTTAGAGACAAATAAAGCAACTTATTGAAGTGGAGTATAACTGTTTAAAAAAATTAAAAAAAAGAGACACAATTATCTGAAATTGTATGATTTAGTATTATGCCCTGAGCCTGCAATACTCGGGTAAAAACAATTGGCCTATGATTTGCTTGTGTTTAAGTTTAGTTTATTGCCACAAGTATAGAGGTACAGTGATAAGCTTTTGTGGGTCTTGGGTAGAGGATAGAAGCAGACTTTACAGGGTTAGGGCTGAATTTGGATGCTGTGGCTATTTTCCTCATATTGCTGTTGCTCCACAGAATTTATTTCCTACTCTTCTTTCTCCTCAATTGCATCCATGGCATCATTGATGCCCTCGGTGATTTCTAAGTTTTGAGCCTCATCTAACACATCTTTGCAATGGGCACCAATCTCGTATACATCTGTCCCACAACAGGGTGATCTGAATCCATTTCACTTCTATCTTGAATAGAAGACATCATTCTCCTTCCACACCCACTTCTTTTCCTGGCTGAGCTCATATTTAGATTCCATGGTCTCTTTCCATCAACCACTCCCTTTCTCATGGCACTTGATGTAACCTGCAGCGAAAAGACTTCATCAGAGCAGATGTGACTTGAACATGGAATGCATGTTTTGCAGAAAACAGGTGGGAGATTGTGTAGAGGATAGAACTATGGGAGTTGGAAAGCTAATGGATATTGATAGTTTACCTATCTCTTCAGCTGGAGATAGTGATGATAAGATAGAAAATAGTGGAATAGAACGAAGTTGAGAGTAGGATGGAAATTGGCAACAAAATCATAGCATTTTCAAGTTCTTTACGAGTGCAGGAAGCCGCGTCAATCCAATCCATGTAGTGGGAAAATAAATGTTAGGGGTGCTAAATAGGTCTGAAACTAGGACTTGAATGAAAAGAAACACTTAAGATTCTTCTTAATCACAAGTGAGCAGATAGAGCAATGCTTAAAACGGGACGTATCATTCAATCTGTATAAACTGTTGTCATTACAGAACATAAAATAATTGTCACTTTATCAAATTGACTCTGGACCTAACTACATTATTTTCCCATCTGATAGTAAGCTGCACATGCAGCTTTTAGCTTTTTAAAAAAAACCCAATTGATCTTTGGTCTTTGTGTGTGTGTGTGTGACGAGATCTTTGAAACACTTGCCCTTAAACGTGACATTTCTCCTGTGTCCATTCTGTGTGTAGTTGTTCAAATAAAATAAAAATTGTTCATGTTAAATCAAGGCATTTTTTTACCCTCTGAGCTTATTTAAAAGGCAATATTTCAAAGAACAGCACTATCTTGGATCTCAATCACTCGGGCCAATGAAAAATAAATCAATTATCTGGTAATTATCGCATAGTAGATTTTGAAATCGTGCACATAAAATGACGTTTCCCGATTTACGATTGTGATTACATTTTGAAAGTATTGGTTGGCTTAAAACAGATTAGTATATCTAGAGATATAGACATGTAATTTATATGATGGTTTTCATTTATTTATTTTAAATTCTTACTTTGTATTCAATCAAACATAATTTAAATGTGCAATATAAATAAATGTGTCACCTGTTGAGTTCCTCAATAAAATCTATCAATCTGGTATTGACTGCAGCTCAGCCTTCAATGCTGTTCAAGTTCATCCCTAAACCTCTGCACCCTGACCTTGGGGCCTCAAACTGAAACTGACTTCTGAAATTCTTGGCCGGCAGACCTCAGTCGGTTAGAATTGATCATAACATTTCTTCCACCCTGACCCTTAACACTGGTTCCTTTCGAGTTTGCGTGCTCAGTCCCTTGCTCTACTACAGGTGCATCTCTGATTGTGTGGCCAAGTACAACGCCAACTTGATTTTTACGATAGCTGATAATGCCATTGTTGTTGGCTTGATCCACAATGATATTGAGACGGAAATCAATCTACAACCTAATGTCATAATGTCAGGAATAATCCAGCCTTTGATGTCCACAAGATGAAAGGGATGCTTGTTGACAGGAAGCGATGAAGTGAACAGTTCTCATCAGCAGTAGACAAAAGATGCTGGAGAAGCTCAGCGGGTGAGGCTGCATTATGGAGAAATGGAGTAGGTGACTTTTCAGGTCGAGACCCTTCTTTAGACACCAGCAGTTATCACATGCTTATAGAACTGCTGGCATAGTATGGTGTACAGCTCTACACCCATTACTATACTTGACCCACACAGAATTAACAACTTTTACATCATCAGAATTAACTTGATGGAAATTGTTTATGTGTTTCATGTCTATTTACTAAAAGTAGCAATTGCTGTATTACACAAACGATTGAAGTCAGCTCAGAACAGAAGAAAGGAGTAGTCTTGCTGGCCCTTCAAACCTGCCCACCATTTGACATGATTGTAGTCGATCTGCCACAGGCCTTGTCTCCTCTTTTGGGCCTGTCCCCACAAAGCTCACAGTTTCCTATCTTTCAAAAATCGATCTACCCACTTTTTAAACATTTTTGCTAATTTAGTAGCATTACCCTATGGGAAGAAATTCCAATGCACGTAATTTTTATTGGTATATCAATATCTGTTAACATTTCAGATGGATGACTTTTTATTAGATCAGCTCTGATAAAGTGTTATCAAGCTGAAATATTAACTTTCTTTCTCTTTCTTTTTGGCGCGAAGATTTTGTCAATACCAAAATCCTGGGGCGCCATGCGCGACAGCACGTTATTGCCTACGACACCACGCGCCATGCACGCTATGCGCTCATCATGTGCACGTCACAACACGTCGTGACGCGTAAATGATGTTGTGTAAATCACACGCAAATGACGCCCAAGTGGGACAGGCCCTAAAGTTTAAAATTACCAGCTTATTATGTTTTGGTATTTCTAGATGTTAAGTAGGGGCAGCAGATTTCCATTGTTCCATTTGAGATGTGAGTAAAACCACGAAGGGTGGAGTTTATTTTCAACCTCGTTACTAAGATTCCCACCTGCTTTAACAAGATATCAATAATATTGGTGCCCGAGAAGAGTAAGGTAACATGTCTCAGTGACTATCATCTGGTGGCACCAATGTCCGTGGTGACCAAGTGCTTTGAAAAGTTGATTATCGCACATATCAACACTTACCTCAATAGGGAGAACACTGATGTGCCTTCCCGATCTATCATTCGTCCTGATGGTATTACAGTCACAGAGGCCGACGTCAGAAGATCCTTCGGGGGGGTGAACCCTCGGAAAGTGCCTGGATCTGATGGTATACCCGATCGAGTTCTCAAGACCTGTGCAGACCGATTGGCGGGAGTTTTTGCAGATATTTTCAACCTCTCACGTGAGGTCGGAGGCTTCCATCTGCTTTAAGAGGGCATCAATGATATTGGTGCCCAAAAAGAGTAAGGTGACGTGCCTCAATGTCTATCGACCAGTGGCACTAATGTCTAGTTATGGTGCAACTCCTACCTCGACAAGAACCTCGACCCACTACAGTTCGCGTACCACCACAACAGGTCAATGGAGGATGCAATTTCATTGGCTCTCCACTCTGCATTGAACCACTTGGTCAATAAAAACACTTACGTCAGGCTGTTTATGGACTACAGCTCGGTGTATAATACCATCATCCCTTCCAAGCTGGTTACCAAGCTCACGGAACTGGGCCTCTGCGCAGCCCTCTGCAATTAGATCCTCGCCTTCCTCATCCACAAACCACAGTCTGTTCGAATTGGCGGAAACACTTCATCCTCAGTAACAATTAGTACGGGAGCACCTCAAGGCTGCGTGCTCAGCCTCCTGCTTTACTCGCTCTCTACCCATGCCTGGTCATAGTGCGAAGTTCGCTGACGACACCACTGTTGTTGGACGAATCACAGATAGGGACGAGTGAGAGTATAGGAGTGAGATCGATCAACTGACTAACTGGCGTCAGCTCAACAACCGGGCTCTCAACACCAGTAAGACCAAGGAACTGATGGTGGACTTTGGTAGGGGATGGATGAGGACCCACAATCCTGTTCACATCAACGGGACGATGGTGGAGAGGATCAATAACTTCTATATATATATATATGCATATATATGCATATATATATGCATATATATATATGCATATATATATGCATATATCGTGTGCTGCAAAATGGCAAAAAGCATTTCACTTCATTACACCTCGGTGTATGTGAATGTGACTAATAAAAACCTTTGAATACTTTGAATCTGAAGATCTCTCCTGGACCCAGCACACCGATGCAATTATAAAGACGCATCAGCGACTCTACTTCCTGAGAAGATTACGGAGATTCGGCCTTTCGAAGAGGATTCTCCTAAACTTCGACAGGTGCACGGTAGAGAGCATTCTGGCTGGTTGCATTGTGGCGTGGTTCGGCAACTTGAATGTCCTGGAGCGAAAAAGACTACAAAAAGTCGTGACCACTGCCCAGTCCATCACCGGCTTTGACCTCCCCACTGTCAAAGGGATCTATCGTAGTCACTGCCTCAAAGGAAGCCAAAATCATCAAAGACCCACACCATCCTGGCCACACACTCATCTCACCATTGCCATCAGGAATAAGGTACAGGAGCCTGAAAACTGTAATGTACAGGCTCAGGAACTGCTTCTTCCCCACAGCCATCATGCTATTCAACACAACATGGAACAAGATCTGCAAAATACCATATTATTATTGCACTATACTTGTTGTTTATTGAACTTTTTTCTCTCTTCCCCTGGTAGTTACTATGTTTATTTATTCACAAATTCTGTTGTGCTGCAGCAAGTAAGAATTTAATTGTCCTATCCGGGACATATGACAATAAAACACTCTTGACTCGTTGCAATTTGCCTCCTGCCACAACAGGTCAACGGAGGATGCGATCTTGCTGGCTCTTCACTTACCATTGGGATAATATAAAAACACATATATTGTGTTTGTTGTTCGTTAACTACATTTGTTGTGCTGTTGTTCGTTAACAACGGCTCGGCGTTCAACCCCATCATCCCCACCAGACTCGTTGCTAAGTTCAGGGAACTGGTTCTCTATGCATCCGTTTGATTTCCTCATCAACAGAACACAATCGGTATGAATTGGCAGCAATACTTTCTGCTCGATGACCATCAGTACAGGAGCACTTCAAGGCTGTGTGCCCATCCCCCCCCCCCTCTAATCACTAGATGTCCATGACTGCGTAGCTGGACGTGGTTCCACCTCCAACTTCAAATTTGAGTCAGTCTGGGTGGAGATTAATCAACTGGTGCTGGTACAACAACCTTGTTCTCAGCATCAGTAAAATCAATGAACTGATTGACATTAGAAAAGGAATGCTGAGGATCGACAAACCTGTTTTAATCGATCGGTGGTGCAGAGTCAAATATTTCTAATTCTTGGGTGAGCATAGCTCTGTCCTGACCTGAACCCAGCACATTGATGCAATCATAAAGAAAGGCCACCATCGCCTCTACTTCCGTAGAAGATTGAGGACATTTGGTCAGTGGAGTCAAACTTTCAGCTTTTGCATCCTGGGCATAGTTTAAATCGCACACTGGCACAGCGGCAGAGTTGCTTTCTTACACTGCCTGAGACCCAGGTTCAATTGGTACAATAGGTGCTGTCCGTACGGAGTTTGTATTTTCTCCCTCCCTGTGGCTGCATGTATTTTCCCTGGGTGCTCCGGTTTCCACCAATTCTCCAAAGCCAGACAGGTTTGTAGATTAATTGGCATCTATAAAATTGTACATTCTTCCTAGTATGTAGGATAGTGATAGTGTACGGGGTGATCGTTGGTTGGACTCGGTGGGCTGAAAAACATGTTTCCACACTATATTTAGTCTAAAGTTCCACAGGTGCACGACAGAGCGTATTATAGAATGGATCTAAGAATCTCTGCAATCTCTGGCAAATCGTGTGTCTGGTAATTTATTTTTATTTTACTTCCCCCCCCCAATTCTATAAAACAGAAGATGCACAGGTCTATTTCGTGCTTCGATATGGAATTGTGTGCACGCGGTAACTTTGGAATGGTCTAAAACACACCTGGCTGCACCTCGTGTGTTTAAACCATTCCAAAGTTCCTTTGTGCACACAATTCCTACTGACCCACTCAGACCCGTGCATCATTTGTATATTGACTCGTTGCATCTCAGCCTGGTTCAGCAACTTGAAAGCACATGTTCAAAGGAGATTATGATTGGTGGTGAACACTGGCCAATCCAACACGGGTATTGACCCCATCCCACTATCGAAAGGATTTACCGGAGTTGCTGCCTCAAAAGGGCATCCAGCATCATCAGGGACCACACCACCCTGGCTGTGCTCCCATTCACTCCTGCCACTGGGAAGATGGTAGAGGAGCATGAAAACTGTAAAGCCTCTGTCCCACTTACGTGTACTTGGCACGCTAATTGCGTGATCTTGTGGTCGGGTTGAGGCGCGACGGTCCTGCGAAGGTCGCGCGCGATTTCATGCGCCCGCACAGCCGTCTGAAGCGCGTGACGTCATTTGAAGATGGACACAAAATGCAGGAGTAACTCAGAGTGACCGGCAGCATCTCTGGAGAGAAGGAATGGGTGACAATTCGTGTCGGGATTCTTCTTCAGGATGAAAGAAGGGTCTTGACCCGAAACGTCATCCATTCCTTCTCTCCAGGGATGCTGCCAGTCCCGCTGAGTTACTCCAGCTTTTTTTTGTCTATCTTCAATTTTCTTGGCCTCGCTCTGGGAGTAAGAGTGGGGGCGGATCCGGACCACAATGGCCGTGAGTCCCAGGCCGAGCTCGGTGATCGTTTGCCTGCTTCTGCTGCTTTGGAGGTGAGATGTTGCGTCGTGCCAGGGTCTTGGGCTTGTCCCACTTTGGCCGTCAGTTCCGCGACAGGCCGTTGGCGCGCGAAGATTTAGCTCACTACAAAAACTTCGGAGCCCCGCGCGATGTCGCGCACAACTACATACCCCTCCGTGCTTCTCAGTGGGACCGGCCCCGCGCGGCCACACGGTGCCCGTGCACCTCAACGCGACAACGAGGTTGCGTAATTTGTGTTCCAAGGACACGTAAGTGGGACAGGCCCTTGGCTTCTTTCCAACAGCTATCAGGCTGTTAAACACTACAACCTCCAAATAAGCTCAAAACAAGATAAACTTGGGGCATTGTTTTGTCTTAGCACCTTTTTTTTTTAATATATACTGAACTTTTGTTGTTTATCATAGTGTTTACAGAGTACTATGATAACATGCTGTGCTGTTGCAAGTAATTTCATTTTTCCGTTTTTAGACACTCAATAAAACACTCTTGATTCGTCATGATGTGGTCAACTGTGTTAAAGGCTATAGAAAGGAAATGAGCGACAAAAATTTGACTTTTCTGTCGCAGTTCCATTGATCAGTATTGTTCCTTCATTGATAAAAGGATTCAAGCAAGCTGTCGCTTATTCATCAGGCGTGTATTTGAAAGGTTTGTGCACCTTCGAGGATTTTGGAGTGTAAACAGCTGTTGGAAACAAAGTGTTTCTAATGGGCATGTGGTGTGGGGAGCAGCAAAGCGGGGTTGCTTAGTGCAAAGGAATGATGACATTTGAATGCTGAATGATTAATATCAGTTTAAAGGTCAAGAATCATACTCCCTTCTGCAGTCAGGGCAAGGAATTTAGGGGCAAAGAGGTAATGGAAGCTATTTAAGACCTCGGTGAGGCTGCAAAAGGAGTATTGTGTGTATTTCTGTCCACCGCATGAAAGGAAGGTTGGATGTTACTGGAATGGGTGCGGAGGGGATTCACCAGGGTATTGCATCAGTCATGAGGAGAACATGAGTCACTTCCCTCTGGACGGCGACTCCGGACTGTCAAAACTGCCACAGCCAGACATAAAAACAGTTTTTTTTCGCACGTCTTTTATGCTACCGCTCTACTCAACAACCAAAAATCTGTAGCCTCCTTTTGCTCTGGTATTTTATTTAATTTGCATGTTTAATCAATAATGTTTTATTATTAATGTTTAATGTTTTATGTGTCATTCCTAACTGTCACTATATGTCATGTCATTTGCGGGCGGAGCACCAAGGCAAGTTCCTTGTATGTGAATACTTGGCCAATAAATGTATTCACTCATTCATTCATGAACAGGCTGGATTTATTTTCTTTGCAACTGAAATGTTTAAAAGGAAAAGCCGATTACTGTGTACAGGATTTTGAGGGGCAGTTGTGGTCGGTATATGGTGCACACTTCCTGAGGGGATAATAAGAGCAGGCATTCTCATAGTGTTTAAGAATTTGCATGAACAACTGAAATGCAGTAGCATAAAAGACGATGGAATGGATGCTGGAAAATGAGATTGGAATAGTTCAAATATGTTGAGCTAAAGGGCCTGTTGTGCAGTGTATCTGTGTTTTAAGTCATCTTCAGGAAAAGTTAAACCATTATTGTATCCAGTCGTGCACTAGCTCTTTTTGTTTGAGACTAGGAATAGGTTGTAACATATTCATCTTTGTGTTTAATGTATGGAATAATTGGTTACCATAGTGGCAAGCATTTTATTGCTGGTTCTTTGCTAAATTAAATATAGCCTTTATCTCAGGCCATTTTGTTATGGACATATCTATAAGAGTGCTGCAAAATCAACTCTGGTTGGGATTGTTTAATAAAAAAACACACAATGTGATAGAAAATTATTTTGGCAATCAAAAATCAGACAACTTGCATACCTTTTGAAATAGGCAAAATAATTGAAACTATACTTTCAGCTTTTACCTCATGGGCATAGTTTAAATTGTGCAGCTAATTTATTAAATGCATTGGGTAAATAGTGAAAGATAATACTAGCCAATATTGATCATGCTGAGTTTGTTGAAGGCCTCTATTTCTGTGCCAGTTCTGTTAGCAATTTGACTTTCAGTCCAATAGCTTCTGCAAAATCTTTAAGTAAAGTTGCCATTGACATTAATTTGCATCGACAGCACAGGCAGACTTCAGATTCTGTTTTTTCATTTGCATGAGTTTTATTGATTATTTTTTCCATTAATTGCTTTAAAACTCAATTTTAACCAGTTTTCCAAATTAAGCAATCCATTATCTTTTTATTAAGATTGCTTATCAATCACTTTAAAAATGCATACTTTTTCCAAGCAATTGTTTGGTGTTAAGCTATTAGGTTAAAGGAGGATACAGAAGGTGAATGTAGTCATACATTATTGCTTTAATTTTAAAAGTTTGAAAATGAGATTAAGATCACTGATAAATTAACAAGAGTTACATAGGAAATAGAAACATAGAAAATTGGTGCAGGCTGAGGCCATTTGGCCCTTTGAGCCAGCCATTCATTATGATCATGGCTGATCATCCACAATCAGTAACCCGTGCCTGCCTTCTCCCCATATCCCTTGATTCCGCTAGGGCCTAGAGCTCATACTGGAAGAATATGGACACAACTAAAATGCAAGTCATTTTCGTTGTTGTTGGGCTACTTTATGAACAGAATTTTTTTTTCCTATCCAACCAGAGAAGTTTAAAGGCTTAACTTTTCTCTTGTAAAAAATGTTGAATATATACCCTTTTTTCACTTGCATGTAGCTATTTACAGTTTGTCATTTGACTGTTATATATTGCTCATTTTTGACAGAATTACAACCTGGAAACACTGTGGCCATGCTGACCCTATGGGCCTTTTGTTGTATAGGAGGCACCCATATAGACACAGGAATAACGAGCAAACTCCACACAGGCAGTACCTGAGATCAGGGTTGAACCGGGGTCTCTTGCACTGAGGTCGCACTATTATCTGTACCTCTGGGTCATCATCGAAAACTTTGATAAATTACACCAAAGTTTTGCATTACTAATTTATTTTCCGAGACCGTAGGTGTTCATCAATATAATAAAATGCTCACAGACATTTTCAACAGTTAATTTTGAGCGTTGTGAAATAACGTTGTGGTATGTGACTGGTCTTGTTCATCAAAGTGGTTTTGAGGAGCATGTTGAAGAGATGTATGTGGAAGGGATTCCAAAGCTGTAGCACAGGCCACTGGTGGCATGACTGCTGGTGATGGAGTATTGAAAATTGGGGATTTGCAAGAGGGTGGCGAAGTGCAAAATTCTGAAAGCAGTTGAGCTAGAGAGCATTAACAGGTTTGGGAGGGGTAAATTGAAAACTTTGATATTAAAATATCACCAGAGAGGGAACCAAGATGTGTCTTTTGTTGATTTTTCTTTTTACTCAACTTCCCTCGTGGTTCAGAGTATACTAGACGTTCTATTCTGTCTATACATTTTCTGTAATGAGTTTATAGAAGCTTATCTTTTAACTTTTTTCCTAAAGTTAGTATATAAAATAACAAATCTAAAGTAAATGCAAGTCCCATGGAGATGGAGTAAATATGATGGGGAAATGGCTGAGGTTTCTAATTTCACATTCAAATACATAGTGGAAGTCTGGAAAAAACATACGGTATGTAAAATGTGTCTTTGCAAACTGAGGCATCAGGGTCCAGTGAGAGTGAAACTTAAAAGGAGGGCGAGCACTTGAGATGTTAACTAATCTAAAATTCAGCAAATCCCTTGTCATTTGGCTTTTATTTCAAGGTTCCAAAACAGATGGCTACCTTTTTGAAAATTCTTTGAGTTCTGCAACAGTCCCATTGGGTTGGAAAGGACCTACTGTAAAACCTCCAAGGAGAGTGTGGAAAATCTGGAACAATAGACTTGCAGCTTGCTGTCTGTTGGTGAGGATATTATTAATAAACTAGAATGGTTGGGGCGAGGGACTCAAATAGCGAAAGGTAGTAGACCGAATGGGAGGCAGGAAGCAGAAATGGGAAGCACTCGGACGCAAGAGGAGAAAGGAAAAAAAGGAAATAAACAGAGAATAAGGGACGGGGGTTTTCTTAAATGTGCATATTTTAATGCTAGGAGCATTGTAAGAAAGGTGGATGAGCTTAGAGTCTGGATAGACACCTGGAAGTATGATGTTGTGGCGATCAGTGAAACGTGGTTGCAGGAGGGCTGTGATTGGAAACTAAATATTCCAGGATTTCGTTGCTTCAGGTGTGATAGAATTGGAGGGGCAAGAGGTGGAGGTGTTGCATTGCTAGTCAGGGAAGATATTACAGCAGTGCTTGGGCAGGGTAGGTTGGTGGGCTCATCTAGGGAGGCTATTTGGGTGGAATTGAGAAGTGGGAAAGGGTGCAGCAACACTTATAGGGGTGTATTATAGACCGCCCAAACGGGGAACGAGAACTGGAAGAGCAAATATGTAAGGAGATAGCAGAGAT
Organism: Leucoraja erinaceus; assembly: GCF_028641065.1. Taxonomy (NCBI): domain Eukaryota; kingdom Metazoa; phylum Chordata; class Chondrichthyes; order Rajiformes; family Rajidae; genus Leucoraja; species Leucoraja erinaceus. The sequence continues at coordinate 7,289,918 of NC_073407.1, forward strand.
TAGTAGTAAGCACAAGGTAGTGATTGTGGGAGATTTCAACTTTCCACACATAGACTGGGAAACACATTCTGTAAATGGGCTGGATGGGTTGGAGTTTGTAAAATGTGTGCAGGATAGTTTTTTGCAGCAATACATAGAGGTACCTACTAGAGGAGGGGCAGTGCTGGACCTCCTGTTAGGAAATGAGACTGGACAGGTGGCGGAGGTATGCGTTGGGGAGCACTTCGGGTCCAGTGATCACAATACCATTAGTTTCAATATAACTATGGAGAGGGTCAGAACTGGACCTAGGGTTGAGATTTTTGATTGGAGAAAGGCTAACTTTGATGCGATGCGAGATTATTTAAAAGGAGTGAACTGGGACATTTTGTTTTATGGGAAAGATGTAGAAGAGAAATGGAGGACATTTAAAGGGGAAATTTTAAGAGTACAGAATCTTTATGTTCCTGTTCGGTTGAAAGGAAGCAGTAAAAATTGGAAAGAGCCCTGGTTTTCAAGGGAAATTGGACATCTTGTTCGGAAAAAGAGGGAGATCTACAATAATTATAGGCAGCATGAAGTAAATGAGGTGCTTGAGGAGTATAAGGAATGTAAAAATAATCTTAAGAAAGAAATTAGAAAAGCTAAAAGAAGATATGAGGTTGCTTTGGCAAGTAAGGTGAAAGTCAATCCAAAGGGTTTCTACAGCTATATTAATAGCAAAAGGATAAGGAGGGATAAAATTGGTCCATTGGAGAGACAGAGTGGACAGCTATCTGCAGAGCCAAAAGAGATGGGGGAGATATTGAACAATTTTTTTTCTTCGGTATTCACCAAGGAGAAGGATATTGAATTATGTGAGGTAAGGGAAACTAGTAGAGTAGCTATGGATACTATGAGGTTCAAAGTAAAAGAAGTACTGACACTTTTGAAAAATATAAAAGTGGATAAGTCTCCAGGTCCTGACAGGATATTCCCTAGGACATTGAGGGAAGTTAGTGTAGAAATAGCCGGGGCTATGACAGAAATATTTCAAATGTCATTAGAAACGGGAATAGTCCCCGAGGATTGGCGTACTGCGCATGTTGTTCCATTGTTTAAAAAGGGTTCTAAGAGTAAACCTAGCAATTATAGACCTGTTAGTTTGACTTCAGTGGTGGGCAAATTAATGGAAAAGATACTTAGAGACAATATATATAAGCATCTAGATAAACAGGGTCTGATTAGGAACAGTCAACATGGATTTGTGCCTGGAAGGTCATGTTTGACTAATCTTCTTGAATTTTTTGAAGCGGTTACTAGGGAAATTGACGAGGGTAAAGCAGTGGATGTTGTCTATATGGACTTTAGTAAGGCCTTTGACAAGGTTCCTCATGGAAGGTTGGTTAAGAAGGTTCAACTGTTGGGTATAAATGCAGGAATAGCAAGATGGATTCAACAGTGGCTGAATGGGAGAAGCCAGAGGGTAATGGTGGATGGCTGTTTATCGGGTTGGAGGCAGGTGACTAGTGGGGTGCCTCAGGGATCTGTGTTGGGTCCTTTGTTGTTTGTCATGTACATCAATGATCTGGATGAAGGTGTGGTAAATTGGATTAGTAAGTATGCAGATGATACCAAGATAGTGTGGATAATGAAGAGGATTTCCAAAGTCTACAGAGTGATTTAGGCCATTTGGAAAAATGGGCTGAAAGATGGCAGATGGAGTTTAATGCTGATAAATGTGAGGTGCTACACCTTGGCAGGACAAATCAAAATAGGACGTACATGGTAAATGGTAGGGAATTGAAGAATACAGTTGAACAGAGGGATCTGGGTATAACCGTGCATAGTTCCTTGAAGGTGGAATCTCATATAGATAGGGTGGTAAAGAAAGCTTTTGGTATGCTAGCCTTTATAAATCAGAGCATTGAGTATAGAAGCTGGGATGTAATGTTAAAATTGTACAAGGCATTGGTGAGGCCAAATCTGGAGTATGGTGTACAATTTTGGTCGCCAAATTATAGGAAGGATGTCAACAAAATAGAGAGAGTACAGAGGAGATTTACTAGAATGTTGCCTGGGTTTCAGCAACTAAGTTACAGAGAAAGGTTGAACAAGTTAGGGCTTTATTCTTTGGAGCACAGAAGGTTAAGGGGGGGACCTGATAGAGGTCTTTAAAATGATGAGAGGGATAGACAGAGTTGATGTGGACAAGCTTTTCCCTTTGAGAATAGGGAAGATTCAAACAAGAGGACATGACTTCAGAATTAAGGGACAGAAGTTTAGGGGTAATATGAGGGGGAACTTCTTTACGCAGAGAGTGGTGGCGGTGTGGAATGAGCTCCCAGTGGAAGTGGTGGAGGCAGGTTCATTGGTATCATTTAAAAATAAATTGGATAGGCATATGGATGAGAAGGGAATGGAGGGTTATGGTACGAGTGCAGGCAGGTGGGACTAAGGGGAAAAAAATTTGTTCGGCATGGACTTGTAGGGCCGAGATGGCCTGTTTCCGTGCTGTAATTGTTATATGGTTATATGGTTATAAACTAATAACTTTGTAATTATCGTAAAATGACTGGGCAAGCCGGAGTAGTTTTGTGAAAAGAAAGTTTGACTGATTTTTTTCAAGTGGGTGATGCAGTTTGAGTATCCTGGCTTAGAAACTGCAGCACATTTTGTTAATACACTGTGTGCTATTGATGGAGAGGGCGAATGCTTAGGATGGTGCATGGGTGCCAATCAGGTTGCCTGCTTTGTCCTGGACAGTATTGAGCTGCTTGAGAATTGTTGGTGTTACAGTCATCCAAGTCAACAGCATATTGTACCATGATCCTCTTTATGGATGGAAGAAAGGAGGAATGACAAGATGTTTGCTGCTGAATTGGGCAAGTTATTGAGTTGAACAATTGGTTCACTCTGGGTGTGAGACATGTGTAAAAGATCGCAAACTTGTCCAAATGGGAAGGTTGTTGATTCAAATCAATGAGAATGATCTGAGTGCATAATGATAATTCAACATGATACTGAAGGGACTCAGTACTGTACTCTCAAAAGTATGTAACTGATGCAGTTCTCTCATTGCCCTTATCCTTAATGATAACTCATTCAACAACTGAGCCAGTTTTTCTTAGTCATGTATCTCATTACTGTAGCTCTTGCCGTTTCCTAAGTTACAAAAGTATTTTAAAAATGAAGATTGATAGGTTTTTGATTAGTAAGGGCGTTGGTTGCCGTGGGAAGGCAGGAGAATGGAGTTGAGAAGGAAAAATAGATCAGCCATGATCGAATGGCAGAGTACACTCGATGGGCTGAATGGCCTAATTCTGCTCCCATGTGTTATGGTCAGGAGGCCATGCTTCAAAAGTAGCAACTTGACTACTTCCTCTACATTTGTTCTTTGTGGTTTCCTGGCTGGGCCAGTGCTGAGGAGCCAGAGGCCGGTGGGTGACACACAGACTCCTCCACAAATGAGTCATGAGTCAGATTGGAGTCAGTACTTGGGTTGAGTCAGTACTTGGGTTGTAGGGGCGTACTCTTTCTGCCTTTTATTCTCGATTTGTGTGTCCTCCCAACACTGGGTGCCAAGGTGCCTTTTCCATTTTAAGTGAGCATGTGCCAGGGATTCTCTGAAGATGGTGGGGTTGATGCATTTTTTTCAAGGAGGCTTTGAAAACATCCTTGAGTCTTTTCACCTACCACTTGATAATCTCTTCCCATGTCAGAAATTCAGACCAGTGCCCATTTGTGGGACTCTGGTTCAAATGCCTGATGGCATTAGTCTGTGAACTGTTTTGACTGTTTTACTGTTCTTTTTACAATCCATGTTCTCAGGACATCTAAACCAAATTTTATTATTTATTTATGTTATGACATCAGTTGAAAGCTGCATACCAAATCTCGTTTCGGCCCGAAGCCTATCTCCTTCGCTCCATAGATGCTGCTGCACCCGCTGAGTTTCTCCAGCATTTTTGTGTACCTTTGATTTTCCAGCATCTGCAGCTCCTTCTTAAACAATTAAATTAATAGCATCAGTTGCTATATCTGATTTGTTTTGAACAACATTTCCCAATCATACTCCCCGAAACCTGCAAACAATGGAAGTCCTGTTTTTATTTTTAAACTGTGGGAGTTTTTTGCCTTGCTTTCAAAAGCATCATACTTTTAATTTTCTTGCTCTAAGTCTAGCCGAAGCTTGGGAACTCTGCAACCAAATTACAATAGGAGATACATTTGTTTTTCCATCCCAAACAGTCAACCAATGAGAATATCAGCTGCTGCTTATACTCTCTTGCATACATTTGGTTATATTGATTTTGGTGGATTAAAGCATATGGCAGTGGACATCAGAGGCAACATTAGTGCTAATGACGCAAGAACAATTTATTTCTCCTCTCTCTCCCCCCCCCCCCCCCCCCCCCCCCCCCCCCAACAACCACCATTTAATTTTAAACTCTTTTACCTTCTCATTAACATCTTCCGTCATGTATACTAGCTAGACCTTGCACTTTTGCCAAATGAAGCTCCTCGACTAACCTGTCTTCTCTGTTAAACACCATGTCCCTCAGAATGAAGGTCCACAATGGTATCCTGGAAAACAAACTGACTGCTTACCATATCCAGAGAGTGCCCATTCAATCACTTTCACACCCATTTGGGGGGGGAATGTATGAAGATAGTCATCGAGCCCAGCACACAGCATGTGGCCTTGAAACTTGTGGCCTGCTAGGCAGAAGTGATCTCTGCCCTCTTGTGGATGACTGAAACATAGATTTTCTACAGCATATACCATGAAGCACTGGGAAGGTCCTGCCAGCACTGTCTTGACAAAATCCCACAAATGAGCTTGTAGAATAAATGAACTAACATCAGCAACCTCTTCCAGGCCAACATTGCTAGCATTGGAGCCCAAATTACTGTTTGTTGGCTCCAATAGGCAAGCTATGTCATGTATGATGTCAGGCTCCCCAAATGGATGTTCTACTTTGAATTCTGCCATGGCAGTACAATACCAAGAAAATGGTGAAAACATTTCAAGGATGTTTGCAAAGCAGCCTCCTAAAGTGCAGCATCTGCATCGAGTCGAGTGTCCCTGTCAGCTCAGTGGAGAAGGTGCATTCCAGGTGACATTGAGTAACACAATGAAGATGGTAGACGAGGCATTACATCCGATTTACCTGCCCTATCAACAGGTCATGCTCCACCAGTGACAGCATCTGTAAGTGCCACAGTGACCTCATTAGCAACTATAGACTCACAGCTTTAGAGCAGTAGCAAATCACCTTCTATTCCAAGAGACTGCCCAAGTCGAAGGAAAACTGTAACGTTTACTTGCAGTTTGATGACTGGTTCTGGAAGGCGATTTGTCACACTGTACAGTAAACCCTTGCAATTATGGACCTCTAATAGACTTTGGTTAAAGGCGTTCATTTGTGGTGGCAGTTGGTGGACAGCATGCAGTGCAGCGGAAGAGTGATGATGGGGAGAAAAGGCGAGCAGAAAAACACTCGACGAGCATTGCATTGGGACACTGGTTTGCAGTGGCCGTTACAAAGTGAGGTCCCATGTGTTGGATGCAGATGCAGCACGTACCACTGCACCCTGGCTACGCTTGCCTCGGTAGCACTGCCCAAACATCCACCAAATTACCAAATGAGCTGGTGCCACATGGCGTGCTTCCGGTGGCGGGAGCAGAGAGAGCGAGCAGCATGAAGGTGGCATGAGTACCGGGCCTGATCCCAGTGCACCGTGTGTGGGGCCGGGGTTCTATGAATTCCCACTAGTTTAAACACCCTTCCCCCGACCCCTCGCCCACCCTGGATGCCGCGTTTTATCCCGCCCAACTTTGGGTTAACAATGATTATTTAGCCTCCACTCCTGCACCAGGTTATAGTGGACGATCGGCAATAACGAACACCATTCCCTCCTCCAACCTCCCCTTCCCCCCCATTCATAGGGAAAGGGAAATTAAGCTAAATTGTGGAATCATGTAGCATGCCTGCCAAAGACAACACAAGATGAATGCTGTTAGTACACGTCCACGAGAAGCATTGTTTGTGTGAGGCGTATCGAGGAAAGGTTGAGAATTCTTCAATATGGGAAGAGACAGCTGGATACCACATTTGATGCAATTACCCAGGCAAGTCGTGAGTGTGCCATTTTGCAGCTTTAATTAATGAGGCTGTTCACAAGGGAAATTGAGGTTTTGATCAGAATTTATTCCCGTTGACAATTTTGGAGAACATAAATAACTAACTCTTAATGGGAATGATTGCAAATACTTGTGTTGATGGTTGTATCTGGTTGAATTTTGCATTGAAGAAGTATTGTGAAAAAATATTCCTATGTTGGAAATATAAAATGAAAGTAAGAAGCTGAGCATTTGTAGTGAGAAGAAAACTATTAATGTTTCAGATTATTGACCAGTTCTGATCAAAGTATGTTGATCTGAAGTGTATATTGTTTAGCTGTTTTTTTAAATGCTGTCTTGTTTACTGAGTATTTCCAGCACACCCTGGTCTTTATTTTGCATGTCTACACACTTCAAGATTTGTAGTATAGGTTAACCTTATTGCAATTTATGTCAATGTAGAGTTTGCACGTAATTAAGGCAAGTTACCTTTTTTGTTGTACTCCACTATGAATTAGTTCCGTGCTTGCACATGGTTTAGATGTATACTTTTTATTTCTCATTCAAGAAAATATTAGGTGTGCTTGACCATTTGTAATCCGAGAAATAAAACTAATTACTTTGAGATTGAAATTATGATAATTTGTGCAATGTATATTTCATGGAATGTAGTTAATATTTCATAAATATATTGGAATGTTAATTATCCTCTGGTTCCAAAAAGAAAAGCCGAAACTCTCAATCAGCAAAATGTGACTATAGCTGTCTGTCTGTCAGTCCCTGCCTGTACACTTCACGCAATTATAGCTTCCAAGGAAGAAAAGTCATTAATCTGCCACCACCAACACCAAAGAACATGATAACTCATTTATCAACTTGATTTATTGCTGTTTGATACAAGTATTTGGTTACGCTATGATAGAATTCTATCTTCTCTTAATTACTGCTTTTCAAGTTTTGTTTCAAAATCTCCCAAGAAGCATTTGCATAATATAGACCCCACAGCCATAATTTATATTAAAGTAGGGTAGACTCCCCTAATCAAAAGTACCATCATGCATATGTTTTTTTTAAATTGCTCTGTTTGACGTGCAAAATAAATGGCGAATAAATGTCACAAAATGGGAAAATAACTGGAGATGCAAGGAACTGCAAATGCTGGTTTACAAAATGCTGCAATGCTGCAGCGGGTCAGACAATATCTCTGGAGAACATGGATAGGTGACGTTTTGGATTATGACCATTCTTCTAATTATAGAACTAGAAGTAGTCAGCTGACTACTCAACATGCCTTTTCTAGTAAACTGTCATAGTAAATTCAGAACTTAGCTTAATGGTTTTGAAATAATGTAATTACTGAAAAATGTGATTGGTAAAGATGTGGATTTATGAAGCAATAGTTCATCTAAGATGAAAGAACAGATTTTAAAGATGATAGTTTAAAGCTTTGTGTTGAAAATTGGTTTTATCTTGTTGAAAGCCTAAATTTCCGTACGTTGTTGAATTGAATTGAAGTTGAATTGAATTGAGTTGGCACGTGCTGCATTACATGTAGGATGAAGAGGATGCCTTGGAGCACTTTGCTTTTGACACTCTTGTCCAATTGAGCGTCCAAAGATCCAGATCAATTCGTATTGTGATTTATAAGTAAGGATAGGTAATATTGGGCAAAGATGAGAAGAAATCTCTTTGCCCAGAACGTAGCTATGCTTTGAAATTCTCTTAACCAAGGTGTTGTGGTGGATTGGTTATTTTGTTCATTAAAAGCCAGTTAAAGTTTTTAGACATGAGGGAAATCAAATGGAATAGAGCAGGGAAATGAAGCCAAGGGTTTTGAATGGCAGAGAAATCTTTAATGAACAGCAGTCTTACTGCAGGTTCTTCCGAGTATTGCTTTCTTTGAGTCCTAGTCATACAGCACAAAAATAGACCCCCCCCCCAAATAAGCACAACTTGTCCACTGTGACCAAGAAGCCCTTCCATGCTATTCTCTTTCACTAGACTTTGACCATGTCCCTCTAAACCTTTCCTATTCATGTACCTGTCCGGATGTTTTTTAAATGTTGTTGTTATACCTTTTATTTCAATTATTTCCTCTGCAGCTTGTTCTACTATCTGTGTGAAAAAGATGCACCTCGGGTTCCAATTAAATTTCTCCCCTCCCCCCCCCCCCCCACCTCAAACCTATACCCTCTAGTTGTGGATTCGTCATTCTTGGATGGGGATGGGGAGCATGTGCATTCACCCTATCTATGCCTTCAATGATTTTATAAACCTTCCTAAGGTCAGCCCTCAATCCTCTATGCACCAAGAAGTAAAGTCACATTGAATGACGGTGCTGGCTCGAAGGGCCAAGGGCCTACCCCTGCACCTATTGTCTATTGTCTCAGCTTACACAACCTCCCCCTATAGCTCAGTCCCTTGAATCCTGGCAACATTCTTGTAAATCTTTTCTGTACTCTTTCCAGCTTAATAGCATCTTTCCAATAGCAGGATGACCAAAACTGAACACACTACCCCAAGTGAGGTCTTGAATATGTATTGAACAACTGTAACTTAATGTCCCAACTTCTTTACTCAGTACCCTGACTGATAGAGGTCAGCATGTCAAAATCTGCCTTTCTAGCAGCAATGCCACTTTCAGGGAATTATGCACTGGTATTGCTAATTCCTTCTGTTCTGCAACACTACCTAGGGCCCTGTCACTCTGAAAGTCCTACCTTGTATGTCATCCCAAAAAGCAACCCCCCTCTCCCTCACCCCATTTACCCAGGTGACCAAGGTTAGCTGCAATTCTTGATAACCCCCTTTACTGTCTGCAATCTTCTTCTTCCGTATGGCGTGCACAGCCTAAAGTTGAAGGACCACTTGTTCTATTTGATTTTATTAGATTGTGCACGCCGGGTTGATTGCATTCGTCGAAACAGGGCGGACCATGTGAAGGTTGCAATCTCCCACCCCACTGTCTGCAATACTAGCTATTTTAGGATCATCTCCAAATATGTTAACTATGTGTTGTTGATATGGATGACAAACAAACAGCATCAACCCCTGAGGCACACCACTAATCACAGACTTCCAGATCGAAAAACATCCTTACACCATCACCTTCTGCTTCCTACCATCAAACCAATTATGTATCCTATTTTATTTTTCTGTTCTTATGTTTCACCCCTGGGAACCACTTGGTACTTTATTTTCCGCAACAGATGGGTATAGAACGACAGAGGACTCCCAAAGAACTCTGCCCCATGTCTGTCCTGCCAGCTTTGAATGCATGGATATAGATCTTTTTGTTTAATTGATCTCATTAAAGACAATATTTCTAACAAAATGTTTAAGAAGGAACTGCAGATGCTGGAAAATCGAAGGTAGACAAAAACGCTGGTGAAACTCAGCGGGCGCAACAGCATCTATGGAGCGAAAGAAATAGGCAACGTTTCAGGCCGAAACTCTTCTTCAGACTGAGTTACTCCAGCATTTTGTGTCTATATTCGATTTAAACCAGCATCTGTATTTCTTTCCTATACATTGTATTTTTAGTATTATGAAAGACCATCAATCTGTGTTGCATGTTCTGAAAAGCTCCAAGCTTTTATATCCAGAGTAAGCTATATAACTGGAGATGCAAGGAACTGCAGATGCTGGTTTACAAAAATGCTGCAGCGGGTCAGACAACATCTCTGCAGAACAAGGATAGGTGACGTTTTGGATTGTGACTCTTCTTCCAATTATAGAACTATAACTAGTCAGCTGACTGCTCAACATGCCTTTTCTAGTAAACTGTCATAGTAAATTCAGAGCTTAGCTTAATGGTTTTGAAATAATGTAAATACTGAAAAATTTAAATGGTAAAGACGTGGATTTGTGAAGCAATAGTTAATAAAACCCCTTGGGACATTTTCCTGAAAGTCTATTTGAACAACAGTGGAGAGCAACATTACATCACAAAGCTTGAACAAAGAGGTAGGGTTTGAAGAGGAACGGTGCTTTTGAGGAAATTGTGACGTGACTAACAATTTTGAACGTCTCTTTCACGCCACAGAAAACCCTTGGATGTCTCATTTGGAGGTGAATTAGAATCTACAGGGATGGAGTGAAAGTAATTGGAAGAGTTAATCTCAGAATAATAATGGTGGATATAACAATGTGTTTAATGAAGAAAACATAGCAGTTGTACCTTGACCAAAGTAGCCTTATCTCAGTCTATTTTTAAATGAAGTTGATGTTTGTGGAATTTGAAAATTTCAATGCTGAATCAAGTCATCCAAGAATAAAGGATGTAGTGACAACATGGCTGGATTGCTTTGCCGATGACCCTTTAGCCATCTTGCTGTTGGTACTGCTTAATTTTGGGCTGGTGTTTGAATTTGGATAAATGTTTCGGGATCAGGGATATTAATTTCCATGTAATAAGTTTGAAAAGAGTAGCTATTATCAGTAACTGTGACAATGAAACTATTAGATGATCAAAATAACCCAACAGTCCTAAGGTTTGAAGAAGGGTCCTGACCTGATATATCGTCTATCTAGGTTCTCCAGGGATGCTGCATGACCTGTGAAGAGTGTTACTCCAGCATTTTGTCTTTTCTTTGTCCCAGGCAAATATGACTTTGCCCTAGCTGTGGCATAGTTGTGCCTTAACTGCTTTGTGAAAAGACCTTGCATAGCTGCTCAATACAAGTGGCAGTTAAGGACAGCAATATCTGTTGACTTGGCCATAGATGCCTGAAAGTGGCGTTGCAAGTAAACAGGGTGGTGAACAAGGCGTTTGGTATGCTTGCCTTCACCAGTGAGGGCATTGAATGTGGTAGTTGGTATGTTCTGTGGCAGTTGTACAAGATGTTGGAGAGGCCATATTTGGACTACAGTGTTTAATTTTACTATTGGAAAGAACGGATTAAGTTATAAGAAAAGGCTGGATATCCTAGGACAGAAGGAGACTGAGGGGTAACCTCATAGAGGAGTATAAAATCATAAGGGGCATAAATAATGTGAATATCCACAACCTTTTTCCTAGGGTTGGGGAATTAAAAGGTGTACTTTTTAGTTAAGAGGGGCAAGTTTTAAGGAGGGGCATCTTTTTCCACACAGGGTGGTACGTATATGGAATGAACTGTTGGAGGAAGTTGGAGGTTGAGACAGGTACATGTGGACAACCACATGGATAAGAAATGTTCATAGGGATATGGGCAAAACCTGTGCAAATGGGATTGGATTAGATGGGCACTTAATCAGCATGGATGAGTTTGGCAAGAGGGCTTGTTTCTGTGCTGTATGATACTATTAACTGGAATTATAAATGGCTGTTAGGTGAGTCACCGTGTTGTGGATCCACTCCCCACGTGGGAGCACATATTGCATTGAAAACTTGTATTTTACTGAGAAAATGTCAGTGTTAGAGGTGCTGTCTTCAATTAAAATATTAAACCAAGATCTTGACTTTTCACTTGGGTGAGTGTGAATGGTACTTTGGCACTATTCAAGAACTGGCATGTGTTGATGGACATTTTTGTGCAGTTACTATATGTCCATGAAATATGAAATTAAAATTAATAATATGACATTTCACTTCTATTATTTGAGAGGTGGTGAATGTGAAATTCACTGCTGTTTTAATTTGCCACATTACAATTATGCTTTACCCTGTAAAATCATTATTGCGGTTGAAATAGACAGAAAGATAATGTGCATTTATGTACTGTTTATTATGCAAAGTAACATCGTAGTGGTGAGAATTTTGTGCTATGAGGAGCAGTTGAATTGACAAGTGTTACCTAATTATTACTCTGCTGTAAATTCAATGTGGTATAACATGTTGAATGTAGCTGGTCTTGGTTTAATTGATGATATCTGTATGGCAAGTGGAAAATTTAGAACAACCCTTGATAAAACTGGAAGAGAAACTCTTTCTCAGCCTGACTCCTCCCCTTATCACATACTTGACACACTTGAAGGTATGTAACATCTTGCATGAGGCTTTGAGAAGGGGTTGTGTTATTGTTTTTTTTAAGTGGGTTTTTGGTGATTCTGCGGAATGCAGGGATAGAGAAAGAAAATTGAGCGCATTGGGTCTGGGTAATATTGGAAGGAATGGCCAATAATTGTTTAACCAAGGTAGTGGGGAGAGAAATTTCTCAACCTTTACTACTGTGGACTTAGAGATCGTGAGTATTTAGCACTTCAAGCACTTCAAGCTACACTTCGAATTTTCGAGCTGGAAACCGATAGGGGCTATGATGGGCGGGCAGTATTGACGGCTGCATGCGTCTGGGAGGAATGTAGATTAGAAAGAATTGCCAGGATAATTTCAAAGAAATGAAATGAAGGCTTGATTAAGATTTCGGCATCTTTGCACACATTTATAATGTTGACGTATTGGTCATTAATGTGCAAATAAGCAGATACATTAGCATCAGTCATGGCCTTTTTTCAAATATAACTGAAGGGAATATCATTGTACATGACAATTGCTTTATGTAAAGCAGAGCTACTTTTATACATGGAAGAGTGTAGGTTTAATTTCTAGCATGTGAATTAGAAATAATGTAATAAAGGGGGAGAAATTGTGTGTTTTTCAGTTACTCAGCACCTGAGCATTTATTATCCATTCAGTCCAGCATTTATTACCTATTCCCGATTTTGAGGACACCGGAGTGCATTCTAAATCAATTGTTTTGGAATCACATAGTCCAAACTAGGTAAAGATGGCAGACTTCCTTCCCTACTATGGTATGATGTTTGAAGTGATTCAGGTAGTTTTGTCATGGTTGTTTGTAATTAATGGAATTCATTTTCATATAAATTCATGAGTACTGGAATTGGGAGTTATATGGTAGTTGTACAAGATGTTAGTGAGGCTGCACTTGGAGTGTTGTGTTACATTTTGGTTACCCTGCTAAACAAAATATGTCATTAAACTGGAAAGAGTGCAGAGTAAATTTGCAAAAATATTGCCAGATCTTGTGGACCTGAGTTATAGAGAGAGGTGGGAAGATTAGGACCTAATTCCGTTTAGTTTAGAGATACAGTGCGGAAACAGGCCCTTCGGCCCACCACGTCTGCGCCAACTAGTGATCCCCACACACAAACACCATTCCACACACACACTAGGGACAATTTACATTTATGCCAAGCCAATTAGCCCACAAACCTGTACATCTTTGGAGTATGAGAGGAAACCGGAGCTTCCTGTAGAAAACACACGTAGGTCTTGGGGAGAATGTACAAACTCCTTGCAGGCAGCACCCGGAGTCAAGCTCGAACATGGGTCTCTGGTGCTTTAAGGCAGTAACGCTAGTGCTGTGCCACTGTTAGAGACTGAAAGAGACTGAGGGCTGGTCTTACAGGGTATAATACCCTGAGGGGCATAGATGTACATAAGATGATGTACATAGTCTTGTTCAACAACTAGAGGGTATAGGTTTAAGTTGAGAGAGGAAAGATGTAGTGAGGAGCAACTTCTTTAACAGAGAGTGGTGCCTATATGGATGAGTTGCTAGAGAAAGTAGTTGTGGCAAGTACAAAAACAACATTTAAAAGGCATTTGGACAGCTACATGGATAAGAAATATTTAGTGGGATATGGGCCAAACACTGGCAAATGAGACTAGGTCAGATGGGTGAAAAACAGAAATTGGGCCTAAGGGCCTGCTTCCGGGCTGTATAACTTTGTATTATGGGGTTTAATCCTCACACATGACAATTCAGCATATGTTACATTAAAAGTCATCTTGAATTTTCACTGAGAATACTCTGTATAATGATGCCTTGATGTTATTATCCAATGTACTTCAGTCCAAAGAACTAACCTTTAAATTATGTAAATTCATTGTTCATTTCTTTGGGAGGGGAAAATCACTTGAACTCTCAAGAGAATGGTCGTCTACCAGTCTGACCCTGCACCACAACTCTGCTGCCAGACTGTAAAGGCACATGGGAATACCCTGAAAAATGTGGGGCATTTGGCATAAACCCAGAGCTACCTTCTGCAAAGGAAGACTTCGAAGAAATCCTTTACATGTTTAAAACACCAGCACAGATTTTATGCAACTGAGAACATTTATTTTTTGTAGATCATGACTTCAAACTTTGTTCAGAGTAGTGTCTACAGTGCAGCAGCATCACCAATGCCCTGATCTTGAGACCTAGACTGCCATGACCAAACTTGTCAGGACACTGTCCCCAAAATGCTCAATTCAGTGGAACAAATGTCAACATGTTGATATGGGCTACAGTATTTGAGGCCCTAGTTACGCTTGGGTCATCTCCTTGGGCAGATGAACACTTTTAGACGTTCGTCTTTAGAGATACAGCATGGAAGCAGGCCATTCGGCCCACCTTGATGGCGCTGACCGCGATCACACCATACACTAGTACTATCCTACACACTAGGGACAATTTACAGAAGCCAATTAACCTACAAACCTGTACGTTTTTGGAATGTGGAAGGAAACCAGAGATCTCTGAGAAACCCACGTGGTGACGGGGAGAGCGTACAAACTCAATACAGCGTACAGACAGCACCCGTAGTCAATATCAAAACCGCTTCTTTGGTGTTGTGAGGCAGCAGCTCTACCGCTGTGCCACTGTGCCATGGTAGTATGATGTTTGCATGCAAAATCAGACTCCTAAATCTGATATTGCAGATTCTCTTAGCAAAATCCTGTTGCTAGCTCTGCCTGCACAAGGGATTACCAGGCAGACAGAAGAAAGGAGTCAAGCATATTTTCCAAGACACCTCCAATGTACCAAATTCCCATTGCTTCACAGTGTGGAATGAGCATAAATGACTGAAGGAGCACATCACATTTTAAAATGTCGACCAGCCTGTTCAGTGATGCACTGCCTGTCCCACCTGTGGCACAGTCTGTAGTTTCCACAATGACCTTCTTTTATCTTTGGAATTGGAATGGAAGCAAGTCAGCATTGGTTCAGAGGGGCTACCCAAAAGGAATTGATGTAATAGTTAACAATCCTTATCTGATACTTATTCTTAACAAGACAGATTACAGGTTAGACAGGTGAACGGTTTATAAGGTGGCCTATAGAAAAATAGATGCAGGAATAGTCCATTCGGCCCTTCGAGCCAGCACAGCCATTCAATATGATCATGGCTGATCATCAAAAATCAATACCCCGTTCCTGCTTTTTCCTCATATCCCTTGATTCCGCTAGACCCAAGAGCTAAATCTAGCTCTCTCTTGAAAACATCCAGTGAACTGGCCTCCACTGCCTACGTGGCAGAGAATTCCACAGATTCATAACTCTCTGGGTGAAAAGGTTTTCCTCATCTCAGTCCTAAATGGCCTACCCCTTTTCCTTAAACTGTGACCCCTGGTTCTTGACTCCCCCAACATCGAGAACATTTTTGCTGCATCGAGCCTGTCCAATCCTTTAATAATTTTAGATGTTTCCATATATTCATAGTGGCCTCCGAATAACTATATTCCTTTCCATTACCATTGTTTCTACCTTATACACTTATAGAAAGCAAATTGCACCAGGTCCAGGGGAAAACCATCAAGCATTTTGTTAATGTTTGGTTAGTTTAGAGATACAGCTTGGAAACGAGCCCTGCGGCCCACCGAGTGTGTACCGACCAACAATCAACCCATACGCTAGTTGGATCCTACACTTGGGACAATTTACAGAAGCCAATTAACATACAGACCCACACGTCTTTGGAATGTGTGAGTAAACCGAAGGATTTGGAGAAAACGGGCAAGGTCACAGGGAGAACATGTAAACTCCATACAGACAGCACCCGTAGTCAGGAATTAAACCGGTTCTCTGGCGTTGTAAGGCAACAACTCTACCTCTGCGCCACTGCGCACCCAATTTTCTGTTCTGTATTGGTCAGAAGGAATATATGACAGCTGCAATGAACGCAATCAAATAAAAGAAAGCTGCAGTCTCTAGTTATATTTGTATTGATTGCTATAAAAAGCATGCATTAAGGAAATTGGTGCTGAAATACACATCCTGTCTCGCACAATGATACAATTATTTCCAAGTGAGCAGTGGTGCTGGTAAAAAAAAGGCTGAGTTTATTACATACTCATCCTTGCTAACAAGCAGGTGCTCCACTGTGGTGTATCCAAAAGTTATGCCAGATTGATTTACCCCTTCACCAGTCGGATATTGTTTACTCTCTTCCATATTGCTACATTTTTCATTGTTTTTCATTTAACTTCACTTTGTATTCTCTTACTGTTTGTTTGCCAATTTCTCGCCTGTCATTTTACCACAGTTAAACTGTTCCTTCTGACTGGGATGGAACAAAATGATTAAATAGCTTAATAAAACAGAAAATGTTGGAAAATCTCTGGGACAGGCAGCAGGAAAGTGAAAGAATTAATGTTTCACGTCGATGGCCCATTATCGAAACCTTTTTTGATTTTGATTTCAGATTTTCAGCATTCACAATTGGTACTGGGTGATTGTTTTGAATTGATTACCTATGTTTCAGTTTTGCAATGACCAAATCAGTGGATTTTCCTCCTGTTGCATTGCACAAAAATATATGGGTGGAAAAATTGGGGGGAAAAGCATTGTTTAATTTGCATCCACCTTTTAACCCACATTTCTCCTCCAGATTCTTGAATTCTAAATTCTTGAATAAAGGGAGCTGCTAACTGATATTTTGTTATCTACCACATTAAAATTATATATAACATTATATTAAGCACCTTTCTTTACACGCATTCATACTCTCATACATACTCCCTCCTCTCTTTACACCTGTGGAATTCTGAGTTTCTTTTGATACTCTGCAATGTAAGTCGAGACTAGTTTCAATATGGGGGAGTAAAATGATTGATTTAAATATTTTATTGAAGCTTCGGTGATCATATGGGGATTATTGAGCAGGATTCACCTTGACTGAAGTGTTTGCGGTGGTAGCTGGTCTGATATTGCAAAAGAATACGGTAGCAGGAAAATTAGTAACAATATGTCATTGCAGATCTAATGGAACCTATGACTCGCAAGACTAGTTCTTTTTTTTTATACTACAGCAATAATCTGTCCATTGATGAGATGAAATGTGTTTGTGGTATGAACGGAAAGATTGGAGAAATTCCTCATGAGTGTTGAGAAAGTAATCTTAAGAAGCCTTGCTTGTACTGCCTTGTAACTCATTGTCCTTGATTTTCTAGAGCTGCCTTCAATTCTGGAAGGACAATAGTAAATTGATACTTGCCACTTATTTTGATAATCTATTCCAAAGGTCAGTGAATCCGTCTGAAAATAAATACTTCCTGGCATTATACCTAACCTGTGGCCCCTGTTTTGTTTAATGACCCAGAGAGATTGTCTTTCTCTTATTTTAGAAACTTCAAGGTTTCAAGGTTGGTTTATTGTCAAATGTACCAATTAAGGTACAGTGAAATTCGAATTGCCATACAGCCATACTAAAAAAAAAGCAACAAGACACACAACTACATAAAAGTTAACATAAACATCTACCACAGTGGATTCCCCATGTTCCTCACTGTGACGGAAGGCAATAAAGTCCATCTTCTTCCTCTTTTATTCTCCCGCGGTCGGGGCAGTCAAACCATCCGCAGTCGGACGATTGAAGCTCCCGCAGCCGGCGGTCGAAGTTCCCACGTCGGGGCGGTCAAAGCTTCCACGTTGGGGCGATCGAAGCACCTACAGCTTGATGTTCCCGAAGTCGGTCTCTAACCAGAGACCACGAGCTCCGTGATGTTAAGTCTGCAAGCTCCTGCGGTGGAGCTCACGTAGTCGGTCTCCAGCAAAGGACACCAACTCCTTGATGTTAGGCTGCAGTGCGGACGGAGATACGATATGGAAAAAAAATCACATCTCCGTCAAGGTAAGAGATTAGAAAAAGTTTCCCCCAACCCCTCCCCCTCATATAAAAAAAGGTCAAGAACACTAAAAGCATACATTCAACACATACAAACAAACAACAAAGAAGGAAAGGACAGAGACTGTTGGCGAGGCAGCCATTGCTGAAAGCCTACACTTCCTAGGAAGCTTTTGACCGATGGTAGCTTTGCTCCAGAAGCAAGGTTAGTCAAACTCTGCATTCGAGCAGCAGAATGCAGACGTAGCTTGCTGCTTTTGTGCACTCTGAGGCAAATGTGCAAGCCATCGTCAACTTTCCCAATGAAACATAGGAAAGGATGACTGAACACTGAGACATAGACCCTTCTACCTGTCTTTCCTTGCTGCACCACATCAACCTCTGACAAGAAAGGTTCACAAAACCTGAGAACCATAGATTGCTTGCTAAACCTCTGGAGCCTCCAACGCTGTCTCCAAACTCCTCCAAGTTGACTGGAAGAGCAAGCAAACTGATGTCAATGTCCTCTCCCATTGTTGAAGGTCAAGATGCACTCATTCAGACTTGTTGGGTCGTCACTCTTTAGTCCAAGCTCTATCTTGGGGAGAGTGGGAAGGAGTAAAGGTTGTGCTCAAAGTGCCCTGGAGAAATGCAAATACCCCATGACTCCTGGGTATTGCTGACCTATGGTTGCTCATACTGGAAAAGGAACATGCAGAATGGTATTGAGCTTGTGCATTGGGAGCTTACCGAGGCCATGCACGGACAACAGACCATCTTACAAACCAACTATCTAACCTATCAACCTCCACGTGGCCCACCTATCTCACCTATCAACTTCCACGTGGCCCACCTATGCCCACCTGAAGTTGCCATATGGGCTTCAGTAACCACCTCATAATTCTCGAATTTGTAATGGAAATAAGTTGTCCATGGTAACCAGGGGCTGCCGAAGAAGACGACGACATTATGAAAAGATAATGCCTTATTTCTTGACCTGTTGTTGCATTTTACAAACCCGAAAGCATGTTATTTTTTGCTGCCCTCCAGATGCCCTCCTGTCCCTGCCGTGCACACACAAAGCTGAGCTCGCCACACTTTAAATGTGCCTTAAATAAGGGCCTGTGCAACTTCAGTGCAAAATTCCAAGTTATCGGACAGTACGTGCATTAAATTGAGTTTGATTGTGTTTTTGGATTGTTCCTCTCCAGTAGCCTTTCTGGTTTTTAACCTGGAATTACCCAGCACAATTATATCACTTCACTTTGATGGCCATCTATCAGACGGAGGAGAAACTGCAACAGTTCATTATTTCGCCCAATCTTCAGTTCGAAAAGAACAGAAAAGATTTTTATTTCCATGGCGCTTGTCAATTCACTCTCAGGACATTCCAGAGTATTTTAAAGTCAAAATGTACTTACAGTTCCAACTTTGTGCACAGTACTTTCTCTCAAATGGCAGCGTAATAATGACAATATAGTCAAATTTAAATGCTAACTGTAGAATAACATTAGCTGGGGCACAGGTGGCCACTTTGCATCTAATATTCCCTTGGGGCCGTCAGCAGCTACTTGAAGGCAATGGCATCTAATATCATCTAATGCAGAAGATGGCATTTCCAATATTAATGTGCTCGTTGCACTGGAGTGTGTGTTCAGATCTTAAAACTCTGACAGCAGTAGGGTGTAGTGGTGTAACGGTAGAGCTGTTGCCTCACAACGCCAGAGACCCCGGGTTTGATTCTAACTGCAGGTGCCGTCTATGGAGTTTACATGCTTTCCCTGAGACTGCATGGGTTTTGTCTGGGTGCTCTGGTTTCCTACTACGTTCCAAAGAAGTGCAGGTTTGTAGGTTAATTTTGCCTCTATAAATTGCCCTTACCATGTAGGATATGAAAGTGGGGTAACGTGGAACTAGTGTTTGGATGCTCAATGGTTGGTGTAGACTCAGTGGCCCAAAGGGCCTGTTTCTCTAAACCAAAAATAGCTGAGATTAGTCCGAGATTGCTAAACATTGATGCAACGCTAAGATTTTAAAAATATGTGTATCCTTCTCATTTTACAACTCCTTGACTTGCTTAGCTTTTCCGATTCGACAATCATTTCAGGAAGTTGGATTTTTAAACCAACAAGTCAACAGAGCATGATTTTGCTGGAGCATTCCCTGTCCATCATTTATCTAGGTAATCTTATTGCAAGAGTATAGTGTAGAGAGATAAAACTTGATGGTATTTAGCTCCCCCACCCCTTAAATTTTGAAATGTTAAAGATAAATGATGGAGTCTCAGTAATCCATTAACTTAGTGCAGGCTACTGATCAAACTTGTGGTTGTTTGGTTGTCCCAGTTATTCATTCCAAAATAATACAACAGCAGATCTCGTTTGTTTAAGAATTATTCTGGGTTTCTACGACTCTTTTAGTTTTTTTTTATCTGGTGGATTCTGACTTTGGGTTAATAACTGTTCAGACTTTTAAACTCCTTTCACCGAAAGTGTCATCTTAAAGCCTAAAGGACCTGTCCCACTTACGCAGTTTTATTTTTCGGCGACTTGTTGGCACCCAGCGGCGATCAGAAAAAGGTACGACCCTTTGGGCGACTACTCACAACCATATAGGCGTCACCCCATGACCATGTGGCGACAGCCTAGTTGTCTTTAGTCGCCAAAAAAATTGCGTAAGTGGGACAGGCCCTTAAGAGTAATTATTTTCAAAAGTAACTGTATATTTAAAAAATACTAGGCAACTTGTTCAAGATTAATATGATTTTGATGTAATTTGTCAGCTGGCTCTTAGAGACTGCAATATTGTGACCTTGCTATGCAGTCATGTTGACATTTGTGAGAAAGAAATGATTTATTAAACTGTATATTGACCTTTAATAAACACACATTCTATAACGGCTTTTTAGCGCTTTTTTTTAATGCATAATTTATCATTTTGTTGTTTAGCTTAACATTGTAGAAGTGTTAATAAAATATTTATGTATTGATAAAATTAAAAATTATTTCCATATATTCAAAAATAGTTATATTGGCATTTATATTCAGAGATATTCTATCTCATTATCAATCCGACTGGTTAAAATAAAATTAACTGGCATTATTAGCTCATTTTGCAGTGCTGGTGCAAAAAAAAAAGTAGATTATGTGTTATCTCCCACTCTTGATTTGCACATCAGCTATGCAGCCTTGAAATGATGTGTTGAAGACATCACAAGGCAGGATGCGAGTAAAATAAATCATGATTGCTTTCCTTTAAGAATTACAAGGAATGAAAGGTGCAGAAATGGGCAGTTTGGCTCATGTTAATGCATGTGCTGAATGCAAGTATCCTTCCATTCATTCCATTCTCCTCATTTTAGCCCTTTTCAACGTGTCTTTCTAGTCCTGTTTTCTTCACTTCTCAGTAAGTAGAATTTTTTGTTCTGAGATGTAAGGTTTTGTATTGAAGTTGTGTTCTAAAGTATCGTTAAGGGTGAGGACCCATGCAAAACATGTTGCACACTGGGTAAAAGCATTTTCAAATAAGACGTTAAACAGCTGCTGCCAGCTCAATCCTAAAAAGATCCCATGATAGAATTCTGGGAAAGAACAGGGAATCTGTCCCTTGTATGCTGACCAGTCCCTTAATTTAAAATCCCTAAAACAGATTATTTGATTATTGTCTGTTCTTGCTTGCTGCAGTTTTTGTAAGTCTGCTGCCTTATTTCATTTGTTACAACATTGGCTATTCTTGAAAAAGTATTTCATATATAGAATGTTTTGATATGCCAGTCATCATGAATGTGTAATTTTCTTTTGAAAGCATCTAAGTATCCGACCAACTGTATCCAGCTGAAGTAAGTTCCACTATGACTGAGGGAGTAAATTTCGAATTTTCCTTTTGGATTTATTAGTGACCACCTTGTTCCTGAGGTGATGTTTCGGGTCTGAAGAAGGGTCTCGACCCGAAACGTCACCTATTCCTTCGCTTCATAGATGCTGCCTCACCCGCTGAGTATTTCCAGCATTTTTGTCTACCTTCGATTATTCCAGCATCTGCAGTTCTTTCTTAAACCATGTTCGTGAGAGCTAGTTCATGAAAAATATTCAACGATTTTAACTATTTTAACATGCCATATGGAGCTCAGATTAAATGGAGGAAATAGAACAAAAAGATTCATGGTTTTTGTACGATGTAAACTTTTGTACATATAATGGCTGCTAATTATTTTATTTGAATGAGATTCAGAAAATGGATACCTTACTAGGAATTCTAAATGTTTTTCTAATTAATATGTGTGTCTACAAGAGTATTTTTTTTCATTTTGAATGTATTGCTTCAATTCTACTGCTAGTGGTGTACTTTTTCATGGAGACTTCAGTACTCGCGTTTAAGTTCATGCATTTGAATTGGAAAAACACAGCATTGAAACGGGCCCTTTGGCCCACCAGTCCACGCCAACCATCGATCACCTATTCACACGTGTTCGATGTTATCTCAAATTTAATTCACTCCCTACACACCAGGGGCAATTTATAGAGGACCAATTAACCTACAAACCCACACGTCTTTAGGATATGGGAGGAAACTGGAGCACTCAGAGGAAACCCACGTAGTTTCAGGCCACGTGCAAACTCCACAGAGACGGCACCCAAGGTCGGGATCAAACCCGGGTCTCTGGCATTGTGCGGCAACAGCTTTACCAGCTGCCCTACTATGCTGCCCCCACCGGCTGCGCCATGTGCAGGCACAATTGTAAGTGACTAAACTTGCATTTCAATCTCTTAATTGAAACTTTGTTGTTAGTTTTCAGCATTGAATCTGGAAGGAGCCATGACAGCAGGAGGGGGAACAGATGATGATATTCCATTGGGAGAGAGGAAGACTGTTACTGATTTTTGTTACCTACTCGATAAATCTAAACAGCTCTTCAATGGCCTCAGGTCAGTCTTAAATCTGGTGGTTTCGCTTTCAACTTCCAATGGTTGTTTTCCTTTGGTTAAAGATTTGTTATCTCTTTAAAAAAAAAATTCCAGGAAAAAATTGCAGTTGATTGTATATTTTGTTCATTGTGCTGTATCAGCGTTATCCTATTTGCCTTTAATGCTTGTCTGCTGTAAAGATACGGCTTCAATAATGTTTAGATGAATTTCCTCACATTGTCACTCTTTCATAGATACACATGCCAGTTTGGTGATTTCATTCATATAAAAATAATTTCTAGAAGAAATCTATATATTGAAATGTACGAAGAGAGAAAACTGCTGATATGAAGGGTGTTCTAATCTCAAAATGATGTTCCCTCTACTTAGTTTCTAAATTTAATGAAAGGAAATATGTGGTGTAACAATAATATAGATTTAATTGAATGCACATCTCTTGCTAGATATTAGAACATTTTGCTAAAACTGGTTCACATAAAGTTTAATGAAGCAGATGCAATTAGGAATTGCGATGACAATGAATGGTGCAGAATTAATTGCATTTGTGATGCCTAAATATGTAAAAAGTTTGATATTGACTGTCAATGAATATGGTAAAGTGAATCACATTTTACATTAAAAAAGGCAGATGTTGGCAAATCTTGCAATTCAGCTGGTGCTGGTTGCCTTAATTCAGCATACTTCATGTATTTTTGATGCCCAAAAAGTGCACCTGAAGATTGCAGTTATTCTAGATTCACATCCTCAAATTCTCTGCTTCCTAAATATTTAATCAGCCCTCAATTGCCTTGGTTCTCCTGAGGTTTTGTGACCCTTTATAACATATCAATATCTGCATTTTCTTACCTGAACCCCAGGCACTGGAATTCATTCCCTTGTTTCCTCTTTGCATCTTGTGTCAGTTTTACATTCGGCTGGTATAACTAGACATTTGGTGATTCCTTCCTAATCTTTCTTCCTTGGGCGCCATAAATACATTTTTTTACAGTCTAAAATTTTAACCAAACAGCTGGGAAATTTGTATATATTTCTTATAAATAATAGGAAACTGCAGTAAAATGAGGTGAGGGCGTGTTATTGTAATTCATCTTGAAAGGCAAATTTCAGATCGGCTATAGCGCTAGCTTAATGATAACCGCAGTCAATTAAAGCACACAAAATGAAGAGAGCATTGCCTTGAGACGCCTCCTGATGTAAAGTATTGCTATACCCTTTACCCTCCTACTGACTAGCCTTGTTACTGCATGCAATGTAAAACATTGATAAATAAAACATAAACTGTAATGTGTGACTACTCAAACAATGATATTTATATAAATTATATTTAAGGGTAACTTACAGAGAAGCTTTGAATATATTTGGAGTTGGCTCTGCCTTACATATTTCAACTATATTTTGAAATAAATCCTTTATTCCACAAGTAAATAGTTCCTCCTGGAGTTTATCAAAATCAGTGAATCATTTGCTGAAGTTGTCAATCAGTGTCTCTGTAGATCAAATTTAGTATTAGAATACTAAAAAGAAAGGTTGGAATTATTTCTGTTTGAGAAATATGACGGGTTTGAAATAATGGAATGGTGGGAGGGTAGTTGATGGGAGAAGAGCAAATGTGGTAGGGAATCGTGCTTTGTCTTAATAGCTTCAACACTTCAAAATGTTCAAATATTTGGATGTAATTTTATTATGGCTGCTGGTCAGGACTGATAAGGATTTTCTACCACTCTGGACATGTAGACTTTGAATCACTTGTGATGGCAATGTGGGAATGGCTACAAATGGGACAGGAGGTGCGGGACATGGTGGGTAGAGTGTGAGGTGGTGTTCTCCCCCTCCCACCTATGCTGGGCATCTATCTGTTTCTGATGCATAAACACAAGGTTCTCAACGCTGTCTCAAACGCCTCTAATTTGAGCAGTCGTGGGCCTGGGACTTCCAAGAATCGGGGGTGTTGTAATATTTTTCCCCAAGAAGGCTTAAATATGTCTTTGAATCCTAGCCTTGTTTGCCTGGTAATCTTCCTGTGACAGAGTTCAGATTGAGTGTCTGGGATTGGCCGTTTGGTATCAAACCTCTGATCTATGTGACCGGCGCAGTGAAGACAATGGGGTTTAATTATTGCCTGAGTCCAAGGGATTTTGGTGTGATTGTGAAGACTGTCTGGTGAATTTGTGGAATTTTGCTGAGACAGCATTGGCACCATCAACACTTATAATGTTCTTGCACCAATTAGTCCAAGGCTCAGAAGTATACTGCAGGGCAGAGATGACTGCTGTCTGGTGGAGCAATAAGCATTAGAAGGATCTGTGGTCTTCATTTTCAATGACCCTTTGCCACAGTTGTTCAAAGGATGTGCTGGCACAATGAAGGCAGTGGCAAAGTTTGCAAATTTCATCTTCAATACCTTTTTTTTTTGCTGTCAGATTGCTCCTGAAATATAGGAAGTTATCCAGATACATCAGGACCTTGCTATAAATTTATTATCAGAAGGGTATGTTGTATGGCAGGTAGAGGACTTTTTTTTGTGGATGTTGAGGGCAAGGCCCATTTTCATTGAATAAATCTGTGGTGGCTGGGAGTTTGGTCCAAGCAAAAGCAAACATTGCCTGCATAAAGCAAACTGGTGCCTGGTTCTGGAGTGTAGTGGCTGTAGGTTTGATATACTATTCTATACTGGTTCTGGAGTGTAGTGGCTGTAGGTTTGATAGTTTCTCATAAGTTCTGAAGATTAGCTCTGCTTCCAGTGGACGTTTATTGAAAGTGAGGTGCAACGTTGCAGCCAGAAAATGTCAGATGACAGAGGCAGCCTTGTTTGTTAGTCCACTGAAATGGGCTCCTCTGTAGCCATGTGTGTTATGGTCATTGCTTGCACATCATCATCATGAAGGGGTCGCAAAATGGTGCTAAATGTCTATGGGCAGCTGAATTTGAGAAAAATATTCCACATCCCATATAACTGATCTAATCCAAAGCTTTAGTGAGGTTGATGGCATAACATTGAGGAATTGCCCGAGTCTGTATGTGCCTTTAAATACCTCAGCACAGTTTTTGAGATATATAAAATATACTGCATGGTTATCCATTAGGCCTCTTAATTGCAAGTGGGAGACAGGAACATGGAAATATGTGAAAATTTGGGGGAAAATTAAAAGGTTGATGTCTGGATGACTAATTTCCCCAAAACTAACTGGGACTGACTAGGCCTGAGGTTTAGATGGGACAGTATTTGTTAGGTGCAAGGATGATGAGAGCTGTTGTAAATATATTAATGAATATAAAAGATTGTGGAAAAGGTCTTTGTCCCAAACATTATGGAGGGCACTGTGGAATGGGATGTTTAATTTGGCATTGTGTCAAGCACAGACATTATGGGATGAAGTGCCACTTCATGTGTTGTACAATGTTTAAGCACACCACAAATATTCTGTAATTAGTTCCTGAAGAATCCAGTTACTTGGCTTTCATTAAATATAGTTGGTAGAATTTAAATGGTTCAGTTAATTTCTAAAACCGTGAGCTTAACGAAAATCTTGATAACATTTCTAAAGTGAATTTCCTGGTTTATTTAAAAACTTCTCATTAAAGCTTTTTGGACTGATATTCCTGTTGTATCATTGATTTGTAATATTTTTAAAAAAAGCAATGGTCCGTAATTTCCTATGATTGAAACTAATGATGTTTACCATGGTTTATATGGCAAAAAGCATCCACTTTACACGAGGGAGCATTACACAAGAACACATTTTTGCTTCGATTGAACTATCTGGTCTTTGGAGAGCTCACCCTCGGGCTCTTCATCATGGTTTGTCAAATGGTGTGAAGTTAAGGTACTTGTGCAGGAGATAAACTGAACTTGCCATGTTAAATCTTGACCACTTTCAGGTCTTGAGTCGTAATGATGTCACATGTATTAATTACGTATCATATTGAAATTGAAACTTGATTACGTATTTCATTGCAAATTGTAATGGCAAATACCATTAACCCATTTACTGGCTCATGAATAATAGACTGCAGTTCAGTATGATTTGCTGAAGTCAAAATTCCTGTGAATTTTGCTAATTTGTAGAATTAAACTTTGTCATTTGCTGCTGGATATAAATAATGTGGCTTGCAGCTGCAATTTACTTATATGTGGTAGTTTTGATTATTCCAGAATGCTACCAAAAACTGGAAAGCAGTGAGATAATGTTGATCTGAAAAGATCATAAACTGATTTGGAAAGTGATTTCTGCCAGTTTTATGCCTGGGCGTCTCTCTGCTCCCCACATTGGCGAGTTACCCAGATGGTTGGTGGACAGAGTGAATGTGGGGAAGGATTCAGGTTTATTTTGGGAATTCAGTTGAGGATAGGGTTGAATTGTTGGGGTGGGGGAAGGAGTAGTAGGTGGTGTTGCGATTGTCTCAGTTGAGGGGTTTAGATGATGGGTGTAGTTGGGGCAGGATCAAGATGGAGGCCACTGGGCAGAGCCACGGGATGCCAAGAATAAAATGGGGGAGAATGGGTTGGTGTGGTGGAATAAGAATGCAGTAGGAAAATCCAGCTGTCAAACACCACAACTGATGGGGTTAGACTGGTCCCTTTGCGGCTCACATAGGTTGCAGATCATGTATCCTTGAATGACTTCAGTGCAAATTATGTAAAGCCATGTGACACCTCTGCACATATCTGAATGTGTCTGTGTAAGGATGACCTGGACTCAATTTAACCTGCTGAGAGCTGTAGGTGAAGTGCCCTATGTAATTTAGCAATTGGGTGTTCATTACATTCCTTTACGTGGTACATACAATGTGGTCTGGAAGAAAATTTCTGAGCCATTGCCTTGTCACTCATAACAAACATAAAGCTTATTTTTGAAATGACCCCGTTTGATGGCACGGTCCTTCAATGCTTTCTCCAGCGTAAGGACACTGGATAAAACAGAAAACAAGAAACTGGTTGGAAAAGGACTGAGTAATACAATGAATTCATCACAAAGACGCCCTTGCCTGATGTGAAATACAAGGTCATTTGGCTGATGAGCTATCATCAGAAAAGATTTAATTTCATTCCACGGCCCATTAATTTCCCATCTTTTCAGTCAGTGATAATACGCACATGATATACACGGTAACTGACAAAAACTGAACTCGCCAATAACTTAAAAATTGAAAGGCTAGATCGGTTGCTTTTGTTTTCAGCATCAGTGTTTGGGTGCTTGTTTTTCCAGAGAAGAGAAAGATAATTGATTCTTCTTGTGTGGTGTAATATTACTAAGCAGTTTCTGACCAAAATTTCACATGCCATCTTCTGTTTTAATCAAGTTTATAGAAAAACAAAGGACATTAGTGTTTGCAGCAAAAAACAATCTGCTGCAGGAACTCAGTAGGTTGAGCTCAAATACGTGGGAGGTTTTGGACAGTTGACATCTTGGATCGGGACCCTTCATCTGGACTGAAAAGGGGCGATAGCCAGTATTAAGAGTGAAGAAGAGGTGTGGCAAGAGCTTGCAAACGATGGTCAGATGGAGGTGAGGAAGGGTTGATTGGGAGATGGAATCAGGGAGAGGAGGGTGGAAATACAGACAGAGACAGGTAGCTGATAGGTGGTGGCAGCAAAGGGCTGCAGATGGAATCTGATAGGAACAGCAGGTGATGCATGGAACCAAATAAGGGAGGTAGGGTGGACGGGTGAGAACAATGAGGAAGGGACCCAATGGGAGGAGTGTGCGGGTGATAGACAGAGGGAGTGGGGAGGGAAGGGAAAGGAAACTGGGTGAGGGGAGCTGGGGAGAGGGGTGAAGTGTTGTAAATAAACTGGAAACGTAGGATCTTAAATTTTATGTTTTTGGTTGGTAAACAAATGTGCTGAAGCAGATTTTTTTTAACACGTATATTGGCAGCACTGTACCACCTTTCTTGTGAATCGGGACAATGTACAGTGGGTGTTTTTTTTAAATACAATGCCTTCCATAATCAATATCAATATCAATATTTTATTACATGTCATTTGAACCTCAGTGAGGCTCAAACAAAACTCCGTTTCCACAGCCATACAAAGAAAGACAATATCCTACAGACATACACACAATTCAATTTACAAAAAACATTGGGTTCACTGTGATGGAAGGCAAAGTCTTTTCTCTCCCCTGTTTTCCATTTCTCTCCCGATGTCCAAGCCCCAGGCGGGCGATGATAAGTCCCACGGCCATTTTAGGCCGCGCAGGGCGATGTACGGCTCCGCTCCCGGTCTAAATGTCACAAAGTTGGAGCCCCCGGCGGGCGTTGGAATGTCCCACGGCCATGAAGCCGCGCCGGGCGATGTACGGCCCTGCTCCGGGTCGTTCCAACCCCGTGACACAGGCTAGAGAAGTCGCATTGCGGGAGCTCCGGAAAGCGGTCTCTCCACCCGGACCCACGCGCTCCCGATGTCCCGTCAGTCCACAGGACCTGCGGCTGCAGCTGGAACCTCTGGGCTACGTGGTCGAGCCGCAGCAGCGAGTCACCACCGCTCCCCACGCTCCGATACCGGCCAGCCCCACGATGGTAAGTCCGCAGCTCCAAAGGCTCCGTGACTGGAGCCTCCAGGTCGTTCAGGCTGGAGACCGCTCCACGGCGCTAGGCCCCAACGACAACGGAGACCCGACAGGAAAAAGGTTGGGTCTCACGTACAGGGAAGAGAGTTTAAAAATGTTCCCCCTTCCCTCCCCCCGCCCCCCGCATATACACAGTTAAAAAAACTATTTAAAAAACACAAACAACTGCATTTAACTAGACAAAAAATAAAAAAAGACAGACAGGCTGTAGGGGCCGCTGCAACAGTGAGTCGCGCTGTCACCAACTGTTTGGGACAAAGATACATCATTTATTTATTTGCCTCTGTACTCCACAATTTGAGATTTGTAATAGATAAAATCACATGTCGTTAAAGCGCACATTGTCAGATTTTATTAATGGCCATTTTTATACATTTTGGTTTCACCATGTAGAAATTACAGCTGTGTTTATACATAGCCCCCCTGTTTCAGGACACCATAATGTTTATATGTATATATGCCAGGGCTACCACAATTTCTTCTCTTGCTTCTTTCCGATGTTCTTGGATATAGATGGCCAGACCCCAGAGATTTATCAATGTTCAGTACCTCCTCTACTATAAGTTTAACTATCCCCAATAACTTTCCCAATTACTATTTTTATGTCTTTCCCTATGGTATATCCTGAGGAGAAATATCAATTGAGGACCTTAGCCTATCTCTTGTGGTTCCACGCATTGAAGCCAACTTTGGTCTTCGAAGGGCCTTATTCTCTCTCGAGTTACTATTTTCCCTTTAATATACTAAGAAAATCTCTTTTAGAATCTCTGTAATCTTCTCTCTCAAAGCTATCACATGTTCCTTTTTTTTTTGGCCCTCCTGATTCCCTCCTTGAGTATACTCCTGCATTCCCTAAAGTCTGGGGATTCAAAATACTGCCTGACCTGCTGTGTTATACTCAAGCACTTTGTGTCTATCCCTTATAGTCTTCCAGGAATACACTTGATCCTAGCTGCTTGTTCCTGACCCATATCCACTCTCTTCTGATCATAGCCTCCATATCTCCAGGGTTTCTGCACACTTGCTATATTTGCTCTTCACTTTTGCAGGTAGATGCAGACTTTGAGCTCTCATATCTCACTTCTAAAAGCCTCCCACTTGCTGGATATCCCTTTACCTGCAAACAGCTTACTCTAATCAGATGTTTCAAGCTTTTATTAATACTGGCAAAATTTACTTTACCCCAGTTTAGAACTTTAACTTATGGACTTGTTCTGCCCTTTTCTATAAATATTTAAAAATTAATGCATCTATGGTCACTGATCCAAAAGTGTTCTTCCACCGACACCTCAATCACTCACTTGCCCTGCCCAATTCACCCAAGAGCTTTGCCCTTTCCCTAGTAGGGCCCTCTATATATTGCCTGACAAAACTTTCTTGAACACATTTAACAAGTTTCGTCCCAACTAAGCTCTTAACATTGTGGCAGTTCCTGTCTATATTAGGAAATTAAAAATCTTCTATTATGACACCCTATTATTCTTCCAACTTTGTGCATTCTCCCTACATATTTATTCCTCTAACTCCTGTTGACTGTTTTGAGGGAATATTGTTTAGTTTATTATTGTCACTTGTATGTTGGTGCAAACAAGGTTTATTGTTGCGTGCTATCCACTCAGCGAAAAGAGAGCGTGATCATCCTATTCTTATTTCTCAATTCCACCCATAAAGCTCACCGAATGATGCCACAATAATTTCAACTGATTACTGTTGTGATGTTCTCCTTAATCAAAAGCCCAAACCCCACCCCTTCTCTTTCATTTCTGCACCTTGCATACTCCTATTATGTTTTCAGCATCCTAGATGATCCCGAGTGCTTGCAGCTCCAGCTTTATTTTCTTCATGTGGTCTGTCGGGAGCTGCAGCTAGATGCACTTCACAGATAACGTCATCTGGGACACTCCATGGTTTACCTGATTTCCCCCCATCCTGCTGGTGAGTAAACCACTGCCACCCCGACTGCACTAAGATGGAAGGGGAAAGTTAAGAAGACTCGACTTATCTGACCTTCACACTCTGCTCTGCATCCTCGCCACAGCTTATTGAGCCCAAGTTTTAACACTTGATCACAACACCTTGGCTTGGGCACTGATGCTTCCAGAAATACTCCCAATTGGCAGCTCTGCTCGTGCCTGACTTCATTTTATCTACCACTCGGGGGTTTCAAGCCCAGACTGTAAACAACTGTTTTTCAAATCTCCTGTGCTCATCTTTCTCTTGGCTCTGCACGGAAACATGCACTGTTATTAAGTCTTGTGTTTATATTGTGTTTTTCATAACTTGTAGATAATTCCAATGTGTTTTAAAGGGGCTGTCCCACTGGGGCGACCTAATCTGTGAGTTTAGTAGAGTGTTTTCGACCTTCAAACTTGCAGCATGATCAACACGTGGTCCTAGGAGGTTCTATGAGGTCGCTGGAACTCTCCTTCAGGCTCGAGGGAAGTTCCCGATTACTAGTGGCCTCAGCTAGGTCGCGGAAAATTTTCCGCGAGTAAAATTTGGTCGGCATGTTTTTTTTTAACTCGTAGTGCAGTGGAGTGGGGTCGCTATTTAGTTACAGGCAGTCGAGGGCAGCTCAAGTGGGACAGCCCCTTAAGGCTGCGCTTTGGAGTTCAACCGCTTGTTAAGACTTCAACACTGCAAACTCATACCAACAGTGTGATAATGACCAGATCATGTTTGGCCGATTAATTGATATTTAAAAACATTGATTGGACTTTGTGTATAACTCCTTGCTAAACACAGACCAAATACATTTATATTGTTAAATGGATCTAGGATGTCTAGATGAGACAACAAAACTGTTTAATATTGGTTAGTCATGATCTCATTGAAAGGCCGAACAAGCTTGAATGGTCTGCTCCTAGGATTTATATTTTATGTATCAGTATCATGGGACCTTGAACATATGTCTAAGAGTATAATCTTTGTTTAAGATATGGTCTGACAGACATCATCTCCGATTGTTTAACACTATCTTGGTGCTTCATGGTGTGAGATACCACTTGTAATTTAGCTGAATTTCAGTTAATTTTTTTGTTTGGCTTTAAAACAGGAGATGTTTTAGATTGCTGAGACTAGTTGTATATAAGGCAAACTGTTGGTTTGATAAGTATGCTGAATAATTTGCACACAAAATGATTGATAGGAAAATTTTGCCCACCATTCATTTGCTAGATTTATTAGTGATTTATCTGTTAATATTTCATTTGATATTTTTAATATTAAACAATACAATTATTTTTGTAGTTAAATTATTGAGTTCTCTTCAGACCAGTAGTGCAATTTTTATACTTTTGTTGGGTTTGGGAACTTGTTACTTGCATTCTTAAAACTCACCATTAACATTATGCCATTAATGGCAGAGACAACATGAAGTCTGTGATGATGAATCAGACACCTTGGATGGCAATGACCAGTATTTCTCTTGTAAACAACCACAAGATGGTGAGTGACTTGTAACCAGCTGTAAAATGAAATGTTAACTTTTCAAGAAATAATTTGAAACCCCTTTGTTGTTAAGCAAGTAACTGTTCTGTGTATTTATACTTCTACAGTAGTCTCTTTGGAAAAAGCAAAACAAATGCAGAATTTTGGAGGCAATGACCTGATTGCACAAAGAAACGACAATAACAGCAAGGAATGGAGGACACGAGCACTCCACAAAATTATTTGGGTGGCATGGATGGCCCAGTGACATTTTTATGCTTGCTGATGAAAATTTGTTTTGTTTCTGCTCATCTGGATTAGCATTGATGTTCTTTGTTCATTGTTTTACTCATGAATAAAGGTTTATTTGCTGTAACTTGTAGATTTGCCTGTCCTTTACTCACACTTGTGTCACACTGAGGAATAATCTGCAGACTCTAATGCATTCACCTACACACTGAACTTGCTGTCCCCCCTCTATTTCATTTGGGAATAGCACAAATAGCACAAACCCATCATTCAGTTGATTATGAGATCTTGTGCCTATATACAATGCCCTACATAATGTTTGGGACAAAGACCCATCATTTATTTATTTGCCCCTGTACTCCACAATTTGAGATTTGTAACAGAAAAAAAATTGCATGTGGTTAAAGTGGGAATTGTCAGATTGTAATAAAGGCCGTTTTTATACATTTTTGTTTCACCCTGTAGAAATTACTGCCGTGTTTATACATAGTCCTCCCCATTTCAGAGCACCATAATGTTTTGGACACAGCAATGTCATGTAAATCAAAGTAGTCATGTATAATATTTTGTTGCATATCCTTTGCATGCAATGACTGCTTGAAGTCTGCGATTCATGGACATCACCAGTTGCTGGGTGTCTTCTCTGGTGATGCTCTGCCAGGCCTGTACTGCAGTCATCTTTAGCTTATGCTTGTTTTGGGGGCTATTCCCCTTCAGTTTTCTCTTCAGCATATAAAGGCATGCTCAATTGGGTTCAGATCGGGTGATTGACTTGGCCACTCAAGAATTGACCATTTATTAGCTTTGAAAAACTCCTTTGTTGCTTTAGCAATATGCTTGGGATTATTGTCTTGCTATAGAATGAACCGCCGGCCAATGAGTTTTGAGTCAATTGTTTGAACTTGAGCAGATTGGATGTGTCTATACACTTCAGAATTCACTATGCTACTACCATCAGCAATTGTATCATCAATGAAGAAAAGGGAGCCAGTTCCTTCAGCAGCCATACATGCCTAGGCCAAAACACCCCCACCACCGTGTTTCACAGATGTAGTGGTATGCTTTGGCAGTTCCTCTCTCCTCCATACTTTGCTCTTGCCATCACTCTGATATAAGTTAATGTCCGTCTCATCTATCCACAAGACCATTTTCCAGAACTGTGGTTGCTCTTTTAAGTTCTTCTTGGCAAACTGTAAATTGGCCATCCTATTTTTGCGGCTAACCAGTGGTTTGCATCTTGCAGTGTAGCCTCTGTATTCCTGTTCATGAAGTCTTCGGCGGACAGTGGTCATTGATAAATCCACACCTGACTCCCGAAGAGTGTTTCTGATCTGTCGGACAGGTGTTTGGGGATTTTTCTTTATTGTAGAAATAATTCTTCTGTCATCAGCTGAGGAGGTCTTTCTTGGCCTGCCAGTCCCTTCGCGATTAGTAGGCTCACCAGTTGTTTAAGAACGAACTTCAGATTCTGGAAAATCGAAGGTAGACAAAAATGCTGGAGAAAATCAGCGGGTGAGGCAGCATGTATGGAGCGAAGGAATAGGTGATGTTTTGGGTCGAGCACCAGGTTGTCAACTTCAGGACTTCCTCTCTGTAGGCTGCCTCGTCTCCCTTTGAAATAAGTCCGACCACAGTAGTGTCGTCAGCAAATTTGACGATGCGGTTGTTGTTGTGGGCCGGACTACAGTCGTAGAGGAGGGGAAGGAGGGAGAAAGCAAGGACTAACTGAAATTGGAGAAGTCAATGTTCATACCGCTGGGGTGTAAAATGTTTTCCTTCTGTGTATCAAAATCTTCAACCTCTGCCTCATTATATATTCATTTCAAAATAAAGAATATTCCCCCTCTTGTGGCTCATCCTTTTGGTATTCATTGCACTGTTTCAAATGCATTTTGGATCATTTATAAGAATGTCCAATATACCCAAGATATTCCAGCATTTATTTCTGCATTAGTATGCTACATTATTCACTGAAATTCATTAAGTTTCAATTGCCATAGTTCCCAAATCCTGAGGGAATAATGCTAGAGTTATATTAGCCGCATAGACAAGTCGTTAACATTTTCTACATTAAGAATAATAATTGAGCCTTCGGCAAATCATGGTAACCCAGTGCTCCTTGAATATCAAGTATGGTTTCCAGCAAACATTTCCAGTTGTTCACAAACATATTGGAATTTAAACCCTAATTTTTGCACAGAATTTCTGTAAGCGTTCTCTTTCCATCGGGAAACCATCCACTATTCATAGATTTGGTTTAGGTTTCTGGAAAGTTACCAATGGGTTCATTGAATCACGAGTAATGAAATCTCCAGCAAATAGCTGTCATAGTTTAGTCTGAAGGTTTTTTGTTCTGAACCGGTCAGTTTCATAGCCATATCTAACAATTCTCTAGTTTTTTTTTCTCAAGTTTGAGTTGGAAGTGGGAGTGGGGGGGAGGGGGACGGACGAATGGACAAATGAACTATTAAGTAACTGTACTAGTCTAATGGAAAGCAATTGATTGTATTTGAGATCAGAAAGTGACTATTAGAATGGTCAGATGAATAACACACCTAAAATGCAGGTTAATAGAAAGCAAGTTCACTGTCGAATGACCGAGAAAAAAAATCTATTTAAATATCAAAATTTCTTCCCAATATCATGATTTGGTAATCTTCTTGATCGTCATGAATTTGTCTGTGTATTGATTAACCCTGAGATAATGTATAAATATAATGAACCTTACACAGTCAGTATCGTTTTTTTGTGGAGAAGGCTTGCATGTAATTTGCATTGGGATTGTAGGGGAGATTCACCAAGATGAAATGAGTCCTCCATGCAGTGAGGCTGGATAATTCTTTGTAGTGGAGACGACTGGGGGGGTGACGATTATGGTGGTGGTGGTGATTATGGTGTACAAAATTGAAAGTGTTAGACAGGATGGATGGTGAGAAGCATTTGCCTTTGGCAGAAGCGTCTATAACCAAAGAGCATCAATTTGAAGTAGGCAAAGAATATATTTTCACCAAGGATGGTTGAAATCTGGAACAGGCCGCATGTGAGGGTGGTTGAAGCAAGTGCATTCACAACATTTAAGTGTTCAGGTAAGCACTGAAGCTATAGAAGGATATGACCAGAGGGCTGAAATGTGATCAGTATGGCAAGTACTTAATGAGTGACATGGACATGATGGAGCCAACAGTCTTGCTTCATGTTATATGACTCTTTTATTTGCAATGTTAATTTCATTACAGACTTAATAACACAGTGAGCAGTGATTGGAGATGAGTTCAATGGGGCAGGAGCCGGCAGAAGGAGCGGGAAGGAGTGGGTCTGCCAAGGCAGTCCTGCTTCTGGATTTTGGGAAGGCAATGGAAACAGCCAGTATAGGGTTGGGGAGCTGTAAGGTCTGAGGGGTGATTGCCAGAGTTGGTGCCAGTAATATAGTGCATGGTTTTTGTTTTAAATCTGTTTTCTGCCTTACCTAATCACTTGTCGTTGTCTGCTGACTTGAAATGTTACCCACCAAATTTAGATTATTCTCTTATAACAGGGATTTACCTCAATATGGACAAAAACAGTGGCAGTCTTATTTTGGGCGGACTTTTGATGTTTACACCAAGCTTTGGAAGTTCCAACAGCAGCACAGGTGAGAGAAATATTGCCTTGCGCAATCTTCAGTATTTTGTTTTCAACAAATGGTTGAGTCATAGAATTAAGAAATTATAATCCATTTATTCTAAGTTTGATTACACAGAATAACTTGAGCACAGGAAACTTTGCTTGGTGACAGACCTGGCCTTATCTGACCTTTACCCTCTGCTTAGCGTCCTCACCACAGCCTCTGGAGCTTACGTTTCAGCACTTAATCAATACCTCAGTTTGAGCACAGACATCGGCATAAAAATCGACCTATGGTGTTCCTTAACTGTCATTATACACCTTACACTTTCCTCAGTGTTCAGTTTTGAATACCACATGGAATCCGGCTGACCATCTCTCTGTGCCTATATACTTCTATCAGGTCTCCCCTCTACCTCCGACACACTAGAGAAAGCAATTGATGTTTCTCCAATCTCTCCTTGTTGCTAATCCAAGCAGTATTCTGGTAAAACTCTTCTGCATAGTCTCTGAAGCCTCCACATCCTTCCTGGCATGAGACAATCAAACTGCACACAGTACTCCAAATGTGGCCTAATCAAAGCTTTATAAAGCTGCGATATGACTTCCTGACTTTTAAACTCGATGCCTTGACCAATGATGGTAAGCATACTATACGTCTCCTTTATCACCCAATCTACCAGTTCTGCCCCTTCCAGGGAGATGTGGACTTAAACCCCACGATCCCTCTGTACATCAGTTCTGTTAAGCAAATATACATTAAATGTATATGTATCAATGAAACATAAAACTACTAAAGTATCTCTGGAGTTAAATTTGAACGTTCAGCTTATAAAATGTATGATAAGCATATTTGCAAAAATAAGCATGGGATAATGTTATTTGTCTCCCCTTCATCCTAGGCAAATCCTGGATAATAGATATGGCCTGAAGCGATGGCAAATTGGAGAAATTGCTTCAAAAATAGGACAGCTGTATTATCATTATTAGTAAGTTTGATTTTTTTGTAATGTTCAAAGGCTAATTAAGTAATATGAAAATAAACAAACTGCTAGTGCCAACTCAGCAGGTTAGACAGAATTTGTGGAGGGAAATGGATGGACGGCATTTTGGGTCGGAACCTTTCTTCAAACAGAGGCCAAGATGGGGAACCCCAGACGATAACACTTTTATTTCTCCCCCCTGTCTATAAGAAATGTTAAACAAACATGTTGAAGTAATAAAGAACGATAGAACATTAGACAGGAAATAGAAGCAGGAGTTGGTCATTTGGCCCATGTGCCTTCTCTGTCATTGACTGACTTTTTGCCTTGATACTACTTTCCTCCAGTAATACCATATCCCTTGCTTCTCTTAATATCTAAAATTATATTGTTCTCAGTCTTAAATATAAGCAGCGTCTGAGCTTCCAGAGCCCTCTTGTTTCCGAAGATTCACTATTCTCTGAGTGAACACATTTCTTCTTGTCTCTGGCTCTGTTATAATCATACAGCATAGAAACAGGCCTTTGACCCACCACGTCCGTACCAATCTATTTTCCATGTATATTTTCTTGCATATCCTTAATGGCCAAACTCTTATTTTGAGGCTGTTACTCATCTTTCTAGTTACCCTGCTAGTGAATAATCAACTCTGCACCTGTCCTGTCAAGCACTGTAATAATTATGTGAATACCGATGTGATCTCTTCATTTTACAAAAGTCAAGAGCTCTTCTAAATTCTGTTTAATTTCCCCATGTACATCAAAATTGCCATCCCTAAAATCAATCTGTTGAACTGTTGAGGTGTTCCCTCAATTACAAGATAATCCTTCCTTTGGCTGGGACTCCAGTGCACAGTATTCTTAATGCCGTCTCACAATGACCTATATAATTGGGGAAATACATCCCAACTCATACTTAAATTCTCCTGCAACAAGGCTAACTATCCAGGCTTGTTTCTGCTGCATGTAAGCTATAATTTATTTATAAGGACACTCAAGTTTCTGAAAGCCATTTCTATTTTTTTACCCCCAAAGTGACCTACATTTTAACATTATATTCTATCTGCCACATCCTTATCCATGTATTCCACCAAAGTCTCTCACCATTCAGTTTGGTATCATCATATGTCACACTTAATCCCCATCCAAATGATTGGTTTGATTATGAACAACCAGGGAATAATACTGAACCCTGTGGCAGCCTACCAGTCTCAGCCCAAAATTACCTTGATTATTCCTACCCTTATTTTTTAGACTTTAGAGATACAATGCAGAAACCGGCGTTTCGGCCCATCGAGTGCGCGCCAACCAGCAATCACCCCATACAGTAGCACTATCCGACCCACTACGAACAATTTACAATTTTACTGAAACCAATTGACCTATAAACCTATAAGTGTCTGAAGTGTGAGAGGAAGCCGGAATACTTGGAGAAAACCCACCCAGTCACGGAGATTGTGTAAACTTCATACAGACAGACATATGGAACTCGTATCTCTGGCGCTGTTCGGCAGTAACTCTGCCGCTGCACAACGGTGCTGCCCTCTTATACCATGCTCTCTAATGTTGTGTAATAACCGTTCTGAAAATCCAACTGCATCACATTGTCTTGTTTATTTTTCTTGTCTCCTGAAACTTTAAAAAAATACATAGACATGATTTCCTGCTCACAAATCTACATCGACTTTGCCCAAACTTTTTATTGTTTTCTGGGAGGCCTATTGCAGGTTCCTTAACAGAAACTATGGGGGATGTGGTGGGCAGGAGAAAGATCTTGGAGAGAACGAGATTCCTTGCCCTACCCTCCCTGGAAGTGAATGGTGAAGATTTTTGTTTAGTTTAGAAATGCAGTGGGGAAACAGACCCTTCGGCCCACCAAGTCCGCAACAACTAATCCCATACACTAACATAATCTTACACATGCACTGGGGACTATTTACATTTATAGGAATTTATAGGAAGCCTGTATGCCTTTCGAGTGTGGGAGGAAACCGAAGATCACGGTGAAAACCCACGCGGTCACAGGGAGAATGTACAAACTCAGTGCAGACAGCACCTGTAATCGGGATTGAACCATGGGTCTCTAGCACTGTAAATGCTGTAAGATAGCAAATCTATCGCTGCACCACCCTTGCCGCCCAAATTTGAAAAGCCTTAGTTTGTCACGTGTTTAATGGGAACCAGCATTTTTATTGATGTTGTTTCTCGTAACCGTTATGTTCTGGCACAACTTGATCTTTTCTGTTTTCAATATGATCTGGTCTTTGTTTTGTTTCCCTGCTTACCCTATCACCTAGCTTG
Source organism: Leucoraja erinaceus (assembly GCF_028641065.1). Classification (NCBI taxonomy): domain Eukaryota; kingdom Metazoa; phylum Chordata; class Chondrichthyes; order Rajiformes; family Rajidae; genus Leucoraja; species Leucoraja erinaceus. The sequence continues at coordinate 7,329,875 of NC_073407.1, forward strand.
CGTACGTCTGAGACCAGTTATCTTAATGAAGCATTTTCCTTCTACTCTGCAATAAGGCAAAGAGCCTATTATTCCCAGGTCACCAAGGAAGATAGGTAAGATCTCATACCTGCAAGTTTTTCAGATCTCTCCGCTTTCCTTGCAGCAAAGAAGGCGGCTTAGATCTAGATAGCTGTGGTTTATCACACAATTAAATTTGGTGTATTTAAACCACAAATGCAAAATACAGGTGTAACTTTATAATGTACTTTGTTATTTACCAGTTTTTTTTCCCTGTGAATTGTTATCTAGGACTTGTCTTCATGGATTGTAATTTTTAGAATTTTAATAAAATATATTCTTGAAATAAAGTAGTAAATCAGAATTGTAGTCTAAATAACTTACAGATAATTCATTCATTCACTTATAGCTCGTTCATTTTATCCATATAAACATTTTCCATTTGTTTCTTGAATGAATGCATCAAGCAATGTTTCTTGCTTTTGAGTTTTCAATTTGCACTGCTCTTTTATAGGCCTGAGCTTGTAGTTAAAAAGCTACGATATTATGCTCGATACATAGTAGTTTGTCTGCTGCTTAACAAAATGGACCTTGTCAGAGATCTTGTTAAGGTATGGAATTTTTGTGAATTGTACATCGTGCTCTTTTTTTGTGTGAAAACAATTGTTTTGAACTTTTTGTTTTTGGTCTCTTCATTTATATCTGTTCCTTTATCTGTTTTCCAATATCGCTACTCCCAATATTCTGCCAACCCTCTCCCCCATGGCTTCTTGCCGAGACTCAACCAAATCCTACAAAATCTTGGGACATCTCTTGACCATGAACTTCAAACATCCTATCCTCATGAACTACTTATTTCTTTCCCTGTCTATACTTCATCCATACCCTCCTTAAACCTTTGTCAGTTTGATCTTGAACTGTGTGGAGTTTGACCGTTCTCCCTGTGACTGTGGGTTTTCTCCGGATGCTCCTGTTTCCTCCCACATCCCAAAGATGTGCAGGTTTGTAACTTAATTGGTCTCTGTATATTGCCTTATGCAGGGAGTGGATGCGAAAGTAGGCAAACGTAGAACTAGTGTGAACAGATGATCGGTGTGGACTCAGGGGACCAAAGGGCCTGTTTCCATGTTATATCTTTCCATCAATCAGTCAATCGATAATCCCTTTATGATGCTGGACCGTCCTGAATGATTTAGAAACCACCAGTTTGATTTGATTAATCTGTCCAAGAGTTACCCCAGCACACTTTATCTGTGATCTATGTGTTTCTCCATATTGACAAAAAAAATTAAGCTCATAGTTTCTTCTCTAAATGCCTTAGCATTTGTTTTATCTAAGCAATCTTAACACCTAAAGCCTGTCTCGATATAAATTTGCGATTGTTCACAGTTGAATTGATAATGTTCCACCATTGCCAGTATTTTGAATACAAAACAAATCCAAGCAGAACAGCATTTCATTACACCACTGCAATTATCATTTCATTCCTGAGTGCAATTACTATCTGATACTGTTTGCCAGGAAAAGTGGCAGCGCAGTGATCTGTTTACAATTGTTTCTGCTATTTCCCATTGCGCTAGTTTAAGTTTACCCATATCACTTTGATAATGGTAATCTCGTTATTATGGCACTATAGTCTACACTAAAGTGGTTTCTAATTTTAACAGGAATTGTCAGATGAAATTGAAGATTATACACATCGCTTCAACACTGAAGACCAGCTGGAGTGGAATCTTGTACTGCAAGAGGTGGCTGCATTTGTTGAGGTAATCATTACTGGTATGAAATAAGACTTTGCGTCTTTACATCATTTCATTGTTTAATATGACTTGAGTATTATCATGTACTGATCTGTGTTACTGTGCTTTGTTTTAATTATTGCGGATCATGCTGCAGTGGTAAAAATAATAATGCTGCTAATAGGTTATGGCGGTGGTAGAGCATTGGAATCTTGACAAATGCTCCATTGAAACAGGCCAGAATTTTATCAGCTCATCTTTGAATGATTGCCAAACTGAAGTGGCGGAAGTATTTTTTTAACGAAACTGCTCCAATAATAGGAAAGCATTTGGATGGTGATCAATTATTATCGTTCCATGTTCTGTCATGTTTAATGAAGGAAGGGTGTTAATTAAGTAATGATAGTACAGACCAAATGGTGTGTGTAAAATAAAAGTATTTTTTTCCTCATTAAGTCAATATATCAATTTCCCATCTTTGTTAAAACGATTTATCAAAAGATTTATTCTGTATGTTCATTCTAAATTCACTTGAGGGATTATGAAGGTAAAAATTTAATGTACTAAAAATACCTTTAATTAGAACTTCATCTTTTTGCTGTAATGTATGATGTCTTGTAATACATTCACAAGTGCAAAGGTACAAGATTCAGACAGGCACAGGGACAGCTTTTACTTCAGTTTTGTTTTTCAAACATACCACAAAGCATGCAATGAAATCACAATCATTTTACGGTAATTTTGAACATTCTGCATGAAATATTTTGGATGTAGTGGAAGTATCAGCTTTCTTAATCAGTGGCGCATTTGGCTCTTCCTTGTTTAGTGTTATCTGCTCGTGTAACTTGTTAACGTTGTCTGCAAGCTTGTGTGTGGCGTTTACTGACATTTGGCAATGTGCAAAATATGTTTATCCAGCTGGTAGATTTTCTTTTATTAAGGAACCTTATATGTCACATTTGAAACGGGAGAAGAGCAGAAAAACAGTTTTTTTGTGAATATTAGAATTACCACTGGATTTGATAAATCTGTGGTCTGTTATTTTTAGTTTGCTTGGTTCCTGCTATATGCCATTCTCTCAGTGTGGCGCTCAGATCTGCATACAATACTTAAAATGTGTAAAACAAAACCTACGTTTTATATGGCTGTAACGTGGCTTCCCATCTTTTATATTCAACAAAAGAACAAAAGAACAAAGATCCTAAGCTGAAGAATCTCCTTTGGATTCTCCTCTAGTAATTTCCCTTCAGTGGATGGAAGGTCTTTAATTTCCCAGTTTGTCTCCATTATCACAGAGGTTCAACATTGGCTATTCTTCAGTGCTCTGGGAACTCTCCTAGCATGGTGGTGCAGCTGGTTGAGCTGCTGCCTCACGGTGCCAGAGAACCTTATTTGATCCTGACCTCTGGTGCGGTTGATTTGTCTGTAAAATTGCCCCTCGTGTGTAAGGAATGGATGCGTGACAGGGATAACATACAACTTGGGAGAACCGGTGATCAATGGCTCACAAAGACTTGGTGGGCCAATGGGCCTGTTTCCATGCTGCATCTCTAAACTAAATAAGATACAAAGAACATTGTCAAGATCCAAGCAATGTCAAATCTTGCCTCCTTCAATAACCTTGGACAGATCCCATTAGCCCTGGGGACATACGCTCCTGCAGAATCTTAAACTTCTCCTTTGCCATCAGTCTTTCTAAGAGTCTCACACTCTTGTCCTCTTCCTCACTCCTGGTCTTGTTCTCCCACTATTTAGGTAGGGCCACAGCATATTACATTTCCCATCTGTTTTTTCCCCTTAGTAATCTAATGGCATAACCGTTTTCATAATGCGCAAAAATGGTGGGAAATTGCAGCATGGGGTTTGGTCAGAAAATCTGTGCAAGTGAAAAAAATAAAACACCTGTGAAAGTGAACCGATAGTTTAATAATTGGAGGAGCAGCACCTCATATTTCGCTTGGGTAGTTTACACCCCAGCGGTATGAACATTGACTTATCCAATATCAGGTAGTCCCTGCTTTCTCCCTCTTTCCCCTCCCCTTCCCAGTTCTCCCACAGCCCACTGTCTCCGCCTCTTCCTTTCATCCTCCCGCCCCCCCCCACCCCCACATCAGTCTGAAGAAGGGTCTCGACCCGAAACGTTGCCTATTTTCTTCGCTCCATAGATGCTGCCTCACCCGCTGAGTTTCTCCAGCATTTTTGTCTACCTTCGATAGTTTAATAATATGGTTGATTAAGGTTTCAATTTTTAAATAAAACCCATGCAACATTTGTCCACTCCAGTCATGTAATATTTACAAGAGTGGATGTTTCCATGATTCCTTCCCAATGGTGAAGTGTCTGTATTTTCACTTGATGTCCTCTGTTCCAGCAGACCCAACATTGGGAATGTGGATGTTGAAATTTGTTCCCTGCCATTTCACCCTTCAGTTCCAGTGTGCATTATGTTTGCACATGAGTGAACAGTAACAAGCCACAGCCTCCCAATTCAATCTGAAATGTTGAAGGTTCTGAAGGTGCTGTCATTATGAGGAAAATTGCCTTCAGCAAAATTCATAACTGTAATACTAACTACTGCTGAGGATGTTTGGGTGTCTGTCAAACTGATCTTAATCTATTCGTCATTCAACTGAATTTTTTTTTTTAGTAACGTTTAATGCCAGAAACATAAACAAAATGTACTGAAAATAGTCAGCAGGCCAGGCAATATATGTGGAGAAAACATAATGTTTTTTCTCAGAATGGCAAGATCTTGCAAATGTAAAAGGTTGTAAGCTTTTGCTATTTTCTCCCTAACTTCTCTGCTTCCTCGCCCTGTGAGCACCCCCCCCCCCCCCCCCCCCCCCCCCCCCATACACTTCTCAGCATCACTGTCACATACTCAGTGATATTTATGCTTTCTCAACTATTGGTAGATACAGTCAGTTCAGACAGCGCAAGCCAGGGGTTGCTTGTTCAGAATGATTTAATTACACATTTAATGGTGCATTTGCCAACTGACCCCTTGGCAAGGAATAAAAAATGAATTGCAGGGGCTGGTTTATACCAAAGATAGACACAAAATTGTAGTATTCAGGTAAACCTCCTCTGTACCTTCTCCAAAGCTTCCACATCTCTCCTGTAATACGGCGACCAGAACTGTACATAATACCCCAAATTTGGCCAAACCAAAGTCCTATAGAGCTGCATCACGACTTCCTGACTCATATATTCAATGCCCTTGGCAATTAAGGCAAGCATGCCTTCTTTACCACCCTATCTATTTGTGCTGCCACCTTCAATGAGCTATGAAGTTGGATTCCAAGATCACCCTACACATCAATGCTGTTACGGGTCTTCCCCTGAGGAATTTCTAACTGTCAATTGTAATTGGCATTGATGCTTTGATGGCATTGATAACTTGCCATGATTTACAAGGATTTTGCGAAGACTTGAGGGCCTGAGCTATAAGGAGAGGTAGAGCAGACTAGGAGTGTAGGAGGATGAGGGGTGATCTTATAGAGGTAGATAAAATAAATTGGGTAAATACAGTCTTTTACCCAGAGTAAGGGAATCAAGAACCAGAAGACATAGGTTTAACGTGAGAGTGGAAAGATTTAATAGGAATGTGAGAAGCAACTTTTTCCCACACAGGGTGGTGTGCATATGGAACAATCTGCTAGAGGAGGGAGTTGAGGCAGGTACTATAACAATATTTAAAAAAAACATTTGTACAGTTACGTGGATAGGAAATGTTGAGAGGGATATGGACCAAAAGTGGACAGGTGTGGGCATGTTGGGCTGTAAGGTCTGTTTCTGTGCTCTATGACTCTGATTATAATTCTGACTTACATTGATGATTACATTTAGTTTATATTTTAACTGATGTTAAGTTCTTATATTCTCCAGCAGTTGGATATTTAGTCTTTTTTTTCACTGATTATGACACGTTGATGGATAACTTGAATTATTTTCTTTGGAGAATCGTGTTACCAACTCTCATCTAATAGAATACACACATAGTTTGCCTATTTGATTTAGGCTATGCACAACACTAACCAGTTTTAAATTCTTGTTTTGTAGGCAGATCCTGCAATTATATTAAACGATGACAACAGCATTGTGGTAACCTCCAATCGCCTGGCAGAAGGAGTTGTCCCACCTCTGGAACAAGGGATGGTAGCTGGCCAATTGGCATTGGCAGATGCACTAATTATTGGAAACTGCAGTAGTCAGGTATGCCTTCTCTATATTTCTACTTTATGCTGCCTTCTGTTTAGTTAAGAGACACAGTGGGGAAACAGGCTCTTCAGCCCACCGGGCCCGCGCCGACCAGTGATCCCCGCATATTAACACTATCCTACACACACTAGGGACAATTTTTACATTTACCAAGCCAATTTACCTACAAACCTGTACGCCTTTGAAGTGTGGGAGGAAACCAAAGGTCTTGGAGAAAACTCACGCAGATCACGGGGAGAACGTACAAACTCCGCACAGCCATCACCCATAGTCAGGATCGAACCTGGTTCTCCGGCGCTGCAAACGCTGAAAGGCAGCATCTCTACCACTGCGACACTGTGCCGCCCGTTTCTATTGTCACACGTTCAATAGTGTATGGAGCATTGTGTGGCTTATGTTAATAGATGAATTTCCAATCTTCCAGTCTATCAAGTTGTTGCCCTTGCACATTTTGTTTTACTTTGCACTTTCTGTGTAGCTGTAACACTATTTTTCTCTTTCGCACTACCTGATGTACTCATGTACAATTTGATTTGATTGGATAGCATGCAATACAGATTTTTCAGTGTATATCTGTACACGTGACAATAATAAACCAATGCCAAGAGTGCAATTCCCTCTGTTTATGTTATCCTGCAGAGCAAGCGTGTGATGCAGCTCTCTGTTCAATTCGGGAAATGGTAATGGTTCACACTATCACACTTTCCAACTGAGTGAAGAAATTAGTAAATGGAAGTAAATTAGAAACCCATTTCGGAGTAGTCCACAAAGAAAATAAGATTTTTCAAGAGCTTGTGTACAAACTAGATGCGTTTCAGATCAAAGACCTTTTTTCAGAATAGACAAAGGGTCTTTATCCCAAAATGTTAACACTCTCTCTTGCCACAGTTGCTGAGTGATCTGCTGAGTGATTTCTGTTTATATTTCAGATTTCTAGGCATCTACACTTTTTCTTGATTTCTATAACACATTGATCTATATTGAGCTTTATTAAACATGAAGCACTAAGATATGTGTTCTGCAGTTTAACAGGTTGTTTGTATCTTCTACACAACAGAACTTAACTTGAAATCGAGATTGCTAAAAGTAATCACCAATTCTGGATTTTGGGAAGGTGTATTGTGAATGATGCAACAGCTGATAGCAACAATGTTGGCTGTTGGGTAGCGCGGAATTATCACAGCGGTGATATTGTGAAGCACAAATGCACCTGCTGGGGTGAATATCAAATGATTCTGAGGTCTCGACCACCTCTATTCCTGGTCAACAGTGGGAAAACTACTGTTGAGAGTATATTGCTTCCTTGTAGCCTACACTGTGCTCTTCTCTTCATTCACTTTGAGACTGAGATGCTTGCACTTGCTATGCACAGAAGCTCATGAGGCATTGCATGTCACATCTTGCACATAAACTGGCCCAGGTCCCCGGTGCATGGCTCTCTCAATGCCCTCTTTTATGCACTGAAATATTTTTTTGTAGCATTGATTTTGAATTGATACATTTTTTTTGTTGTTTATGAATGCAGAGTGGAATTTGGGTTTTAACTCTTCTTTTTCTTATTGATGAAACTGGGCAGGGTTATGTGATATTCACTGCTTCTAGGCCCTTACAATCCTGAGTGACCTTCTGTGTTGGTAGACATCTGTGTTCTAAAGTAGAAGTGTCCGTTTCTGTGAATTTTTATGATTTGCTTTATTTCTTTTTAACTTTTAGGTTAAGTTCAGTGAATTAACTATTGACATGTTCAGAATGCTGCAGGCCCTGGAACGAGAACCTATTAATTTGACTTCACAATTGGGCAAGACTGGATCACAGGTGAGAGATGACTGTTAATCTTTTGGATGATTCTATCTTAATATTATAAATTATTTTCTGCAGGCAAAAGCATCCAATAGAACATGATTTTGCATGGAATATTTAAAACATGTTCTAATTTGCCTCAAGGATATAGTCAATAAGTAATGGAGTCATACAGCATGGAAACGAAACCTTCAGCCCAACTCACCCATGTCAAGCAAGATGTCTATTCAAGCTAGTCCCATTTACCTGCATTTGGCTCAATCCCTCGAAACCCAACACCCGATGTTATTTAAGATCGGAGCTGAGTTACCTTGGCCAGGAAAAAACAAATCAATTGACGAGATTCTAAAACAGAAAACTACTGACGAGGAATATCTCTAGTTCACTGTGAATCACAACCGTGTGCCCACGTAGAGTCAAAAGAGCTCAAAAAGTCTCCAGCTGGCAAAAAATTAACAAAGATTGTCTCTTTGAGTGGGTTTGGTTTAATCCATTAATAAATGTAAGCAAAAAAGCAAAATACTGCAGGAACTGAGCAGGCCAAGCAACGGAAGAAAATGGGCAGATAATGTTTCAGGACTGGACCCTTCTAGATATTCTGAGGAAGGGACTGACCTGATACATTATCATTTCCCTCTGCAGATGCTGCCTGACCCGCTGAGATCCTCCAGTACTCTGTTTTTTTTTTTTGCGCCAGATTTTAACATCTGCAGTCTCTTGTGTCTCTATTTGTAAACTTGTTTGGTTTCATTGGTGGAGTTACCCCAATATTTATAACAGGAGATACTACCACTCTGATTGAGCATTGTGCACCTCTATTCGTAGCCTAATATTTCTGCCAGTGACAATTTCCCATGGTCACCACTGACCCCATACTACAGGTCCAGATTTGACTCCTAATTTTCCATAATATTTGCCCTAATTTTCCATAATAATTTTCCATAAATGTACCTTATTGCAGCGAGGCCCTTTATGCATGAATGCAATGCTATAGAATATACATAGGCACACAAATCCAATCCTAATAATTACTGCTCATTCAATTTCAAATGTGAGATAAGAAGGTCCTCATCAAACAAGCTTCAAGTGGCCAATATCTGCGTTTACTGATCCCCAATTGGGATTTCTCCAGGAACCATTCAGATCCATCATAGCCTTTGTCCAAAGATGAAGCAAAGAGGAGAAACCCAGAGATGAGATGAGAGCAACTTCAAGTCAGCATTTAGCTGAAGAGGTCTCGAAGATCTCTGGTGCAACTGATGTTAATAGGTATTGGTCCAGTGACTGAGGTCACACCTTGCACAAAGTTGCAGTTGTTGCTCTCAATATCACTAAGACAAAGGAGCTGATTGTTAACTTTTGGAGAGGAAGGCTGAAGTTCCATGAATTTATCCTCATCAGGCTGCTGGTGGACAGGGTTAACAACTTCAAAGGTACACAAAAATGCTGGAGAATCTCAGCGGGTGCAGCAGCATCTATGGAGCGAAGGAAATAGGCGACGTTTCAGGCCGAAACCCTTCTTCAGACTGATGAAGGCTCAAAAAGGCAGCCAGCATTGTCAAGGACCATCCTGGCCATGCTCTCATTTCACTCCTGCCATCAAGTGCAAGGTATAGCATTCTGAAAACTATAACGTCCAGGTTCAGGAACAGCTTCTTCCCAACATCCATCAGGCTATAAACTTTATCACTATAAACATCAACTAAACTGAATTACGAACTGTCTGGATTGCACTAGGAACTTCGAGTTTTAGAACTTCGAGCATCATATGCAGGCTGATGAGATTAGTTTATTTTTTAGCATCATGTTTGGCACAGACATTGTGGGCTGAAGGGCCTGTTCCCATGCTATAGTGTTCAGAGTTAAAATAGTTTATTTTAAACTTTGCAATGTTGAAATGACTTTAAATTTAATTTTAACTAACTTTGACAAGACTTAAGAGAGGTTATATGAATTGGGAGTAGCATACAAGCAATCATGAAGACAGTCAGAAATGCAAAAGTACTTCAATAAAAATGGCATCAAAGAATTTGTACTATTTCTCTTATCTCTCCAGGAGCCAACAGAGAAACCATCAAAACGAGAAAATCCACACAAATATTTGCTGTACAAGCCAACATTCAGTCAACTTTACACATTCCTTTCTGCATCATTTAAGGTCTGCTTATATGTTTTGATTTAGTTAAAGTAGGAAAGTAATAATGCACAATAGCTTGTAATTATTACAGAAAGCAGAGTCGGGTGAATGTAAGAATATGCAAAAATCAAATGGAATGATTGAACTTCTGATGTTTGTGGAAATGTCTCTTGCCCTGTCAATAAGGATCTTAGAATGTCATTTCAGTTCAATCTTTCATGCTACTATAGTTATTCCAAACTGTTTAGATTTAAAATGATTTTAAAACGGCAATGCTTATTTATTGTAGCCTCCCAGTAATTATTGGGGGAGAACGTCAATAGCTATAATGCTACATGAACTGTCCCTCTATTTTTATTTACAGGAGTTGCCTGGTAATAGTGTTTTGCTGGTTTATCTGTCGGCCACTGGCGTGTTTCCCACGGGTCGTTGTGATTATGAAGGTATCATCCTTTCTAGTCATCTATTGGGATTGGATTGCATTGAATTGCATTGAGGGCACTTAAACATTAATTTATGTAGACAGTCTGAGATTAATTTGGGCACGGGATAATGTTTTTCTCCATTTTATCACTTGGTATATTAAATATTTGTATTACACAAATAGCATAAAAATGATTTCCATCAATCTGCAGAAAATTTGATTTTTAAAGTAATTTTACTGTTTAGTTGAAATTGGATCAGAATATTCTTTTTGTTTTAGAAGAGGCCATTTACCATCCCTTCCCGTTCACTACTTTAACCAATTTTCCCCGATGTGTTTTAGAGTAAACGATCCCTGTCCCTATTGTGGGAGCTAAGACCTTTATGCTTAACATTGGTATTAAAGTTCGAGAGCCTTGCTGCCCCTTTCGAGAGCTCCCCTGTCACCACGTGATGAAGTTCCACAAAGAGTAAGGGAGGCTTACATAGGTGCGCTTTTGTACTCTTAAATTTGTACGGCAATGTCCAAGCTATGGTTTCTAATATTATCAAGGTATTGTTGCAGCACCGAATGAGGCGATTTGGCTCGGGTCCATAGAGGAAATCATTTAGTTCCATTTCCATGTAATCTTTCCACATGCCCTGTAAATTACTTCCCCATAGATCCCAATCCTGTTCCATTTTGAAAACTTGGATTGATTGTTCTCACCACCTGTACAAACTGTACTTTAGAGATGGTTATATTCTTCACAGAAGAAGAAAAAAATCTTCCATAGTTCCTCCAGCATCTTTTGTCTTTGCTTTAAATAGCCAATGACAACAGGAGGTTTTGGAGAGAGTGAAGAAGAAATGTTATTGGAATGTTTCCAGGGATGAGGGGCAGTTGTTAAGTGAATAAACCAGAGAAGCCGGGAACACGAGTTAGCAGATACTGGAATCTTGAGCAAAAAACGAATGGAGGAGCTCAGCAGGCCAGACAGTGTCTTGGAAGGAAATGGTCAGAATATTTGTGGAAGAAAAACTGGGATTAGCCTTGGAACAGAGGAGGTTGCAAGGGAACCTGACGGAATTATTTAAAACGATGAAGTGTTCAGACGGAATATATGAAGCCCATTGGCAGAAAGACCAGAAACTAGAGAATGTTGAATGAAGGTGACCTTGGATTTGAAGGCAAGACCCCCCCAGTGACAGATGTAGGGAAGTTTAAATTGGGGAAGTTCAAGAGGTTACCACCTTAAATCATTGTGGAGATGGGGAGTAGTGATGCCTTTGACAATACTGTTGTACTGCCAAGGGTTCACTTTGTAAATGAAGAATGCAATAATTATTCAATTTCATTTACCCATGAAACTCTGTCCTGTTCAATGGCATGGTTAGCAGAAGTATAATGCAACAGGGTATGTGTGCAATTGGTGGAGACACCAAAGAATGAAAATATGTACAATCTGACTACGTCTTGCTTGAATGCCTGTCTGTTTTCCTGTTTAGGTCCATATGATTTTGGTGGAGTCCTCACCAACAATAATCGTGACGCAGGAAACATGGAAGTAATACAAAAACGCAACAATTCATTTAAAGAAATGCACTGGTATGTCAAAATGATATTAATTTCAGTGCAGGCAATGATCAGTTTCAAATTTTTATTGACAAGCTAAGTCCAATATGTTTATTACAATCTACAGCAATCACTAGTTTCTAAATAACTGAGATGTATGGAATTGGAGGAGAATCGGCTCCAAATAAAAAATCCTGTTAACAATTTTCGTATTTACAGCACTGATGTATTTTATATTCATGAATATTGAAAGATAAAGCATCAACAGCTTTACATTTATCTCTCAGATGGTGAATTGTTGCAACAAAACATTTATAAAATCATCACCTGAGTTTTATCATGATTTCGATAGTATTTGCTGTCTGTGTGCCCAAATACTTTAATCTGCCCCAAGCATAGTTCAACAAACCAGAGACCGCACACAAATGTGACCTTTGCCATAGAGACTGTCAGTCTCGCATTGGTCTCTTCAGCCACAAGTGATGCTGATCTAGCCAAGGTTTGGAGCAAGCAGCCAACAACTAGGATGCATCACCCATGGTCAGTCATGACCGAGGGGGGCCTACGCCTACGGTGTTAAAATACTGGTCTAACAATCCAGTGGTTTCACCTGATGATCCAGAGACAAGAAAGTGAACATCCCAGTCAAGGTGTTTAAATTCAGTTCTTCAAACAGAGAGCAGTACAGCACAGCAACAGGCCCTTTGGGCCACAATGTTTGTGTTGAACATGATGCCAAGGTAAACTGATCTCATCTGCCTGTACATGATCCATATCCCTCTATCCCTTACACTTCCATGTGCCTATCTAAAAGCACCTTATAAGTCGCTATTGTATCTGCCTCAACCCCCACAATGCAATCCAGGCCACCATCAAACTGTGTTTAAAAAAAAAAAATAAAAAAAACTTGCCCTGCACATCTGCATTAATCCTTTCTCCTTTCTCCTTTCACCTTATAGCTAGCTATGCCCTCTAGAGTTGGACATTACCACTGTGGGGGAAAAGGTCCTGACTTGTCCCGACCGTACGCTTCTCATAATTTAAAATATATCAAGTCTCCCTCAACCTCTGATATTCTGGAAAAAACAATCCAAGTTCATAAAATATATGCTGACGTAAAGCTGTTCTCATTGTTCGTGACTTGAAACGGATTATCATTGCAAACACAATTAATTTATTAATATCATTTGGGGTAGGGATTCTGCCCGAAATTCTTGGCCAGTGTGTGAATTGCCACTTTCCATGAATGAAAATATAAATTACCTTTATTGGATCTGAAGAAGGGTCTCGACCCGAAGCGTCGCCTATTCCTTCTCTCCTTAGATACTGCCTCACCCGCTGAATTTCTCCAGCATTTTTGTCTACCTTTTATTGTGGCAGCTTGTTTACTGTATAGTTCGTACGTTGCAGTAATTACTCTGTTCAATTGTCTATATTTGCAAGGTATATTAACTCTATCATAACAAATCACCTAAAATGAAGTTCATTCCATGACATGTTCTTCAAGCATCCATTGTTGGCACATATTAATACATACAAGGCATAATTCTTTTCCTAAAGTTATTCTTAAGATTGTTGTAATACTTCTGTATTTTCCTTTAGTCTTCATCCTGGTGACTTTTTCCCTTTCACGCGGAAACCATTGTTTTTAATTGTCGACTCTTCAAATAGTATAGCATACAAGGTAAGTGAAAATACTTCTTTAAAATGACTTCCCAAACTAGATCTTGGAATGACTGTCAACACAGATATAATCTTGTCGATGCTTTTGCATGCTGTTGTTTTAAAATAGATCTGGTGCTTTAACTGTCTAAATTTATATGATGTTCTCTTACCTAAACAAAAAAAAAAATGTTTTTAATTTTCTTTGCTCTGTCTTTATTTTTCAATATTTGCTCCTTCTGACTTCTCCCTCTGTAATTCCTTGCCTTTTTTTCCCCTTTTGGGGGGCCTGAACTATAAAAACAAGTGAGTAATGCTGTTAAGCTTTAGTTATGTGCAATAAGAAAAAATACAATTTGGTTTCATGAGGAATTTATCAAGATATGTGGGAGTTCTTATAATTCATCAGTGACAATGATGAATCGGCGTACAGGATGGAGGTGGAGCTGCTCACAGGTTGGTGCAAATCCCACAACCTCATTCTCAACGTGGGAAAAACTAAGGAGATGGTGGTTGACTTCAGGAGGGCGGGGAAACAACACCATACACCTCTGCACGTCGATGGAGCTGATGTGGAAAGGGTCAGCAGCGTGAAGTTCCTAGGACTACACCTGTCAGATGACCTGACGTCCACGGCCAACACCACAGCACTGGTCAAGAGAGCCCAGCAGCGACTACACCCTCTCCGAAGACTACGTAAAGCAGGTCTCCCCACTACACGCCTACGGACTTTTTATAGGGGGACAATCGAGAGCACAGTGACCTACGGCATCACTTCCTGGTTCGGGAGCTGCAAGGCGTACGAACGGCACCAACTAGACAGGATTGTGAAGACCGCCAGCAGGATTATTGGTGCTCCACTCCCTTTCCTGCTGGACATATACAGGAAGAGATGTATCAGCAGAGCCATCTCCATCATCAAAGACCCCTACCACCCATCGCATCACATATTCTCCATCCTGCCATCTGGGAAGAGGTACAGGAGCATTAGCTGCAAAACCAGCAGGATGCTCCTCAGCTTCTTCCCACAGGCTATAAGACTGCTAAACGGACTTTGCCCCCTGCCAAAGTATCGCGCACCAACCACCAACCTGGACACACTGCAGCAGAGCCACTGTTGTGCCACTGCCGATCGGAACGCCTGTTGAATGTTTAGTAGAGTGTTAAATTTGTTCATGATATATGTATTTTTATTTCTATTTATTTTTAATGCACACTGAATGGACACTGGTTGAGCAACGTTTTTTTGTTTCCTCTGGGTATGTGAACACTCAGGAAATGACAATAAAGATATACAATACAATAAAGAGAAATGTAAGATATAAACGATTTTTGCATTGGTTACAAGAACATTTCAAAGATCTGAGCAGAAGTGCATTGGCGGAAATAAAGATGAAATATTTCTATTGATGGGAAGGCAGGAACAGGGCAGCGCAGTAAGCATAATAGGCATACAGCACGGAAACAGGCCCCTTGCACAACTTACCCATGCCCACCAAGATGACCTATCTATGCTTGTTCCACCTGCCCACGTTTTGCCCATATCCCTCTAAACCTTTCCAATCACTCTTAAATGTTGTTATAGTTGGAATATTAAGGCAGAAGCAGGAAAGCTGTCCAAACAGAAACCAGCGTACATTTTTTTATTTTGCCACAATTGAGTGACATTGAGGAATAAGTTTAGACCATATACCAAATATACAGTTTTATTAGAATGAATGACCAGTCTGTACACCTTGCTTCCACTTCTGCTTATGAACAATAATTAAGAACTAACATTTAAAAAAAAATTCAACACATTTCAATTATATACCAACTTGTGGTGTTCATGTATTTCAATTTTTGTACCTTTTGTGAGTTTTGTTGCTCCCTTGCTGTCAGTCGTGGGTTTTGTTATGCAATTCTGTCAGATTCCAACAAAATAAAGAGCTCTGAAAACCTAATGCTGAGTCATCACTTCTGCCACCTCCGTCCTCCCACAATTCAGGGGAGGATAAAGTGAACATGCAAAGCTAAGACTGAACAAGTCACGACTCTTCCTGTGTTATTATTCATATCATGGATGTATCTCAACTGGAAATAAAAAATACCATGCGCTTTCACAGTTTCACAAGTGTGATTGTGAGTGATGTGAGCAGCATATCTCCCTAACTTGATCTCTGTTACAGATTCATTTCTGTGCAGCACAGCCCAACCAGTCCATGCAGACCAAACCAAAGCTAATCCCATTTCGTCCATATTTGGCCCATATCCATCTAAACCTTTACTCCTGTAGTTAGACACAAAAAGCTGGAGTAACTCAGCGGGACAGGCAGCATCTCTGAAGAGAAGGAATGGGTGACGTTTTGGGGTCGAGACCCTTCTTCAGACCTACTCTCACTGTCTTTGTCCGAATGCCTTTTGACTATTATAATGGTATCTGCCTCTGTCACCTCCTGCAGCTCGACCCTCCCCCCCCCCCTCCCCCCCCCCCCTTTATGTGTGGGAAACTTGATCTTCAGATTCCCGTTAAATATTTCCCCTCTCACCTTAAGTTTTCCCTCTGGATTTTAGACTCGCCTGTACTGGGAAAAAGACTACCTTATCCATGCCCTTCATTATTTAATAAACCACCTTCGTTTGAGGGAAAACACTCAGCCCATCCAATCTCTCATTATAACTCAAGCCTCTTGTCCACTCCAACAATAGCCTTTCCTACCAAAGGTGAGAGGTTTAATTTTTCAGGTTAACTAGTTTGTCATGAGGCATTTTATACCATTTCAGTTCTACAACGAGTTAATTTACCTCCAGTAAAGAAGGTAGAAATAATTCCATCTTGCTCTAAAATTACTTCCATCTTTTTGGTTAAAGAAGGAGCTGCAGATGCTGGTAAATGGAAGGTAGACAAAAATGCTGGAGAAACTCAGCGGTTGAAGCAGCATCTATGGAGCGAAGGCAATAGGCAACTTTTCGTGTTGATTCCCGTCTTCAGACTGATGAGAGGTTGGGGGGGGGGGGTCTGGACCAATTGCTAACCTTTGTTGATGACTGACAAGGTGTCAGACCAATCCTGTCCCTGGAGACGTCACGTCTGTTCGGCTTTGTATCCTTTTGCGTCGTGTCCGTCCGCCATCGTGACCGTTCGGAGTCATGGCCGTTCGATATCTTAAATTTTCGGCGTGATGTACGTTCGGTATCTTGGCTTCCACTTCTTGGTTTTGGATTCTCGTCCTTCGAAGTTCCTTCCGGGTACCGTTTTATTGCATTATATTACCAAGCAAGCATTACTATCTTCACTTAGAGTGGAGCTTACTCCTGTGTCAGCGCGATCAAGGGACCAATTGAGGTTACTCGCACTGACACAGGAGTAAGCCCTCCTATTATCCATCGCCCGCTGACCCGCTCTTGAGCATTGAAAGACACGGACCGGGCAGTGAACACCAGCGCAGCAAGTGAGGCCACGTCCTGCTCCCGGCGGCTGTCGGAATTTAAGGATTTGCGGGAAGCGGCTGACATGAGCGAGGCCGGTGAGCGGCAGGTGAGAGATGTTCAGACGGAGAGCACTGCCAGAAGTGAGCGGGCCGACAGGGCGCTGAGGTAGCGGCCAGTTCCGCAGTCAACCACAATTTAAAAGGACTTGCCATGCTTGACATTATAATTTTTTAATTTAGCGTTGTATTTGGCTATCCGATATTTGTGCAAAAGCTTTTCCCCTTAATACTGATTTTGGGGTCCTTTGTTCAAGTCTCCAAATGCCTGGTCCATGTTGGACATTTACGTCTCGTTGACGAAAGTCTCGGAACCAATAAATGTAACTGCATATGGTGTAGGTCCAAGCACTCTGTACTAACTCATTGTGCCATCTAGTGCACCACAGAATTACTGCAGGTCTTCTGGTTTAAAAAAAATCCCAGTGTTGGGTAGAAAATTCTAGGATTTAACCTTAATGAAATTAAGGAATATTGTTTGTTTTTCCAGGGCAGAATGCTGTCTGGACCAGAGGGACAATTGCAGTGGGCAGTGTCCTCATTGCTTGACCTGGTTGTTTAGTCTGTGGTAGTAATTAACTTTTCCTGCTGCATACCCAACCTTGCTGTTTTGAGTATGATGCTATTCTGGACACGAGATCAGTGGACCAAAGCTTGTTGTTATTTTTAACTTGTGTCATAATTTTCCATCATTCAGCTCCCAAATTGCTCAAGCTTTTGCAAACTGTAACATTATGAGCTACAGACATTCCCTGACAAACGTAAGGGTTACTTTCTGTGAACCTTTACATAGGTCAGATTTTACTTAAGTCAGAATTGCCATCCCCAGCCTGAAATAACTCACTGAATAGTGTTCATTGTCTCAGTAGTATCCAGCTGTGGCTGGGGCACTTTCTATGTCGCCATTACCGGCTTGAGTTCCAACTTGCCATTGGGGCAAATTCTGTGGCGAGTGGCGTTTGTGGGAAGCCACATTGCTGCCATGGTTCCAATGTAAACTTGAGTGATCGTACAGTGTTGAGGAAATTACAAACTGCCTCCATTGCACCAGGAACTGAATACAGAATTGTTCATGTAAGTGCGAATTTACGCAAGTCACTTATGGCGCAAGTTGGGAAGTGTCTGTATTTAATTTACTGATTACACCTCTTGGATATCAGTGTAGAATTTATCTGTAACAGATTTCTGGAAATAGCCAAGATGAGGTTCAGCTTCTTCAATAAGTGTAACTTCTGTTTTATGAACATGCGGTAATTATACATCCCAAGAGAATTCACAGACAATTCTTAAACAAAAGGAATGATGAGTGTAAGTTTGGTCAGAGTGTTTTAGGAAAGAGAAAGATGGATATATTTCAGAAGGGAGTTTCTAAGTTTAAACCTGGACAGCTAATGATGATTAAATTCAAGTACCAAATGTATGTCAAGATGTATTTAAGAGGGATCCCGTTTAGAGGCAGAGGTCAAGTTTGAACAGTAAAATACATATTGCAAGAACCATGGGAGGAGAGAAGTAGATGGTGCTTAGCTTCCTGAAAGTGGCAAACACATGGGTAGAGTGGTGATCAAGCATTATGGTATGCTGTCCTTCATCAGTTGGGACATTGTATAAGATTCAGGAAGTCATGATGCAGTTCAATAGGACTTTGGTTAGGCTGTATTTGGGGTATTCTGTGCAGTTCTGGTCGCCAGGTTACACGAAGTATGGAGAAGGTGCAGAAGAGGTTTAACAAAATGTTGCTTGGATCAGTGATATTTGTTACAAGGGATTGGACAAACTTGGATTGTTTCCCTAGAATGCCAGAGGTTGAGGGAAGGGGACCTGTTAGAATTATATAGCATTATGAGAGGCATGGATAGGGTAGGCAATCAACCTTTTTCCCAAAGTAAAAATGTTAAAGACTCGAGGGCACAGCTGGATGATGAGAGGAGCAAAGTTTAAAAGAGATGTGCAGGGTAAGTAAACAGGGCGGTGGGTGCCTGGAACGCACTGCCAAGGGTGGTAGTGGAGCCAGATATGAAAGTCGTGTTTAAAAGGTGTTTAGATAAGAATGTGAATATGCAGGGAATAGAGAGATAAGTTTATTTTGGCATCATGTTCAGCACGGATCTTGTGGGCTGCCCTGCCTGTTCCTGCGTTGTACTTTTGTATGGTCACTGTTATTATGTTGATTCTGGCAACTTGCCATTTGCTAGGAGGATGGTTAGCTTGAATGTGCACCTTGAGGGGAAAAAGCCCAGGCACATTACAACGTAGCTCAGATACTTTATGAAGATGGTATTGAACCCTAGAGCGCATCTTCTATTGCTTATAATTAAGAATAGAAATTGTCACCCTGTTGCTTTTCTTTATAATGCCCACAGATGTTCATTGCCTCTCTATTTTCTTAAAGTATTATTTTCTATTTCACGCCTCTTTTACTCATTGTGCATTCTTATGTACATCATACATTTTACCAATTTACAGCATTACCATCTTTTTTATCCTTTTCAAAAGGATATAGCACTTTCAAATAGTTGAGGGACATCATTTCCCAAAAAGAATAAAGGCGTTGCCAGGGAATTGCAAAGAAACAAAAACACCAAACTATTGGTGCCCAGAACAAAATACTGCTGGTTTCAGAAACCACAGGGCATAGGTTTACGGTGAAAGGGGAGAGATTTAAGACAGATCCCGAGCAACGTTTTCACTCGTAGGGTCGTCCATATCTTCCGGTGGGCGGCGCGACTCACGTCGCAGCGGCCTCTGCAGTCCGTCTGTCTTTTTGTTATTTTTTGTCCCGTTTTAATGTAGTTTTTATTTTTTTGATGGGGTATGTGTGTGTGTGTGGGGGTGGGAACTTTTAAAATGTTTCCCCTGCACGGAGAACCCGACCTTTCCCTGTCGGGTCTCCGTTGGCGTTGGGGCTGCACCGTGGAGCGGCCTCCAGCAGGAACGTCCTGGGGCTCCAGTCACGGAGCTGCGGAGCTACTCACCATCACGGAGCTGGCCGAGTCCGGAGCGGGAGGAGCGGTGGTGGCGCGCTGCTGCGACCCGACCCTCGGAGATTCGGAGGCTTACCGCAGGTCTGGTGGACAGTGACACCGGGAGCCCGCGGGTCCCTGCTGGGAGACCGCTTTTCGGGGCTTCCGCAACGGCGACTTCTCCCGCCCGAGTAGCGGGGTCGAGGATGACCTGGAGCGGGGCCTTACATCATCGCCCGGCGTGGCTTCAACGGCTGCGGGACTTTGCCAGCGCCCGCCCGGGGCTCCAACAACAAGACCCGGAGCGCGGCCTTGCATCACCCGGCGCGGCGTTAATGGCCGCGGGACAATTGTTATCGCCCGCCGGGGGCTCTGACTTTGACTCTGACATCGGGGGGAGAGGGAAGTGCAGGGGAGAGATACGTTTTTTTTTGCCTTCCATCACAGCGAGGTGGAGATGCGCTGTGATGGATGTCTGTGTAAATTGTGTTGTGTCTTGGGTCTTTTTTTTCTTGTATGTATGACTGCAGAAACAACATTTCACTTGAGCCTCTATGAGGTTCAAGTGACAAATAAATTGTATTGTATTGTATTGTAATGAGCTGCCGGAGGAAGCTAAAGAAGTGGATTCAATTACGACTTTTGAAAGGCATTTGGACTGGAAAGCTTTTGTAGGATATGGGCCAAATGCAGGCACAAGGGACTAGTCCTGAATGCCAACTTGGTTGGCTTGGACAAGGTGTGCTGAAGCGCTTGTTTCCATGCTGTTGTGCTCTATGACTTGAATGCTGAATACCAGCGTTTTGCACAACATTCCAGAATCTCCAGTCTCCCGTCAGCTCCAGGAAGAAAATATACCCAATTTAAGCAACCAGAAAGAAAAAGGAATTTAAAAAAATTTCTATTGGGGTTGTGAAGAGAGAAACTGATCCACCTTGGGGGAGAGTACAGATGAAGAGTGGATACGTATCGGATTATGTAACATTTTAAATTTGCTCTGTTAATTGAGACACTGCAATTAACAAAGATGAAGAGCTCAAATCAAATTGCTGTTATTTTATAACACTATACATTTACTGGTAAATGTGTTCACTGTTGCTGTCTTGTGTAATTTCACAATGGCATTCAGGTATTCATATTGAAGTTGCTAATTTCCCTTTGTGTTTCAGAATTTTATCAACTTGTTTGGCCAGCCTTTAGTCTGCCTACTTTCCCCAACAGCATATCCCAAAGGTTTACAAGGTATGAACACATTGCAACACATGACTTTATTATTATGCCAGTTAGCTATTGCACATGGTTGCTCAGGCACATCAGTGCTGCTGTCTCTGTTGCTGTTCGTTTCCAGACTAAAAAATTCAAATTGCACTAAAATCATGTGTTCCGTTTAAATATTTGATGTTGTCAGCATGATTAAATTAAGCTTAACTATTGCATTTTTAATCGTGAAATTGAAATATTTGAGGTTTATAATTTAATGGGTTTAAGCAAAATGGTAAAGATGTGAAAAAGATTTCTGTCGTGGAGTTGCTCAGTGGGTGTCAATAAACCAGAAAACATTGTTTTCCCAAGAAATGGGCTTTGGATCATCAGATACACACAATAGAGCACTACAGTAAACTGAGGGTTGATTTTAAAATTTTAGCAAGTTATTTGGCAGCGAGGCAATTATAATAAAGCCAAATAAACCTTAAAACAGCATGGGCAGAGCTGCTGCCTCACTACCAGAGACCCTGATACAATCATGACTTGTATGGAATTTGCACATTCTCCCTTTGACCCCGTGGATTTTCTCCGTGCTCTGGTTTCCCCCCAAAATGTATGGGCTTGCAGGTTAATTTGCCTCTCTAGATTGCCCTCAGAGAGTGGATCAGAAAATGGGGGAGATATAACACTAGTGTAAATGGGTGATCAATGATCGTCGTGGACTGAAGGGCCTGCTTCCATGCTGTAACTTTAAATTAAACCAAAATGAGAACAGTGTCTTCATTACATCATGAGCAATGCACGTGAAGGATTTTATTTGTCGTTTGCATGACCATTGTTGTCTTGAGAACTCATAGTTGTTCTTCCCAAAATGTTATAAAATTTGTATCTCTTTTTTGCAGATCAAACTCAACGAGGCAGTCTTTTCACCCTTTTTCTGTACAATCCTTTGATGGCATTTCTCTTCATGTGCCGACTCACAAGTATGAGAAAAGGATTGTGGGATAAATGTCAGGAATACCTTCTGAAGATATACAGAGACATAGCTCACCTGATGACTAAATCACGGACCGTGGGTATGTCAAGTCCTGATAGTTTATGATCAAAAGGGTTCAAGATCAAATAAAGTAATTATTTTCAGTATAAACACTCATTTGCCGTGCCACCCAAGTAAATATGGCAATTAATTAGGAAAAAGCTGCACTTTTCTTCCCAAAAATATAGACAGGCGGACAAGTATTTGAGTCCTAGCCATTGGTGCTGGGTACCATTCCCATACATTCATGGGCCATTTTCAGTGCAGGAAGCATGCATTTGGGGTTCTTTTAATAACGGAAATAAATGTTATACTTTTTCAACATCGGTTTTGTGCATATAGAATTCGTTCTTCAGATGTGAGTGAAGTTGGTAAACTACATTGATTCCCGGCGTGGAGCTGTTCTAAGGTGTGGTGATTGGCTGTGTTTATGGACTCTATCTGTGTAAAACATTAGGGAGGTTTTCTTGCTCAATCAGGGTTTGGGGGAGTGTAGGGTATGTGGGGAAATGTGCATTTAACTTTGCAATATAAATAATGAATCATTTACTTAGCACTGACACAATTAGCTCTCGCACAACTTGTTTCCTTCAGATATTGAGTTTTACATTTGTTTCAGAGTGCTAGATTGCACGATGAGGTATGATTTTCCGTCGATGAATATTATGTGTGCGCGATGAATCTCATGATATGCAAGGAGGCCATTCAGCCCTTCGAGTACATGAGATAATCAAGCTGCCAGAGGATGCTATAGAAGCAGATACAGTTATGTCTTTTGAGACACTTCTGGACAGATATTTGGATAGGAAGGGTTTAGAGGGATATGGGCCAAATGCAGGCAAATGAAACCAGCCCAATATACCAACTTGGTCAGCATGAACAAGGTGGGCTGATGGGACTGTTCCTGCAATTGTAGAAGTGGTTAGTTTTGTGACTAAATTATAAAAAAACCTGGCATTTTCACTGAGCAAAATACAAGTGCCGTACCCCAGAGACAAACAACATTATTTGAAATTATAAAAAAGTAAAGGCCTAGAGGAAAGAGACCAAAACGTTCTTTCTCATATTCACCACAATTACTGCACAATGAATGCTGTCCTCTGTGTGCCAGTGTCTAATTTGATATCAACTCTCTTATTACATCACAGCGTTTTCCTCTGGGTACAATTGACTGAGGGTACAATTGTGTAAAGGTTGCACTCAAAGGATTTTGCATTTGTAAATTGAAGACTAATTCATGAATACAAAATTATCTGAGAGGTTTAACTGCTGTAACAAATCTAGAAAAACATATTATTGCATAGCTACATTATATTGTGGTTTAGATTGTGGTTTAGTTCTGTTTGCATCTTCTAACAGGTATTAGTTGATGTAGGAATGTGGTGCTGAGGTAAACCATCAGCCCTGATCATATCGAATGGCGAAGCAGGCACAAGAGAACAAGCAGTCGACTCCTGCTTCTGTTTATCATGTCTTTAATTTCACGTGCTTGATCAGCTGTCTGAACATCACTCGTTGCCTGTTCAGTCATTTTTATCTTTTTTTTACAGATCAGGCATTTCTCCAGTTTTTTGGTGATGATTTTCTTCGATTATTGTTGACCCGGTTTGTTCTCTGCTCTGCAACCATGAGACTGCACAAAATGTTTAGGGTAAGGTTTTTCTCCTTTGATCTGCAAGAATATAACACCAATTGACTGTAATAAATTTGGTCAGATATAGTTTGTACAAAGTATCTGCAGTACCATTAATTAGAAAGAAGGAGTTTTTCCACGCTTGAGAACATGGTCAGCTTTGGTATAACACAACGTACTTTAGGAACTTGGCAGGTTAGGCAGCATCTGTGGAGGGAATTGGAGGATGATGTTTTGGGTTGGGACCCTTCTTCAGAAGCTACCTGACCCACTGAGTTACTCCAGCACTTTATTTTGTTTACTCAAAATTCGAGCATGTGCAGTTCCTTGTGTCTCGGGTCAGCTTTGGCTGTGTGTTCTGTAACAGGTACGCTGACCATATTCACTCAAAAATGTTATTCATTCGCTGTGTTACTGAGAAAGGCAATATTTAATATGCATCTCTAATTGCCCTTGAATTGCTGGTGAACTGCCTTGATTACTGCACTTGAAACAAATGCATTTAGGCAGAGAGTTCTAGGTCATTGCACCTGTTACGATGAAGATTAGGCAATATATTTCCAAATCAAGCTGGAGTTTGACTTGGAGGGGAACTTGAAGATGGTGATATTTCCATGCACTCGTTGCCCTTGTCCATATGAGCCTAGAGTTTGGAAGATGCAGTTAAAGGAGACTTGGTGAGCCGTTGCATTGCATATTGCAGAGAGAACCAAGATAAAACGGCAAATAAAAAGTGAGACATCTGTAAATGTTAATCTGATATAAAAATGATAATTCTAGAAAGATTCAACAGATTACACTACCTCATTTAAAATTGTTCTGTGATAAAAGCTGAATACAATTCAGCAGGCACAGTCCCCTCCATAATGTTTGGGACAAAGACCCGTCATTTATTTATTTGCCTCTGTACTCCACAATTTGAGATTTGTAATAGAAAAAAAATCACATGTGGTTAAAGTGCAGATTTTTATGCATTTTGGTTACACCATGTAGAAATTACAGCAGCGTTTATACAAAGTCCCCCCCATTTCAGGGCACCATAATGCCTGGGACACAGCAATGTCATGTAAATGAAAGTAGTCATGTTTAGTATGTTGTGCATATTCTTTGCATGCAATGACTGCTTGAAGTCTGTGATTCATGGACATCACCAGTTGCTGGGTGTCTACTATGGTGATGCTCTGCCAGGCCTGTATTGCAGCCATCTTTAGCTTATGCTTGTTTTGTGGACTAGTCCCCTTCAGTTTTCTCTTCAGGATATAAAAGGCATGGTCAACGGGTGATTGACTTGGCCACTCAAGAATTGACCATTTTTTAACTTTGAAAAACTCCGTTGTTGCTTCAGCAGTATGTTTGGGATCTTGCTGTAGAATGAACCGCCGGTCAATGCGTTTTGAGGCATTTGAGCCATACATGCCCAGGCCATAACACCCCCTACCACCGTGTTTCACAGATGAGGTGGTATGCTTTGGATCTTGGGCAGTTCCTATTCTCCTCCATAGTTTGCTCTTGCCATCACTCTGATATAAGTTAATCTTTGTCTCATCTGTCCACAAGATCTTTTTCCAGAACTGTGGTTGCTCTTTTAAGTACTTCTTGGCAAACTAACCTGGCCATTCTATTTTTCCAGCTAACCAGTGGTTTGCATCTTGCAGTGCAGCCTCTGTATTTCTGTTCATGAAGTCTTCTGCAGACAGTGGTCATTGACAAATCTACACCTGACTCCTGAAGAGTGTTTCAGATCTGTCGTACAGGTGTTTGGGGATTTTTTTAATTATAGAGAGAATTCTTCTGTCATCAGCTGTGAAGGTCTTCCTTGGCCTGTCAGTCCCTTTTGCCATTAGTAAGCTCACCAGCGTTCTCTTTCTTCTTAATGATTTCCCAAACAGTAGATTTTGGTAAGCCTAAGGTTTGGCTGCTTGACCTGTTGAGTACTTGCAGCATTTTCTGCTTTTTATAAAAACTTTCTGATTTCCAACATTTTTTTGAGATCAGTTCCCGTGCTGAGACTGGACAGCTTTGAAAAATAATCAGAATAAAAATGGATGGAAAGGCACATGCAGGAAATAAACTAAATATATGTGCTGTTGGAGAGATTAAGTAATGCTGGCATAAAGCAATGGGATACAAGTAGTTTCCATAACATGAATGGGATATAACACGAGTGATGAATTGGGAAACATTATTTACATTTCGTGGGCATCACAGAACATTAAAAGTTACCTTAGAAATTGACAAGCAGAAATAAAAGCTGTATTGGATTTAAACAGTGTAGGAAGGAACTGCAGATGCAGGTTTAAAGACACAAAGATGTGATAGACACAAAGAGCTGGAGTAACTCAGCGGGACAGGCAACATCTCTGGAGAGAAGGAATGGGTGACGTTTCGGGTCGAGGCCCTTCTTCAGACTGATTAGGGATAAGGGAAACAAGATATAGAAGATGTAGAGAGATAAAGAACAATGAGTGAAAGACATGCAAAAAAAGTAATGATGATAAAGGAAACTGGCCATTGTTAGCTGTTTATTGGGTAAAAATTAGTAGCTGGTACGACTTGGGAAGGGGAGGGATAGAGAGAGAGGGAATGCCGAGGCTACCTGAAGTTGGAGAAATTAATATACCACTGGGCTGTAAGCTGCCCCAGCAAAATATGAGATCATGTTCCTCCAATTTGTGTTTCTCTATTTATCTATATTTGCCTACGTCTCTTGTTATGTCTATCTTGGATTTAAACAGTCTAGGGAACAAAATACCTGTTTCCCTGTAACCTCCCCACAGTAATCAGACACCATTGTTTCTAATTGAGCTGCTAGTTTCACTACCAGAGGCCATTGAAATTGACAAATGATTGTATTGACACTTGTGTAACTAAACCCTATTAAATAATGTAACGTAGTGCTTTTAGTACTTTACGCTTGCAGAAACCAAAATGATCTTATTTCTATTGTAAAGACTTTTGTTTTTGAAAGTCCAACAGGGAAAAGTAACCGTGATTGTGGGTCTGAAACTCTAGCCCCGGAACCACTGTTCATACATTGACACAATTGTCTTTATAACATGATTTTCTATAACACGAGGTTTCTTAGGAACACAACTATCATGTTATAGCAGTACTACTTGTACACAATGAAAAAACATACAGTGAGACTATGAATGAATATCACTAAGATCAGCAGTAAGTGGCAGGTTCAAACAACCTACGCACCTCTTTTTTAACAAATTTGACCAACTGAACTTCACTGCCAGACTGGACTGCCGACGCTACCCTCAGTCATGGCTGCTGACGCTGCTCCTAGTTGCTTCCTTGTCCACGCCAGCCAACGCTACCCGCGGCCCACACAGCTAGCTTCCTCGGCAAGAACTCCCGCCGCCGCCCCCCCCCAGCATGTTTCAGCTGAAAAATTGCACTTCTGTCAGCGCAGTTCTTGCTTAGCCTAAACATTATTGTTGTGTCTCTATACGTGAAATACCATATATACACTCTGTTATAGCAGACAATCGGCATTAATGACCACTATTCTACCCCCTCCCCCCATGGTCCTTCAAAATGAGGTTTTGCTGTATCTGCAGACTGAGCAGGCATCAGAGGCTGAGCAACAAAGAAGATCCACCAGTTGATATGGGAGGATGCAGGCCACATAGATATCCCCACCCCATTGCCCCATTCGCCCCGAGCTGGCACATCAACCCCATGTCATTCTGACAGTAGGACAGTGGCAGTGCTGGTGATGGAAATCACTGT
The DNA here is from genome assembly GCF_028641065.1 of Leucoraja erinaceus. NCBI lineage: Eukaryota > Metazoa > Chordata > Chondrichthyes > Rajiformes > Rajidae > Leucoraja > Leucoraja erinaceus. The sequence goes on from NC_073407.1 coordinate 7,357,458, forward strand.
GTTGTTCCTCAAACAGTGACGTTTGTTGCAGTAAAATAGCAGTCTGTGAGATCAGGTAGGAATTATGCCATGAATTCAAACAAGTGAATCTGTCCATGCATGGAACTACTTCACACCTTTTTCTTTCCACTCTCCTCAGCATTAATCTGCTCTACTGTTCATATTGCTCACAAGCATCTTTAGAATGTATAAAATGCTTCAAACAGTTTGCAAATTAGCCATATCTTTAACAAGAAATGCCTGCACCCTTTATTGCTCAAGAGATTAGGTCCTTTGTGCTTTACCTATTATTTTTCCTCAGTTGTACTCAGTGTTAGGTGTATTTAAACATTATATTGTACCTTGTATCCTACTTTTTTGCACTCTAGATCTGAGCTATTCAGCTGCATTTTCTCATTTTGTTTAAATTCTACTTGAGGTATAAAACTGAGTCTATTGATAAACTTGAGACTATCTTGAGCTGAGATATATTACAGTATGAAGAGTTCCAAGTGCAACATTAAATCTGATTCTTTGCACAGCTGTTTATTCTACTGCTTTTGTTCCCTCAACAATTCAAAGGAAACTCGGAATTACCCAGAAACGTACCCACAGCTGCAGAAAGAAGACAGTGTGGAGAATCCTGTTCTTCAGAATCACATTCTAGAACTGGCTTCCATATTGGACGTTCGAAACCTTTTCCTGGAAAAGACCACTGACGAATATTAGATCAATGTTTTACTTTGAGGACACTGCTTCTGAAGAAGACTTTTCTTTGTGTTTATGTGGAGGATAACCGAGGCACTTCATTTCCAAACCTTAAGTCCTTTTGGTCAAAGAAATTTGCAGACCCTTGTTACTGCGGAAATATGCTGTTTCAATAGTTGATGCTTGTTCCATAGTCAGAGTGTAGTAACAATGTTGTGAATAAACCGTTTACACACAGGACACAAGTATAAAGATGATTTATAGACAAGTAGCTAAAAGGGCATTTACAACAAAAGCAATAGAAGCTTTTTGACTCATTCTGTGTAACAGTGAAACACCCAGACGTTAAGGGTGTCATTTTAAGAGTTTTATAAATTATCTCTTGGCAGCAGATATGTATAAAAAATATCTATCTATAAAATGAACAATTGCCCGTGACATGGTGTTCATTTGTGTATCTTAGTTAATTGTGTGTTGGTTTTGGTCTTATTAATTCGTCCCTTTGATATTTTTTGTTACAATTATGGGGACCCAGCACACCTGCTGTATTTTACTGCAGTTTGGACTACATGCCCTGGAACACTGTATACAGTTGTGCATTGAGTAGTGATGGTGCCCTGAGACTGATGAGCATGCTCTGTTAGAGAATCACAACCAGGAGACACTCAATATAAAATCCAGAAGATTAAGGTAGGTTTGTGTCTATATCCGTATTTTCTTTCTTAGCAGAATTGCTACAGAATGCTGTAGCGTGATGCAATGTGGGCCCTTTGGCCCATTTAGTCTGTGCCATCCATCAGACCCCATTAATACTAAACTAATTCCATTTTTAGTTCCCTCTCATTCCCATCAATATCCCCCAGATTCTATCACTCAACTACACACCAGAGTCAATTGACAGTGGCCAGTTAACCTACTAACCTGCATATATTTGGATGTTCAAGGTACTTGTGCACCCACAAAGAGGGAGAATGTACAAACTCCACACTGGATCTTATTTCACTTATTACAGGTTAATATGTGTACATACAAAATAATTGTTTACTTTTGCAGCTAAGTATCATTTTAAGGTTATGAAAGATAAACTTAGCAAATATACCCCATGTGTTTCCTCTTTGAAAGAGAAACAGTTTTAGGTGTAAAATTACTAGCAGCTATAATTTAATGTTGTGTGCCTGAAAGACTGGTAGAAATTAGACGCTGAAAAGTGGGTTGTGTTCTCAGCACAGTAACCCTAAGTGTTCACACAGGTTATGGTTATTAGTGTTGTGCTGCATAACTAACTTTTCTTTTAGCCATACGACGCTGCTACATTTTTATACGTAGATACTTGAAATAAACAAGGATTTTTTGTGTCAATGCTTTGATATTCATGTTTTCCAAATATACTTTCTGTATTTGCATTATATAAAGGAAGTAAAATTTCCTCAATAGATATTTAATTTGGCTGTGACATAACAATGTTAAAGATGCTGATTTGCTTATGATCCCTTTTTTTTGGAATCATGTTAACTCATCATTAATTTACTTGTCATCTTCTATTTTGAAGCAAATTTGGACTTGTATTGTGTGAAATATCTCTGATATGAATATTTAGTGACTATAGATCATGTAGATCTGGTTTAATATGTTAATGGTACAATATTCAGTCACTTGAATTTGTCTTGTTAAAGTCTAAATGTATTTTGGCTAAAATATAATTTCAAAAAAAGTAAAACAAGAAGGCAGCTTTGTTACAATTCTTACTGGCCAAATGACATGAGAGCATTGTCGTGCTGACAATGCTTTCTACTTCCAAAGTTCTAACAGTGGCCAATAATTAATATGTAAATAATTGCAACAGGAAGATTGTTTAAAGTTTTTTTAAATGAGGATTTTTTTGTGAATCATGTGGTATTCACTTGGTGCAGCCAGACCTCTGAGCTGCAGCTTATCAATGCGTGCATGTATTTGATTTAAGTGTGATCTTTTGCTACTATCTTGAAGCAAAAAAAATGCAAGTTGAAGGCCGAGTTCTATACTTTTAGTTATATTTAAAGATAAACTGATGGCACACACTGGAGAAAATATTCTCACTGTCTGCATATTATGTCTTGTGATTAAAGTAGTTTAACTGTTGTACATTTTTGTTTCTATTGTGTGTTTGTAATAAATATGTATTACTCAATCCTCAAACAAAAGGCACAATAAAAAGAAATCCAAAAGCAATTTTAGTTCTTCATATGTTAAAGAACAGTTAATTGCACATTGTCAGTGATGGTGAAATTGAATATTAAAATCAGGATGCAGTCCTGAAAATTCCTTTTATTACAGAGTGATTAAAACGAACAGTTTTATGATGGTCATATCTGATTTGCATTAAAGCTTGTGAACTTATTAAACAACTTGTGAAATGAGTGTAATACTGGAGCTTCCAAAGACTCGTTCGAACTAGTCACTCAGTAGGCAGACAACTATCAAGCTGAGAAGTTGGTCCAACTACAATAGAACATAGAACAGCACAGGAACAGGCCCCACAATGTCTGTGCCAAACATGATGCCAACTGATTAAAATGATCTAATCTGCCTGCATATAATCCATTTTTTCCGCCTATCTGAAAGCCTCGTACCATTGTATCCTACCACCACCCCTGGCAGCTCATTCCAGGCACTCATCACTCTGTATAAAAACTTGCCCTGCCCATCTCTTTAAATGTTGCCCCTCTCACCTTAAAGCTATGCCATCTAGTCTTTAACGTTTCCAACCTGGAGTAAAAAGTTCTGACTGTCTACCCTGTCCATGCGTCATACTTTTGTCAGATCTCTCCTCAACCTCCGGCGTTCCAGAAAAAACAATCCAAGTTTGTCCAACTTCTCCTCGTAGCTAATACTACCTAGTTAAGGCAGCATTCTGGTAAAAAATAATCTTTTGGGTGGAAAAGTTTATTTTCCTTTTTAGTTTTCAACAGCTTAATAGTTCTATTTTTTACAATAGCTAGCCTTGTGAATTTTTAGTCATTCTTTGCCCGGATATAGTGATGTTTGTTGTAACACTGCAAGAATCTATTTATTCATGATCGCAGGCTTTGCCATTTTACTTCCTCATCCCTTTAAAAATTACTCAGTTCCTCGGCAACATTTCCCCAGCCCCAGGGCAACCTAGCAACAACACCCTAGTTTTTTTTAATTTGACAAGAACAAAAATCTCGCCTTACAATCTGTCTTACACTGTTGGAAGTACCAACTTACAAATGCAATATTGAAGTAGGGAGACACAAAAAGCTGGAGCAATTCAGCGGGACAGGCAGCATCTCTGGAGAGAAGATATGGGTGACGTTTCGGGTCGAGACTTCTTCAGACTCGGTAGTTCTCCTGAGTCCATTTACTGAACGTCGCAAAGAGAGATCGTCCAATGCCACTGTGAGAACTTGTGCGATAATTGGCTGCTGTATTTCATACTTTGCTGTAGTAATTATGTTTGAATTCCCCTTTAAGAGCTTTGTGATGTCCAAGAATCATAATATTAGTTTCCTGGCAGAGAAAGCCTTTGGTTGCATGCATGACCATGCTTCCCTCCCAAAAGATCGGCCATGTTTAATCCTAGATCAATGAGAACAATTTTTGTCAATCAAATGGATACTAAGCCTGTTAATCATAATTGTAATCTTGTAATTCAGCAAGGAGAAGTTAATTTTTCCAGAATTAAGGATATCTGGAATGCAGATCCATGGAAGGCTGTTCCTGCTCATTCTGTGTATCCAGTTACAGTATCTCTGAGCCAGAAGGTGCTTCAGTAATTTACATACGCATCAGGCACTCAGCTGAGGCTGTTGTATGACATGACAGAACCTCACGCTTTTGAACATTGACATTCGGTGTGGTGCTCCAACACACCATTGACGTGTTGTCCTCCCAGTGCAACAGCAAACATAGACGCTGTTATAATCTCGGACAACCTTCACTGACATCAACTTTCATGGAAAAAGTAGGGATATTTGTGAGAAAAACGTGAATGGCATACAGTTTTCAATATCTGTAAGGTATGGGCCATTGAAGATAAAAACACAATAAATCTTTTAAGACAGTAGTTGATTTAAATTTCTGGTTACAGTTTAGAGAGTCAATTTTAAAAGTCAAGCAAAATGAACAATCCATAGTATAAAATCTGAACTGTAGATGCTGGTTTATACCAAAGATAAACACAAAGTGCTGGGTTAACTCAGTGTGTCAGGCAGCATCTCTGAAGAAAAATGATGAGTTCTTTTTCGCCAGAGATGCTGACTGGCCCACTGAGTTATTCCAGTGCTTTGTGTCTAAAAATTCACAACACAGCTCCAGGGGTATCAGTAGAGCAGCAAAGGTTAAAATGGATACTGATGAAAAATTTGGTCTGCTTCAGTAATAAATTGCAAAAAAAATGAGAGAGTACACAAGGCGACCATTGGTCTCTTGCTGACTCTGGTAGAACTATTCAGTTATTGTCACTGTCTTGCTGATTTTTTAACTTGCCCTTCAAGTACAAATCCCAATGTATGCTGGAATATTAGTCTTTAATCCATCTGATTCTTTTTTTAGCATTACAACTAAGATTAGATAATGAACCATGTGTAATTAAAAAAACACTGCCACCTCAGATTCTGCCATCAATTCTATTATTCTGTCACTAAATCTGTGCCCCCAGTGAATTTCGGAGTCAATTTCTTGTTTACTTGAATAATCTTTTACCTTTGAACACCTTCATCAAATCCCATCTTAATGTTGCCAGAATTTGACAGCCTGTGGACTTTATTTAGTTTAATTTATTGTCTCGTGTACCAAGGTACAGTAAAAACCTTTTGTTGCATGCTATCCAGTCAAAGAAAATAATACATGATTACAGTCAAGCCATCTACAGTGTACAGATACTGGATAAAGGGTATAACATTTAGTGCAAGGTAAAGTCCGATTAGAGAGAGTTCAAAGGTCTCCAATGAGGTTGATGGGAGGTCAGGACCACACTAGCTGATGAGAAGGTAGTTTGGTTGCCTGATTCAGCTGGGAAGAAACGGTTTCTGAATCTGGAGGTATGTGTTTTCAAACTACTGTAGCTCTTGCCTGATGGGAAAGGGAATAAGAGGGAGTGGCGCAGGTGAGACTAGTCCTTGATTATGCTGGTGGCCTTGCTGAGACACTAAGTGTAGATGAAGTCCATGGTAGGGAGGTTGGTTTGGGAGATGGACTGGGCTGCATCTATAATTCTGCAATGCCTTGTGGTCTTGGATGGAGCTGTTCCCAAACCATGCTGTGATTTGATTTGCCATTCAGTATCACCAAAAAAGCAACAAGACACACAACTACATTTGACAAAAACATTCACCAGAGCGGCTCCTCCACATTCCTCACCGTGATGGAAGGCAATAAAGTCTTATCCCCCTTTTTTCTCCAGTGGTCGGGGGAGTTGAACCACCCGCAGTCGGGGCGATCGAAGCTCCCACGATCGGGGTAGTTGAAGCACCTGCGGCTTGGAGCTCCCGAAGTCGGTCCCTAACCAAGGGACCGCGAGCGCCACAATGTTAAGTCCGCATGCTCCCACAGTTGGGATCCCAAAGTCGGTCCCCAGCAAGAGGCCGCCAGCTCCACGATGTTAGGCTGCAGTGCGGACGGAGATACAACACGGAAAAAGGTTGCATCTCCGTTGAGGAAAGAGATTTTTTTAAAAATCCCCCACCTACCCACATAATACAAAACTAAAAGTGCACTAAAATTGTAAAATTATATCTTGTACGATTGTATATCTTGGCCTTATCCTGGAAATGGACTTCATGGTTCATCCATGGCTTCCCGTTGGGGAACACTCAGATTGTCTTCTTGGCTACGCACTTGTTGATATTCCGTGGACCTATTACAAGTATAAGGTGCAATAATAATTTAAATAAACAAATAAATAAATAAGTGGTATCAGGACCTGGTAACGGGAGGTAAAACAACAAAAACAGACTTGGTTGGTAGTCCCCTTTCTGCGGAGTTTAATGTTATAATAGAGCGATTGTTTCTATTTTCTCTCTCTTTCTTTTCTAGGATCTATTTTCTCACTTTACTTCCTTCTCTAACTTCTTTTCTAAGGGGCTTTCTTTTCCCAACACTCTTGCACTTCACGACTCTCGCGCACTTTCTTTACTTTCCTTACTTCTACCTTTTTCTTAAAGCTCAAAAAAAATGAAGCGGTACAAAAAATGTATTAAGATATATGTGTTGTGTAGTATTGTAATTTACCGTACTTCTAATAAAAAACAAATAAAAATAAATAAATAAATTTTAAAAAAAAATAAATAAAAAAGTTGACACGGGGGAAAAAAAGAAAAAAAAAAGATATTCCGTGGAGTAGTTCAAGTTCAAGTGAGTTTATTGTCATGTGTCCCTGATAGGACAATGAAATTCTTGCTTTGCTTAGCACACAGAACATAGTAGGCATTTACTACAAAAACAAATCAGTGTGTCCATATACCACAATATAAATATATACACACATAAACAAATAAACTGATAAAGTGCAAATAGCAGATAATGGGTCACCAATAATCAGAGTTTTGTCCAAGTCAGGTTTAATAGCCTGATGGCTGTGGGGAAGTAGCTGTTTCTGAACTTGGATGTTACAGTCTTCAGGCTCCTGTACCTTCTACCTGAAGGTAGCAGGGAGATGAGTGTGTGGCCAGGATGGTGTGGGTCTCTGATGATACTGCCAGCCTTTTGGAGGCAGCGACTGCGATAAATCCCCTCGATGGAAGGAAGGTCAGAGCCGATGATGGACTGGGCAGTGTTTACTGCTTTTTGTAGTCTTTTCCTCTCCAGGGCACTCAAATTGCCGAACCAAGCCACAATGCAACCGGTCAGCATGCTCTCTACTGTGCACCTGTAGCAGTTAGAAAGAGTCCTCCTTGACAAACCGACTCTCCGTAATCTTCTCAGGAAGTAGAAGCGCTGATGAGCTTTCTTGATAATTGCATTAGTGTTCTCGGACCAGGAAAGATCTTCAGAGATGAGCACGCTCAGGAATTTGAAGCTCTTGACCCTTTCAACCATATAACCATATAATTTGATATAAATGGGACTGTGGGTCCCCATTCTACTCCTTCTGAAGTCCGCAATCAGTTCCTTGGTTTTGCTGGTGTTGAGGGCCAGGTTATTGTGCCTGCACCATATGGACAGTTGCTCAATCCCTCTTCTGCACTCTGACTCATCCCCATCAGTGATACGTCCCACAACAGTGGTGTCATCAGCGAACTTGATGATGGAGTTCGTACTGTGACCGGCTACACAGTCGTGAGTAGTGAGTACAGCAGGTGGCTGAGCATGCAGCCTTGAGGTGCTCCCGTGCTGATTGTTATCGAGGCTGACACATTTCCACCAATACGAATAGACTGTGGTCTGTGAATGAGGAAGTCGAGGATCCAATTGCAGAGGGATGCGCAGGAAACTTATGGGTGATCTCATAGAGGCCAATAAAAGAATGTGGAGAATAGACGTTGGATTATGATGAGAAGAGAAATATGTAATAAGAACCTGAGGGGCAACGATTTCCACACATATGGAACTGGCATATGTTGGGGCATTTTGGTCAGCATGGATGAATTGGGCTGAAGGACCTGTTTCCATACTATGTCTCTGTGATGGGGGTGAAAGGTCATTAACCTGGGATTATTGACTCGGATTCTTTCTCCAAAGATGTTGCCTGACCTACTGAGCATCTTCAGCATTCCGGTTTCTGTCGTATGTGGTGCTTCCTTGCTTTTACCTCCCTGCTCTTGTATCCACCTTAATCATTTTAACGGGTTTAGTTCATACTGTCTCTCCTCCTTGTCCCTGGAGAATGTACCACATTTCACACTTCTCTCAGATCAATTTCTTCTGCCACATTCACTTCAGCAGCCTAGCTCTGCCCTCAAGCTGTTACTATCTCACTCTTTTATATTTACTTTTGAGTTTGCTGTTTTGAAACTTTGTGAAATATGATCTGTGGAGCCAAGAGCAAGTTATGATCATAGGTAACAATAAAAGGGGTAGCAGCTGGAGTAGCTCAGCTAGTCAGGCAGCATCCGTGGGGCAAAATGTACAGTTGATGCCTCGGGTTGTGAGCTCTCACTTCGACTGGGTGATCATTGCCACCGTGTCAAGTCTAGATCGTCAACCGAAGACTTCATCTGTCCGTCTCCCTCCACAGATGCCTCCTGACCTGCTGAGTTGCAACTGTTCTCCTGTTATTACTGCATCTGCAGTCTCTTGTGCCTCATAAGTCCATGATCTGAAACGTTTCTCCATTTTTCTCTCCTCACAAATGCTGACCTAAGTATTTCTAGTTTTTTTTTGCAGACTAGCTAAATTTATCTATACTTTTTGCATCTTTTCAATGGGGAATAAAAATTACAACAGGATGTAAATCGGCTCCTCTCCAACGAAAAAGTGGGTTTGAACATATACCAGTACTGGCATAGCTACTTTTGTGTCCTAATTCCAATTAAAAACAGAGAAAATCTTTTGCATGTCAAGATTGAATTATTTCTCGTAAATAAAAGTTAATTATACAAGCATATATATAAAATATGCAGAGAAAGGGGACTGGCATCATTGTATCATTCCAATGTTGGGAGTGGCTGAAATGTTACGATAATATTGTTCCATTGCAAATTAAATGACGTAAACCTTTGTTGCTGCCACATCGACACACAATTTTTAACAGCTTTTTTTTAAGATCATGGGGTTTGGAGATTGGGTATTTGATCAATACGGATTTTAACACACATATAGCTGGTTGTAACCAATTGAAATTACTTGTAATCATGCTTTTCGTTGTCTCTAATGCACTTGTAATCATGCTTTCAATCTTCAATAAAGAATTGGATAGGCATTGTAAAAAGAGTGACTTACGAGGTTATCATAAATGAGTAAGGGTGTAACGATTGTTTTATCAAATTTCAACAAATGATCACTCTATACCATAACAATTCTTTGTGGGTTACTGTCACAAAGAACTGTGTGCGAGTATGTTTTGATATATGTATTACGTTTGCCTTCTTTTTATACATGTCGTATGGATTTATTTTGAAATTGTTATGTCAATTAGCCTTCTAATTATTTACATAGAAACATAGAAAATAGGTGCAGGAGTAGGCCATTCGGCCCTTCGAGCCTGCACCGCCATTCAATATGATCATGGCCGATCATCCAACTCAGTATCCTGAACCTGCCTTCTCTCCATACCCCCTGATCCCTTTAACCACAAGGGCCACATCTAACTCCCTCTTAAATATAGCCAATGAACTGGCCTCAACTACCTTCTGTGGCAATTTGCAATATAAACTTTTATTCTTGTATGTTCTACATAAATTGTGATCAAATGCAAGCATCATTTCACTCCTACCATTGGGAAGATCGTACAGGTGACCACCACCACCAGGTCCAAGAATAGCTTCTTCTCAACAACCTTCGGGCTTTTGAACAACAAAACAACCAAACAAATTATAAACACAACCATAACACACATATTATTTTACATAATAAACAATAAACTATTCATTGCCTTTGGTTGTGGGTTAAGGACTTTGTTAAAAATAATAATATTGTGGTTATTAGTTAATTGAATTTTTGTTTATTATGTCATTTAGATATATATAATGTTTACAGGCCTGTAATGCTGCTGCAAGAAATAATACTTTTGACTTTGCAATTACTGGACAGTTAAATAACTTAAATTGCTTCCCCATTAACATGATTCACGGTGCTGCCACGGACTCTCATTATTTTATGCACAAAGGTTAGCCTGCTAAACTCTCTCATTGCTTCCCAGGGCTTTCAACCTCACTCAGTTACTCTATCCAGTTCTGGGACAGGGTCTTAACAGATACCTCACCCACCCCTCCACCTCCACCTCCACCGACCCACTGTTTGTTTCAGCTCCAAGTGCCAGCATCTGCAGGCTCAGTGAGGCAACAGGCCCTATAGCCCACGTCAACGAACATGCCCCATCTATACTAGTCCCACCTAATTGCATTTGGCCCATATCCTTCTACACCTTTCCTATCCTTGTACCTGTCAAAACGTTTTTTAAATATGTAATAAGACCTGCTTCAACTACCTCCCCGGGCAGCTCGTTCCACATACCCACTTATGTAAAAAAAAGTTCCCCCTCCCCCCGTGGCACCTATTAAATCGTTCTCCCCTCACCTATGTCCTCGATTCCCTACTCTTTGAGTTTACCCGATCTATTGCCCCTCATGATTTTATACAACTGTATAAAATCATCACTCCCTCTTCACTCACGACTGTGTTCCTGCATTCGACACCAACACCATCGTGAAGTTTGCATACAACACAGCAGTGATTGGGCTGATCACCAACGGAGATGAAACAAAATACAGAGCGGAGGTGCAGAACCTGGCGGACTGGTGCGCACGTAACAACTTGTCACTAAACACCTCCAAGACCAAGGAGCTGATTATTGACTTCAGGAGGTCCCATAATGGAGAATACGCCCCAATCTCCATCTACGGCGAAAGTGTGGAGAGAGTGTCCAGCTTTAAGTTTCTGGGCACTCACATTTCAGAGGACCTCACATGGTCCACCAACACCGCTGCGATGGTCAAAAAGGCACAGCAACGACTGTTCTTCCTGAGGACATTAAAAAAGACTGGTCTGCCCCAACAGTTGCTTACAACCTTCTACCGCTGCACCACAGAGAGCATATTAACGGATGGCATCTCTGTGTGGTATCTCAGCTGCACGGAGGCGGAGAGGAGAGCTCTTCAGCGCATCGTCCACAGAGCGCAGAGGATTATTGGGACACAGCTACCAGCCTTGGAGGGCATCTACCACACACGGTGCCTCAGGAAGGCCGTCAGCATCCATAAAGACCCCTCACACCATTGTAATGGACTGTTCGAACTACTTCCCTCCGGCAGATGTTGCAAGGCCTTCTACGCCCGAACCTCCAGACTCTGAAAGTTTCATTCCCAGAGCTATAGCGGCTCTGAACCGGCCCTGCTGAGTGCCCCCCATCCCACCTGGACTGTCTCCCTCAGATGGTCACGTCGCAGTTTATTTATTTTTTTGACATCGGTTGGAAGCTGCATACCAAATCTCGTTGCACTGATGTGCAATGACAATAAAAGATATTATTATTATTATTATGACCCCTCATCCTCCTGCACTCCAAGGTATCAAGTCCTTGCCTGCTCACCCTCTCCCTATAGCTCAGGCCCTCTAGTCCTGGCAACATCTTCAGTTTGTACCCTTTCCAGTTTGACAACATCCTTCCTATTACAGGATGACCAAAACTGAACGCAATACTCTAAAGAGACGGAATGGGCGATGTTTCGGGTCGAGACCCTTCTTCAGTCGGGTCTGAAGAATGGTCTCCACTTGACTCGGAGCTGAGGCTGCGTTCCGGCGGCGGCCCGACTCGGAGCTGGGGCTGACGGACTCGGAGCTGAGGCAGCGGCGGCCCGACTCGCTGAGGCGGCGTTCCAGTTTTCGGCAGCGGCCCGACTCGGAGCTGAGGCTGAGGCTGCGGCGGCCCGACTCGGAGCGGAGACGGCATTCTGACTTTCGGCAGCGGCCCGAATCGGAGCTGAGGAGGCGGCGACATCACTTCGGAGGTCCTCTGGACTGGACGGTGGCATCTTCGGCCTGGATCGCCTCAGCGCGGAGGGAGAACAAGGAGGGAAGAGACAGAGACTAAGACTTTTGCGTCCATCACAGTGAGGGGGTACTTGGTGAACTCACTGTGGGGGATGTTAATTTGTGTTTATTGTATGTTTTGTTATTTATTATTATTGTGTATGACTGCAGGCAGGGAGAGGGAGAGGGGAGAGGAGAGGGAGAGGGGGAGGAGAGAGGGGTGAGGTACGGGAGGAGAGAGAGGGATGGGGAGAGAGAAGTGTGGGGGGGGGGGATGGGGGAGGGAGGGGAGGAGTGAGCTGGGGTAGGGGAGGGAGGGGGAAGAGTGAAGAGAGGGGAGAGAGAGTGGGGAGAGAGAGTGGGAGGGGAGGAGAGAAGTGGAAGAGTGGGTAGAGAGGGAATGGTGGAAGAGGGACAGAGGGAGAGGGGTAGGGGTGGGGGGTGGGTGAGGGGGGAGAGGGGGAAGGGGGAGGGGGGGAGAGAGAGGGGTGGGGTAAGTGGGAGAGAAGTGGAAGTAGGGAGGGAGGGGGTAGGGGAGAGGTGGAAGAGGGGTAGGGGGAAGGGGGTGGAGGGAGAGAGGGAAGGGGGGGCAGAGGGAGAGAGGGAAGGGGGTGGGGGGTAGAGAAGGAAGGGGGGGGGAGAGAGAGGGATGGGGGTGGGAGGAGGGAGGGGGAGGAGAGGGAGATGGAGAGGGGGAGGAGAGAGGGGAGGAGGAGAGGGGAGGGGAGGGGGTACCACCTCCAGTTTAAATTCCATTTGGAATATTTTGGAGGACCAAGAACCAAAATGTCACCCATTCCTTCTCTCCAGAGATGCTGCCTGTCCCGCTGAGTTACTCCAGCATTTTGTGTTTACTTTCAGTGTAAACCAGCATCTGCAGTTCCTTCCTACACAATACTCTAAATGTGGCCTCACATGTGGTCTTGTACAACTGCAACATAACCTCCCGTGCCCTGTACGGTGAAAGATAACAGCGCTGGCCAAAGATCTTATAGCAGCTCTGCTATAGGGTGATTTCACCAAAGGTCAAATGAGCGTAGATCCCCCTTCACGTGACCGAAAATTTTAACTGGAGGACATATCTCAGTTCGGTACATGTTAGTGAATGGGGAAACACGCACTTTCCCACCCGTTAAAAACATCGAAAACGGCCGATTTTTGAGCTGAAATTTTCTGTGCTAGTCGGGGTGACCGTGAAGCACAGCGACCTAAATTTTCAGGCAAAAAAAAGATAGAAAGTAAGGTAATTACAAGAGGGAACTGAAGGTAGAAAGCAGCGGAAGTGAACAGCCGACATTTGCCGTGGTGATTTAAAGATCCAAAATATCGGGAATTATCGCGTTTGCTCGCTGAATTTCATCAAAAGTAAGTTAATAATTCCTTACTTTTGATGAAATTCAGCCGAGCAAACGCGATAATTCCCGATATTTTGGATCTTTAAATCACCACGGCAAATGTCGGCTGTTCACTTCCGCTGTTTTCTACCTTCAGTTCCCTCTTGTAATTACCTTACTTTCTATCTTTTTTTTTGCCTGAAAATTTAGGTCGCTGTGCTTCACGGTCACCCCGACTAGCACAGAAAATTTCAGCTCAAAAATCGGCCGTTTTCGATGTTTTTAACGGGTGGGAAAGTGCGTGTTTTCCCCATTCACTAACATGTACCGAACTGAGATATGTCCTCCAGTTAAAAATTTCGGTCACGTGAAGGGGGATCTACGCTCATTTGACCTTTGGTGAAATCACCCTATAGGATCTTTGGTCTGAACGCCTCGGCGTCGCAGGCCCGCCCTCTGGCGGTCTGATTGACTGTTGGCGTCGCCAATCAGATGGCCGGAGACAGCGGACAAGAACAGTCGCTGTGTAAGGTTAGTTCGCATTGGCTGCTGGAAGGGAGGGGCGGAGAGGCGAGCCCGCCACCAATCAGATGCCCGGAAACAACAGGGGGACACGACTAATCGCATGTGTAAGGCCCGCTCTGATTGGTCGCCGGAGGGGAGGAGGCGGGGCGGTGACGTAGCGGCCACATCGGCTGAAGTGAAGTGAGGCGACCAGCGGGCGATGGAGCGGGGCGGCCCCGGGAGCGTTGGCGTTGTTGCTGAGGCGGAGTCAGGTACCGGGTGGGCTCGTCGGCAGCTGGTGTTCAACCTCTTAACCTCGGGCTGTTTTACATCCGAGTCCCGGGCGAGCGGTCGACGGCTGGACCATTAGCGGCTGCGGCGCCAAGCCCGCACTCCGCACCGGGGATTTGACCGGCGCTAGGCCGCTGCCCCGCCGTCCAGCTCCGGGCTGACCCGCGGGACCCGCCCCGACACGCCCGGCGGCGGCCGGTTGGTGCAGAACCTCTGGCCGCCGTCCAGTAAACGTCCTGCCCGCTCCTCTGCGCTTGCCCACTGGCCGGCCTCCCTGCCACTCTCCGGGCTGTCAGCTGTAGTTCACAGACAGTTTCGCCTTTTCATGTTTTGTTTTGTTTTGGTGACTTTTGGCAAAGAAATGTAAAGATTTTCAAACACTGCAAACCATGCACCCGCCACGTACCAATTACATGATTTATGTGAATACAGTGAAAGACCTGAACAGTTTATGATTATTTTATATTTCAAAATAGACTTTATTCAAGTAATAAATATATACAATACAGAAACCGTGCAAAAAATTCATCCGACATTCGCGGGGGCTGTACAAACATTTAATACTGTTTACACACATTACCCAAATTTCACAAATTTCTCCCCCACTCTTGCCACTCATGACTGAAAAAACACCTGATGCTCTTTCAATCCTGCGATGTTTGGAATGCATTGAAAACGCTGTGTCCATTTTCTTGTCCTTATTCCTGGCTAATGAATGCGCTTTTTTAAAATGCCCATAATTAATATTAAACAGTTTTTGTCACCTATGGAAATTTTACCGTGGATTGGAATGAAAATGAAGATGATCTTTGCACAAGTTAACCATGTTCTAAGAAAAGGTTGACTAATGGATTTTTATTGTGACTTCCATCCAATGTCCTTTAGGGACATTAAACTAATGCCATTCCTGCTATGATCTATTGGTGATTCCTGCTGTATTGTGATTCTCTCTTGGCTTCTTGTGAAATAGCCTTGCTTTTGCTCAGTTCTAATGCAAGGGTGTGGCAATAAATGTCCCATGTCCTGATGATCTCAGCACAACCAATTAATTAGTATTAATATTATTAGGGAACCATTAGGGGGGATGTTTTTATGTTTAAATGTCTTTATTGTTGTTATGTTTGTATTCTTTCTTTATGTGCTGCATGGCAAGAAGCATTTCACTGCACCTAGGTGTGTATGTGATCAATAAAATTATCTTATAGGTTTAATAGCCTTGTCAAATGCGATGTGAGTACTTGATAAGGCTCTGGTTAGTGATAGATGTCAGATTTCAGAAGATTAATGCAAAAAATTGGAAAAGCTAGAAAGATTACAATCATTTTGGACAGGAACATTTGTGCATTTGCTTTATCTTTGCTTTTGGTGATTTGTGGGCACGACACTGATGCAAAGTGTGTAACTAAACATTTTCCCACATCTGCACTTGTTAAAGCTAACTCCTTATGGAAATATCAACCCTGCCACCAATGGTGCATTTCACTTAAGTATCTGAACCTGGAAACAATTCTCTTTTGCTTCTTCCAAGCCACATGTGTTATCCTGTGGCCATCATACAGTTAACATTGGAACACCACTTAAAGAGCCTTTTGCGCCACTTTTTCCCCACCAAACATTCAATTGATACCACCTGACAGTGTGTTCTTCAAGAATTCCAACTAGATTTGCTTTCTGATCAGCCAAAAGTTGGATACGGCCCTGGTTATTCATCTTAAATACTATTAAATTTAGAAGTTTCCCCTCTCTTCCTAGGAAAGATGAATAAGTGCCACAAAAGAACCAAACAATCTCCAATCTGCAACATGAGAGAACCTGATCAACCTGTGACATTCAACTTATCATCACTTTGTTACTCACCATCTTAATCAACATTTTAAACATCACCATTAACCATAAACACAATAAATACTCTCCTCCTGTCTGAATGAGTGTGGCTCCCAACAACTCTCCAAGGATAAAGCGGCCACTTGACTGGTATCACCTATTTCCGTGGGTTCAGTTTATATCATCTCTAAAAATCTCACTCCGAGGAGTATCTTCAGCAACAGGTAGACAAAATGCTGGAGTAACTCAGCGGGACAAGCAGCACCTCCTGCTGAGTTTTTCCGGCATTTTGAGTCTACCTTTGATGGAAACCAACATTGCAGTTCTTTCCCAAACCTTCAGCAACAGACTGGTTCCACCAAGATGCAGTGCAGAATGCCACAGGAGATCCTTTCACCCTGTGGTTATCAAACTGTACAACTCCTCCCCCTTCGGTTATGGTGTAGACTGACTCTTCCCCCCCCACACCCCCTCCTACCCAATCTTTGCACATCTTCAATCCTTTCCACTCGTCACTTTAATTTTATGTTTTGTGTATTTTGTGTTATATAACTGCTGGCAGATCAATTTCCCTCCTCGGATAAATAAAGTTATATCATATAGCAAGGTTACTCTGACTGCACCTCCCAATATTGTCAAAGTGATGGTGTTTGCACCTTCTCCTTGTGACCAAATAGGTTTCCTCCCACATCCCAAAAACATGCGGGTTGTAGGTTAATTGGTTTCTGTAAAATTACCTCTTGTGTAGAGTAGATGCGAAAGTGAGATAACATGGAACTAATGTGAACAAATGATTGGCTTGGACTCATTGGGCCTAAGGCCCTCTTTCCATACTGTATACTGTACTAAAGTTAAAAAAAATCCTGCCCTGCATGGCCTTGCTACTGCCCATCTCTTAACTTTTTTTCTGTTACACAAACATCCAAGGTTTCAAATGTTACCATTTGCACAATCACACTGTCAACTGCGTTACCAAGGTAGTCCATGATATCTTCTACTGAAGCCATAATTCTAGAATTTCCTCTTTAAACTTTTCACCTCACTTTCCCTCCTGTAATAAACTCTTCAAAACCCACCTCTTGTTCCATGGTTGCCTCCACTACAAGCTTCTTTTGTGGCCCTCGTTTGATAATGCTCATTTCAATTACTTTTTTTACTACGATAAAAAGTCCTGCATAAAATCAGCGTGATGGTTCTGCTGTTAGACTGAATCACTGTTATGTAGTTCTCCCATTCCTGAGACTTCAGCATGTAATCTAGATTATTGTAATGCTTGTCCAGTAAGACAGCTGCATTGCGTGAAGTAAAAGTAGAAAATGCCTGGTCAGGCACATTTAGAGTAAGTAGTTCTTATAAATGGTTCCTGAACTGATTTGACTGTTTTTTTTTAACAGCTGCATTTTGTTTTGAGTTTTTTTTCAGAAAACCTGAAAATGCCTGAAACACTGTCAGGCATCATTTAGAGAAAAATAAGTAGTTCTTATAAACGGTTCCTGAACTGAAGGATTGACTGTTTCTTTTTCTGCAGCTGCTGCCTGATTTTTGAGTTTTTTCAGCAATTTTCTGTATTCATTCCAGATTTTGATGCTGGCAGTTTTGACTTGCAAGTGAAATGTTTTATAGGTCTTTTAAACCTTCTGTGTGTCTTTTTGGGTGGCACATCGTAAGATGAATTAGATTAATGATTTAAAAATGTCTCTCTTTTTCCCTCCCACACCACTTCCCAAGGAATCATCATCCTTGGGGTCCTTACAACTGCAAGAGAAGCAGAAACATAAAGCTCCTGGCCATGTATAGTTACTTTGAGATGAAACTTCCAGCTGTGCTAACGATGAAACTTCAAACCCTGTTTTTATTTTTTGAAGATCAGCAGTAATGGTATTTTCCTGATCTATTGTTTTTTCCCCTGACAGGTGCTTATTACGATGCAATGGACATTTTCGCAATGGATTATAAAGGCAAATGTTGTTAAGAAGTAGAAAAGCCAAACACAGTGCATTATATTTTCAAGTACAGTTGAAACACCTTGTAAGTGGAAACCCCAGTGTTTCGGATCAATTTAAAGAACTTCGTGTTTGAAGCAAATTTGCTTGTGAATGAATTGGAACTCCTCTCAAAAGGAAAAACACCTGGAACCATGTTTGCAAAGCTGAAAAAGAAGATTGCTGAAGAGGCGGTTAATACCCCAAAGTCTGGCGTGGGCCGGATCCCAAGATCAGTCAGCAGAGACTCCATTACCTCAGCAGGAGCTGACTCGGGAGATGACATTGTATGTATGGTGATTTCTGTCAGTTCGTAAGTTATTTGATGTGTCCAGAGAATAAATCTGAGAAGCTTTGTAAACAGAGAGTAATTTCAGAGCCTGAATCTCAAAGTAGGTGCGAGTCATATGGACTTTTCCTGTGTATTAAGTTCACACTTTCACCCAGCCCCAAATCCCTTGGGTCTCTTTATGTCCAAGGTTTATCAATCTCCCTGATCGTTGTGCATCCACAGCCTTCTGAGGTAATGAATTAAAGGCCCGGGTTCAATCTTGACCTCGGGTGCTGTCTGCGTGGTTTCCCTTTACTGCTTGCCTGTTATTGCTATTGAAGCATACAAATATAGCGTCTTTAACATGCTCTTTGAGGAATTTACTTCATATCTACATAGCTTTCAATGTTGGAGCTATTTGTATATGATAGTTTCATCTTAATTTAAGGTGGCACAGTAGCGCAGCTAGTAGAACTGTTGCCTCATAGCGGCAGAAACCCATGTTCAATCCTGGCCTTGGGTGTTGTCTGTGTGGAGTGTTGTGTGTCAATGTCAATGTGGGTTTCCTCCAGGTGCTTCGTTTCCTCCCACATCCCAAAAAATTGTTTGTTGACAGGTTAATTGGCTGCTGTGAACATAGTTCCTCGTGAATAGCTGGGTGGGAATCTTGGTGACGACAATGATATTAGTGTGAATAGATGGTTGATAGTCATCGAAGACTTTGTGGGACAAAGGGCATGTTTCCATGCTGGATGTCTCTATGACCTGCATGTAAGCTTGCAGAGTTGAAGCCCTTACTTTGGAGCGAAGAGGGCTGTGTAATGTAAATAAACTGTATAATATGGAGGTGTTGAAATCAAAGTAATATCTAATTCGGCATGCTTTCAGATACTTTCTATTAGGATAAATATAATGATAACTACAGTAAGGATGGAACAGCTTCTTTTGAGGAACAGGCCCCATATAGGCTAAATAATCTTATTGTGTAGAAACCAGGAATTGTAGATGCTGGTTTACAAAAACTACACAAACTGCTGAAGTAACTCAGCGGACAGGCAGCATCTCTGGAGAACAGATAGGTGACTGTCGGGACCCTTCTTCAGGCCGATTGTTGTAGGGGAGATAGAAAGCTGGAAGCGAGGACAAGCAGGACAAAGCATGGCAGGTAATAAGTGAACACAGGCATGTGGGGGTTTGATGGGCTGATGGCATCTCCGTTTCCACGGTTTGATGTGTGTTCAAATTTATGAGAAAAATGCAGTTTGTTGGATGCTGTATAATTTCAGCTAAACACATGTCACAAAAACACCATTGGGTTTCATGATGAAATTGGATACTTCTTCTTGCGTACGGCGTGCACAGCCTAAAGTTGTAGGACAACTTGTTCTATTTGATCTTATTTGATTGTGCCCGCCAGGTTGATTGCATTCGTCGAAACAGGGTGGACCACGTGAAGGTTGCAATCTCCCACCCCTTGAAATTGGATACAAAACTTTGGGAGGAAAGTCAAAGAGTCATACAGCATAGAAACAGTCGCTTTGACCCAACTAGTCCAGGCCAACCAAGATGCCTCATCTAAGCCAATCCTACTTGCTCCCATTGGCCCATATCCGTCTAAATCTTTCATATACATGTACTTGTCCAAATGTCTTTTAAATGTTTTTATTGTACCTGCCTCAACCATTTCCTCTGTTAGCTTGTTTCATATTCTCACCACCCTCTGTGAGAAAAGACTGCCCCTCAGGTTCCTATTAAATCTTTCTCCTCTCACGTTAAACCTATGCCTTTTAGTTTTTGATTCCCCAGCCCTGGGAAAGAGACTATTGATTCCCCCTCATGATTTTATACATCTCTATGTATCTCTATAAGATCATCTCTCAACCCCCTGAGCACCAAGGAATAAAGTCCTTGCCTATTTAACCTCTCCCTAAGCTCAGGCCCTTGAATCCTGGCAAAATCCTCATAAATCCTCTCTGCACCTTTTCCAGCTTAATACCATAATTCATATAGCAGGGTGACCAAAACTGAAAATAATACTCCAAGAGCAACCTCGTCAATGTCTTATACAATCGTAACAACTTCTATACTTAATGTCCGACTAATACAGACCAATGTGCCAAATACCTCCTCACCAGCATAAGATGCTATTTACCTATGATGCTAAAGATATTAATTTATTTGCTCACACTCTGGGACAATAGTATTATTTCTTTCCAGGATCAAGAGAAGAGTAGGGCAAGTAATTTTGGAATTTAGTTTAGTTTAGTTTATTGTCACGTGCACCGAGGTACAGTGAAAAAAACTTTCTGTTGCATGCACTCCAGTCAGCGGTAGGCTATATATGGAACCTGCAGCTTGGAATAATAATAATAATACATTTTATTTATGGGCGCCTTTCAAGAGTCTCAAGGACACCTTACAAAAATTTAGCAAGTAGAGGAAAAACATGTAAGCGGAATGAAATAAATAGTAGAGACAGGACTAGTACACAAATTAAAGACAGAATTCAATTCAAAACACAATATGAGGCAATTCAAGCACAGATGAAAAGGGAGGGGGACGTGGGGCTAAGGATAGGCAGAGGTGAAGAGATGGGTCTTGAGGCGGGACTGGAAGATGGTGAGGGACACGGAATTGCGGATCAGTTGGGGGAGGGAGTTCCAGAGCCTGGGAGCTGCCCTGGAGAAGGCTCTGTCCCCAAAACTGCGGAGGTTGGATTTGTGGATGGAGAGGAGAACGGCCGATGTGGATCTGAGGGACCGTGAGGGTTGGTAGGGGGAGAGGAGGTCAGTGAGATATGGGGGGGCCAGGTGGTGGAGGGCTTTGTAGGTGAGGACCAGGATTTTGTAGGTGATCCGGTGGGAGATGGGAGCCAGTGAAGTTGTTTGACGACTGGAGTAATGTGATGCCAGGATTTGGTGTGGGTGATGAGTCGGGCGGCTGCGTTCTGGACCAGTTGGAGTCGGTTGATGTAGGTGGAGCTGATGCCAAGGAGAAGTGAGTTGCAGTAGTCCAGTCGGGAGGAGATGAAGGCATGGATGAGTCTTTCAGCAGCGGGAGATGTGAGAGAGGGTCTGATTTTGGCGATGTTGCGGAGGTGAAAGAAAGGGGTTTTAATGACATGGCGGATGTGAGTGAAGTGATGTCTAAAATTGAATGGAATTGATAAGATGTAAAGGCTTCAAGGTCATTGTATCAAACAGCATGGAAACAGCTCCTTCAGCACACCTCATGCATGCCCACCAAGATGTCCCATTTAAGCTAGTCCAATTTACCCATGTTTTGCCCATACCTCTCTAATGTTTCCTATCCATGCACCTGTCCAAATGTCTTTTAAATGTTGTTATTGCACCTGCATCAACTACTTCCTCGGACAGCTCATTCTAAATGCCGTTACCCAATGTATGGAAAAAGTTGCCCCTCATGGTCATATTAAATCTTTTCTTTCTCACCTTATGAAACCTGTTCTTGATATCAGTATCCTGAAAGTACATCTTACAGACATGACTACTGCTCTTCCCTGAATGGTCATCAGCTCAACAATGTTGAAAATGGCATAATGTAATAAAAAAGAACTGCAGATGCTGGCTTTTACCAAAGATAGACACAAAATAGTAGGCATGCAGGTGCAGTAGGCAGTGAAGAAAGCGAATGGTATGTTAGCTTTCATAGCAAAAGGATTTGAGTATAGGAGCAGGGAGGTTCTACTGCAGTTGTACAGGGTCTTGGTGAGACCACACCTGGAGTATTGCGTACAGTTTTGGTCTCCAAATCTGAGGAAGGATATTATTGCCATAGAGGGAGTGCAGAGAAGATTCACCAGACTGATTCCTGGGATGTCAGGACTGTCTTATGAAGAAAGACTGGATAGACTTGGTTTATACTCTCTAGAATTTAGGAGATTGAGTGGGGATCTTATAGAAACTTACAAAATTCTTAAGGGGTTGGACAGGCTAGATGCAGGAAGATTGCTCCCGATGTTGGGGGAGTCCAGGACAAGGGGTCACAGCTCAAGGATAAGGGGGAAATCCTTTAAAACCGAGATGAGAAGAACATTTTTCACACAGAGAGTGGTGAGTCTCTGGAACTCTCTGCCGCAGAGGGTAGTCGAGGCCAGTTAATTGGCTATATTTAAGAGGGAGTTAGATGTGGCCCTTGTGGCTAAGCGGATCAGAGGGTATGGAGAGAAGGCAGGTACGGGATACTGAGTTGGATGATCAGCCATGATCATATTGAATGGCGGTGCAGGCTCGAAGGGCCAAATGGCCTGCACCTAATTTCTATGTTTCTATGTTTCTAAAATGCTTGAGTAACTCAGCTGGTCAGGCAGCATTTCTGGAGAAAATTGATTGGTGACGTTTCGGGTCAGGACCCTTCTTCAGATTGCCCAATGGTAAACTTGTTTTTGAGGGGAATGGGCACAGGAGATTCCTGCATTCTCTGCTTACTCCCTTTATTCTTCCTGATGGTCACCCACCTACCTTTTGCCTTTACCTTATGTGTGACCACCTCACTATAACTTTCTATATATGAGGTTCTCATTCCCCTGGATAATCCTGAGGTTGTCCAGTCACAGCTCCAGTTCCCTCATGTGGTCAGTCAGGAGCTGCAGCTGGAAGCACTAGAGGTATAGTTCTCACAGGCACTGGAAATCTCCCTGACTTCCCACATCCTGCAGAAGTGTTCTAACCTACCATTGCTACTGCATTAAGACCAAGGAAGAGTTACCAACATGATGTAGAAGATTTGAACAAGTGGACGTATTCGTGGCAGATGCCTATGTGCAAAGTGGAAAGGAAAACCAGAAAGATTAAGTATTGTTAAATATGAACAAAATAAGCTGATATTGTTGTAAACCAGTCACTAAATGCCAACAATTGGGTGCGGCAAGCAGTTAATAGGGCATTATTCCTGCTCTGCATTTTGCAACTCCCACACTCTTTTGTCTTGGCTCTCGCTCTACAACTGCTTATTAACCAGTTAACCATCTTTATAGAGCACAAAGTGCTGGAGTAACTCAGCAGGTCAGGCAACATCTCTGGATAGATGATGTTTCGGGTCGGGACCCTTCTTCATACTGATTGTGGATGGGAAGAGAATGCTGGAAAAAGAGTGAGTGTGAGGTCAGGACAAACTCTTCGTTCTATCCCACCTCTTTTTCTGCCTTTGACCACTCATCTGCTAATCAAAAACACCCCTCACCTGTATCCAAATATCACTTGCCATTTGGCAGATTGGTTTTGAGGATAGAAAATGTATTATTTACTAGACCAAGTGCAGACCGTTGGGTCTGTTCCCCCCACGTGCGGTTGTGGGGGGGGGGGGGGGGGGGAGGCGGCATGCAGCGTCACACACACTAACTATCCCCCCCCCCCCCCCTTCACTCATGCTAATTACCCCCCTTGGTATTATATTAATATTATTAATTTGCTCCTTTTACCCCATAACCACCCTATCTACTAACGCATAGCCCCCAACTTGCAGTCACATCTAGAGAGGGGGGGGGGGGGGGTAGAGAGTGAGTGGGCAGAGAGAAGGGGCGGAGACACAGAGAGAGGGGCAAGCGGGAGAGGGGGGTGGCGAGGAGGAGAAGAGGGAAGGTGGGTGAGAGGCGAAAGGTGGGGGTGGAGAGGAGGTGAGAGGGGGGGAGAGGAGAGGGGGAGATGTGAGGCCCCTGTACAACTGCAGTAGGACTTCCTTGCTCCAATATTCAAATCCTCTTGCTATGAAGGCCAACATGCCATTTGCTTTCTTCACTGCCTGCTTACTTTCCGTGACTGATGTACAAGGAAAAAGTTGCACCTCCCCTTTTCCTAATCTGACACCATTCAGACAATAATCTGCCACCTTGTTCTTGCCACAAAAGTGGATAACCTCACATTTATCCACTTTATACTGCATCTGCCATGCATCTGCCCACTCACCCAACCTATCCAAGTCACCCTGCAACTTCATTGCATCCTCCTCGCAGCTTGTACTCCCAGCTATAGGACATTGGAAAATGATCACCAATGCATCCATGATTTCTAGAGCCACCAGCTTGAGTACTCTGGAATGCAGACCATCGGGCCCTGGGAATTTATCTGCCTTCAGTCCCAACAGTTTACCTGACACCATTTCCTGACTAATATGGATTCCCGTAAGTTCCTCCCTCCCCCAAGATCCTTGGTCCCCTAGTATTTCTGGGAGATTTTTTGTGTTTTCCTTAGTTAAGACGGAACCAAAGAACCTCAGTCTGAAGAAGGGTCTCGACCTGAAACGTCACCCATTCCTTCTCTCCAGAGATGCTGCCTGTCTCGTTGAATTACTCCAGCATTTTGTGATTATCTTCTAACCAAAGTACTTGGTTAACAGGTCTGCCATTTCCTTGTTTCCCATTATTAATTCACCTGTTTCTCACTGTATGGGACCTACTTTTGGCTTCACTAATCTTTTCTTCTTCACATGAAATATATAATATTCTTTACTCTTGTGCTGGCACAGTAGTTCATTTCAATCAAAACCAAGATTGAATAATCTTTCAATTTGGGAGAATGATGAGAAATGTGTTGAGGCAGAGAATCTGTCAAAATATTGTTGAGGTGGCAGAGCAGACTCAAG
This sequence comes from Leucoraja erinaceus, assembly GCF_028641065.1. Taxonomy (NCBI): domain Eukaryota; kingdom Metazoa; phylum Chordata; class Chondrichthyes; order Rajiformes; family Rajidae; genus Leucoraja; species Leucoraja erinaceus. Next base: position 7,382,579 of record NC_073407.1, read on the forward strand.
AGGCCAAACAGCATGTTAGATTTTACTTTAGACTTGAGAGCTGCAGTGTGGAAACAGGTCCTACTGCCCACTGAGTCTGCGCCGACCAGCTACTGCCCCTTCCCCTAGCATTATCCTACACACTAAGGACCGTTTACAATTTTTACTGAAGCCAATCAACCTACAAACCTGTACGTCTTTGGAGTGTGGAAGGAAACCAGAGCACCCAGAGAAAATCCACTCAGTCACAGGGAGAATGTTCAAACTGTACAGACGGCACCCGTAATGAGGATCAACCCGGGTCAATTGTGCTGTGAGGCAGCAACTCTACCATTGCCCCACTGTATTGCCCTATTCCTCTGTCTTTTATTTTTTATGTTATTTTTATCAATGCTTCTAAAGTTAATTGATTGTTTTATTGTGCTCTAAGTAAGCATTGAATATGAAGAATATTAGTGTTTTAAAATGTTGTCTTAAAGGAGGCTTTTCTTTTCATGAGTGATCAAGAAATAAAAACTATACGTAGTTAACTGTATTTCACATGCCAGGGGACTGATCCTCATGCTATGATTAGTATTCTGATTAGCAGGTTGCCAATCTCTAATCGAAGCAGGAAATTAATTTAATTGACATAACACAAGTTTCATTAGACTTAATATTAGGCATGATCAGCAACTTTGACTCATTTGTTTATTTACCAGTATTTAGATTTGCAAGTCTTCACTTGACGACTTAAAAAACATCTCTGATACTTTCTTTTAGCTTAAACGTAAATGAAAGAAACTGTGAATTTTTGTTGATATGGTGTTTCCGTATGAACTTTGAACACACATCTATGGCTTTGTGCGAAGTGTGGTTTCTGTTTATTTGACGCACATGACTTCTCCATGCCAGCAAACTTTTCAGAGGCAAAGAATGTCAGAGGCTTATGTTTGGCTTTGATTTTATTTAATTGTACAAAATGTTTACTTTCAGAATGCAATAGGGAAACTCCTGTGTTGCGGTTTGGTGTAAATCACAACGTGATGTTTTGTAGAGTCAGGAGCATTGGTCAAACATGGTTCCCCTTTCTTAAGTCCATGCTGACTTAGTTGAATATTTTTCCCAAGTACCCTCTACCACATAGATAATAATGTGTCCTCTGAGAAGACAGACACTTATCTATTTTTAAATTTCTTTGCCATTTCGTTATCCCTGAATATAGTTTCATCTGTCCTTGTCTGTAAGAAATACACATTAATATCATCTAATCTTTTCCTTGTCACGCATCGATGGAAACCTGCCTTTATGTTCCTTCCTAGCTTACTCTTTATCAATGCCATTGGCCCTCCTTTCCTGAATTCGACTTTAACCATTCCTCATGCGTACTCCTTTTTGGTCATATTACTTGCCTTCCCTGTAATTTAATACGATCTTTAACTTTTCTTGATAGCCTCAGCTGAATAGTCTTTTTCTTGTTTATGCTTTCACATGCCGAAAGCATGTATGCGAAAGGGAAGTGATTAAAATTGGGGGTATGTTCAGGACTGGAAGAGCGTGACTATCTCAGTGTTGTGGACTGCAGAAGACTACCTCTGTCTAGCAGGTAGCAGAGTTGGCCGGTTTTGGAAACAGATGATACAAATTTCAAAAAGGCACATCTTAGAGCTTGTGCAATTGAGTGAACAAAATGTGATAAATAATTGTACATAATACTTCACTTATTTTATTGATATGCCTAATAAATGCAGTTTTTGTTTTCCGAAACTGATATTTCTTTATTTCCCCCTCCCTATGTCCATTCTAAATTTACCTGTTACAGTTTTTTGCCTGATTGTTATCTATAATACTAAAAGTGAACATGAGAGTTGTCTTAAAAAAATGGGGTTTTAACACAAGCATTAGAAAATATCATGGCAGCACAGTGATAGAGTTTCTGCCTTGCAGCGCCAGAGATCCAGGTTCAATTCTGATCTTGGGTGGTGTACGTGCGGAGTTTGTGTGTTCTCCCTGTGGCCACGTGGGTTTCCACCCACATTCCAAAGACATGCAAATTTATAGGTTAAATGGCTTCTCTAAATTGGCCCTAGTGTGTAGGATGCGAAAGTGCGATATCATAGAACTAGTGTACGGGTGGGTGATTGATGGTCTTGGGTGGACTCAATTCAAAGTAGTTACCTGGTCCTGAAGGTCCTGTTTCCACCCTGTATCTCTAAACTAAACTAAAACTCAAAACTCATATAAAACGGATTAAGTTAAGATGTGGATTTGGGTAAACCAGTGACTGTAGGAAACCCAATGTTGAGTTACATGGAGCTGTTGCCATGTTGACATTTGGCAAAGTACTACTGAGTTATCACACAGATCGTTGTTTCCAACAAAAGTCACATGGGTTGCAAATATATTGTCAGAGAAAATTTATTAAGAAGGATTAAAACTGTAATCAGCAATTTAAAACATCCCCCTCTTTTTCTTGTCAGGCCTCTGACAGCAGTTGTTCTCGAGAAGATTTGTTGTCTCAGCTGCTAAGACGAAATGACCAAATTCGAAAACTGGAAGTCAAGCTGTCAGGTAACTACTTTGAACTGTTAGGGCAATTTGCGTGTTGGCTTCACCATTGCATTTTATTTTTTGACTAAAATTTCTCCTGCAAGAGAATTTACAAATGCAGGATGCTTAGTTAGACATAGGGTTTGATTTTTGGTTATCGCTGATTATTGAAAACAACACAGTAGAATTATTTTAACATCATTAAGTACCTGTTAACTTTATAGTTTATATTAACCACACAGTTTTACTGAAGAATTGTGCTTTGAAAATGTGGATGTTGTGTGTAGACTGCTGACTGATTGCAGGTGTTTGTGATTATGTCATAGAATGAACTAGTTAGTGACAGGAATGATTAACTTGTGGCAGGGTGGAAACACAGAATAGCAAAAGCATAGGTAGTCAACCACTTTGAATGTACAGGTTTTAAGATTTGTTATTCATTACTAGTATAGTGGTTATTTATTTATTTATCGTATTTTTGTTTATTATGTATTATCTTTGTGTATTGCGTTTATGGGTCTGTTGTGTTCTGTGGGTAAGAATTTAATTGCTCTGTGGTCAGTACATATGACAATTAATAAGCCTTATACTAATTAATAATGCTGAGAGGGATATTGCCCACAGTCAGGTGGGACTAGTGAATATGGGGCATCTTGGTCGGCTTAGGCAAGTTGGCCGAAGGACCTGTTTCCGTGGTGTATGACTCTATGATGTATACTTTTATGTATAGAATTTTTTTTAATAACTAAAAATATCTGAACTTGCCAAACAAAGTGAGGAATCTAGCTGATGGATAATTGGAGTGACCATAGAGGACTGTAGGCTGCCAGCCATTTGAAATTTGGCTCATTTTGGACGTCAGCACATTTAACTAAATGTGGAATCCCACAATCTCCTGCTGTGTGTGGAACCACCAGTGTGATTAGCGGCAGAAGCTTGTTGTGCTGGAGAGGGGCCTGATGCACTGCTCACTGATGACTGGCTGGCAAACATATAATGACCTTAGGGCTATGGGGTGACCGCATGGAGGTACATGAAATCCTGACGGGAAGGCATGGTGGCGCAGTGGCAGAGTTGCTGCCTTACAGCGCTTGCAGCCCGACAGTTCGATCCCGACTACGGGTGCTGTCTATACGGAGTTTGTACGTTCTCTCCGTGACAGCATGGGTTTTCACCGAGATCTTCAGTTTCCTCCCACACGCCAAAGACGTACAGGTTTGTAGGTTAATTGGCTTGGTAAATGTAAAAATTGTCCCTAATGTCTGTAAGATAATGTCAATATGCGGGGATCGCTGGTTGGCATGGACTCGATGGGCCGAAGGGCCTGTTTCCACGCTGTATCTCTAAAACTAAAACTAAATATGGTGAATTCACAGTTGTTTACCCTGGGTGGAATCAGATTCTTGAGACACAGGTTTAAGGTGAGAAAGGAAAGATCTAATAGGAACCTGAGGGACAAGTTGTAAACTCAGAGGATGGTGCGTATATGGAATGAGCTGCCAGGGGAGGTAGTTGAGGCAAATACAATAACAATGTTTAAAAGACACTTGGACATGTATATGGAATGGAAAGGTTTAGAGGGATATGGGCCAAATGCTGTCAAATGGGACTAGCTTAGTTGGGGCGCCTTGATCGGCACGGATGAGTTGGGCTGAAGGGCCAGTTTCTTTGCTGTCTGACTCTATGACCTCATTCTATTAAATGGGCCCATTGATCGTACAGGTAAAAAAGCTTCTTCAGCTTATTTTTCCTAATTATGTTGGTATTTTTACTTTACCAGAGGTTTACTCCCTTCTCTGAGCCCACCCTGCTTGGTTGGACACTGTTTGGGTGAAGAGGGTCAGCATGTTTGGTCCTCCAGATATTAAAACGGTTGATGCTGCAGGCTAGGAGTCTTGGTGGCAGGTCGGGTCAAACAGGATACAGCGCTCTGATGCTGGCTTTGAAAGTGAACCAAAATTAAAAACGGAAAAGTCAAGCCCAATTTGTAGCTAATTTTAAAAACAAATCCTGATACTATACTTCCTTGTAGCATATTGTCTAACAGGGAGAATCACATTAACCATGTCATTCTTTCTTTTATGGATGTTAATAATGTGTGATGTTTTGCTCTATGCCGTTGACTTTTTGGAATACCTGTCCCAGTTTCAAAAGCTATTTTTACTACAAAAAGTAATGTGCCACTCTCAATTCACAGGAGTACACTGAGTTAAAACTTCCACGATGCATTTTGTGCAGGCTTGTCAATTTATAAAACGTCCACTTCAAGTTCTGGTTGGAAGAAGGGATTTGGCTCGAAACGTTGCCTATTTCCTTCGCTCGATAGATGTTGCCACACCCGCTGAGTTTCTCCAACACTTTTGTCCACTTCAAGTATTTTCCAGGAATGTTTATCAAGCAAATATTTCTAGATTTGTTTTCATTGTTTTTGAAAAATCTGTGACAATGAGAAATTGATGACTTCTATTCTGTCTTTTATGCAACTATCTGTTTGTTTTGTCCATTGTAATAGATGTGAGCAAAGGTGGTTAATATAAAGTCTTATGTACATTATTGTACATTATTGTACCTTATTACTATATTTGGTCACTGTGATCACAGTTGTGATTGTGGATTACTGTATATTTTATTGTGCTATGTTTTGCAGCTAGGGGTTGGGGATGTTCAATAAATGCCTGTGGAACTTTCCATTTAATGGATAGAATATCATTTGCAAGCTTATGTTTCTGCCAGCTATCTTCAGAGTGGTATTATAGATTTGAATACATTTGAAAAAAAGGTGAATAGTTTTGAATAAGACTCAATTTGTTTAATAACTATATTATTAACATAATTGGTTTACGATCGTTTATGTGAGACCGTAAGAGTCATAGGTTTGTGCCTCTGAAGAGTATTCACCACGAAAAGGTAAATTTAGAGGAGATGGTAGATGAAGGAACAGTGATAATGTTTTTTAAAAAAACTTGTGGACGAGTATATGGATAGTAGCCAAACAGCAGCAAATGAGATTAATTTAGATAGGCGTCTTGGTCGACTTGTTGGACTGAAGGTCCTGTTTCTGTTCCTTAAAACGATGAAATTAGATCAGCAAATCTTGGATATTCTGCTGTTGATGCTAATTGGCATTAAATGAGTGGCGTGCTCCATATATTCCTGCTTAGCTTGTGTTCTCTGTTGTACTTTAAAACTTAATGTTGCTTACTGTGTGTGTTATTTGTATTTAGCTAAATATTGCAGATGCAAAACAAGTCCCTTTTTTTTGAAAATGAGATTTTTGGGCATGGTTGTGCATGCTGATAAAGAATAGGAACAGGTTTGAGATCAAGTGAATTAGCTTGTCTTTTTATGGCTGAGGGTAAACTATTGTCTCTGAGCTTTGTAAATAGAGAGAATGGTTGATATTGTGAAAAGCAAGTGAGAACCGGGATTATTTTACATGTTGTTCATTATATATGAAGGAAATCTGATAAATGATTCACACCAAAACAGTGAGGTAATTGTGATGCACCTTGTGTATAATAAAAGGGATTATTTGTGTTGTATCAAATAATCGGTGGTAATACTATACATTATTGCTATTTCATTAATGTACCAGATATCGTCAAGTGCCTTGAGAGATTCTAAATCATAAAGAGATTTTGAATTGTCTTACATATACCATTAGGTTTCACAAAAGGACACAAATTGCTCAAGCAACTCAGCAGACCAGGCAGCATCCAGGAGAACATGAATAGATGATGTTTCGGTTCGTGACCCTTTATCAGACGTATTGTAGGGTGGGAGAAAAAAGCTGGAAAAGGGGAGAGGCAGGGCAACGCATGGCAGGCAATAGGTCAACAGAGGCAACATTTTTTTGTTAAGCAGATGGCTGGAAAAAAGGCCATGTACAAGAACTGAAGATGTGAGACGCGTTTGAAGAGTTGTGGATTGTGAAGCCAAAGGGTTATTTGACTTGCAAATAACCCACCATTCATCTCACAGTAAGGCTGCAGGGACATCACTCGACAATCCCTTGCCAAACCCCTGAAGGAACGCAGCAATCCGTCTGAGTGGTGAAACTCGCACCACACAGCTTTTGGCATGGCTGGCTCTCACGTGCGCCAATTGCATCAGATTTAGAGACACACAGATTCCCAAACAATGTTTCAACTTCACGGTGCCTGATAGCTAATTTCATAAATGAATGAAGGAATGATATTTTATTGTCACATGTACTGAGGGTACCTCGGTACAGTGAATTGCTTTGTTTTACATACAACCTAGGCAGTACACAAGTGTCGCCACAAAGTGTTTGCGCGGACAAAGTTACAAAAGTACCCAACAATCCTATCTACTTCCTGCCGTTGCACAAGTCAACTCTCCCATTCATCACCCCCCCGCCATTTTCCCCTTTGATCTCCACGGCCCACCATCAGGTCCCCCCTTATTATTGTAAATAGTAATTTATGTTTTTATGATTATTGAGAATTACCAATTCCGTCAATAACTCAATTAATTCACCGAGCTCCACTGATAACGGAGAAGCAATGGCGCTGATATGCTGGTTGCGTGAATAGACTTTGGTTTCCACTCTCGCCCTGCAATGCCTTATAGTGACAGAAATAATGTTGCGTTCCTTTCAATCATAGCAACATGTAAACAAAAATATGGTCTTTAATGTAAAATAGAATAGACAATAGGTGCAGGAGTAGGCCATTTCGCCTTCGAGCCAGCCATTCAATGTGATCATGGCTGATCATCCCCAATCAGTACCCCGTTCCTGCCTTCTCCCCATATCCCCTGACTCCGCTATTTTTAAGAGACCCATCTAGCTCTCTCTTGGAAGCATCCAGAGAACCTTCCTCCACTGCCCTCTGAGGCAGAGAATTCCGCAGACTCACCACTCTCTGTGAGAAAAAGTGTTTCCTCGTCTTCGTTCTAAATGGCTTACTCCTTATTCTTGAACTGTGGCCCCTGGTTCTGGACTCCCCCAACATCGGGAACATGTTTCCTGCCTCTAGCGTGTCCAAGCCCTTAACAATCTTATATGTTTCAATGAGATATCCTCTCATCCTTCTAAACTCCAGAGTGTACAAGCCCAGCTGCTCCATTCTCTCAGCATATGATAGTCCCACCATCCCGGGAATTAACCTTGTAAACCTATGCTGCACTCCCTCAATAGCAAGAATGTCCTTCCTCAAATTAGGGGACCAAAACTGCACACAATACTCCAGGTGTTGTCTCACTAGGGCTCTGTACAACTGCAGAAAGACCTCTTTGCTGCTATATTCGATTCCTCTTGTTATAAAGGCCAACATGCGATTCACTTTCTTCACTGCCTGCTGTACCTGCATGCTTGCTTCCATAGACTGATGTACAAAGACCCCCAGATCCCGTTGTACATCCCCTTTTCCCAACTTGACGCTGTTTAGATAGTAATCTGCCTTCCTGTTTTTGATACCAAAGTGGATAACCTCACATTTATCCACATTAAACTTCATCTGCCATGCATCTGCCCAATCCCCCAACCTGTCCAAGTCACCCTGCATTCTCATAGCATCCTCCTCGCAGTTCACACTGCCACCCAGCTTTGTGTCATCTGCAAATTTGCTAATGTTACTTTGAATCCCTTCATCCAAATCTTTGATGTATATTGTAAATAGCTGCGGTCCCAGCACCGAGCCAAATTAGTCACTGCCTGCCATTCAGAAAAGGGCCTGTTAATCCCTACTCTTTGTTTCCTGTCTGCATACCACTTCTCTATCCATGTCAGCACTCTACGCCCAATACCATGTGCCCTAATTTTGCCCACTAATCTCCTTTGTGGGGTCTTATCAAATGCAAAAATCTAGATGAAAAATTATTGGAGGACAGTACGGGAACAGGCCCTTTGGATATTTGGTCTGACTAACAGCTCAACACCAAGCGCATTACTTTCCCTGTGTAGCAAGAGCTCTTGTGGGGGGGGGGAGAAAAAAAAGAAGGGATAGAAGATTTTTACCGAACAGGCCTTCCAGCCACTAAATCAAGACCAACCATTTGTTCTGGTCTGACATGAACTCCATTTTATTCTCCCATTGATTCCCCCAGATTCTACCACTTCCTTAAACATCTGGGGAAATTTACAAAGGCCAATTAAAATTCTGCATGGTTTTGGGATGCAGGAAGAAACTGTACCCGCCTGAGAAAACATTAGAGACATCAGCCAAGCCTTCGCTTACCAAAATCAACTGTTTGGAACATCATTAAGAAGAGAGAACTGGTGAGCTTACTAATCGCAAAGGGACTGGCAGACCAAGGAAGACCTCCACAGCTGATGACCGAAGAATTCTCTCTATAATAAAGAAAAATCCACAAACAACTGTCCCACAGATCAGAAACACTCTTCATGAGTCAGGTGTAGATTTGTTAATGACCACTGTCCGCAGAAGACTTCATGAACAGAAATGCAGAGGCTACACTGCAAGATGCAAACCACTGGTTAGCTGCAAAAATAGGATGGCCAGGTTACAGTTCGCCAAGAAGAACTTAAAAGAGCAACCACAGCTCTGGAAAAAGGTCTTATGGACAGATGAGATGAAGATTAACTTATATCAGAGTGATGGCAAGAGCAAAGTATGGAGGAGAGAAGAAACTGCCCAAGATCCAAAGCATACCACATCTGTGAAACATGGTGGTGGGGGTGTTATGGCCTGGGCATGTATGGCAGCTGAAGGTACTGGCTCACTTATCTTCATTGATGATACAACTGATGATGGTAGTAGCATGATAAATTCTGGTGTATAGACAAATTCTATCTGCTCAAGTTCAAACAAATGCCTCAAAACTCATTGGCCAGCGGTTCATTCTACAGCAAAACAATGCTCCCAAACATCCTGCTAAAGCAACAAAGCAGTTTTTCAAAGGTAAAACATGGTCAATTCTTGAGAGGCCAAGTCAATCACCCGATCTGAACCCAATTAAGCATGCCTTTTATATGCTGAAGATAAAAATAAAGGGTGCTAGCCCCAAAAACAAGCATAAGCTAAAGATGGCTGTAATACAGGCCTGGAAAAGCATCACCAGAGAAGACACCCAGCAACTGGTGATGTCCATGAATCGCAGACTTCAAGCAGTCATTGCATGCAAAGGATATGCAACAAAATACTAAACATGACTACTTTCAGTTACATGACATTGCTGTGTCCCAAACACTGTGGTGCTCTGAAATGGGGGGACTATGTATAAACACCGCTGTCTGTCATTTCTACATGGTGAAACCAAAATATATAAAAATGGCCTTTATTAAAATCTGACAATGTGCACTTTAACCAAATGTGATTTCTTTCTATTACAAATCTCAAATTGTGGAGTACAGAGGCAAATAAATAAACAATGGGTCTTTGTCCCAAACATTATGGAGGGCATTGTAAGGTGTTGTCAAATGAGTAGCCAGTGAGAGAAGGAAATGGAGATGTTGGAGAGAAGGAAATGGTGACGTTTCGGGTCGAGACCCTTCTTCAGACTAAGTTTCAATTTTCCTGGTTTAACAAACAGCAAAGGAATCTGTCATTCTCTGTTCTGAGATTTTAGGTTGACCCAAATCTCTGCTCCCAACTAGATTCCTAACTTCTTCATGCATAGAAAATAGCATTTTAACACCGTGAATGTTTATTATATGGATTTTGTATGTTTGAACTTTATGATACTTGGGTTAATTTGTTTTGTACTCTATTTGAAAGTTAGTAGTAAATTCATTCAGCTACTCTGTGCAAGAGTATGATGCATATTTGCATTTAAAGTGGTTATTAGCTCTGCTGTTCAATATAAGACCATTCAGGTGCGGTCAGAAAGGATTTGTTTGCATATACCATTATGAAAAACTGCAGCGCCAAAAGGGCTATTTAGATGGATCAATTTAAAATCTCAGCATAGATTTTTGTTAAGGTGTTAATGATTATGTTGCCATGGTGGGTAAATGGAGATACAGATCAATCATAGTCCAAATTATCTAAATAAATGAAATGAACGTGACAATAATAAAATAATACCAATGAATGGTGAAATAAGCTTGTGGCTGGATTGCTGCCTCCTGTTTAGATGTGTTGTTCACAATTCATGCTCATTGTAGTTGGCTCCTGATCTGACAAAAACTCTTATTGAGTATTTCCATCCTTTTGTTCAAATCTCTGCATGTCCTTGGCTCACCCTCTCACTGTAGCCTCCTCCAGCACTACAACTGTCAGAGTTCCATGTTCCTAGATGGGCTTTTGCTTAATAGCTCTATTGAACTTGCTCAGTTGGATTCCAACCAGTGCAAAGAGTTCAGTGTGTTTCTCTTCACATGAACCTGTCGCTCTGCCAATCTGCTGCGGTAGTGAAGCAGCTGTAGTTGTTCAGTGCTCATTTGTTGATTTGGATATTTGATAACTTGCTTTTGTATATCTGAATTAATATTGTCAATGCGTTACCACAGAAATGTTGCCACATAGAGTTGTCAATAATAAATATGAGCAGTTCCATAGCAAGCAGCAGCATTTGATAGCCATACATGGGACTTCACAAGTAGAAGGATTTGGTGTTGGCTAGCTGGCACAGGCTTCCTCAGCAACTTTGTTGGTCAAGTTTGTTCTGGTGAATCTGACCCAATGATATTTAATTGGAACAAGTGTGAGGCGTTGCACTATGGGAGGTCAAATGTAAAGGGAAAATATGCAATTAATGGCATGACCCTTAACAGCATTCATATACAGATGGATCTTGGGGTCCAAGTCTACCACTCCCTGAAAGTGGCATCACAAGCTGAGTAGTGAAAAAGACATATGATATACTTGCTTTCATAGGTTGGGCCATTGAGCATGGGAGTCAGAAAGTCACAATACGGTTTTATAGGACTTTGGTTAGGCCCCATTTGGAGTATTGCATACAGTTCTGGTTGCCTCATTAGAGGAAAAATGTGGAGGCTTTGGAAGGAGTGCAGAGGAGGGGTATAGGCTCCTTAGTTGGACAAACTTGGATTGTTTTCCCTGAAACATCGTAGGATGAGGGGAGACCTGATAGAATTATGAGAGGCATAGATAGGGTGGACAGTCAGAACCTTTTTCCCACGATGGAAAAATCAAATACTGGAGGGCATAGCTTTAAGATGAGAAGGGCAAAGCTTAAAGGAGAGGAGATGTGTGGGCAAGTGGTGAATGCCTGGAATGTGCTGCCAGGGATAGTGGTTGAGGTAAATATAATAGTGACATTTAAGAAACTTTTGGATAAGCACATGGATATACAGGGCATGGAAGGATATGGATATGTGCAGGTGTATAATTGCTGGTCTTGGCATCATGTTTGGCACAGACATTGTGGACCATTGGGCCTGTCCATGTGCTGTATTGTTCTATGTTCTATGAAAAAGAACAACACCAGTAGTCTTGGTCTTCCAGGTCCCAAAGTTGGAAGTGCAGAGCAATGAAGAACCCGGGCAGTGGTTGTGTGCAGGGGCCCACACGGCAAACTCTGTGCCAATGCTCCCAACTCTGGGTGCTGATGCTGAAGAAGGTCTTTGTGAACGACCTTGCTTCAAGTGCTTTGTTGTCTTGTTCAAGTGCTTTGTACCCATTCATCTCACCCTTGTCGTGTGTAGTAATTGAGACAATTATGCTTTGTTCAGAGCTAATGAAAAAGCAGTAAGATTATTACAACCATTAAGTTGCTCGAAAGGGAGGCGAGGTTATCTTGGCTAGATTGGTTTAATTTAGTTTAGAGATACAGCGCAGATACAGGTCCTTTGGTCCACTGAGTCCGAGTTGATCAGCGATCACCGTTACAATAGCACACACCACACACGAGGGACAATATACAATTTTTACCAAAACCAATTAACCTACAAACCTGTACATCTTTAGAGTGTGGGCAGAAACCAGAGCACCCGAGGAAAACCCACATGGTCACAGGGAGAACGTACAAACTACGTAAAGACAGCACCCGTAGTCAGGATCGACCTCAGGTCTCTACCACTGTAAGGCAGCAACTCTACAGCTGTGCTACCACGTCGCCCGATTCTTCTTCATAAATGGGAGTATGGGAGGGAGGCGGTAGTGGTTGGAATTATATGTGGCTCAAAGGATGATGGTAGTGATTGTTGGAGAATAATCTAGCCCCAGAACATTGAAGCAGAATCCTAGGCCAGCAGTGTTCAGGTGTGTCGTCAGTGGCTATCCTTCCAACAAAGATAGTGATGCTCAGCTCCAACTGTAATGCCTCGGGCAAAGAGGTATCCCGTGCAGCAAGACATCGGCGATATTCAGGTTTGGACCAAAAAGTATCAAGTAATCTTTGCTCCAGACATGTGCAAAGGAATGAGCATGTGCGTCATGGATTCCTATTAACTTGTTCAGATGTTGCCATGATATCAAGAGCAGTTACTCTCACCCCTTTTGACCTAGGCTACAATGAGGTCTGGAGCTCAGTGGTTCTGGCAGTAACACCCTCAATCACTTTGGTAATGGTTGAGAGTGGACAGATGGGATTCACTTTGTGGGGCAGATGCATGTCTTGTGTCTGTTCTGGAATAAATTGTCTGGGGGCCGCAGACTTAAATATGGTTTATAGGAAGTAGAAACTCGGAGCGGAGGATGTGGTTTACAAAAAAAGACGCAAAATGCTGGAGTAGTTCAGTGGGTCAGGCAGCATCTGGAGAACATTGAAAGGTGATGTTTCAGTTGGGACTCTTCTTTAGACTGATTGCTCTGGAGAGCATGGATAGGTGACGTTTCAGTTCGGAATCCTTCAGACAGAAATATGGTTTCTGTTGGATAGATAGAAGAAAAAAAATTTTAATCCACTGTTGTGAGGATATTGTCATAAATGTCTAAATCCATATCAAATTTACCATGTTTTTTGAAGGTTTAATACAGTATTACAAGTTCAAACAATAACTACTGGTATAAAAATCTGAAACAAGATGTTACACATAGATTGCAGTCAGTGTGTTTCTTCTAGTCGTGCATTTGTTTCAGCTCATTTAACTTTGTAAACCCAGCAGGCTCCAACATATGCTCAACCATTTACTTTCCCTGGTATGCTGTGTTTGTTAATTGGAAAGTTGATCTTTCTGTTTACCATTAACATGTTAAGGGGAGGCCATCAAAAGGCATCTTCTCCTTAACAGCAATGATTTTCTGTTGGAGAAAATCATTTCTGCCCTCCACTCATGAATATCCTGTGTTTTTGTTTTCTTTGTTTGCTTGTTTTGATCTCCTGGCCTGCGTCCCTTCTCCCCTCACACAAGATTATGCCGAGCAGCTGCGAAATTTGCAGAAGACGAAAGAGAAGCTTGAAATTGCCTTAGAGAAACATCAGGATTGTACGTACATTACATTTATTGTTTCTGTGTGATTTATTCAATTGCATAGTTTTTTAGATGCTAATCTGTTTCTTTCTGCCATGAGATGTAAAATAAAGCCAAAACATTCAGAGATTACTTTTTTACGTCTTTAAATACTATAATTTAATTGTACAAAACTGGAAGACCATTTGCAAAATGTAGCAGAACTTTGATAATCTGCTGATCTGACCATTCTGATCATGGTGGTTTGGCATCGGCTTAGCAGGAAATGTTTGCAATTTCCACTCATCAGAGCCCCGATTCCTGCGCTCCATCCCTACTCCCTTGGGCCCTAGTTCCCACGCTCCCTTCTCCTATTCCCCTGGGTCTCTGCTCCCTTCCTGCTTCCCTGGGCTCCAGTTCCCACACTCCCTTCTATTCCCCTAGTTCCCTGCTCTCTTTTTCTACTCCCCTGGGTCCCAGTTCTCTTATTCTCTGATCACTCTCTGGAACTGCATTTTCCACACTTTCTTAAAGCTTAACAGTTCAAAAATGTAATATTGTTTTACAATATGAATTAAAAGCATGTTGAAGTATTAATGTAAAAACATCAGATAGACTGGTAAAGTGGTTAATTCAGCATCACCAAAGTTGTGAGAATGCTGGATGAATGGATTCTTACTGTGCTTAGCAGAGAAAATATGTTGCTCAGTTTTAGTTGCTTTCTCGTAAGTAGTTAATTTTAAAATACATTCTATGCTAAATGGAATTTTGTTTTACTGTCTGGTGGTAATATGGAATATTTTGTATTTCAAATTTCAAATAGCCTCAATGAGGAAGCTACAGGAACAGAACGAAGCATATCATGCCAACAGGGCTAAAATGGCAGAGACAATGGCTCTGGCCTTGGAAGAGAAGGATCAGGTAACTTAATTCTAATATTGCAAATTCCATTCAGCCTTATGCATGACCACAGTGGGTGTATTTTAGGCTACTCTAACAATATAACAATAACACGATAGATAATTCTACTTTCCTGTCAAAGGGGATTTTCGTAGTGCATCACTAATCTTCTCTGAGCAACATCTCATTGTATATCTGAAAGTGCATCAATTTCTTTGATCTTTAAACAAAACACATTAGTGGCTTGATAAGTGTTCTAAACTAATATATCTTTTTAACTCTGCCATCCGCTCCAGCAAACCTATCTACTTTCACTGGTGATATTGGGACTGTGGCCAACCTGTGCTTTCATGCACCATGGATGACAATATATATGTTTTCTATCTTTAAACTGCTTGCGGGAGCTGAAGAAAAAATGTCTAGGTGAAAATGTTCATGACAATCAGGGGATTCCTTTACATGTTTTACATTAATTTTAAGTCTTGAGTTTTCTTTTGAACAGGGCAGCACACTGGTGCATCTGTTAGAGCCTCTGCCTCACAGCACCAGAGACCTAGGTTCAATCCTGACCTCGGGTGCTGTTTATGTGGAATTGGTATGTTCTTCCTTTGACCACGTGGGTTTCCTCCTGGAGTTCTGGTTTTCTTCCACATCCCAAAGATGTGGGGGTTTGTAGGTTAACTGGCTACTGTAAATTACCCCTGGTATGTTGAGGAGTGGATGAGAAAGTGGAATGAGAACATGGTTCAGAACTACCATGTACCTCATTGGAGACACTCGGACTAACCTTAAACCATATAACCATATAACAATTACAGCACGGAAACAGGCCATCTCGGCCCTACAAGTCCGTGCCGAACAATTTTTTTTTTTTTTTTTTCCCCTTAGTCCCACCTGCCTGCACTCATACCATAACCCTCCATTCTCTTCTCATCCATATGCCTATCCAATTTATTTTTAAATGATACCAATGAACCTGCCTCCACCACTTCCACTGGAAGCTCATTCCACACCGCTACCACTCTCTGAGTAAAGAAGTTCCCCCTCATATTACCCCTAAACTTGTGTCCCTTAATTCTGAAGTCATGTCCTCTTGTTTGAATCTTCCCTATTCTCAAAGGGAAAAGCTTGTCCACATCAACTCTGTCTATCCCCTCTCATCATTTTAAAGACCTCTATCAGGTCCCCCCTTAACCTTCTGCGCTCCAGAGAATAAAGACCTAACTTATTCAACCTATCTCTGTAACTTAGTTGTTGAAACCAAGGCAACATTCTAGTAAATCTCCTCTGTACTCTCTCTATTTTGTTGACATCCTTCCTATAATTGGGCGACCAAAATTGTACACCAAACATCAAAAGGATGGCACAGTGGCACAAAGCTGCTGCCTTACAGGTTCGAGCCTAACTAGGGGTGCTGTTTGTATGGAATCTCCCATACTCCAAAGACATGTAGGATTGTAGGTTAATTGGCTTCTGTAAATTGTAATGTTAGTATACGGGGTGATCGGTGCGGACTTGGTGGGCCAAAGGTCTGTTTCCATGCGGTATCTCCAAAGTCTAAAGTTTTCATTTGGAAATCATTTTTATTTTCAGGAATGGATGGTGAAATTTTCTACTCTTGAAAAGGTACTGGATTTCCCCAAATTTTTTATAGTTTTATCTATGTTGAACTGGTTGAAACTGTAATGTTTACAATTTGTAGGAAGGAATTGCAGACGCTTGTTTAATCGGAAGATAGACACAAATAGCTGGGGTAACTCAGCGGATCAGACAGCACTGAGTCAGAAGAAGGGTCCTGACCTGAAACGTCTCCTATTATTTTTCTCCAGAGATGTTGCCTGTCCCGCTGAGTTACTCCAGCTTATTGTGTCTCGTATGTTTAAGATTTTCTGTTTTTGTGGCAAGCTAGGATCTGTTGTCGGCATCTATCAGGAAATAGTGGGCATTCACTTTATGCTCAGCATGTTCCTCTCTCAATGCGTGAATGAGCAGTTAAGTTATGTTTGCCTTTCACTTCCCTTTTCATCAGAACAGGGAAAATAAATAAAAACAAGTAAGTTGCAGAGAACTGGAAAGGGGAAAAGGGAACAAAGTGGAAAGTCGGTGATAGGATTGAGAGGAGAATGAATGTCAGACATCATGGTGGTGGAAGCAGGTGAATAACAAAATGTAAGTTGACGGAAGGTATAAATAGGAGAAGACAGATAAAGCCTTTGATTCCACGTGTTAGGCTCTGGAAGGTTAGCTGGGATCCAGAGAGAGCAACCAAACTATACATTAATTGAAGGAAGCAGAGGGTGGTGGTGGGATGTTTTTTGGACTGGAGGCCTGTTACGAGTGGTGTCCTCGGCGATGGTTGTTGGGCCCATTGCTGTTTGTGGTTTATATCAATGATTTGGAAGAGAATGCACAAGGCATGATTAGTAACTTTTACAGATTACACCAAAGTGAGTGGTATCATAAGACACAGTGACAGAATTAGGACATTCAGCCCATCACGTCTACTCCGCCATTCATTCATGGCTGATCTATTTTTCTCTCTAACCCTATTCCTCCCATAACCTTTGACGTCATCAAAAATCTATGCATCTCTTAAAAATACCCAATATCATGACCTCCACAGCCTTGTGGAAAAGAATTCCACAGATTCAACATGCTCTGGCAAAATAAATTCCTCCTTATCTCCATTCTAAAGGTGCAACCTTTTTTATGCTGAGCCTGTGCTCTCTAGTTCTACATTCTCCCATTACTGGAAATATCCTTTTTACGTCCACTCTATATAGGCCTTTCATTAGCTGGTAGATTTCAGTGAGATCCCCCCCCTCATTATTCTCAACTCCAGCGAGTACAGTTCCTAACAGCGAGTATCAGCATAAATAGTGAAGATAGATATCAAAAATTACCACAGGCTTTTGATCAGCTGGGCAAGTGTACTGAGGAATGGTTAATGGAGTTTAAAGCAGATGTGTGAGATGTTGTATTTTGGGAAGTTGAACCAGGGCAGGACCTTCACATTCAATGGTAGGCCCTGGGGAGTGTTATAAAACAGGGATTTCGGAATACAAGTACATACTCCCCTGAAAGTGGCATCACAGGTAGATAGGGTGGTCAAAAAGGCTTTTGGTACATTGGCCGTCATTAGTCAGGGTATTGATGTATAGAAGTTGAGACATAAGGTTACAATTGTACAAGGCGTTGGTGAGGCCAGACCTGCAAAACTGTATTCAGTTTTGGTCACCAGGAAGGATGTCTTCAAGCTGGAAAGAGTGCAGAGAAGATTTACAAGGAAGTTACGAGGACTTGAGAGGTCTGAGCTATAGGGAGGGGTTGGGCAGGCTGGGACTTTATTCCATGGAGCGCAGGAGGCTGAGCTTATAGTGGTCTATAAAATCATGAAGAAATTAATAGGGTGAATGCACAGAGTCTTTTACCCAGTGTGGGGGGAATCAAAAACTAGAAAACATATGTTTAAGGTGAGTGTGATAAGATTTAATACAAACCTGAGGTGAAACATTTTCACTCAGAAAATGTGGGTATATGGAATGATCTGCCAGAGGAGGTGGTTGAAGCAGATACTATATCAGCATTTAAAAGACATTTGTACAGGTGTAGAGGGGTATAGTCCAAACGCAGGCATATGGGACTAGCTTAGATGGAGCATCTTGGTCGGCACAGACGAGTTGGGCTGATGGCCCTGTTACTATTCTGTATGACTCCATGTCTCTAAATTTGAAATTACCAAAGGAGGTGTCGGGGGTTATGGGGAGAAGGCAGATGAATGGGGTTAGGAGGGGAGATAGATCAGTCATGATTGAATGGCAGAGTAGACTTGATGGGCTGAATGGCTTAATTCTTTTCCTATCACTTATGATCCTATGAGAATGGCATGGTTGCGCAGCAGTAGAGTTGCTGCATTACTGTGCCAGAGACCAGGGTTCAATCCTGACTACGGGTGCTGTCTCTACGTAGTTTGTATGTTCTCCCCGTGACTAGCGTGGGGTTTCCCTAGGTGCTCCAGTGTAGTCCTACATTCCAAAAACTTACAGGTTTGTAAGTTAATTGTCTTTGATCAAATTGTAAAGTGTCACTAGTGTGAGTGGAGTAGTGTAAGTGCGTGGAGATTGCTGGTCAGCGTGGACTCGGTGGGTCGAAGGGCCCGTTTCCGTGCTGTATCTCTGAACTAAACTAAACTAAAAGGAAAGAGGAAATCTGGAAATGTGAACAGCGAGGCAGGAAGGACTTGTTAAATTGCGATAAAACTCTCAGCAGCATCCATTAATTTTCACGAATTGGAGACATATTGAGCGTTATGTTCTGGTAGGAAATTCTCACCTGGTGACGTGTTGGGGCCTAGTTCTGGCATGTGCAGCTGTGATACCTGTTGGTTATCCTTCACTGGACTGAGTGTTATCAGGCAGTGCTACTATAGAATTATTATACCCGAATCTGTGTTCCTCTGAGGTACACATATGTACAGTTTTCAACAGGAGAGACTCTATTATGGGTTAAAAGGCTAATTTCCCTCTTGAAATGGGGCCAGGCATGGTGCTTCCACATCCTTCTAAGGTGAAATTAACTAACACCTTATCTAAATCATCAAACCTACTTTAGTCACATTGATTGTGAATGCTGAGTGATATACCAGTTGGCACCTTTGCGGGATATATTTTAGGTGGATATCTGGCAAAGCCCAGATCATTCTGTCACATGATTATATGACAATTCAATTGTGTTGGGTAATGATCCAAGTATTACCTTTGTGATTAGCTTGCTGGATCACTGCAGTTCGGAGGTAACTGTGCAACAAGGGTCACCAGAGAGAAAAATCCAGGTCAAATCTGATAAGAATAGGATCTTCTTTCGGGTCTGTGCATCAAAAGATCATAGGCTCATCAGATAGAGAGATACAGGACAGAAACATGTCCCTCTATCCACTGAGTCTGGTGCCGACCATCAGCCACCCATTTACACCAATCCTACATTTATCCCACATTCTCAACAATTCCCCCCAGATTCTGCCATTCACTACATACAGTAACCTATTTACAGTGACCTATTAACCTACTAACCCATGTCTTTGGGATGGAGGAGAAAACATGGAGGAGACTCGTGCTGTTCACGCAGACAGCACCTGGAGTCAGGAGGGTCTGTGGGGCTGTGAGACGGTGCTCAATTAGTTGTGCCACTGTGCTGCCCTGTTGTATGTTGAGTTACAGTCTGTAAACAATACCCATCCTGATATCAGCCAATCCACGCACGGTCTTTGTAAAAAATAAAAATGGCTTTTTGGATTGTCTGACAGCATTGTCCTTTTTATGTATAATTGCATGAATAAAACGGCATTCATTTTTTTTTTAATAGTCTTTTGTTGTTTAATACATTTCTTAGGAGAAGACAGCATTTGAGAACCAGCTGAAGCAGATGAAGAATGAGAATTTGAATCTGTTTCAGAAACGAGATGAACAGGATGAACTGGATGGATTTCAGCAGCAGGAACTTGCCAAAGTCAAACATATGGTATATGAAATAAATATTCTTGCAAACTTCCACTTTTTAGAAAACTTCACTGTGGACTTACGTTGTACTGATAGGACATGGAAGCAGACAGTCTTTTGGAATAATTAATTTCACCCTTCAAACCAGATTTTAACAGTGGGTGGGACGTATTGCTAACAGGTTTGCAGTGTTAGCTGTAGCCCACGGGCCTGTGGAAACATCCCTCTAAATGCAGAAATTAATTTGCATCTTTCTGCTCTTTTTGATTTCAGTGAGAAAGATGGTTTGTTAATCCCTGTAGCTAATACCTACTAATCCAGGCATCATTCTGATCATCTCCACTCCACCCTTTCCAAAGCGTCCATAGCCTTTCTGGAATGGGGTGATCAGAACTGCACATAATACTTCAAATGAAGGCCTATAGTATGCTTGCTTTCGTTGGTCAGGGCAATGAGTATAAGCGCCGGGAAGTCATATAAAGCTGAATCATGACTTTCCGACTCTTATACTCATTGCCCTGACCTATGTAAGCAAGCATATATAGGCCTTCATTACTATTCTGTCTACTTGTGTTGCCACTTTAACGGAGTTATGGACTTGGGCCCCAAGATCCCTCCATATATCAATGCTGTTCAGTCATGCCATTAGCTGTATTTTCCCCTTACGGTTGACCTCCCAAAGTGCAACACCTCACACTTGCTCAGATTAAAGTCCACCTGCCATTTCTTCGCCCATTTCTGTAGCTGATCTATGTCCCGCTGTAACCTTTGACAAGCATCCTCACACTCCACGACCCCAGAAATCTTGGTGTCATCTGCAAACTTACTAACTAACCAATCCGTTCTGAACTTTGATCAACGACTCCCACATATCAGATGTGGCCAGACCTAATAACAACTGCTCCCAGTGCACCCTTTCCTGCTCCTGCCTAATAACGGCGTTGTTTGCCTTGTTCCAGTTTAGTACCTTCTCGCAAGGTCTAGCCTTCTCCCAATTCAAAACAATCTTAAAACTTATGAGTTGTGATCACTATTGACTATCACTATCGACAAAATGCTCTTCCACTGTAACATTACTCACCTGGCCAGGCTCATTTCCCAACAGAAGATCCAGTATGTTCCCTTCTCGGGTTGGACTGTCCACATACTGTTTCAAGAAACCCTCTTGGATACACCTCACAAATTCTGCCCTGTCTAAATCTTTGGCCCTGAACAAGACCGAGAGCCAGGCCCAATAGTGGGGAAATTAAAGTCACCCACTAAGACAATCATGTTGATTTGTCATTTTTCGGAAAAAGTTTTCTCTATTAGGATAAACTTGTTACAGCTAAAGGATTGCAATCAGTTGAATAAACATGACGCATGAGGAATTATAGATGGTCTAGAAAGGAGCACTCATAATTCTGTTGATCTCTGATAGTTTGAGAGAATTACAATCTCACACTTGTCGATTAAAAATATTAGTAATAAAGTATGTTGTAATCTTGTGAATATTGCATTAAAACTTTCTTTGTGGTTAGAGCTAAAACTTATCTACTTTATAGCTCCTGCAAAAAGAAGAAATGTTATCAACGGTTGAAAGAGAACTTGAAGAACAGAAAACAGAGCTAGATCAAACCAAAGAGGAGCTGAAAGTCTCCAAACAGAAACTTTCAAACCTAAACCAAAGGCTGCAGCAGTTAGCGACTTTAACCGAAGACATGACCAAGGAAAGGTAAAACAATTTGGAGGAAATGTCATTTATCATATTATGAAATATTTCATTCTTCCATAAATTGTACAAATTTGATTGATTCAAAATGAACCTGATACTTCTGATCATACTTATTCTAATTGAACGTGGTACAATTGTAATATTACCTCCAAATTATCAAGGCCTTGAGGATAACTGAGAAAATCTTCTCCATTGTTCTCTGGGTAAATCAACATGTCGAGCGGGGACAACAACCCGCATTACTATTATTCGGAATTATTATTATGTGAACTTTGTTAGTCCGGCAAAACGTATAATCCGCCAAGGCTCTGGAACCAAGGGCGGCGGAATATCATTGGTGTAGTTAGTTGTAGTAAGTAACTTACTTGTAGTAAGTTTAATACTGTTCATCGGGAGTTCTCTACATAAAACAGGATCTTGAAGAACTTCAGGGGTATATAAAGTTTTTTTTTTCCTTCGTTTTGCAAATTGAAAATATATTTGAGAAACTAGGATTTGGAAGTGGGCCTCAGCTTTACATTAATGGATGCAAATTCAAGGTCTGCAATTCTGTGCCCAAATTTCCAACATGTGCTCTTAGTTTCCTATTTGGTGAAGTCTTCTCCATTGTGTATTATCTTTAGTTCTATTTACACGTTGTCCACCTTTCTATATCATCAGTGTTACCAGTAATTTCATATAGCCAAAAACGGCTTGAAGCAATATATAACAGGACATGCCGATGTGGGCAGTCGTTTTCTGAATAAAATTGAAACATTTTCTCCATTTTCTATGATTGCGGTTTTATTCAATTTGTTGAGACAGAAATATAGCATTTATCAGAAAAAAGTGAAGTAATATCTTATCACATTAATTTTGTTCTCGATCATTGGAATACCAGTACTATATTAGAGAACTTCTTTATTTGCAGTATCAGTTTCTATGATCAAACAAGCAATCCCTCTTTAGACATCTCATTCTCAACTTCTTCTTTCTCCTGTTGCTTTTTTAAACTTACCTCTTTGTGGTCATATCTCAAAATATCACGCAATGTGGATTGGTGTCCAATGTTATCTGATGACTGCTATTAAAATCCTTAGCGTCCTTTGCTGTAAAGACAAGTTATTGTAAATGTCCTATGCTGAGAAGCAGTGTTGTTGCAATTTTTTTTTAAAGTGGGAAGTTTCTATCCAATATGTATTGGATGATGGGATGCCTCTGACCAAGTTTCCAGTATTCTTACACATAAACTATGATAATTCCAAAGTAAAGGAATAAGGAACTTTAATTTACAGCTGATCTTTCATGACATCAGAATGTTCCAAAGTGTTTCAAAATAAATTAATTACTAGTGAAGTATATTTACTGGTACTCTTAAATACTATGGTGTAATATAGGAAAAGAGTATGACTGGTACTCTGAAGTACTATGGTGTAATATGGGGAAATGGAACAGCCAGGTTATGCTTAACAAAGTCTTACAATGGATTGTGTGCTAGCTGACAGCAAAGTGGAAGGATAATTATTGAACCATACATTCGGAGGCACTGGCCGCAGACCCGGTGGACGGGAACATCGGGAGCTCGCAGGTCCCTGGTGGGAGACCGCTTTTCCGAGCTCCGCAACGGCAACTTCTCCCGCTGGAATCGCGGGTTTAAGGACATGGAGCCGGGCCTTAAAATAGCCCGGCGTGGCTTAAACGGCCTCAGGACTTACCATCGCCCGCCGGGGGCTTTAACATCCGGAGCCCCAGTTCGCCTCGACACTGCAGTTGGACTGCTGAACCGCGGGAGAAGGAACAAAGGGAAGAAATAAAGACTTTGCCTTCCATCACAGTGAGAAGATGTTGGAGACTCACTGTGATGGATGTTTATGTAAACTGTGTTAAGTGTGGGTCTTGGATTGTGATGTAATGTAAAAAACTGTAGAAATGATATTTCGTTCAAACCTAGGTTTGAATGACAATAAATTGCATTCTATTCTATTCTATTCTATTGTATTGGGACAGCTCCAGGGCTTAGTTTTTAAATTCAAGGAGCAGTCTGGGCTATTATTTATTATCTTGCAAAAATGTAATCTCTGCCATCAGTTGCAAACTGAACAGAACTACATGCTCTAGTTTTTGTTTCTACTTTATTTAAACAAACTTTAAGCATCCACAATGTACTTTGCAGTAAGCTTGAGCTTAAAGTTATTTTGTGTGAAATGATGCCAAGTGCTGTTAGACCAAAAGAACACAAAACTCTTATTAATTTCTTATACATTTTTGTGAGCAATTCTTTGTTTCGTAACTTTGAAAAAAGTTCCTGTTGATTTTATTTTCTTATCACACAGAGAGGAACTGGTGGCAACAAAAAGAAGTGCAGAAGGGAAAATAACTGAATTGGAACAGAGGGCTCGGGAATTACAAGATGTGACCCAGCGATTCTCAGCTGATTTACAAAAGGTATTGCATGTTGTGGTTGTATAAAACTGGTCAGGCCAGATTTGGCGTAAATGGTGTGTGCAGTTCTGGTCGCCACATTACAGGAAGGATATGGAGGCTTTGGAGAGAGTGCAGAAGCATTTCAGCAGGCTGTTTCTCCTTATTGGGGAATATTAGCTATTAGGAGAAGTTGAACAAATATGAATTGTTTTCCCTGAGGCTCAGGGAATACCTGATAGAAGTTGATGAAATTATGAGAGGCATAGATAGGGTAGATAGTCTAAGAGTCATCTTCACTGGGTGAAAATGTCAAATATTTGAGGGTGTACCTTTAAAGTGAGAGAAGGGAAGTTTAAAGGAGACGTGCGAGGCACATTTGTTTTGTACACAAATAGTGAAATGGGATGGGCCAACGAGATGGTGGTAGATGCAAATATGATAGTGACGTGTAAAAGGCATTTAGACAGTCACAAGAACAGGCAGAGAATGGAAGGATATGGATTATGTGCAGACAGATGGGGTTGGATTACTCTGGCATTAAGTTCAATGTAGAGATCGTGGGCCGAAGGGCCTGTTCTTGTGCTGTACCATTCTGTGCTATATTTTACGGTATAATAGTTTAATGCACTGTTTCAAATAGAACAAAATCATTCATCAGCAGAATTGCATTTTTATGAAACTTTTGAAAACAAATTATTTACATTCATGTTTTACTTCCAGCCAAATAGCATCTTCATTTCTTTGCTTGCTTGAACTTTAGATTTATCACAAAACTAGTAAATATGCCTGTGTTAAATTCTGTGATAAAACCTGTTGCATGCAGCAATAGAAAACATAAATTTTATATAAAACATAAATTCTTATTATATCAACATATTTCATGGCTAAAGCAAAAATAATTTGCATACTTAGATCCTAAATTTGAGTTAAATATATTCTTTCTCATTATATAGCAACTGCATGTCCTAATAATAAAAAATATAATTGTACAGGGCAGCTCATATAGACAATAAATAGTAAATACCGAGTTGTGATTGATTCTACGAAAGAGAATTTTCATTAGTTTGTACCAATCTGCCCGTTTAAAAAAAAAAACCCTATCCATGTACCTATCCAAATGTCTTTTAGTTGTTATAGTACCTGCCCTAACTACCTCCGTTTAAAAAAAAATGTGTAAGAAAATTGACGTCTCAAATCAAGCTGCCACTTTGTAAGACATTGGTTAATTTAATTGTTTTCTGAAAGGTTGCTGAAGTGGATCATTGTTCAAGCATAGTGAGTTGACATTGGTGTCATAATGGAATGGGCAATAGTCCAAACAGAACATTTCCTGGCATGTGGATGTATGATCTAAAGAAGTTCCTTGTTAGATAAAATGCTCTTATTTAATTCTGACCATGAAAAACAAAGTTTGCGGCACGGTGATTTAGCGGTAGAGCTACTGCCTGACATTGCCATTCAATCCTGACTACGGGTGCTGTCTGTACGGAGTTTGTACGTTCTCCCCGTCATCTGCGAGGGTTTTCTCCCACGCTCCAATGTAAAATTGTCCCTAGTGGGTCTAGGGTAGTGTTAATTTGCAGTGATCGCTGGCCGGTGTGCACTCAGTGGGCCGAAGAGCCTGTTTCTGCCCTGTATCTTTAAACTAAACCAAGAATTCACATGAAAATATTTTGTTAAATTGTCAAGTTGTCCTGCACAGATTTGCAGGCAACTTATGCCAGATTGACCTATCAAGCAATTCTTTACACACAACACAGAGTGTGTTACTAAGCTATTCAATATGAGATATGGCAACTGAGACAAATCTGTTTTTTTTTATCCCCAGGGGTGTGCATTTTGTACAGAGGATTGATGAACTGCAGTTGGATTTCAGGCCTGCCAATCTTAAGTACATAAATGTTGCATTAATTGACTTATTCAATTAATTGACATGCTTTGTGTACCACCGTGATTTCCTAAAGAGACCAATTCTAAAATTCTTATTTCCAACATGTCAGGGATAAATTAACACCACACCGGGAAGTTCCCTACAAATCAAGCACCATCCTGATTTGAAAATAGATCGCCTTTCCCGCACTGTGACTGGGTCAAAATCCAGGAACTCTCTACTTAACAGCATTGTGTGTGTGTGTGTGTATCCACATCTGAGGGACTGCAGCGGTTCAAGAAGTTAGCTCACCACCCAACAAAGGACGGGTTATTAAATGCTGGCTCAGCCTGCTAAACCCACATCCCTTGAATGAAAGAAAGGAAACTCTCATTAACGCTTTAAATAACAGTGTAAGGGAGAAAAACAGTGCTGCATACGTTGTGATTCACAGGTGTATCTAATTAACATTTTCAGTGACATTAATGAATCTGCAGTTAGCATCTCATTGCAACCCTGTTATTCTTTGTAAATAGGCATCTGTGGAAACCGAGGAGAAGAGAAGAGTTATTGAGCACCTACAGGCAAAAGTATTTTCTCTGGAAAAAAGGTTCGAGGGAAATTACTCTGAGGATGAGCATGTACAAGAGCTGCTTAAAGAGGTACAGATTCACACAACAGCAACTTTAAATTGCAATAATTAAATGATTTAGGCCTTTCTATTGCTTGATTGGATCCTTTTCAATGATCCTACGTGTACCACTGTAATTTCCTTTCTCAGATTTCAAGTTTTTTTTTTTAGTTCTTTGATAAACACAGTCTATGTCCATCAAATTGGAGTTGAAGTGTGATTCTATTACTTTGTTAACCTCTAAGTGTGCTCTGCAGAAATCCTATCTGGAACAAAAATTGGAAGAAAGTCAGGAGCATTTGTTGGAAGCTAAGACCAGCCACGCTGAGGCTATGGGAGCGTTTGAAAGACAGGTATCCACTGCAGTAGAAAATCTAATTATCTCCAATAATAAATTCCAGCAATTCTTAACACAGAGAAATGTTTGGTGGTATGTTTTTACTGAATACTTTTCCCAACTTGTTTTAGATAGGTAAACAAAACATGGAAATAACTGAACTTCAGTCTTTGATGCAGCAAAAAGATGCTGATATGCAGATTTTCAAAGACAAGAGTGCAAGTCAGGTAATTTCTAACCTCCTCTGTTACAGTAGTGATTTCTGAACTACCTCGTGGCAACTTGTAAACACCATGTCCTGGGTAGCTCACAACCTAACAATATGAACATTTTGCAATTTTAGGCAACACCCAACCCCATTCTTTTTATTTTACCCCCCCTCCAACGCCTTTTTTTCCCTGACCCTGGTGCGCACCCATTCTCCCATTTGCCCACCCCTGCTCCCCCCACTTCATGCCCCATCTCTTTCAACCCATGTTTCTCACTCTGGCTTTACATTTCACTTTTATCTCCTTGTCTCCTTTAGTCTCCATTTGTCACTCTTTCGTCTTCTTTTCATCTCTGCCATCCTGCCCACTCACCTGCCAATCAAACCCCCCCCTCACCTGTATCTAATGAACCCTTGATTCAATTATTCAAATCAATGATACTTTATTGTCACATGTGTACCTAGGTACAATGAAATGCTTTGTTTTGCATACAATCCAATAAAATCGTACAGCAGATCTCACGTAGGCAATACACACGAGTCACTACATATGCGGTGGCGACAAAGTTACAACAGTCCTATCTTCTGCCTGCAGGCGCCACGCACCAGTTCTCCCTGCATTCCTGGCAGCCCCCTACCGGGTCCCCCCTTCATTCTCGATGCCCTTCTGCCAGGTCCCCCCTTGGATCTCTGTGGCCTTTCGTGGACTCTCCCTTCATTTTCGGCAGCCCCCCACTGGGTAGCTCTCGGCCACGCGGGACCCCTATGCTCTCGATGTACCAGGTTTTGTCCCGCGCCTGCCTCATTTACAGCTTTCTCTCCCCAACTATAATCAGTCTGAAGGAGGGTCTCAACTCGAAACGTTGCCTATACATGTCCTCCAGTTCATCCAGCACTTTGTGTTGTGCACAAAGTTTCAGCATCTGCAATTCCTTGTGTCTACATTGTGGATTAATTTGTGACTGCAAAGTGGGAACAACAACATCTGGACGATTTAAATGATTCAATGTTTTCATAATGATGGAATTTATAAAATTTAGCAACAAAGTTTGACTAGACATCGTGTGATTGTGAGGAGAATGTAGAAACATGGAACTGCAGATGCTGGTTTGCATAATTGGATTATTGTGTGACTATTCCTCTTCTATGACACCTAGGTTTTGTGCTTTGAAGGCACAATTTTTGTCTTCCCCTCATACTGCCATTTCTAACAATCTGATTATTTTCCAGGTCAGTGAATTGGAGCAATGGTTACAGTCCACCAACAACAAGTTAACACAGAAAGAAAGTGATGTAAATGAGAAAGAAATTCAATTAAAAAAGCTGGTGAGGAAAATGATAAAAATATAATGATCATGAATCTTTGAAAATTAGATTAATTTAAAAAAAAATTCAAATGGAAATATTTATTCTTAGTTGTTAACATTTTGAGATAATTTCTATTCTCGTAGCAAGAAGAAAGTGAAGCCATGAATGATAAATTGAAGCATCAGATTGCTGCTTTAAGACATCAGCACATCGAGAAGACCAGCCGAGTGGATGCCCAAATAGCTGCCCTTGAAACTGCCCGTGAATTTGACAAAACAGCTTCGCAACACAATATAGTAAGTGTTGTATTACCTATATGTTTTATTACTAATTTCTGGGGTTAAAAAAACCGAGGGAGTATGAGAGAAATAATTTGACTTTTTGATCAATGACCTTTCATCAGAACGGGAGAGAGGAGAGAGGAAATACACAATGGGAGATCTGTCGTGAATAGAGTTTTTGTGTTAAAACACTCCTTACATAAGGGACAGAAATTATTATTTAGGTTTTTTTGTAGAATGGAATCTTTGAAATCAAATGAATGACTAGGTATTCACGTAGTAATGTAACGGCAAAACGTTTTTTCCCAGAAATGCACCAAAAAGCATGATTATGGAGGGAAAAAAATTATAGTTTCATAGTAAAGGATCCTTCCGAGCAAAGTGATCATAGCATGTCAGAATTCCAAATGCAGAGTGAGGGTGACAAACCTGGTGTGAAAATAGTGTTAAATGGAGTCAATTAATTTAAAGTAAATTCCAATGGATGGGAACAGGGTTGCTCAAAATGGCTGGGAAAGGAGATTGAATAGTCAGAGGTGGCAGACAGTTAAGGAGATAATTTCATGAAAGTCAGCAAAGGTATGGTTCAATGAGAAATAAACCATGGCTAAGGAAGTTGAGGATGTTATCAAATGGAAAGGAAAGGCATATAATATTGTGGTAGGGTAGGTGATTGGAAAATGTTTAGAAATCAGCAAACGATAATTAAAGACATACAAAGAAGAAGACGGAGTTTCAGAGTAAATCCGGGAACAATATGGAGACAGATTCTTAAGCTTTGTAAAAGATTTTACAGAGAGCAGCTAAAGCAGATGTTGATCCCTTACAGGATGAGACTGGAGAATTAATAATGATAAAGATTTTAAATAGTCATTTTGGATTCATCCCCGTGTTAAAAATCTTGGAGTTCTTGATAGTTAAGGGACTGTTGAGAGGGAAGAATTTAAGACAGACAATCTGTATCACTGGGAGAAAAACTGCCAAGCAAACTAATGAGGCTAAAGACAGACACATCCTCTGAACCTATAGCCTGCATCCCAGGAGCCAGCTGCAGAGATGGCAGATGTGTTGATTATAATCTTCAAAAATTCCCCAGATTCTGGAGAGGTCCCAAAGGATTGGAAAACTGCAAATATAAGAACCCCATCCAAGAAGGAGGGAGTCAGAAGGTAGGAAATAATAGTCCAGTCTGTCAGGCTGAAAGTAATCTTTGGGAAAATACTAGAATCTGTTATTAAGGATGCAACATTAGGACACCTAGAAAATTATTCTGCAATCAAAGAGACTCAACATGGTTTTATGAAAGATAAATCATGTTTTACAAATTTGCTAAGAGCTCTTTGAGGATGGAGCAAACTGAGTGGATAAATGGACATCAAGAGGTGTGGGCACAGGAACTGCAGATGCTGTTTTGCAAATAAAGATACAAAGTGCTAGAGTAACTCAGCGGGTCAGGCAGCATCTCTGGAAACATGGATAGGCAATGTTTCTGGCCGGCACCCTTCTTCAAACTGATTGTAGTCGGTGGTCTGTTTGGATTTCTGGCAGACATTCAATAAAATGCCACATGAGGGTTACTGCTTGAGAGCTTTCTAGCTTAGCGGTATTATGCACACTCCGCAATTGACTGACGAACAGGAAATAGTCTGGTTACATTTCAGATTGTCTATTAGTAAATAATTACTATTTATTAGTAATTAGTAAATAGAGAGATCAATGCTCGGGCCTCAACTATTCACTGTTTAAATTATTGATCCAGATGAAAGAACCAAATGTGTTGTTGCCAGATTTGGTGATCATATAAAGATTGGTTGTTTAGTGAGTTGTGGGGAGGGAGCAAAAAATCTGCAAAGTGATATAAATAAATTAAATGAGTGGGCAGGTTAGCCTTTAGAATATGGGAAGATAACAGGTTGTTTTTGTCAGAGAGAAAAATGACAAAGCAGATTATTACTTAAATGGAGTGAGACTACAAAGTGTTGCAGTATTAATGGATACAGAGCGACAATTATGTGAAACAAAGGATTGGCATGCAGGGATAGCAGGTGATTAGAAAGGGCAAAAAGTATTGGAGACAATGTAATAATAACTGACAATATTATCAATTTAAAAATGTAAGACAGTAATGATGTAATAGATTATGTACCTATCTCCAATAAAAATATTTTCAAAAAAATGAAAGGGCCATAGAATGTTGGCGTTTACTGCAATGAGTCAAAGAATTGTACGGCATGGTAATAGACACTTCGGCCCATTTTGTCCATGCCGACTAAACTGCCTAACATGCCGACTAAATTGCACTTGCACCCTCATCCATCCAAATATTCCCTATCCATGTACCAATCCTTGGGAATGGGTACGGAATATAAAAGCAGGGAAGCTTTGATGAAACTAAAGAACACTGATGAGACCTCTCCTGGAGTACTGTGTACAGTTTTGACCATATTTAAGAAAGGATATTCTCAGAATGGAGGCTTTGCAAAGAAGGTTCATCAAGTTGATTCACATGATAAAATGGGTTTGAAAGTTACCATGGTAGCCATAACTTTAGATGTGAAGTTCTTTATTAGTGTGAGTTTTTTTTAGGTCACGAGTTACATTAAGCAATTCTTCCAAAGTATTTTTCCTGCCTGCTTAGTTCTTGACCTTGTAGCCACTATTACTTCCCGGTACATGTAAGATCACCCCGGGAAAATATAATGGCGTGTATTTGTAACGTATTGGACATTGCTGGCAATGCGGGCACTTATTGGCCGCCTCCAAATGCTCCTAAACTGAAGAGGAAGTTTAATTTAGTTTAGAAATACTGCATAGAAACACACCCTTCAGCCACTGAAACCATTGATCACCCGTTCACACTAGTTCTGTGTTATCACCCTTCTCGTCCACTCCCTACGGACTGGGGCAATGCACAGAGGCCAATTAACCTACAAGTCCGCACTTCTTTGGGATGTGGGTGGAAACCAGAGAAAACCCAAGCGACCACAGGGAGAATGTGCCACCTCCACAGAGACAACACCCGAGGTCAGGATCGAACCAGGATCTCTGGCGTTTTGAGTACCAGCTGCGCCACTGAGCCGCCCTTAATCAATCTTATGGTTGGGGGCTGGAACAAAAGCTTTTCATTGCACCTCGGTACACGTGACGATAAACTAAAAATGAACTGAATTGCATACGATCAAGATCAGATAAGGACAACAGAACTTCTTCCCTGAAGAAAATGAATGGACCAGCTGGGGATTTGTGAGAATCTGATAGTTTTGTGGTTATCATCAACAACCGGTTTTAGTTTTAGATTCCAGATTTATTTAATTACTTGAGGTAAAATTTCCCAGCTGCTGTGGTGGAACTCAAACTGATGGTCCCTGGCTCAACAGTCAATAATTCTGACTGCTAGATTAGTAATAATCACTTCTCTTCTGTGCGCCATTTGCAGTAACCCAACCATAAGAGCCATTTGTTTGTCTTTATTTGTGCACAGTGCCAACTCCAACAGAAAAATGAAGATCTAAGTGACAGACTTAACGAGACTGAAAATGCTTTGAAGGAAGTTGAGGGTGAACTTGAAAAGTCAAAGGTTTGTACTGTATTTTAAAATAGTATTTAGGAATGGTTACTCATGATATTTTTTAGGGTATTATGTTCTATGCTTTACTGTATAATCACTGCCACCCTGCTACTCAATATTTGCTTGTCATCTTGCTGGGATATATATAAACAGATTTCTCTTTCTACTCGTTTTCAACAACTCTTTTTCAGCTGTAGTACATTTATATTTAATTTATTTTTCTTCTAGAAATCTAATTGAAATACAGTTTTATATTGTGATTTGAATGGTTCTTGTACATGCCAAAATATCACATCATGACTTTAGTGCCTTGTTTCTGATTCCTTCATGGTTTGTATTTTTCCATGTAATATTCTTTGAGAATAGGGCTAAATGAATCAAGGATATGGGGAAAAAAGCAGGAGTGGGGTACTGATTTTAAATGATCAGCCATGATCATATTTAATGGCGGTGCTTGCTCGAAGGGCCGAATGGCTTCCTCCTACACCTATTTTTCTATGTTTTCTATATTCTATGTCTAATATGAAATGCTTTTATTGCTTCAACATTTCTCATCACCTGCCATGTATCATTTCACAGATGGGAGTTTGGGCAGCTTGCACAGCTGTGAGCCCACTAGAAGGGAGAGGTTTAAAAAGTACCGCATCCATTAAGTGGCATATTACTGCTTTTCAGCACCTTGATCCAATTGAAAGCAAATCATCTATTCTCATGCATAGATTCGATGGAGAGGGAGAATCTGTGAAAAACATTTTTTGTGCATGAAAGTTTTGTGTTTCAAATCATTTAATGAAAACAATTATAACAAAATGACTTTGCAAAACAAAGAACATGCAATCCCAAAGTAGCGAGTATGTACTTCAAAGTATCCCTTGTATACTTAATGAATTTACTTTCCACTAAATTAATTTAAAATTATTGGCTTGAGGTTTGCTCAGGTTGAGAAGTGGGAGCAAGCAATGGCTTTCAAAACCATCTTTTGCACGATTACCGAACACTTGTTGCACTTCTAGTCAACTGCTATCAGTTTTAGTTGCAGTTCTGCCTCCTCGCTCTGCAGGGAATCTGAGTCGTCCATGGAGAGAAGAAATAGGGAGACTCATGGGCGCAGACTCATCATATTGAAGAACCGTCACTGAGATATGCAGTCATAAAATTGAAGAACAGGAGACACATATTACATATTTAAGTTCTCCCCAGGACCGCATCCATGTTCATCATGTGCTCTGGCTTCCTCCCGCATCCCAAAGACATTCAGATAGTGTAAATTGTTGCTCAAAATTACCTGCTGGTGTGGGTCACTGCTGATAGAATCAAAGAGAAGTTGCTGGGCATGTGAGGGGGAGTTAGTTGCAGGGCTACAGGGAAATAGGAGGGAGAAATGTGGCTGATAGGATTTGCTCTCTGAAGGGCCTGTCCCACTTACGCGACTTTTCAGCAACTCTTCGGCCTTCATTCTTCAGAGCTGGATCGACCGTCAGCGATAAAACCACGAGCTGTATCGACCGTCAGTGGACACACGTGCACACACACACACACACACACACACACACACACACACACACACACACACACACACACACACACACACACACACACACACACACACACACACACACACACACACACACACACAGCCAGGGAAAGCGGGGGAGCGCTGTCTGAAATTCACACCCGCGATGAACAGGAAGGTAAAAGACGGCTGGCACAGTGTACGGTAACTCCTTTAGGGGGAGGGGGGGAGAGGGGGGAGAAAGAGTGGAGACACTTTTAAGAAGCCAGACAACTTTTAATAAAGTTTAGCGGGCATTTAACATTACCGGTCGGTTTTCCCTGGTTCTGAAAACTCCAATGAGCCAATGCCCGGTCAGCGAAGGAGATTGCCTACGGCTACCTCGACTGCCTATAACTACATGGCGACCCCACTATCACTGCACTACGAGTTCAAAAGAACCATGCCGACCAATTTTTACTCGACCAAACTGAGGCTACGAGTATGCGGGAACTTCTCTCGAGTATGAAGTTACAATGACCTCCTAGGACCATGGGTCGACCATGCTGCGAGTGCAAACTCTTCTAAACTTGCAAATTAGGTTGCCATAGTGGGACAGGCCCTTTACTAACCGGCATGGATCTGCTGGGCTGAATGCGCTTTTTTCTTTCATTAAGTCTAATAGTATCAAACGTTGGTTGAAATGTACACATGAGAATAAAAGAGAGAAGAATAAACAAAATAATAAAAAAATAAAAATAGTTCTTTATCCACATATTTCAGTTAAACGATTGTATTAAATCAGTTGGATAAACATTGATCTAGCATTTTGACATTGAGAGGAATGTTTAAGCAGGTAGTATTAGAGTGAACATACTGTTTACCCAGTAGTGTTAAATATTTAAGCTTCAATCCTTCACAGCCAAGAAGCTGAGTACGCACATAATTACATAAGGCAATTTACTTAACCATAAAATAGCAGAAATATCAAATATGTGACGTGAGTGTGAATATACAATATTGGATATGTAAACATGTCATCACTGTAATACTTTGATATTTTAATAATGCAACTATGCTAATATACTGGAATGTTTTAATGCAGGATAAATTAAGAACCAGTGAAAATGCGAGTGTTGATCTTGCTAAAGTATTAGAAGAGGCCAGAACACAGAGAGAGGAATTAGAACACAAGGTTTGTTCCAACCATATTGTCTATTTGGTTAAGTAATCCATACGATTAATCTAATATGATTCTCTATGAATAGATTTCATTGGACTTTTCTAAATATTACACCAGTTTTTTAGTCAGGACACATTTTAATTCTTACATTAGTAATGCTGCAGACACAAGAATCTGCACTCTCTTGAGCATATGAATCTCAATCGTCGCCTCCATTTGACAATAGCAACCTTAATGCCCCATGGATCTGATGCTAAAATATTGTCTTCTGATGCTAAAATATTGTCTTCTGAGGTCTTACTACAAAATACGACTTCCAGTGTGCTCTATTTGAAAGTCTCCTGAGAGTTGAAGATTCAAACAAAAATTAATTTGGTACCTTTTTAGGCATGAGGGGGAACTTATTTACTCAAGGGAGTGGTGCAAAGATGGTTCCAGTGAAGGTGGTGGCTGCAGGTTCGTTTTTATCATTTAAAAATAAATTAGATAGTTATATGGATGGGAAGGGAATGGGGGTTATAGTCTGAGCGCTGAGATACTAGGGGAATATGTGTTGCTCGGACTAGAAGGTACTGTTTCCGTTATTATTTTGCCAAATTGTTATAGTTAGGGGCTAAAGGATTGATATATAAATCTATAGCAATTATAAAGATTATGCAACTGTTATTATAGTGGGTTTTGTAAGTGAAGTAAGCTAGATGTATTAATGTGCTGCAAAGATTAGAGAGGGATCTTTTGGAGGCAACGATCAAATCTAATAGCTCAACCAGCTACAGGTCATAGTTGGTGTTCCTTTCCTCGAGTTACAGTAAGCCAAGAATAAATGGTCCTGAGAGCAAGGTGAGCTGGACAGTTCCAGGAGAACTATCTGAAATAAAATAGTATTAAAAGATCAGCAAGTTTCATAAAAGTAATTGTTTAAGTGGTGAAAGAATTGAATAAACTGTCGACTCCTGTCTGAAGATGGGTTCTAACCCGAAATGCCACCTATCCATATTCTCCTGGAATGCTGCATGCCCTGCTGAGTTACTTCAGCACTTGTGTCTCTTTTTAAATCTTTCCTGTTTCACCTTAAACTGATGCCCTCTAGTTTTTGATTTTCGCCCACCTGGAAAAAGACTGCAGTTGTTCACTTTAAATATGCCTCTATAAAGTCACTCCTCAGCCTCCCACTCTCTATATTTACTCTCCATACTTATTATTGATGTTAATAAAGGTTTGTCTTTCTGAGATAAATGTGATTAGTTGGCAGATATGTATTTAATTACAACATTGAAGTGTTGTCAGAAAGGTTTATCTGGTTTGTAAAGTATCAAGAGGTAATTAGTATCATCTAAATTTGATCTAATTTTAAAATTAAACACAACTTCACTGAATCAATTCATTTAAAACAATAGGAAAAACCACATGAAAATTAATAATCTTTATCTTTAATCAGCTGGCACGTTGTGTCCTGTTTGTATAACTTGTGTTTCACTTGACTCCTTTTCCACCTTACATTTTGTTCATGTAAGATCATCGACAAGATCTTTCTTTGCTGCCATGGGAAGGATTTTACACACCCCTGAAAGAAAGCATATTCTGTATTTTAACTGGCATTACATATTGTTTCATTTTACACTATTGCACAAAAAAATCCATGAACATGAACAAAAAATAGATAATGTCACACATCTGAGTTCAGCAGCTTTAATGTCAAAACATGGGAAATGTAAGCACGTTAATTAACTGTTTTAAAAAAAATGACTGCATTAGAATCAAATATACATTGCAGGTATGATATTTATTCAGAGTTGTTGGAGCTAAAAGGCTAGATTGTCAGTATAGCAACTACTCATTATTAGCAGAGGAAATCAGAAATTATTAATTTCCTTTCACACGGATTTGATTCTGATGTTGGCCATTGATTACAGAGCAACCTTGTGCTGACCACCCTGTGTTCATCAATGGAAGTCCTTGGTTTCTGTGATTTTGTTGCTGTTCTCTGTAATCATATGACATTGTACCACTTTATATTGGGTTCCATAATCTTTCAAACTTTATCTATCTGCACCTTAACTATATCTAATTATCTGGCCTCGACCATCTTCAGGGGTAGAGAATTTCTGGGATTCACTACAACTCTGAGTGAAGAAATTTCTGCACACTTCAATGTTAAATGCCTGACCTCATTTTGTAGCAAGGCACTCTTGTGACTTTCCCACTGCTGGAATCATCTAAACATCTATCCTGTCACACCCCCTTTGGATGTTGTATGTTTGAATAGAATCACCCCTCATTCTTTTAAACTCTGAGAAACACAACCCCAAACTTTCTAGCCTCCCCTGATGGGACAATTTTTCAATTCACAAATTGAATTTCAGTTTTTTTTTTTATACTGATAGGTGTTAACATTAATGCAAATGCTGGAAGAAAAAAATACTTCAGTCTTGCTGAAAGATAAAGAATTAATCAAATTGGAAGAAGACTTCAAGAAACTTGAACAAGGTTTGAAAGTGTATAATTTACTAATGAAAGGCAAAAGAATATTAATTGAATATTAAAAGAAACTGGAAATGCATTTTAGAGTCTTGTTAAGAGATTAGTTATTTTTTTATCTTTGAGCCTCTGATAAACATTGATGAGTTAATGCAATTCTTTTTATCATTATATTTGAATGAAAAAATATATATGGATATGAATTGACATGCATGTATTGATGCAAGGTTATGGCCAAGTTGGTGTTTAGGCAATTTCACAATTGTGTTAAACCAACTACTACTCAAACACTTCGTACAAAAGCTTGCTTAACGGGTTTATTTTAATGCCGTGCCTCTGATCTGGAATGAAGAATAAGTGCTTGGGAGTAGTCACTTGCGGCATAATGATTTGTCCAGTTCCCGTATGCACTTTCTACTAACCAGTTACAAAACAATTGTTAAATTGCAGGAGTGTCTCCAGCCCAGCGTCGGGGGGTAGAGACAACCTCCTCCTTTGTCTCTACCCGAATTCACAAAGAAAAATCTTGTCCCCTATCCATGTGGGTTAGGTCACAGGACTGCTTGATAGGGACTGAAGAGTTAAGGAGATATTGTTATACGTTACTGATCAAACCTTGGCTTTTCAGAGATATGTTCAGAACAGCATAGTGAAAAGATTTGATAAATCTTCAAGTTTTTTTGTTCCTGTTTATGAAAGTATGGTATTTCATTTGTGGAAAAGATGAGGGTTTGTTAATCACATATGTTTAATTGCAATCTGTTCATATACATTTTTTTTTTAACATTTCCCTAGACAAGGAAGCTGTAAAGTCACAACTGCATCAGCTGCAAATCGAAAGTGAAACTTGTAGAAGTTCAGCAGCAGAAAGAGAGGGGGCAGTGCAGAGCCAGTTAAGTGATCTGGAGCTGCAGGTGACTGAAAGCGAGCAAATGTTGGAGGCCAGTCAAAGGAAGGTGGGTTATCTTTGATCGCAATCACACACCAGCTTTTGAATGGAATGTCGCTCCAAATTGATGGGTGTACCACACTTCTAACACATCCATTGCTTCATTTGTCTTTTGTACTTTGGAGATCTTAGGTGACCTGTCATTTTGTGAGAAAGGAATACACGTTAATTGTTGCCCCTCTACCAACATTTTTGCCGCAATAAAATGATGTTTTACAAGTTGAAGGGTACAGGTTCTCCCCAGGTTATGAATGTCCGACTCGTGTACAGCCCGTACACATCAACGAGCGTTTGGTAGAGCAACTTGGCATGGATTTACAGGATGCCGCAGGACTGTAAACATTTCATGCTGTGTGGGAACTCAATTTGTGGCAATATCCGAATGGTTGAGTTAAACTCCTTGTTTTTTAAATTTAAATAAAACACAAAGTGCTGTGTAACTCAGCGGGTCAGACAGCATTTCTGTAGTGAATGGGTAGATGGTGTTTGGGGTTGGGACCCCTCTTCAGACTCCATATTTAAATACATTGCCGAGATGACACACTTCTGACTTGAGTACCGTCCAGGTTACAAACAGTTCACAGCAACAGAACACTGTCGTAAACTGGGGAGGACCTGCATTTGGTCCAACCTTTGCTGAGGTAGAGACAATCCTGCAATTTAACAATATGACCCAGTTCTGCCTTACTGAGAATCACTGTCTGTGATGGTAACTGGGACAGAACAATGAGGGCTACCAATAACATTCTTTCTATGAGTAAATTAAAAATCACGTTTAGGGTATCCAGTGGCATTGTACAACTCGCATGTTTTTTTTGGACAATATGAAATGAGCATCAACCACTGGTTTGGGGAAAAGATCAAGAGTTTATTAAGTTCAGTATTCCATACTTAATGACAGCTAATTGTTGATAAGTACCTTGGGCCTGTCCTTGCTTTTGATCTTCAGCCTGTGTGCTAGGCTTTACCCTCAATTCTCAGGACAAAGGCCACTTGGCCATGGTCTGTAACAGGCTCTATTTAATGACTGTGGCAATCAGAGATACCAATGGAAACCCCCAGGAATCCTTTTAGTTCCACCCCAGACAGCAGCACACCATAGTTTGTCATTGTTTACCATTATCTCATCACACGGATTAGTCTAGAAATTGAAATGGAGGGCTGCACATAAAACATTGGATAGGCTGCGTTTATTCTCATTGTAACTTCGGAGGCTGAGGGGTGACCTGGCAGAAATTTATAAAATTAAGAAGGGCATAGATAGGATAGGTAGTCTTTCTCCTGGGACAGTGAAATCTAAAACTTGAAAGCTCAGGTTTAAGGTGAGAGGGAGAAATTTAAAGGAGATCTGCAGGGCAAGATTTTTCACACACAGAGTGGTGTCAGGAATGAGCTGCCAGAGGAGGCGGTAGAAGAAGATACAATTACAACATCTAAAAGGCATTTGGACAGGTCTTCTTGGGTAGGAAAGGCTCAGAGGGATACAGGCATAATGCAGGCAAGTGGGATTAGTGTAGATAAGCATTATGAATGAGGTGGACCAAAATGGCCTCTTTCCATACAGCACAATTCCATGATCTGCATTCAAACCTGTCTCACCCCCATACCCCTGGAAGGATCCCTCTCCCTCATGAACAATTGTTCATTCCTGTCTTTGTCAGTTTAAAGGGTTTGGGATGGATTGTCTTTGTAATCTCAAACAAAACCAAACAAGGTCTGCAACATCATCTTGGGTATTACAAAACCATTCCCTAGTGCACTTAATAAAAATACCAAGTTGTCAGTAGTTTACGTTTTAGCTGCATAATCCTTTAACCCTTAACTTACTTAAGTAAGCTTCCCTTCATGACTTATAGAGATTTAGGGCAGTCACGGTGGTGGTAGA
This sequence comes from Leucoraja erinaceus, assembly GCF_028641065.1. NCBI lineage: Eukaryota > Metazoa > Chordata > Chondrichthyes > Rajiformes > Rajidae > Leucoraja > Leucoraja erinaceus. Next base: position 7,423,067 of record NC_073407.1, read on the forward strand.
GTTGCTGCCTTACAGCTAATGTAGCGCAGGAGACCCGGGTTCGATCCCGACTATGGGTGCTGTCCAGAGTTTGTATGTTCTCCCCGTGACCTGGGTGGGTTTTCTCCGAGATCTTCGGTTTCCTCCCACACTCCAAAGACGTACGGGTTTGTAGGTTAATTGGCTTGGCAAATGTAAAAATTGTCCCTCGTGGGTGTAGGACAGTGTTTATGTGCAGGGATCGCTGGTCGGCATGGATCCAGTGAGCCAAGGAGCCTGTTTCTGCGCTGTATCTCTAAACTAAATTAGAGTCATAGGGAGAAGCAACATGAAAATAGGCTCTTCGGCCTTCAGAGTCCGCATTGTCCATCAAATGTTTTTAAAAAATAATAATCCGACTCTAACCGATTTTATTTTTACCATGCCACCCCATCAACTGATTATTATTTTACAAATGTTCACAACTAGAATGTCATTGGGTTTGTTCAACACTACTAATCCAGCATCATTATGCAAACTACCAAAAGTCCCTGGTATTGTGGAAAATGTGTGCCTTGTGTTCTGTTTTTAGAAGAGGAAAGCCATTAAATTATTATTCCTTGAAATCATCACTGGAACCACCTGACATACCCTAAATATTTGCAATCTGCAGTGTAAATTGACTATACCGTCACACGCTCCTTATGTATGCAATGTTCATTGTATACTGTCCTAACCTGGAAAATATTATATTTCTTTATCATCTCTGAGACCAAATCCTGGAACTCCTTGGCAATCAGCCTTGGAAGAATTATTTTATCACTTGGATTGCAATGTTTCTAGAAGACAGCTTCAACCTCTTTCTCAAGGAAATTTGGGGATGTACTAATTGCCACTCGTGACAGAGAGATTTACGGCCTGAAAATGAATGAAAACAAAATAACGTTCCACTTTTGGGTCTCTGTGATCACAAAGCAGACTCCTTGTGGGATCTGATATCTCTATCCTCTGTCCAATTCCTACATCATTCACAACATGAGCAGCAGTCAGAACTAAAAGACCTCAATTACACACTGGACTGGGCAAGAATCGGGAATGCCATAGTCAAAAAAGTGAAAGAAGTCCATATTCCTTTAGCTAGGAGATTGAAAGAAATTAATTTAACTTGGCATCATTATCGGCAAGGACATTGTGGGCTGACGAGTCTGTTCCTGTGCTAGCTCGATTGTAATCATGTATAATCCTTCCGCTGCCTGGTTAGCACGCAATAAAAACTTTTCACTGTACCTCAATACACGTGACAATAAACTAAACTAAATTGTACTGTTCTATGTCCTACTTGGTGGTTTAAATTTGGATTCAGTCGTTTTATAGCTAATCGAGACCCACACACATAAGCCTGGAATTTCAACAGGAGTTCCTGGTTCGTGATCAGGGACACTGGTTGGTTTGTTTTATCCAGCAATGTTATTTGGGGCATTTCTGCAACTCTTCCAGAGCTTGTTCAGCTTTGACGAGGACATCTATTTTTACAAAGTTCAAAATTGGTAATGTTATTGCATTCACTTTCTTTGAAACAGAGTGCATTTCATTCAAAGCCTTTTAATATTGGGGTATGTAGACCATGGTTTACTTGGCTGTCCTGTAAGAGGCCATCCACTCGGTGTTTAAGAAGGCACGAGATGCTGGAATAACTCAGTGGGTCAGGCAGCATCTCCAGAGAACATGGATTGATAACGTTTCGGGCCGGGACCCTTCTTTAAACTGAGGGAGGGGTGGGGAAGGCCTCAGGACAAAGCCTGACAAGTAATAATAGGTTGATGCAGGGATTGTTGATAGGCAAATGGTTGTACACAGACCAGAGATGGAAAGACAGATATGAGACAAAGGATTGAAATGTGAAGCTAGAGGAAGGAATGTAAGTGGAAGGGAAGGGGAAAAGCAGGTACGAGCCCAGGTGGGGCTCAGGGGAGAGAGGAGGGGGGGTGGGGGGTTATATGGGAGAAGAAGGGAGATGGGGGACGCTTATTTAGTTAAGAGAATTTAATGTTAATACTGTTGGGTTGTTTCTACTCAGTATTTAGTTTTATTTATAGCGTGCTATCGTTTTCTCAAACTCTATTTTGTTTCAAGGCCAACATATTGCATAAAGTTGTAATTCCCAGAAACAAAAGCTCGGGTGCTTAACTAAGGACAGCTTGACTAAAGAAATCCTACTTTCCCCTGCAGGTAACTGCTCTGGAAGCAGAACTGATGGCCCTCAATCCACCAGAAAATGATGAGAAAGTGCTAAATGGAGACGTTGCAATTGCAGATGCTTTGCAGCTTCAGCAGGACAACCAAGATTTGGAGCAGCAGTTGGTTGAGAAAAATAAGGTTAGCCACACAGGAAATAGTTACCTCACTGTGGTTTCAAAGCTGCATCTCTAACTGACAACCACTCCAGGTGTTAACAGGTGTTAACAGAAGACTGCTTTGAGTTTTAATAGTTTGAACATGGTACTTCAAGTACTTTTGCTTCTACAATGCCCTCCAAATTGTTTGGGACAAAGACCCATCATTTATGTATTTGCCTCAACATACTGTACTCCACAATTTGAGATATTTAATAGAAAAAAAATCACGTGGTTAAAGTGCACATTGTCAGATTTTAATAAAGGCCATTTTTATACATCTTGGTTTCACCATGTAGAAATTTCAGCAGTGCTTTATTTATAGTCCCATCATTTCAGGGTACCATAATGTTTGGGACACAGCAATGTCACGTAAATGAAAGTAGTCATGTTTAGTATTTTGTTGCATATCCTTTGTATGCAATGACTGCTTGAAGTCTGCGATTCATGGACATCACTAGTTGCTGGGTGTCTTCTCTGGTGATGCTTACAACCATCTTCAGCTTATGCTTGTTTTGGGGGCTTGTACCCTCCAGTTTTCTCTTCAGTATATATATAAAAGGCATGCTCAATTGGGTTCAAATCGGGTGATTGACTTGGCCTCTCAATAATTGACCATTTTTTAGCTTTGACAAAACTCCTTTGTTGCTTTGGCAGTAGGTTTGGAATCATTGTCTTGCTGTAGAATGAACCGCCGGCCAGTGTGTTTTGAGGCATTTGTTTGAACTTGAGCAGATAGGATGTGTCTATGCACTTCAGAATTTAATATGCTACTATCATCAGCAGTTGTATCATCAATGAAGATAAGTGAGCCAGTACCTTCAACTGCCATACATGCCCAGGCCATAACACCCCCACCACCGTGTTTCACAGATGAAGTGGTATGCATTGGATCTTGGGCAGTTCCTTCTCTCCTCTATACTTTGGTCTTGCTATCATTCTGATATAAGTTAATCTTCATCTCATCTGTCCACAAGACCTTTTTCCAGAATTGTGGTTGCTCTTTTAAGTGCTTCTTGGCAAACTGTAAACTGGACATCCTATTTTTGCGGCTAACCAGTGGTTTGCATCTTGCAGTGTCTGTTCAGGAAGTCTTCTGCGGACAGTGGTCATTGACAAATCCACACCTGACTCCTGAAGAGTGTTTCTGATCTGTCGGACAGGTGTTTGTGGATTTTTCTTTATTATAGAGAGAATTCTTCTGTCATCAGCTGTGGAGGTTTTCCTTGGCCTGCCAGAACCTTTGCGATTAGTAAGCTCACCAGTGCTCTCTTTCTTCTTAATGATATTGGTTTTGGTAAGCCTAAGGTTTGGCTGATGTCTCTATCAGTTTTATTCTTGTTTCTCAGTCTCATAATGGCTTCTTTGACTTTCATTGGCACAACTTTGGTCCTCGTTGATGAACAGCAATAAAAGTTTCCAAATGTGATGGAAAGACTGGAGGAAAGACTAGGTGCTGAGAGCTCTCTTATAACCTGCATTAAGGAGGCAATTAAACACACCTGAGCAGTTACAAACACCTGTGAAGCCATGTGTCCCAAACATTATGGTGCCCTGAAATGGGGGGGGACTATGTATAAACACAGCTGTAATTTCTACATGGTGATACCAAAATGTATAAAAATGGCCGTTAATAAAATATGACAATGTGCACTTTAACCACATGTGATTTTTTTCTATTATAAATCTCAAATTGTGAAGTACAGAGGCAAATAAATAAATGATGGGTCTTTGTCCTAAAAATTATGGAGGGCATTGTACTTCAACGGTTGAAATACTAAATTGTTCCATCCACAATCATTATCTCAGCTGAATAGTTTTGCCACTTTCATTATGAATAATGTTTCGTAATTGTGTTCTAAAAAATGATATATTAAAAAGAGGTGTTATCGCATTGAGCCACACCTTTCACAGTACCCAACATGTTTTGGAGCCAATTAATACTATAAATTACATTGTAATATGGAAATGGCAACTAATTCGCACATAGCAAGCTCACACAACTGCTTGATAACCACAAAATAATGTGCAACTTAGCAATGTTGAGTGTAGGATAAATATTAACCGGAAGGCAAAGGGGGTAACTCCCCTGCTTTACATCAAAATAGTGCCTTGCAATCTTGTATGTCCATCTGAGTGAGCAGGTGGGGCCCTGTTTAGATATTTCACATGAAAGACAAGATCTTTGTGCGGGTCTTGTGCCTTGAATCATCTGAATCCATGATGCAAGTTGTGTCGCACTGAGTCTTTATCGATCAGTAAGAGGTGTGGGATGCAAATGACTATCTTGTAAACTATCAGCATATGATCCTGATCAAAATAATACAACACAAGACAATATCCTGCTCTGAAAGCTTTAGCTTCTGAATTGACCTTTATTTATAGGTTGGTATTTAATGAGGCAATAAAAAAAAACGTACCCAATCTGCCTCAATCACCCAGGCAACGTTACATACTGCCAAGTGTGGAAGACTGTATCATCTGAACCTTTGCATATTTCTTTCTTGTAATTGATGTTATCTTTATTGAGCTCTAGTAAAAACCTTTTACCCAGTAAGGTACGCAGCTTCAAAGTAACTCAAGAGGAAACCTGACACAGGATTTTACGTAGGCGTAAAATAGGGTGGATGTGAATAAACTATTAGTATGTGGGTGGCAGCAGTCCAAGTTGGTGTAATTTACTGCAGTCACTAACAGATTAAAAAATGCATTTTTGACATGCTTTTGTTTGTGGCACTTTCTGTTTCATGGAGTGGATGTAGCAAACAATATTGTCTTTTTTAAGGGGAGGTAATGTTACCAAGGAGAAAAGTGACAAGAATTATGTGGGCCATAAGGGTGAGAGCAGCTTGTGTGGAAAATGAACACCAGATTCAGGAAAATTATCCCTGAATTAGATGGATGCACTGCAGTTTTGATATAATCCTGTGCAATATGGTGCCTCTGCACAAACATCGACTAACGTTGTCATCTTGGGAAAAGCCTGAGTGCACATTTCCAACTTTGGTTGCTGGGATGTCCAAGATTAAGTATGGCAAATCCTTGTTATTACGGGCTTCTTTATAACAGAGTTTGGTAATGGCAGGACGGACCTACTGACCTTCACAGCCAGGCCGGCCTTCCGACATCTCCCCCAGCCCGCACCGCCTCCCCAGCCGTTTCCAGGCCTGACATACCGCCAGTCCACACAGCTTCCTCGCCACTTACAGACCACTTCTGCCACCGCTGACTCTTACCTACACTCCGGCCGCCCATGGGCCGGGATCATTAACTCCGCCGATCTTTGTCTCTCCCCCGGCTGCCAGGAGGCCAGAGCCGTCAACTCACCAGCATTCCAGGCCCAGACATCTCTCGCCACCCACACATCACCTATCCATGTTCTCCAGAGATGCTGCCTGATCTGAATTATCCCAGCGCTTTGTGTCCTTTTGTGTATTGACCACTCCATACCCCTTCACCACCCTGTCCACCTGTGTTGCCACCATCAGGGAACTTGTGTACCTGTTCCCCTAGTTCTCTCTGTTCTTCAACACTCCAGGGGTCTGCCATGGACTGTGGAGGTGCCACCCTGATTTAACTTCCCAAATGTAACACCTTGCACATGTTCAAGTTAAATTTCCACTGCGATTCCTTGACCCATTTCCCTATTTGTTTTAGATCCTGTTATAATCTTAAGTAACCTTTACTGTCCAATTCCCCATGCAATAAACCAAAACTGAATATTTGGTTACAGCATTAAAATACAAGTAAAGCATATTTTAAAAGCTATTAGTGATTTCTGCTTTTTAAAGTAATTAAAACAAAAATAATTTGCCTTCCCTCTTGGGCTTTGAAGCCTACATGTGGAAACAATGGAGGACATGGGGGCTGCTGTCTCTCATTGAGTCTTGGACTTGCAGTTGGGTCTACTAGATGGCTGGGACTTGCTGGATAGAAATGACATAACCCTCCATTTGAACAGCCAGCACCATTTGATCTGGACATAGAAACATAATATGTTGTGAAATGTGTAGATATATAGTGTAGGAGCAGGGAGGTTCTGCTGCAGTTGTACAGGGTCTTGGTGAGACCACACCTGGAGTATTGCGTACAGTTTTGGTCTCCAAATCTGAGGAAGGACATTATTGCCATAGAGGGAATGCAGAGAAGGTTCACCAGACTGATTCATGGGATGTCAGGACTTTCTTATGAAGACTGGATAGACTCTGATTGTACTCGCTAGAATTTAGGAGATTGAGGGGGGATCTTATAGAAACTTACAAAATTCTTAAGGGATTGGACAGGCTAGATGCAGGAAGATTGTTCCCGATGTTGGGGAAGTCCAGGACAAGGGGTCACAGCTTAAGGATAGAGGGGAAATCCTTTAGAATCGAGATGAGAAAAACATTTTTCACGCAGAGAGTGGTGAATCTCTGGAACTCTCTGCCACAGAAGGTAGTTGAGGCCAGTTCATTGGCTATATTTAAGAGGGAGTTAGATGTGGCCCTTGTGGCTAGAGGGATCAGGGGGTATGGAGAGAAGGCGGGTACGGGATACTGAGTTGGATGATCAGCCATGATCATATTGAATGGCGGTGCAGGCTCGAAGAGCCGAATAGCCTACTCCTGCACCTATTTTCTATGTTTCTATGTAACACCATGATACGGAAACTCTGGTTGTGGTAGGATGTGATGGCCCCCTTCCTCCTCTCCTTTTCAAGGCACACATTTTCACTCAAAGTCCATGAGTGCTTTGTCCTAGAAAACCTGAATGTTTGCTTCTACAGATGCCAGTCTTCTATTTTAGGGTTAAAATTTAAGCCAGGTTAGTTTTATCAAATAATACACAGCCCAAGTTGTGTTTAATATTTAAAACCTCTTTCTTCTCTCAAAGACAATTAAACAGCTGCTTCAGAGGCTAACAGAACTGAGAAAAACCCTGCAGAAGGAACTGGTAAGTTTTCTGCATGAATCTAAATAAACATATCAATTAGATTTTATTTTACTTCAGGAATCATTTCAAAAAGTGGGTCAGCAAGATGACACCAATATCTTTCACGTGCACAGAGTAAAGCAGACACCAACTGAAACAGGTCGCTTGACAACCACAGCTTATCATCACTAACCCAATACTGAAATAATGTCGCCTGGAGAATTGTTCCCTGGATATTTTTCAGTGATTTTCTTTGACCCAGTTTTAATGGCACAATTTAAGGGAGCTTGTCCTCTTGATTGATACAGTCAGAAACAGGTAAATTTATAATGAGGAACAAGGAAATGGCAGACCAGTTAAACAAGTACTTTGGTTCTGTCTTCACTAAGGAAGACACAAACAATTACCTAGAAATACTAGGAGACCGCGAATCTAGCGTGAGGGAGGAACTGAAGGAAATTCACATTAGTCAGGAAATGGTGTTAGGTAAACTGTTGGGACTGAAGGCAGATAAATCCCCAGGGCCTGATGGTCTGCATCCCAGAGTTCTCAAGGAGGTAGCCCTAGAAATCGTGGATGCATTGATCATTTTCCAATATTCTATAGACTCTGGATCAGTTCCTGTGGACTGGAGGGTAGTTAATGTAACCCCGATTTTTTAAGAAAGGAGGGAGAGAGAAAACAGGGAATTATAGACCAGTTGACCTGACATCGGTAGTGGGGAAGATGCACGTTGATTATTAAAAATGTAATAGCAACGCATTTGGAAGGCAGTGACGGGGTACGTCAAAGTCAGCAGGGATTTATGAAGGGGAAACCATGCTTGACTAATCTTTTGGAATTTTTTGAGGATGTAACAAGTAGAATGGATAAGGGAGAGCCAGTGGATGTGGTGTATCTGGACTTTCAGAAATCCTTTGACAAGGTCCCATACAAGAGATCAGTGTGCAAAATTAGAGCACATGGTATTGGGGTTAGAGTATTAACATGGATAGAGAACTGGTTGGCAGACAGGAAACAAAGAGAAGGAATTAACTGATCCTTTTCAGAATGGCAGGCATTGACTAGTGGGATGCCGCAAGACTCAGTGCTGGGACCCCAGTTATTTACAATATATATTAACAATTTAGACTAAAGAATTAAATGTGACATCTCCAAGTTTACGGATGACACAAAGCTGGGTGACAGGGTGAGCTGTGATGAGGATGCTATGAGGCTGCAGGGTGACTTGGATAGGTTGGGTGAGTGGCCAGATGCATGACAGATGCAGTAAAATGTGGATAAATGAGGCTCCACGTTGGAGGCAAGAACAAGGTGGCAGATTATTATCTGAATGGTGTCAGATTAGGAAAAGAGGAGGTGCAAAGAAACCTGGGTGTCCTTGTACATCAGTCACTGAAAGTAAGCATGCAGGTACAGCAGACAGTCTCTCTCTCTCTCACACACACACACACACACACACACACACACACACACACACACACACACACACACACACACACACACACACACACACACACACACACCCACACACACACACACACACACACACACACACAGAAAAAAAACAAACATGGACTGTGGGCGTGCATAAGCAGTTCTGGATTTTAGTTTTTGTTCTCGGGAAGCAATAACATCAACAGTGGGCAAACAGAAATTTCATTTATTTAGATTTTTCGTGAGCTTAAGTTGGAAACTTGAAACAAAATGGCAATGAGCTTCTGACAAAGACAGTTTGTTTTGATTTTAAATATACCATTTTTGATTAATACATTATATCTCATCAAAGAAAATGAAGCCAGAAATGGACCCTGTGGAAGTCCGAGAGAGATCCTGCTTCGATCCACCATGCATGGCGAGTAATTTGTCCAGCGTTGCAAACAATTCCGATCTCAATGACACCAGGGAGATAAATTTTGAGTATCTTAAACACGTTCTCCTCAAGTTCATGTCTGTGCGAGAATCCGAGGTAAGTCTATAATAACCGCTGTGGTTTGAAGATGTTACTTCAGACTGCTGGATGATAAATGTAGATCTGTGCTGGCTGTTTAAATGACGTGAGGGGAAAGTGCTAGAGTTGTTTGGTCTTCAAACAGATGTAAAATTGGATATGTGATTCTTCACTGTCAATCCAGGGAGTTAGGAATTTTCTTCCACTCTGACAGCCTGAGATCTTTGTTCACCATGAATCCCATCACAATAACCCTGCCCTCTGACTATCCAGCTCTCAGATTTATAACATTTCTTCCAGACACATAAAAACCATAAGACATACGGGCAGAATTAGGCCCATCGACTTTACTCCACCATTCAATCATGGCTGATCTATTATTCCATCATCCAGATCATTAACATATAACGTGAAAAGCAGCAGACCCAATAACGACCCCTGCGGAACACCACTGGTCACCAGCAGCCAAACACAAAAGGCCTCCTTTGTTCCCACTCTTTGTCTTCTGCCAGTCAGACAAACCTTTTGATATCCTCTTTTATATTATTGGCTAGATCACCATCATATTTCATTTTTTCTCCCCTTTTTCCTTTGTTATTTGCCTTCTGTTGGTTTGTAAAAGATTTCCAATCCTCTAGCTTCCCACTACTCTTTGCCACATTATATGCCTTGCCTTTTGATTTTATGTTATCTTTGACTTCCGTAATCAGCCATGGTGGCTTTATTATCACTTTAGGATGTTTCTTCATCTTTGGGATGAAAAGATCCTGCATCTCCAAATTATTTCCAGAAATTCCTGCTATTGCTGCTCCACCATCATTCCTGCTAGGGTCCCCTTTCAATGAACTTGAGCCAGCTCCTTCCTCATGCCTCTGTAGTTACCTTTACTCAACTGTAATACCGACACATCCAAATTTAGCTACTTCCTCCAAAACTTCAGGTTGAATTCTATCATATTATGATCACTGACTCCTAGGGGTTTTCACATTAAGCTCCCTAATCTCACAATTAAAAGTAATCCCCCCCCCCCCCCCCCCCAGCTTCAATTATTCTCGGTAGCCCACCTGTCTACAGTTACTAGTCTCATTACTGTCAGAGGGCTTGCACTGCCCCATGCACACCAAGAACGTCACAAGGAGGTCAAAGATTCCCTCTGAAAAGTGATTCGGAGAATTTAACTGCTGCTTTTGTGATTTGTACAGATGTCTGGTCGTCCCTGGCTTATCTAGCTTAATCCAGTCCATTCTTCATTTACAGACATCTTGAAGTCATTGCTTTTTACATAGTAAAAGAAATCCAGTTCTCTGAATTTTTGCTGGTCAGTCATACACGAGGGAAACAGACCCTTTGTCCCAACATGTCCATGCCGGCCAAGATGCCTTGTCTATGCCAGTCCCACCGGCCTGTGTTTGGCCCATATCCCTCTAAAACTTTCATATCCATGTACCTAGCCAAATGTCTTTTAATTGTAGTTATCGTGCATGTCTTGACTTCTTCCTCTGGCAGCTCGTTCCATATGCCCACCACATTAAGCGCCAAAAGCAAGGGTTGACAACCTGGGGTAAATTTACCCTCGGGAAGTAAATTTCGCCTACCCAGCGGATAAATTTATTGATTCTGGATTTGTACATTTTTTTCTCATTGACTGACTGTGTTTGGTTCTGGTATTCTGGTATCTGTTCATCATTAGTTATTCATAAATAAGTGAAATAACATTGTTATGTGCTATTAAAGTGGCCAGGGGTAAACGGGACGATAAAGGTTGGGAACCCCTGGCCTGAAGGTTTTAACAACATGTCGGGACTAAAACAGGGCCAGGTATTTTAGATGCAGCCAAACTAAGGCTCCAGACAAGGAAAGGATTTCATGGATATTGTACACTGCGATGGGGATGGAGGGGGGTGATGGTGGCTTGAAGCAGTGGGTGGTAGACATTGGAGAGTAAGAGATGCTCTGTTTAAAATGCATGCTGGGCTTCAGTGCTGTTTGATCATTTGCTCAGTGGTGTTCCCACGCCTACAGTTTCTCACTCACAATTGCTCATGTTTCATACATCATTAGAAATGTGTGTGACTGTACTCACACAGCTAGTATTTAATGATTACAAGACAAAGATTGACCCAACACACAGACACTTACTGTTTTGATTAATATTTTGTTAGAAAGTAACCGGTCATTTACATAATTTAGTGCACTATAATTTTCCTCAATGTAGAGACATAAAAGACATACAAATCCCCAAAATGCAAGGGAGGTTCTGCCAAAGGCTGGGTATTGAGTCATTAGTTATACAGCATGGAAATAGGCCGTTCAGTCTAACGTTACATTCTGACTAAGATGTCAATCCAAGCTGGTCCCTATTTGCCTGTATTTGGGTCAGAACACTCTCAATGTTTTCTATCCATGCACCTGTCCAAATGCTTTTTAACTTCCTTAGCCAGCTCGTCCATCTTCCATTCCCCTCTAAATCATTCCCCTGTCACCTTGAATCTGTGTCCTCTAGTTTCAGACTTCCTATCCTTGGGAAAATGACTGTGACCGCTAACATTATCTTCACCCCTCATGATTTTATAAACCTGTGTACCATAGTTGAAATAGCTAGCATCTGAAACCCAGTCGCCAAGTGCAGATAATTTGTAGAAGATCTACAGAACAGATAATGCTTTTCTAAATTATGTGGTCATTGTAGCCTGATGCATTAGGCTACAATGATGATGTGGCCTTTGTGGCTAAGGGGATCAGGGGGTATGGAGAGAAGACAGGTACGGGATACTGAGTTGGATGATCAGCCATGATCATATTGAATGGCGGTGCAGGCTCGAAGGGCCGAATGGCCTACTCCTGCACCTAATTTCTATGTTTCTATTACTTGAAATAATTCCAATTCAAAAGTGGAGGGAAAATTTCTTGAAACGTTAAAAAGTGAATCTTGAATAGACTTGAGTAGAATAATTGATTTTTGACTGCTGCAATATTTTATTTTTGCATTTTCCATGCTGATCCATTAGTACTCTTCTGCTTGTCGAAAACTGCATGACAATGTTCAAAGGTATAATAAATGAGACTATCAGATGACAGTAAGTTTTTGTTACAGGCCTACCAACTGGTGAAAGCAGTGTCTGTACTACTAAATTTTACACGCGAAGAAGAGAACATGTTAAAGGAATCCTTAGAATACAGGGTACAACCATTTTTGATTTTCGATTCTCCAAACTAACGTGTTGTTGTCATTCTCTTTCCTTGGATATAGTTGTTCTTCAACAAATCTTATGTCATCATCCTTATAAAAAAATAATATTCTTTGACCCAGAGACACAAGAGGGTATCGATGCTGGAAACTAGAGTAAACTGCTGGAGCAATCAGCATGTCAGCAGCTTATTGTGGAGGGAAATAGACAGACGATGTTTTGCTGAGTTCCTCCAGCAGGTTGCTCTCTTACATGAGCTTTGACCCATCCATTTGAGTAAAATGCACCCATTTCCAAGCTTCCTTTCCTCTCCAGTTATTTGTGTTGATTTTTCCTTGAACCCTTTTTTTAAACTTAGGACAAGAATACAAGAACAAAATTACAAGAGTAGGCCACATGGTCATGTGAGCATGGCCATCTATTGAATATGGGCCTTCTACTTCTGTTCCCCATAGTCCCCAGTGCTTCACACTTTCAAACATTTATCTACTTCTTCTTTAACCCCCCCCCCCCCCCCTCCCCAATAATCCAGCATCCACTTGGATAGAGATTTCCAGATTCACTGCGCTCTGCAAGAAGATCATTCTCACCCTGCAATTTCAGAGACACTGGAAAGAGGCGGATGTTGGGAATCTTGAGCAAAACACAAGGTGCTGGTCAGGCAGCATCTGCGGAGGGAAATGGACAGGCAACGATTGGAGTTGGGATCTTTCTTCAGACCCGTCATCTTTTAACCATGCCCTCACTTTCAAACATGATTTTTGTCTCAATCACTGTACCTAAATGACTTTTACCAAAGTTAGTAAATACATCCTACTTGCTAATCCTTCCTCGTTATGGTTCTTGTCTTGTCTACAGTCTTTAACATAATTCTCTCCATCAACACCTAGCTAGATAGAATACTCAATGATTATTTTTAATTTGGTTGCAGCCAGAGGTTCACCAGCAATGCCTCTGCACTCCGCTATCTATCATCGGCCTTCTCCTGTTTCTTATCTACAAGCTGACCCCGGCATCACCTGTTAACATAGCATGAATGTGCCCTGTGATTACCAAGGGAGAACTGCCACAACCGCACAACCATTTATCTTCACCCTTTTAAGAACAATTGCACACAGCACTGAGCGAGTGAAATCTTCATTCACCTCAAATATTGGGAAGACTAAATTCATTGTCTTTGGTCTCTATTCTGAACACTGTGGCCCAGTCACAATTCTCTGTCTGCCTCGGGCATCATTTGAAAATGAAATAGACCATTTACCCTAATGATGTTACATTTGACTTTGTGATGAAGTTATTCACAAAAATTGCCCAATGCTGTTTTTGGTCGTTTCATGTGTTTCTGAAATCCTCATTCATGCTTTCATTGCTCCGCACTTGACTGTTATACTGTATATATGGCTGACTCTTGTTCTACCAAGCATGTTCTGGAACATAGTTGTGCTTTTTAACTCAAACCAAGTCTCATCCACCCTCTGCACTCACTGAACCACATTAGTGCCATGTTAAGCAATATCTCTATATAATTTTCTTTTACTCTGGTTTTCAAATTTCTCCTTGGCCTCTCTCCTCTGTCTCTATGATCTCTTCCAGCACTCTGATTCTTCTGTGGTCCTTCGGTTCCAATCTTTTGACTGCCCCAGATTTTATTCACACCACCATCACAATGGGATCTCCGACTAAGCTTTGCAACTTCCTCCCTAAACATTCCTCTCCCTTTCTTTCCTCCTTTAAGATGTTCCTCAAAATGTAATCACCCAGCCAATATCTCTTGAGAGGCTTGATAATACCTATATGAAGCATTTTGGGTATTCACATTTAACTGGTTAATGTCATGTTGTAATATTATCCTTTATAGAGTCTTGTCTATTTTGTGCCTCTTACTGAACTAATTTTTTCCCTCGCTTCTCCTGTTTTGGATACTGCAGCTTTAGTGTAAAGTGGTTAAAAAAAAAGACACAAGACATAACTCAGTAGGTCAGGCAGCATCTCTGGAGGACATGAACTGGCAATGTTTTGGGTTGGGGCCTTTCAGACTGATTTCAGTGTTGGGGAGAGAGTTTGGGGTAGGTCAAAGCCTGGCAAGTAACATGGGGCTACTGGTGAGGGTGGCTATGATAGGCAGTGGATGGACAAAGGCCAGAGATGAGAGAAGGTGTAGGTGGATGGGGGAAAGGGGGTGGAATAGTGGGAGAAAATAGGAATGCATTCGGGAGGGGCACAGGGAAAAGAGGTTAAAAAGTGGCTGGGGGTGGTGTGCTTACCTAGAATTGGAAGATTCAATGTTCATACCATTGGGTTGAAAGTTACCCACGCATAGTGAGGTGTGAGGTGGTTAATTTGTTGTGGGAGTAGATAAGCTCCTGCAGCGTTATCATTTTACATTTGAGTGAGTGGGATACTCAGCTAGAACGAGGGATGTGTCAGATGATCCTTGACATGGAATAATTGCACTTGATGCACGAGTGGCTGACTAAACATTATTATGTAAACTTTGCAGATGTCTTGGTTTGGATCTAAACCTGCCCCTAAAGGTATTGTACGGCCGTCGATATCAGGCCGACCTCCCACTCATTGGCAGTGAACAAAGTGCAGTGCCTGGAACATGCACTCTCAAATGAACCGTCGACATTACTCTCTGGATGGACACTACAACTATTGATAAGATATCCTTATTAATGTTTTCTGTCACTGTTATGACAGTGTTTTTAATACAGGACTACCAGTTTCACAGCTGTTTACATTTAATAGTACCTGGTACTTTATACTACTTCACCTGTTAAATGCAGATGAAGACGTTCTCCTATGGGGAATGATATTCATAGAGAAAAGTAGACTGTGGATAGATTACAATTCTGTAATTTCAAAGGGGACATTTAGCTTTGGTTCTATCACTTTATTACTGCCCTGAACAGATTTGAATGAAGCACTATTTGAAATAACATACTACATTACATCTTTATATCTGTGAAGTTCGTTCATTGGGAAACATTAATGAATGATTTCAGATATCTTGTGCTTAAGTTACCATTTTTATTCTTAGTGTTAGAATATAAAGATGGGAGTAAGATCTAAACAAAATGTCAAGAGCTCCTTCCCCTGACTGTCCTATGGTTGCAGGAGAGGGGAATAGGCGTGCTGTCCATTACTGCATTTGAAGTCAGTATCATGGTCCAAATGAAATGTTTTTCTCCATTTTCATGTGTGTGCCTACAGTTAGATTATTTGGACTGATAAAGCAGGAAGCAAATGACAGATGAACAAAAGAGATCAAGTTTAATATCACAATCAGTTTTCCTCTAATTGGTCCAAAACCATCACTGTAGTCCTTTCACAAACATATTTACTTCTCAAAAATACCCTAATAATTGTACATGCTCAACTTGATTCATTACACCATTTCAATTCTTTCCATGTGTTGTTGCAGTTTTAAGGTTATCATGTGTTTTGTTTTTTTACTGTAGTCTTGCTTGAAAATGGTGCAGGAATGCAGAAAGTGGGGATTTGATGCTTGGTGTAAATTGGGCAAGCACAAGTGTGTTTAATTCAGTATACTCGAGTGGCATTCCAGAGGGTTGTTTCTTAAGGGAACTGTGTATAGAAACTGGAACAAGGTTGTAACACACAAGATGTAAAAATTGGATGCATAAATTATTTACAGCTTTTCCAAGGCAGAAAGCATTGCTGTTGTAATAATGTTCCATCAGTATTTTCTTTACCCTGCCATTGTTGTGAAACCAGGAATTCTTGTCAAAAGCAAGAGCAAAGTGTGTATATAATATAATATATATATATGTTATATGAAAACTAATGCACTTTTATTTGTATACAAAATGCTGTGGCATGTAATATTTGTACATGCATTGATTGGTCTTGGCAACTAATTTTTCTCCCTCAATGTTGTAAACCTGGACTGGAAACAGCAACTGATGCTCCATTTAACCAGTGTTTGCTTGGGAATAATTTGTAGGTGCAATACTTTCCAATTAAAATTCCTCTAGACTTGCGTATTTGAGTTTGGATTTTGTTTTAAACTTTAGTTGCTGCAACTATTTGTTATTGTCTTACTCCAAGAAAATCGCACACTGAGATGTTATCACTTGCATATATGGCAAACTTCCAAAAGCTTCTTCTCTGGCTTATTGAAGAATTAATGCAAATATATAGCTTAAACTAACTAACTCGAGCTCGTTGCCAGCAGAAGCTGAATATAGTCTTCAAGGGGGCAGCATTGTGCTCCCCAGAGACCCGCATACAATCCCTTCCTCAAACTGTCCCTGTGGCATTTGTATGTTCCTGTGACTGCATGGGTTTCCTCCAAGCTCATAGATTTCCTCCCACATCCCAAAAATATGTGGATTGTTAATTCTCTAAAGCGGTTTAAAGGGAATGTGGTGGGGGGGAATAAAGGCACAAGAAACCGCAGATGCAGGAATCTTGATCAAAACAGAAAGAACTCAGTAGGTCTGGCAGCATCTGGGGAGATGATGTTTCATGTTGGGACGCTAAGATCGAAGAAGGATCACAAGCCCAAATGTTGCCTGTCCATTCCCTCCCTGGATGCTGCTCGACCTGCTGAGTTCCTCCAGCACTTTGTGGGGAGAATAAAATCAGATTAGTGCAGGAAGAGTGGGTGCTTAAAGGTCAGTTTGGACTTGGAGAGGGGAAAGGCCTGTTTCCGTGATGTATGATTGCATGAATAACACCAGTTTCACTTCCAACAGAAGAATGGAGGCAATAAAGTGTGAACGATATCCATCGACAGCTGTATATTTGTGACCAAGAGGGTAGCTGTATTTTTTTTAAATCTGATATGTATTCAATTAAGAATTAATTCAAATTCTCCTTTCAAATTTTAGTTTGGTCTCAATTGTGGATAATTAATTTGGTAATTTCTGCCTTTTGAACTAACCTTCTTTGAACCTGTGGTTAAACTACATACAATATATGGCATGTCATTTACAACCCAAAACGTGACTCCATAAATCAGTCACATTGCATGGTTCTGGTGGGCCAGTTAATCCACAGAATTCCTGTGAAAGCATAAGCTTGCAAAAGGCTATCATGCTCATTCACAAATGGGTCACTTTTTTACACAGCAGAATTGGAAAGCAGGTTAGTTAGCATGGTAAAAGCTAAAATTAGTTTATAAAATGGTGTTGAGGGAAAAGGGATTTGTAACTTTTTCATTATCTCATAAATGCATTTTAGTGATTCCTGAAAACTAAGAATATATAAAGAAAATGAGAATCAAAGATAAGTTACCAGAATGGAAACATATAGTGGCTGAGGATAGTTTGCCTGGAATTAGTTGAAGATGGAGCAAGTTTAGTTTAGTTTAGAGATATTGCATGGTAACAGGCCCTTCGGCCAACCAAGACCGTGTCGACCAGCGATCCCCGCACAATAACACTATCCTACACACACTAGGGGCAATTTACTAAGCCAATTAACCTTTAAGTCTATTTGGAGTGTGGGAAGAAACTGGAGATAACCCACGCAGGTCATGCGGAAAACGTACAAACTCCATACACACACACTACCTACAGGCAGGATCGAACCCTGGTCTCTGGAAGGCAGCAACTCTACCATGCCACAAGTCGAAGGCATCGAGGCATTTTAGAAGATTAAATAGTACTTTGATCAATATGTTATGGGTCTGTAAATGTAGGAATACAATGTAAGTTTTCCCTTTTTGGGCAAATTTAGAACTGTTAGGGAAACTGGTGCAATTTGGGCTGAAAATTAGAGACAAGGTATTGGAGAACTAAGTTAGAAAGTTAGAAAGCACCTTGTAGAAACAAGGAAATCAGCAGGTCAGGCAAGATCCCGACCTGAAACATCACCGGAGTCGGGAGGGGGAAGAAAGTAGAGGGTTGTAACTACAATCAGTCCCAACTGCCTTCCCCCTACTATAGTCAATCCGAAGAAGGATCCCGACCAGAAGTCACCTATCCATGTTCTTCAGAGACGCTAGACACAACATGTTGGAGTAACTCAGTGGGTCTGGAGAGAAGGAATGGGTGAAATTTCGGGTCGAGACCTTTCAGATGCTGCCTGACCCGCTCCAGCACTTTGTGACATTTTTAAAAAATCACCTCCATGTGTTATGATTGAATTTAAGTTTGAATTCCTCTTATATAACAGCAGGTACGTGGAATGCTGTGACAAGATCTCAATGAATGGTAAACAGCACCGAGGCCTATTATTCCAATTGTGAAAGTATCACAGGACAAGAGTTTGCAGCATTGTATTGGAAGTAATTATTCTGCATTAATTATTAATGAGTTAACTTATGATGTTTCTCTTTCACAAATAACCTTTATTTGCGTAGTGTTTTCCAATACTTCAGGACATCCATATTAGTAAAGCTGGGAAAGTTAATGTCTACAAAGAACATTTTATGGTTACAATAATTAGTTAGCTTCCTCATCTATGTACTTTGGTGTAATAAGCAAATGATTTACCAAGTTAGGTTCCATGGGGGTGAACGTGAAATTAATTGACATTATATTAACCCAGCAATCAGACCCAACCAATATATTTGGTTCAGTTGCTGCTGCAACTCAATTTACCGTGAAAGAAAAAAAGGCTAAATTTAATGTTTTTTTTTTTAAAAGGTGGTTCACAACAGTCTGGCTGATTTCCATTCACGAATGGTCTACTTATAACACCAGAAGTCGTGATCAATTGAGGTGAATTGGAGGTCTGAGGAGTTTATGTAAACGCATCACCATATCCAAGCACAAGTTTCAACCATGACAACAATTTCATTTTTAATAGTGCCTTTAATGTAGAAAGATGATCAAAGGCGCTTCATTGGTATAACTGGACAAAATAAACACCAAGCCAAAGCAGAATAAAACATGGGTTGTAAGGAGACGGCAAAGGTTTAAGGAGGGCGTGTAGGGTCTTGGTTGCTGCTAATAACAAGGTAAGAGGCCAGTCACTCTCAAACCAGGTGTTGAGATCTCTCATTGAAAGACGTGCTAAGCCACCACTGCCAACCTGCAGGCAGTACAGGTGCTTGGGAAGCAATGTTAAAAAGCTTTAAAAAAAAAACATGATGTCAATGTGCATTGGCTTTGAAACCAGTCCAGCTGGTTTGTACAGTTTACGGTGAAAAGTATTAGTTCAGCAGCACTCCTCAATGGCAGGTTGAGGCAGTTTTAAAAATCAAAGGTTATAAAAGGCAGACAAATTTTCCCTGCATCTTAAGTTAAATGCACAGCCAATGTCAGTAAAATTGGGTACTGAACAATGAAGGAATGTGGAACTCGCAGAAAGGCATATTACCTCAGTGGAATAAATATGTAAAGGCCACTGTCCTCCTTTTTCATGATATACATTTCAACCAGTTTATAGTTTAATAACATTTTTGAAATAGCAGTCATGCCTACAAATTTAATACACATACAGCTGAAGCAAAAGGTTTCCTAAAATGTTCACCAATTCAGGCAAACATTTTTGCTCAAGTAGAGAATGGAAATAATTGTCATAAAATTACCTCGACAGTATCTGTTCAGTTTGACCAGAGCCACACACTACAGCAGAGTAACATTTTCATATATCCCATCTCAGCCACTGTTCTGAGCAAAACACTTCAGTGCCAGTTCTATGCATTATTAGCAGGAAATGTCACCCATGACTTGGAGTTACATTGTTCTTAATGGGTTTTTGAACCAAATTATGAATTTTGATCCAGTAAGATTATTGGTGATAAATTATTGTCTTTACACTAGATTCCACCCAGGAGTGTCCTTACTGATTCCTTCAGACAAACCAGAAATCAAACTTATTTGATGATGTAGCATACAACAAAAGCTAAACACTAAAAATGATTCAACAGTTTTATTTTGCAGCAGGCACTTCACAATAAATCCATCGCTGGCAACAGCCAATATTGCCATGTGTATCAAACCAAGTCTAACTAACTGTACAAAAAGGAACAAGTGACCCAAATGAAATCAAACGTAATACTGCATGTACTGACACTGAAGTCTTAATCCACCAGTACTGCGTGGCACAAACAATTCTGGGTAAAATCCCCAACACTCTACCACCCACAATGTCATGATTTTCCCATTTTGTGAGTGTGTCTTTATTAGTCGTTATTTGGTTTCAAAACATTTCCAAAGTTAAAAGTAAAAAACGGTAAAGGAACTTAGAATGTGCAAGACCTTGCATGTCATACTTGGCCAAAACATTGTCACACAAACTTTCCACCACAACCTATTTAGATAAAAAGAGCATTCCAACAGTTTTTTTTTTCAAAATAATTTCATTTAATATGAATTAATCTTTATAGATGGGTTCAGATATTTCTCTTTCGCTGTTCCCTCAATTTTCAGCAGCTTTCCAACCGAGCGAATGTATTATTTTTCAAATAGTTTTTCTTGCAGTGAGAACTCTTATTATGCAGCCTACTCCACCCACTGCTAATGCCTGTGAAGAAGAGGAGGAAAATGTTCGAGCTTTACATTATGGATGGAACAACAGCATAACTACATATGGTAAGTTCATGTATTTAGCTGTGTAAGAATGTTGATACGGTAACACTCCATTCTGGGACCAGCATCTCACCCCAAGACTGCGAGAAATTAAAATTGCAGAGTTGTAAATGCAGCCAGTCCATCATGCATACTAGACCCCCCACCCCCCTCGGCAGAAGATAGAAAATCTTAAAAGCAAGCAGCACCCCAGATTCAGAAACAGCTTCCTCCCTGCTGTTAAGACTCTTGAATGAACCTCTCTCATGCTAAGAATGAATTCCCATTTTACCTCAGATAGATACAAATGCTGGAGTAACTCACAGGTGGTCAGGCAGCATCTCTGGAGAAAATGGAATGGGAGACGTTTCAGGTTGGGACCCTTCTTCATCCCGACCCAAAACGTCACCTGACCTTTTTCTCCAGAGATTCTGCCTGACCAGCTGAGTTACTCCAGCACTGTGTCTATCTTTGGTATATACCAGCACCAGCAGGTCTCAGTTCTCCCAATATACCTAATTACTCTTGTTCTTTTTTTTTTTTTTTTTTTTAAACCTTCACTGTGTAACACTATTTTGCACTACCTAGCGTACTTGCATATGGTATGATTTGTAGGGATAGCGTGCAAGGTTTTTCACTATCTCACTACATGTGACAATAATAAACCAATACCAAATTACATCCTCAGAAATTCCCAAAGTGACTCACAACTAGTAGTCAATTTGTGTACAGCAAGCTTCGACAACACAAATGAATGTTCACCAAAGGCCTGTTGGTGCCAGTGCAAGGAAAGAATGCTGTCTAAATGATACAAACTCCCAGCCAAAGTAATATTATGCGATCCATCAGCACTTAAACAAGTCTCGACTATTTCTGCACCGCATTAAAATGCGTGGCTGAATTACGTACTCCATTGTGGCACACAGCCAAGGCACACTCCCAGTCATCTAATACCAGAAAGAATATTTATTCAAAGTGTCATTTTATCTTGGCCTACTTTTTCACATACATTTTATCTCGCAATTAATGATCAAAATGGCAGCATAGTGAAAGTGCCAACATCTTCCCCAAATGCCAAATTTCTAGATGTAGCATAGTTGAGTACATTTTAAATGCAAAATTCTTAATAATTAAGGACACAAAGAAATTGATTTACCTTTTCATGCCACTGCAATAATATTGCACTGCTGTTTTCTGTGGGTTTTTCAAAGCCTTTATAAATGTACTTCATTAAAAGGTCAACACCATTTCTATCTAACGATTTAACTGCCTGTTCTATTTCACTACTTTTAAAGGATGTAAGGACTTTGAGAACTATTCCCTGTGCCCGCTCCTGTGAATGAAAACAAAAAAAATTATGTTTTTGCATTTCTTTAAACAAACTGAAATGTGAATAATGCCGCACATCTAAATCAATGGAATGATTTCCAGTGTTATTACTGCAAGACTGATTATTGTACCAAATTGTACGAAATTTAAATTAAACATGGATTTCTTTGGAATATAGTTGCTTACTTTTTATTCAGATCATTATTGTTCAGTTGACAAACTAGTGTCATATTTACTTAGTCATACAGCACAGGAACAGGCTTTCGGCCCAACTCGTCCATGCTGACTAAGATGGCCCATTAAAGCCAGTCCCATTTGCCTGTGTTTATAGAGTCAGAGTCATACAGTACATATTTGCCCCAGAAGAAAGGAAAGATCTTCCTTTTTTCTTAACACCCCCCCCCCCCCCACATCAGTCTGGAGAAGGGTTTTAGCCCGAAACATTGCCCATTTCCTTCGCTCCATAGACGCTGCCTCACCCGCTGAGTTTCTCAATAATACCATGCAAACATTTTGCTATTTTAAAAGCTATATTTACTACATTAATAACAAGTTCGTTTTTGGATATTAGAATTACTCCCAATTCAAGAAATTGAACTTGCATGGAATTAGGAGAAAAACAGAGCAGAGAAGGGCAGAGTTAACAATCCAGGAAGTGTGTTCATGTTATATATTATTTTGAATATAAATATTATGCCTTATACTAACTGGAGCAAAAAGGCACAATCAATTAATCTGTTATTCCAAGTGTAATTAACTAAAATATGCCAAAACTTAAACTGAGAGGTGAAGTTGCCTCCTAAAGCAGCAAAACATGAAATGCTCATGTATTCATGCAGATAAAGCTACAGGAAATTTACCATAGGAAAATAGATTAACAGGTAAACGCTTTGTTCAAGATAGACATTCTTGGAGACGAGCCGGAGCATACTTGAATATATTTACATTTATCTCACACTTCCAAAATGCCAATGCTTGGGAGAAAAAAACAAGAGCTTTAAATACCTTGACCGCTTGATTCTTCATGTTAACTGGAGGGTTCCTTAAAGCTGCATGGAACGCACTAAGCATGTCACCTGTTCATTAATGCAGGTCAAGGAAGACTAAATCATATCTGAACCATTGAACACCAAGCTATTCTATAGGTATAGATTTACATGTGGACAAAAAGTGTCGGTTGAGTTGGCTATGCAGGTTATACACATTTGAAATTTACTCCTTAGCATCTGCATTCAAATTAAATCCCTTTGAACAGCATAGAACATGAAACAGTACAGCAGAAACAGGCCCTCGGCCCACAATGCTTGTGCGGTTTATGACGCCACGTTAAACTTATCTGCCTGTACATGATCCATATCCCTGTACTTCTATGTGCCTATCTGAAAGCCTCCTAAGTGCCACTATTGTATCTGCCTCTGCCACCACCCCAGGTAATGCGTTCCAGACCCTACCACCGCGTAAAAAACGTGCCTTGTATATCTCCATTAAACTTTCTCCCTCTCACCTTAGAGTTAAGCCCACTGGTGTTGGACAAATTCTTACTCTTCCCTTGGTATGCCTCACAGAATTTTACATACTTCTACCAAGTCTCCCCTCAACCTTCGACATTCCAGAGAAAGCAATCCATGTCTATCCAGCCTCTTCCTGTAACCAAAACCCTCTACTCCAGGCTGCATTCTGGTAAACCTCCTCTGCACCATCTCCAAAGTCGCTACATCATTCCTATAATGGGACGTTCAGAACTGCATGCGATACTCCATGCAGATGAACTGAAGTCCTATTGAGCTGCACCATGACTTGCCGACTCTTTTACTCAACGCCCCTAGCAATGAAGATAAGCATACCACATGCCTTCTTTATCACCATATCTACATGTGCTGCCACCTTCAGTGAGCTATGAACTTGGACTCCTAGATCCCTCTGCACATCAACGCTGTTAAGGGTCCTCCCATTGACAAGAAGCCATATCAATTATGGTGCATAACAGTTTTAATAATTATACGCCAAGATAATTTCCCAATGTACAGTCATCCAGGATTTCAAATGTTCACTGACAGTCACTGACTCAATACAAAACTATATCAGTCATAGATCTGCAAGATTTTCTTTAAAAAAATTAAACAATTAGCCCTCCACAGTGTAATGCCATTTTCCATACTTTTGTTCAATTATTAAGTACTACACAAAAAAATGGCCCACCAACTCTTACAAAGAAAGGGAAGGTGCCAGTCATAAATAGCACGAAGGAAACTGACTTTCTTTAATTTAGAGCACACGGAATTTATGCTGTAGACGATCAATGTCAAGGTCACAATTGAGGCCTCCTGCGCATTAAATGTAATAGTCCCAAACTATAATAGCCAAGTATAATTAAAAACATAGCAAGCGATTAAATAGCCAAAATCTAAGACGCATGGGGAGGGAAGGAAGGTGTATTGAGTATTTATTGGAACATTTAGGAGACTTCAAGTGATGAGACTCCTCATTCTTTCTCTGAAGCTCAAAAGCTAAATATTATGCAAAAGTGATCAACCCTGTTCTTATGACAACTGTAAAAAATCTGCACCAATTTCCTCATATTATATAAATCCAATAATGGTCTTTAACAGGGAGCCGTGTGAGAAAATAGCAACCATTCCAAGTTTTAGCTGATGACCCAGTTGTTTACGGAGAAACAAGTTATGATATACATTCATTCTACATATTACCCTCAAACCTTGGGTAAGGCATCAGAACATACGTACTGTGGCGCAGGGAATCGCCATCAATCTGAACCATCAACTGTTACGCATTCTATTTATTTAATAATCATTTTGCCACAAAATAAATACTGGAAATAGCATCAGTAGTTAAAACATTTGTGCTCTCTAAATGTTGCCAATTCTGGAAAGAACCCATGAACTTGTCCACTTTTTACAGATCTTGCCAGACCATCTATAAACATGGCAGAGTCATACAGTGCAGAACAAGCCCTTCAGCCCAACTCCGAAATGCCAACCAAGATGTCACATCTAAGGTACTTTCCTATTCATGTACTTGTCTAAATGTTTTTTAAGTGTTGTTATTGTAACTGGCTCAGCAACTGGCAGCTCATTCTACACATCCACTGTGAGAAAAAGTTGTCCCTCAGTCACTTCATCTTAAACCTATGTCATCTTAAACCTATGTCCTCTGCCCTACCTGCTCCTCCCATGTTATACACCTCAATAAGATCGCCCCTTAGCCTCCTACCCTCCAAGGAATACTATAGCTCAGTCCCTCAAATCTTACTTTTCATGTTATACTTGCAGCAGTGGGGAGACTCACGGCTCTTGTGTTTAAACCATCCGTTAAGTAACACGCCTACAGTGAGATGTCTCGGCGATTGGAAGGGTGGGGAACCTCGGGTTAACTCGTCCCGTCCTCGGGAGGCCCTGTCAACTATCAGCCCCCAGGACAAGGGGGAAGAGAGAGCGAGAGGGACCCCCAGGCCTGAGGCAGGACATGGTGGTGGGTGGGGGAGAGACGGGAAAGAGCCCGACCCGGAGAGTCTCCCCCCGTCCTCAGCCGCCGGTGGGTGGACGGGACGGACTAGATCCCCTCTCCCCCGCCCGCTCCTCCCCGCGCCCACCGAGCCGCCCCGGCCCGGCCGCTGAAGGATATTGCCGGATGAAGCCGTCCACCTCGCCCGAGTCGGGGCCCTGCTGCTCCGCCGCCTCCTCCTGCTCGTCCACGAACTTGTTCTCGTCGTACTCGTCGATGTCGACCTTGCGGAACCGATTGGACAGCGTGTTCCTCGCCATCTCCGGCCCCGCTCAGAGCCCGGGCGTGAACCGGCACGATCTGCCCTCCCTCCCTCCGGCCGGCCGAGCCTCCTCCTAGTGAAGCGGCGGCCGCATTCAGACTGGCGGCGGCTGCCGACTGCACCGGGCCTACTCCGGAACCGGAACCCGCCGCCGCACCCCGCCTGCGGAGGAGGGGTGGCTGAAGACTAACACTTAATAAAAGGGGAAGATATCACAGCTTTTACTCCAGTGGATCATTAAATAAATATATTCAAGTAATTCTTGAGAAGCGCCAGTGGAGTGTACTAACAATTAAAGATTTCCCCCCCAGTTGAGGTTTTTCAGTCTCTCCTCTCCCCCCATTGCCGCGGGAGTGGTGTGGCCGGTCACGTGGTAAGACCGGCTCCGCCCCCCCCGCGCTCCCTTTCCGCCGCTCGGCCCAGGACCATGGTAGGTACCGCTGCGCCGCCATCCGCCTCCATCCACCCGCCATCCACCGCCATCCGCGGCCCACCACCACTCCCCGCCCATCCCACACCGCCCTCGGGCTCCAGGTCACTCTCTGCCGCCGTTTGTGACCGGAGACGGGGGTTGCGAGAGGCCGATGAGTCGTCGCCGGCGTCTGGGACCCGGCGGCCTCTACAAATGGCGGCCGCATTGAGGCCCGGCTCCTGTGGACGTCACTATCTCAGTAGTGGGGCAGGGTGGACCTCCAGGGGGGCAGGGTGGAGTAGAGAGGGTAAGAGGAGATACAGTAAGGAGGGTAGGTGGGTAGACCATGGTGTGGGTAAAGAGTGGAGAGGGTGGGGGGTAGGATAGATGGTATGGGGAGATCCAATAGAGGGTGGGTTGGTAGATGGTGTTGGGTGGACAGGGGTGGAGGTGGAGGAGCGGGAGTAAAGAAGGCATATGGAAATAAGTCGAGAGGATGAGTGGGTAGACGGTGTGAGTGTAGGGTAGAGTAGAGAAAGTAAGGGGAGGTACAGTCGAGAGGGTGGGTGTAGAGTAAAGGGGGAAAGGGCTGGTATAGTAGAACGGGTGGGTGGGTAGACTGGGGGTTTAAGGTCCAGAGTAGGGTGCGGTAGGAAGTGGGTGGAGGACATATTTATTGTTTTGACAATGTTGGGAGCAGTGCAGGTTACAGTCTCTGGTCAAATTTTGGTACAGGTCAAAGGTGTTTCATTTTGATTGTTATGGTATTAACTGGATCTTTTAGTGAGGTAGAATGATGGAGGAAGCACTAATTGAGTTTTTTGTAATTGGGGTGATGGAGCCTGTGGCCTGACATGGCAGAATGAGATGGAAGGATTGCGTGGGAAACCTTAGGATGATGGTCGGGTTTTTTTAGTCAAGATGGCTGAGGTGTTGGGAGAGAATTGGAATACATAGTGGAACACCTGTAAATTGCTGCAATGTTCTTGATTATGTAATGCAAGTGACATTGCAGATGTCCTTCCCTTGTTGTGAAAATGCTTAGAGAATCCATATGTTCCATGGCTGATGTAGAGCATGATGTTAGTTGGGTGCAGTTTTTAGTCCTGGGGAAGATGTTCCAATCTGCAGTCGATGTGTGATCAGCACTGGCATAAGGCCCGTTGTGCCTGGGGCAGAATTAACCTGGAATAGTGGCACAGCTGGTAGAGCCGCTGCCTCATGGTAGCAGATAATTGGGTTTTGTACTGACCTCGGGTGCTGTCTGTGGGGATTGCACTTTTTCTCTGACTGCATTGGCCTCCTCTAGGTGCTTTGGTTCTCCCTCAAATCCCAAAGACACGTGGGTTTGTAAGTTATGGATATGATGGATTGTAGGTACGCAGGCAATGGATACGAGTGTGGGATTGCGTAGAACTAATGTGAACTCGGTGGGCCGAAGAGCCTGTTTCCATGCTGTCAAATCAATTAATTTGCTCATCTGTCACTGGATTAAATGGAATTTTAGAATAGTAGTTTTGCTTGGATATGGATTAATGAGAGGTAAATAGAGCAATATTAGTGATCTGACGATGAGCTGCAGGCTCTTTTGTTCAGCAGCATCTTGTGTTACCTCGCATCAGAGCTTAGGTCTGTGACAGTAATGTGTATATGTCCAACAGGCAAAGATCAAGGCACGAGATCTGCGCGGCAAAAAGAAGGAGGAGCTCCTCAAGCAGCTGGATGATCTCAAGGTGGAACTGTCCCAGCTCCGTGTTGCCAAGGTAACAGGAGGAGCTGCGTCAAAGCTTTCCAAGATGTAAGTAATAGCAAAGTATTTATGAGACTAAAAAAGATACAACATGCTGAGATAACTCGGCAGATCCGGTAGTATCCCTGGAGAAGTAGAGGTGACCTTTCTTGGTCAAGCCAGGTGTTAAGATGTAATGGGATAAAAACTGTGCCATGACTAAATCCACAGAGGAGCATGGCTTTGAGGGGGGGGGGGGGGGAAGGAAGCAAAGTACTGGAGCAATTCAGCAGGCCAGGCAGCATCTATGAGGGAATGGACAGACATGTTGGATTGTGACCCTCCTGCACTGGGGGAGAGGTGGAGATAGGACAAAGCCTGGTGAGTGATAGTTGGATGCAGATGCGGGGGCTAAATAGCAGATGGGTGGAATAAGTGTCCATGATGAGAGATGAAAAGTACACAAAATTGTGTCCCGACAAGGAGAAAAGACGAGGGGTGAAATGTATGATATACACAAAATGCTGGAGTAAGTTGGTGGTATAGGCAGCATCTCCGGAGAGAAGGAATGGGTGACATTTCGGGTTGAGACCCTTCAGACTGATATCAGGGGAGAGGGAAGTACATAGATAAGGAAGTGTATGGTGTGAAAACAGGTCAAAGGGAATGACATTCAAGGAAAATGTAGAATAGATCTTTGTTAGTTGGGAGAAGGTAACAACAAAGCAAGCAGATTAGCAACTGGGAGATCCGGTAGGTTTAAGTGGACTGAGCGGAGGTGTTCAGCGAAACGATCGCCGAGCCTGCGCTTGGTCTCGCCAATATATATTCCACACCTGGAGCAGCGGATACTGTAGATAAGGTTGGAGGAGGTGCAAGTGAACCTCTGCCTCACCTGAAAAGACTGTTGGGATGCTTGGACAGAGGGTAATAAGGATGAAGGAATTTGCTGCTGTGCTTTTAGTGGACGAGGCAAATGCCTAATGTTTTAGAAACATAGAAAATAGGTGCAAGAGTAGTCCATTCGGCCCTTCGAGCCTGCACTGCCATTCGATATGATCATGGCTGATCATCCAACTCAGTATCCCACCCCTGCCATCTCTCCATACCCCCGATCCCTTTAGCCACAAGGGCCACATCTAACTCCCTCTTAAATATAGCCTATGAACTGGCCTCAACTACCTTCTGTGGCAGAGAATTCCACTGATTCACCACTCTGTGTAAAAAATGAGTTTCTCAGCTCGGTCCTAAAAGACTTCCCTCTTATCCTTAAACTGTGACCCCTAGTTCTGGACTTCCCCAACATCGGGAATAATCTTTCTGCATCTAGCCTGTTCAACCCCTTAAGAATTTTGTAAGTTTCTGTAAGATCCCCCCTCAATCTTCTAAATTCTAGCGTGTACAAGCCAAGTCTATCCAGTTTTCTCAACATAGTACTTTTTAAAAAAAATGTTGGGATTGGTTAAAGTTATCCATGTTCGTTTTTGGAATGTGAGCTGAACCAGTACACTTTGCGTCTATATTGGTGAAAAGTGCAATGGCTGTAATAGTTTTGTTTTATTTCCCTGCCCCTGCAGCCGTGTCGTGCGCAAGTCCATTGCCAGAGTCCTTACCGTCATTAATCAGACACAGAAGGAGAACTTGAGAAAATTCTACAAAGTGAGTTGCACTGTTTTTGTAATGTATAATCTATTCACGATCCTTGTTTTGTGTTTGAAGAATGGTGGGGGAAGTGATGTATCCTGGTATCTGTTCAGAAATAACTTGCATGCATTGTTTGATCTACTAGGTACAAAACGATACAGAATATATAAATGCACAAAATCAAATAAGCTATCTTCACTTACCTTTTTAATGAAGTTCTGTAACACTAGTCAAATCAAAGGGACTGGTATAATCAATATCAATCAATAAAATGGTTGCTATAAAACTGAGTCCCCAGAAATGAATTATATGGATGCGTGTTTTGCCACGGGGAAGTCCGAAGATGTACTAGTGCACATTGGAAGCAGCTCTCAGTTCTCATGCTGCCGGTTGTAGGAGTGTAGTTTGGTCCATTGTCTTTTTGCTGGGTTTGTTGCTGAGTTATATTATAATAATAATAATAATATTTATTTATATAGCACTTTTCAACAAAACCAGTATCTGAACCAAAGTGCTTTACAGAGATTGATTAAATTAATTGAACAGATCAATGCAATAAGTCCATACAAATCAAAAAAAGAGAAAAAAGAGAAAAAGAAAAAAGACACAGAAACAGTACACTATAGAAATCAACATGAAACGTCCCCCCACAGCAGAATTCACTGTGAGGGAAGGCACCAAAAATATCCAGTTCTCCCCCTCATAGTCCACCCGAGGTCGGGGCCTATATCTGGCCTCCTCAGCCAGCCCGGTGTCTTCAGGCCCTCTTGCCGTGAAGCTGGACCATCGGCGTCGGTGAACATCCATCAGCGGCCAGGACTGAAGCGGCCGCTTCCCCCCGAAGACTGCAACGACCAAAGTTCACAGGCCGCGCCGGCCGAACCCCCGACACTGGCGATCTCGGATCCCAGGCTCCGCGGTGCTGTCGACGGTCACAGTGCCCCGGAGATTACCGCAAGGCGACCCGGTAAGGCATCGCCCGCTCCTTGTAGATGTCCCAGCATCTACACCGCCGTCGAAGCTGCAGTCCCCGCAGGAAACGCCGCTCAGCGCTGCTCCAGTTCGACTAGGCCGCACAGAGAGGACGAAGATGCGGTTCGGAGAAAAACCGCATCTCCGACCAGGTAGGACTGGGGTTAAAAATAATTTCCCCCTTCCCCTCCCCCACCCACCACATAAAAGAAGACCTCCAATAAACACCTGATATGAACAGGACTAAAAATAAAAATAAATAAGGGTGAAAGGACGGACAGCAGGAGGAGCGGCCATACACAACGGCGCATCACCCCCGCTGTCCATTATGGCCTGGGTTACTTCCCCAGCAGAGCAAAACTGCACATTCACAACTGACCTTGTGTCTTCCTTTGTATCCCAAGTCTAAATAAGCTGGGCGATGCATGTGCTCCCTGTAACCATGTGGGTTTCCTCCAGGTGCTCTGGTTTTCTCCCATTTCTGAAAGACATTAGGTTTGTAGGTTAATTGGCCTTGAGAGTGGATGAGAAAGTGGGATAATGTAGAAATAGTGTGAACGGGTGATCGATGTTTAGCGTGGGCTGAAGGGCATGTTTCCATGCTGTATCTTTCAATGAAATCGATCAGTGGCAAAAATGATGTGGTTCCTCTGTTGTCACGTACTGTTGATTGTCAGATACAGCGTGGAATAGGGACCTTCGGTCCACTGTCCACGCTGAACATCAATCACCCGTTCACGCTAGCTCTATTTTATCCCACTTTTTTATTCACCTGCACATCTTTGGGTTGTGGTAGAAAACCGGAGTATCTAGGGGAAACTGTCACGGTCACAGGGTGAAAGTGAAAACTCGCAGACAGCAGCCGAGCTCAAGATCTAACCTGGGTCTCTGCTGCTTACTTTACAATCCATACGATTAATGTATTTCAAAGTTTCTTAGCTGAAATCGTCTGAAAGGCAGAAGTGGCACTCCAGTTTATCATCACCCAGCTTAAGACATTTTTAATTGCAACACGAGTTTAAGTACAAATTTACTCTGCTCTCTAATTGATTTTAGTTCTTCAAATATTGCATACTGGTATTTAGGATGCTGAATTGGTCCTGAAAGAGTACGTTTGTGCTTCCAGTTTGTATTATGGTTTGTATTATGCACCTGTAAAAAAAAGTCACCCATTTTTATTGCATTTTCTAAAGATTCTGGGGATAGATGCTGCCTTGGATTCTCGGATAGAAAATAATGTTAATGGTCTGAACTTGGATTTTGTTTTTGTCTGTCCTTATTCAATGAAGTTTCTGTATTCATTAGTAAGTGGGATGTTCAAAGTGATGATCCTGTTGCGAGGTCTTACATTTCAGCGAATCAGCAATTCTTCCCTCACTGTGGAATCGGATTAATGCTCTGAACTTCTTTACAACTTAAGAATCTTTCCCTTACTCATCGCCTTCTGTGCTCCACTCTTTTATCCTATCCCTGAAGGTGGTGGCATGGTCAGAGCTGCCAAGTAGTACGGATTTTCCATATTTTGTACGGAAATGCGATGAGAATACTGATGTTCGTTTTTGTGTTGTTAAATGCGGATTTAAAATACGGAGTTCAGTTCAGTCTGAAGAGGGGTCTCGATCAGAAACGTCACCCATTCCTTCTCTCCACAGTCGCTGCCTGTCCTGCTCCAGGTTTAAACAGAGCGCTGTCAGTTCAACGCGTGGGAATTTAAACATTGCGCTGTGAATTCTAAATATAGCGCTGCCGGCTGGAGCGCTATGGGCTTTACACATAGCGCTATGGCCACAGACTGTTCCGGAAAATTCTCGTATGACAATGAGTCTTTAGAATTCTCTTTCTCAGTGGAAGTTGAGCCTTTGATTATTTTTCAGGCAGTGGTAGAATTCTGGATAAGCCTAGTGTTGAAAGGTTACCAGTGGGATTGCAGTTGCATTGGGATTTGCCTTGATTTTACAGAACGGTGGGTGGGCTCCAGGGGGAGAGAGGGAGGGGAGGAATGGAGGGAGAAAAAAAAGGAGAGAGGGTGGAAGGGGAGAGGAGGGAGGCTTCCAAAATGGCTTCATCTGGTGCTATAAGCAGGAAGTAGCCGTTCAAATAGCAGTATACAAAGAGATGGTAATGAATGCACTGTCAAGTAAGGTGCGTAGAATACATGTCAATTGGTAGCAAAGTTATGCATTCTTGTACTCTTACATGGGTATGACTGCATATTTAAAAAAAAAAAATTTCAGCAAAATGGCACCACGTAAAAATACTGATTTCCTCAGCAAAATACTGATTTTCAGGTACTAGAATACTGAAATGATGACAAAACTTGGCAGCACTGCATGGTAGATTCTTTAAAGCTTTGGCTTTAAATAGATGCTGTTCACTAGCAAATGGAGTTTGTGGAATTAGGAATTGTAGATCAGGAGCATACAATGTGCAGGTAGTGCCCAGCTTCAGAAACTAATTTCTCCAAGACAGATATGCATTTTCTATAGTTACCCATATCATATTTTACTACTTCTTAAATTTATTTCATTGAATAACAGCGGTAACAACTACCCATAATTAAGTTAATGAATTGTCCGTGATAGGATTTATAGATTTGCCTTCATCTTGTTTGGCATCCTGTCAAATGCCTTTTGTAAATCTAAAAACACCACTTCTACATCTTCCCCACTATCAACACTGCAACATCCACGAATTTGGGCATATTTTTGTCTTTCATAACGCTACACTATTGAGGCTTAATTCAATCCAGTTTTTCAAAAATAATAATTATTTCCTCTTAGATTATCGACCCATGTTTACGTCATAGGCAGGTCAGCGTACTATAACATTATAGCTGCATAAATGGAGGACCTGAGAAACAAGTGTGCTGTTTTAGTCTGTGTAGCAGGTTATGTGAAATGATGTGTGTATTCCTATTCTGCCAGAATGATGGAATTGGTGCAGGTGTTTGCTGTCTTAGGCTTTATTGGCAATAAGAGTCGTAAAGTCATATAGCATGGAAACGGGCTTAATTGGCCCAACTTGCCCATGCCTACCAAGAAGCCCCATCTGCACTAGCCCCATCTGCCTATATCTGACAAAAAAGATTCTATTTATGTATCTGTCTAAATGTTTTGTAAATGTTGTGATAGTACCTGCTAGTATTGTTGTGATGTGTGAAAGTAGAAAAAGCCAGCTTGATGTGTTGGCTGAGGTGAGCTACAAAGGGCACTGGGCTGACTGCCAACTAACGTTACAATTCACTTTTAGGGCAAGAAGTACAAGCCTTTGGATCTGCGACCCAAGAAGACCCGAGCCATGCGCCGGCGACTAAACAAGCACGAGGAGAGTTTGAAGACGAAGAAACTGCAGAGGAAAGAGCGTCTGTACCCCATGCGCAAATACGCTGTGAAAGCTTAAATGTTCACCCACAGATTTCATTAAATTTAAGAAAAGGCTTGTGATGTTTTATTGAACATGTTGAGTTTGTTGCATTTTCAAAATTCAATGGAGTCAGTGAATTGAAGGGGATGGTGAGGAATACTGTACTTATCCCATTGCCATGCTCTGGTGTACATGTCCATTTTATAGTACCCCTCGGAATGGTTTGAGAGAAATAATTATTTATTTGCATAAAATAAATTGTCCAAAAACTCTTTAATAAGTCCCTAATTTAAGTGAGGAATTGATTGTTTAGGAAATACCTTACGGTATAGCCAGATGGGAGACTGCATGATTTCTGGCAATGATGTGAGAGTAGTAACATTCTAGCGTGTTTGTTGAAACTAATTAACGCCCTCAAATCCAGTGCCATTGTGTTCCATGGTCACCAGGATGCGTACTGCTATCACCCAGTCCTTCAGACTGTACTGGATGTCAAGGTCGCTTCTGCTGTGATATTCGTTTCTGAATTTGACGTATTGGTTCGATTGGTACAGGTACTGTTCATTGGCTAAGGCGGGGAAGAACGTGGTCTGTGTGACATCTCAATTGACTTAAATGAGGTGCTCTCCTTCTCCACTTGAATGAAATAGACGGTGTACATGAATACGGTTTGTTTCCGAAGATGTTTTGGGGCATCCAACAAGACCCGCCTTCTAATGTGCATTGTTGTACAACCTTTTAGGAGTATATTTGAATGGTACACAGGTAGACTTTGGTGCAGGAGGCAATTTGTTTCTTTCACAAAAGGGTATGAATAAAATGAGTGGTTGGGTTTGTTGTTAGATGCTAAAATGGAAGATTAAATGGTTTGTACATCACACATTCATAAAAACATTTGCGGAGCTGTTTAAGATGGATGTAAACTTGAGGCCTCAAGTTCACAAGTTACAGGAGTAGAATTAGGCCATTCTGCCTGTCGAGTCTACTCCGCCATTCAATCATGGCTGATCTCTGCCTCCTAATCGCATTTTTCTGCCTTCTCCCCATAACCCTTGACACCCGTTCTAATCAAGAATTTGTCCATCTCTGCCTTAAAAATATCCACTGACTTGGCCTCCACAGCCCTCTGTGACAATGAGTTCCACAGATTAGCTACCCTCGAACTAAAGAAGTTCCTCCTCGCCTCCTTTCTAAAAGAGCGCCCTTTAATTCGGAGGCTATGACCTCTGGTCCTAGACTCTCGCACCAGTGGAAACATCATTTCCGCATCCACTATGCCTTTCATTCTGTACGTTTCAATGAGGTCCCCTCAATCTTCTAAAGTCCAGCGAGTAGAGGCCCACTGCTGTCAAATGCTCATCTTATGCTAACCCACTCATTCTTGTAAACTTCTTCTGGATTCCAGAGCCAGCACATCCTTCCTCAGATATGGGGCCCAAATTTGCTCACAGTCCTCCAAATGTGGCCTGACCGGTGTCCTAGAGCCTCATTCAGCATTACATCCTGTTTTTGTATTTCAGTCCCCGGATGTCAAAGGGAAGATTGATTATTTTGGCAGGTGGTAAACTCTCCACTCCAGAGTTACTTTTCTGGATTAGCTGTGACGGTTGCCAGACAGATAGCTTTTGACACCTAAATAAGCTACTGTGCAGAACACATAAATAATTAGGCTGCTTTTTGATTTGTTAAAATAAGTTTGGATTTTGTCTTAACTAATGTCAACATACTGGATATTATACTGTCAGGAAGAAAGAATCGTGTTGCAATTCACTGCCGAAAATCACTGTATAAACCATTTACATTTTAGAAATTTAAAATACCTATAAATAGTAATTTTCTTAAATCAGCAAGAACGGAATGGGATTTCAATTTTCAGATATACCTGGATATTTTAAATTGATGTAAATGGGTTTTGTGGAGGATATTGAGAGCGATGAAATCATGTGTAGCTTTGGGCTCACTTTTTTCAATGGTGAGTGCTTGTTTCTTGCTGATTAATCCTTTTGTTCAAAATGATCAGCAGTTGACCTTTGTGGTCAGTAATTTAAATGTATTCAGTACAAGGAATATTTATTTAGACAAGCAGGCATTTATTCAATTATATATTGGTTAAGCAATGCTAAATTATACCTTTGTGTAATGCCACTATTCCGTATGTCTACATGACTGGTTCATTAGCATCCCACAGCTCTGCTGGCCTTTGATATTAGCCATGTGTCCAGACCTGTGGAAATTTGCTCCAATTACTGTCCAAACTCCAGTCCAAGGAAGATGACACTGAACAATGAAATATGGAGTAGTGATGATCATTGTGTGAAGGCTTTATTCCTGAAAAGGTATCAGTCCCCTCTAACTGGCCAAATTCCAGTGCAGGTTTATTAGATTGTACTTCTCACATTCACAACTACTTGTGTTATTCCTGTCAAGACTTGGGGTTTAATTTAGCTCGGCTTTTACTTATAACCTCCTCTCCTGTACATTACAGCAACCATTTGCATAGGCTAAGAATTGCTTAACGTAACACGTCTACAAATCTGAGCAAAGTCTTAACTAACCTCAATTGAGGCATATGGGAGGGTCTCAACGATACTGTGGTAAATATGCATGTGCAAGAAGGCAGTTCAGTGTATTTTGCCCAATTTAGCACGTTTCCTGCGACTGTTCCATTTTTTACGTCACCCATTTCTCTTAACAAGAATAATGTCTAGTTTTATCAGCTTTTCACACATTGTACTCCAGATCAAAACACTCGTCGTTTCTGTTGAAACTTTTTTTTCCCAAATGCTTGTGTTTTTAACGAATCATGTTAAATAGAATTTCCTTTTTTCTGACCTTACTGTTCCACAGAATTGTACAAAATAATTTGTACTGCCTTGTTCCCACCAGAACATAAATAACCCTATGATCCCCTGGGAACATTGGCTGGGGTATAAGTGGAAGCAGGAGGAAGCCCTTGGCTGCTTGTGTCTGCACCATTGAGTTGGATCATGGCTAATATTTACTGACCTGTTAACCTTCGATTTATTTTGAAAACACTAAATTTCTCTTGCGTATACTTAATTGAGCCTTCATAGCACTCTTTAGTGATAATTTAATTCTAAGAGGCAATTACTTAGGTACTTAGGTAATGAGTGCTGGCTTATTATTTTTTCTGTGACCCTGCTTCTCAACACCCCATGCAGAGAAATGTTGATTCAACAGTTAATCTGTCAAACACCGTGAATCTTGTATGTTGATATGATCACCTTTTCTTGTAAACCAAAAAGAATAGACTCAATCTGCTTAATCTCTAAACACAATCCCGCCATCCCAGGATTCAATTTTAATTTTTAATTTTAGAGACAGCATGGAAACAGGCCCTTTGGCCCACTGAGTCCAAGCAAACCACCAATCACCCACTAGTTCTTCATCTGGTTCAGTCCGGTGAACTTTGTTGCATTCCTTCTGTCCCAGGTGTATCTTGCGTAGAAGGGTCAGACCTGTGTGCAGTCTTCCACCTGCAGTCACATCAGGCCCTGTAACATTTCAATTGGTCACTTTACTCTTGCACTGAAAACCTGCAATAAAGCCAACACAGTTTGCTCTCTGAATTGCTTTCTGCGCTTCCACCTTAATGTTACAGCTTGTGCATAAAGTCAAGACCCTTTTGAGAAATGGAACACTTTGCAATTCATAAAATGCTCTTCCTGTGTTTTCTACTGAAGCAAATGACCTTTATTTTCATAAATCCACTGTCCATTCACCAACTCACTCAGGCTCTCTATACCCTCTGAGGTTATGTGGGTACTGTTCACAATATACTAGCACCTATATGTGTACCATCAGATAAATCTCTGAGACACACCAGACTGCATACTGGAGTGCCGAGGAAAAAACTGCTGGGGGAGCTCAGTGGGTCAGGCAGCATCTGGGAGTAAAATGGTTAGTCGATATTTTGAGTCCAGATCCTTCATCTGTTCTGAAAAGGTGGAGGGGAGACGGCCAGTATAGAGAGGTGAGGGGGAATGGGGCATGTGATGGGTGAATCTAAGTGAGGAAGTATGGAGACAACTAACGTGGTTGGAGGTAACCAGGGATTGTGGGTGATGGGAAAGGAAAGTGATGTATGGGATCAAACGCAGAGGTGGGGTGGGCAGATGAGACCTGATGGAAGGAGTGCATGGGCCAATTAGCCAGTGGATTTGGGGTGGGAGAAGTGACTGGTTAAGAGCAACCAATTTGTGGAAAAGAAGAAGATACAGTATGTGTTAGAGAATCTGGGTGGAAAGCAAACTCGGTGTTTGTGCCATCGTGTTATAGACTACCAAGGGGGAATATGAGATGTTGTTCCTCCAGTTGGCGTTTAGCCTCCCCCAGACAGTGGTGCAGGCCGAGGACATAGGTCAGAGTGGGAGTAGGGGGTGGAATTGAAATGGCTGGCAACCAGAAGCTCCAGGTGGCCATGGGTGACAGAATAAGTGCTCAGCAAAATGGTCACTTGTCTGCTCTTGCCCCACATTCTCCGCTGCCGGCCCGCGGCCAACTTCTACCGCGGGTCCGGTATGGACTTATATCACCCCTAGAGGGGAGCTTCGACCGCCGGCCCTGTAGACTGCGGTGCTTACGGCTGCGACGTGGAGGGAACTTTAAATCTTCGGCCGCCGGCCTGCGGCCTATACCAACTAAAAGCCGCGGTCCTGAGCCGACTATGTGTACCTTGTCCTTTTACCACGCCCCAGCAGCAACGGCTGCCCAGGGTTTTCCCCCCACAGATGGAGGAGGCTGCCAAATTGTGTGCCTTCCACCACAGTGATGAATGCTGTGGTGGATGTTTATGTTAAAAATTTATTGTGTTTTTGTGTGTGCCCTTTATTATTGTATCGCTGCTGACGTATCATTTCACTTGCACTTTTTGTGCAATGTGACAAATAAACGTTGTATTGTATTGCTTCAATCCAGAGGAAGGTTCCCGACCTGAAATGTCACCTGCCCATTTCCCCCCACAGATGCTGCCTGACCTGCTGAGTACATCCAGCACTCTGGTTTCTTGCATCCGATAAATGTCAGCACACCTCCCCTGCTGAGCAAACATATATGTAACAAACCATTACTGCAGCAAGAAGTTTATTTTGTTGCTGAACTATTTATCCTAACATGGGTAGGGGACCCATATGGTGACTTTCAAACACAGCGTAAAACCCAGTAGCACTTGGTGTATATTGATGGTGCCAGTGGAAAGGAGTAAGCTGAAAGAAGCTATGGTGCTCAAGAACATCCCGTTCCCCTCCAGGCAACTAACATTTTTAATAGCTTGTTTACAGTAGTGGAGCAGCTGGTAGCGATGCTGCCTGATAGCACCAGACACCTGGGTTCGATCCTGGTCTCGAGGTGCTGTCTGCTTGGAGTTCGCTCATTCTTCCTGTGACTGGGTCTCCTCACAAATAACAGATATGCAGGTATGTAGATAATTAGCCTCTGTAAATTGTCCCTTGTGTGCAAGGAGTGGATGAGAAAATGGGATGACATAAAACTTGTGTAAATGGGTGATCAATGGACTTGGTGGGCCAATGGGCCTGTTTCCATTCAGTATCACTAAACTTATCGGGGAGAGCTGTTTACATTTAGAGTGAACAAATGCACCACCTGCACTGATCCCTGCAGCATCCCACTTGTCACAGACTCCCACTGTTTGGGGGGGTGGGGAGAAGAAAGGAGAAAGGAGGAGGAGGAGGAGCCCGAGGGCTGAGAAGGGGAGACAGCAAGGGCTAACAGAAATTGGAGAAGTCGATGTTTTTGCCGCTAGGGTGCAAACTGCCCAAGATGGAAGATGACAACTGATACATCACAGTGGCCTATTCCAAAGCTTGTAGGTTTTTTGATCCAGCGAAATTATTATCTCCCAACCCCATTAATTTCTCTGCTAGTTTATATTCTAATGTTAATTTCTTTCAACTCATTCAGTTTAGACCCGTTGTGAAAGAATTCTCCTCTGCCCAATTACATCGTCTGATCTGGCTAATAGTGATTTGGTTGAGCATCATTCGGAAAAGCAGCACCACTGATCAACGGCATGGAGCAACCTCAGTCCTGCACAGAGTCGTCAGCTTAGTAGAGCATGTGCTTGCCTTACCTCCACAAAACACAAAAAAAAGAGCATCACAGGTGATGGGATTAAACAGCAACCAAAAATGGCAAAGATTTGACAACAGCGAGTATGTGTCGGGAATCTTTCTAGGTTCCATTTGCTGTTTTTCATCGGTAAAATTCACAATTCCCATGAGGTAAGATTACTTCCTCCCCCAAGATAGTATAGTTTTGCACTTAAAATTGAACCATTTTGTAACACTTTAATTCTGATGCCCACTTTATCTTGATCCAGTGTTGAAGTGGAGCAGCTTGGGTAAATCTTAAAATACTCTTAAAGCTTTGAAATATTGACTGATGGGTTTGATGATAGATCTTGGTTATTGAGTCTCTTCAGTGGTTCCTGCAACCAGAAGTGTCTCAAAAGAAGAAAATTGGCAGTTGCTGACATTTTCCAACACCCCCTAGAGAAAGATAAAACAAGCATTAAAAATGTGTGCAGTATTCAAAACACATGAAATGTGATGGTGAGGAAAGCAAGAATTATGAAGTAACATGCATTCCAATTAATAATCGTTTTTTATTTTTTAAAGTTTACCGAAGAAGCATTATTTTATTTCTGACTGGACTGTATCTATATCTCTCAGAATGGTATATACATTTTTCAAGTCTCCCCTCAACCTCTGACGTTCCAGAGAAAACAATGCCAGTTTATCCAACCTCCTCGTGTAGCTGACCTCCTTTGCACCCTCGTTAAAGCCTCCTCATCCTTCCTGTCATGGGGTGCTTGAACTGCACACAATACTCCAAATGCGACCTATCCAAAGTCTTATGAAGCTGCATTATGACTTTCATGACATGACATACTCAATGCCCCTATCAATGAAGGCAAGCACACTATACACCACCTTTACCACCCTATCCAATTGCACTGCCATCTTCTGTCAACTATGAAGTTGGACTCTTAAGATCCCTCTGCATATCAATGTTGTTAAGGATCTTGCCAATAACTATACTCTCCCCTTAAATTCAACCTCCCAAAGTGCAACACCTCACACATGCTTGGATTCAAGTCCATCTCTGCCTATTTCTGCAGCTGATCGATATCCCACAGTATCTTCTGACAGCCTTCCTTACTGTCCGCAATTCCTCTGATTTTGTTGTCTGTAAATTTACTCACCAACCCATCGAGTGTGGCAGCCTCACCAGCTGTTGTCAATCCTTTCACCCTTTTTTGCTATTTTTAGTATGTCAAAAAGTTTGTTTTAAAGGTATCTTAATCTTTTTTTTATGTGGGGGGTGGAGGGAGGGAATAGGGAGAAACTGTTTCCCAGTCACTTACTTGGACGGAGATGCGTCTTTTCTCCGAGTCGCATCTTCGCCCCCCCCCTTGCGGCCTACCAACTGGATTGGTGCGACCTTTCCTGCCGGAGACCGGCCAGAGCTTCAGCAACGGCGAAACACTGAATTCCATCATGGTGCTGGACGATGCCTTACCGGGGATCGCCTGTGTTGGAGCTCCGGAGTGTTGGGCCAGCTGAGTAACACTGTGGTTGCGGAGCTTCTAGCCGCAGGCGGCGCTGACTTTAATATCACGGAGTCTGAAGATCTTCTGCCGAGGGTCGCCAGTGTTGAATCCCTGCCCAGCTCGGCCTGTGGACTTTGGGAGCCGTGGTCTCCAGGAGGGAGCGGCCGATTCGGAAACTCCAATCCACTGTGTGTGTGTTATTCTGTTCCGATGCCCGGGATAACCTCAAGGATCATCCTGGCGAGAGGGCCTGGACATCGGGCTGTCCGTAGCGGCGACTGCGGAGAGCTCAAAGGCCCCGACCACGGGTGAACAAAGAGGAAGATGACTGAACTTTATTGCCTGCCCTCACAGTGGGAAATATTGATTCCGCTGTGTGGGGATGTTCATGTTAAATCCTATCGCGTGTTGTGTTCTTTTTATTCGTATGGCTGTATGGTAACTCAAATCTCACTGTATCAATTGGTGCATGTGACAATAAATGTAACTTGAACTTGAATCTATATCCCATTTACGTCCATGTCATTTATATAATTCACGAACGGCACAGATCCCTGCAGAACTCCACTGGTCACAGACCTCCGGTCAAAAGATCTTCCTTCCAACAGAATCCTCTCTCTTCAATGAATGAGCTAGTTCTGAAACCATACGACCAAATCATCATGAATCCCATGTATCTTAATCTTCTGGATCTGCCATCTTGAATCAGTACATGCCATGGGCTAAAACTGCTGAACTCAGCAGTTCAGTCCGGCTGAGTGGCGTTGTTGGCCATTCTGAGCGCAGTTTAGAGTTGACTACAATACATTGGAGCCACGTAGAGGGCAGACCAATTAAGGACAGCAAATCTCCTTCCCAGATAGAGATCAGTGAATGGGTTTTAATTTATAGTTGGAATCACCAAATTGTGGATTTCAATTCTTTATCTGGCAGAGTGAGAACTGACTGAAGACCTGCTTCAGGTAGTTCCTTACTGAGTGTGATTTAGTCATAGAGCTATGCAGCAGAGAAACAGGCCCTTCGGCCCTAGTCGTCCATGCAACCA
Source organism: Leucoraja erinaceus (assembly GCF_028641065.1). Classification (NCBI taxonomy): domain Eukaryota; kingdom Metazoa; phylum Chordata; class Chondrichthyes; order Rajiformes; family Rajidae; genus Leucoraja; species Leucoraja erinaceus. The sequence goes on from NC_073407.1 coordinate 7,465,826, forward strand.
TGTTGTCTAACTAAACTAGTCCCACTTGTCTGACCTGGCCTGTATTATTCCAAACCCTTCCCATTCATGTACCTAACCAAGTGTCTTCTAAGTGTTGTCATTGTATCTGCCTACCTTTTCCTCTGGCAGCTTGCCCTCTGGCTATCCACTGCCCTCTTGTGTGGAAAAGGTCACTCAGATCCTTTTTAAATCTACCCTCTCACTATAAACGTATGCCTTTAGACTCTTAGATCCCCTCCTCTGGAGAAAAGACGGTAGCTATTCACCTTATCTATGCCCCTCACGAATTTATAAACCTCTCGGCTTGCTACGGTTCAGCAACAAAAAAAAAGAATCGGCCTTTCCAGCCACTTTATAATGCAAACCCTCCAGACCCAGTTAAACATTTGTATATCTCTGCACCCTTTCCAGTTTAATGACATACTTCCTACAGCAGGGCAACCAGAACTATACACAGTACTCCAAATGTGGCCTTACCATTATCTAGTAGTGTGACGTCCCATCCCCTGTACTCAATACCCTGACAGATGAAGGCAATTGTGCCAAATACCTTCTTCACCACTCTGTAACTTGTGTTGCCACCTTTCATGGAACTTTGTATCCCTGGGTCTCTAATCTACAATGCTTTGCCTCCAGCACACTCACATTGGAATGCTGGGAAGTGAACTGTGCTATTTAATAGAAACGGAACAATCAGAATCATTCTCACTATTGCTCCTAATTTTACAAAAGCAAATCCTGGGGTGAATTACCTCAAGGGTCCTCTTACATTCTCCATCTTCGCAATCCCACAAACGAACCTGTGAGAATAGGTGAGGATAAATCAGCCTGGCTGATGACACACCAAGCATTCAAGTTTCAAATAAGTTGCTCTCACATACTGTTCCATCTTCTGCTGCCGTCACAAGTAGAATTGCATCGATTGAGAATGAGAGGGCCTGGATGTGGCCACTGTGCTTGTCCAGGACAAAGATCAGGGTCCCATTCCTTGAATCCCACACGCGGACAGTCTTATCCCAGGAACCTGAAGCCTATGAAACGATACATCAGATGGAAATGGTTTTGATACTGCAGTATTAATTTTTTTTTCTAACTCCCCCTCTTGATGTTGAGTGATCACATTGGCAGTGGTCCACCAATAAACCCAGTGCATTACCCCATTCTGAAGAAGTGTCTCACCTATTCTGTCTACAGATGCTGACTTTCTCTAGCACTTTCTGTTTTATTCAATATTCCAGCATCTGTGGTTCCTTGTGTGACCCTTTGGATTCTTGCTTTCCACTGGTGCTTAAGAATTTGCTTCCTGACTTAAGACTGCAGGAGAAGGAGTTAAATTGACTATAGTTGGGCACCTGATACTCGTCTGAAGAAGGATCCCAACCCGTAACATTGCCCGTCTATTCCCTCCACAGATGCTGCAGACCCACTGTGTTCTTCCAGTATATTTTGCATTTGCATAACTGAGGTGTCCTGGACCCAGCACATTGATACAATCATAAAGAAAGCCCATCAAAGCCTCTCTTTTGAAGATAGTGGAAATTCGCAATGTCAAGGAATAATCACAAACTTCTACAGGTATACAGCAGAGAGCATATTGACTGGTTGCACCTTGGCCTGGCTGGGCAACTTGAATGCACAGGAATGAGGGATGGAGATTGCAGAGAGTGCTAGACACTAACCTTCCCAACATTGAAGGGATCTATAGCAAGCGCTGCCTCAAAAAAAAAATAGTTATGACCATCAAAGAGCCATACTGCCCTAGTCACATTCTCATTTCACTCTTACAATCAGGAAAATTCTACAAGAGTCAGAAAGTTGACCACCAGGTTCAAGAATAGCATTATCTCAACCATCACCAGACTCTTGAATACGAAGCTCAACTGGACTGTCTTTGGTTGCACTGAAGACCTTGTTTTTTTTGGGGTTTTTGCACCAGTATTGTGGTTACCTATTGATTTTTTGTTTATTATCTGTTTGCGTTATAACATGGCAGGCCTGTTCTGCTGCTGCAAGTAAGAATTGCATTGTTCCATTCTCGGTAGTTATTACAATTAAAGATTGCCTAGCTCAGTGTAGGATCACTGAACTGGCAATGATTTGCCGTGTCCAGAAGTAGCGTTTTAAAACTTTTATTCAAGCATGATGGTTATATTGCATCAAAGCAAAGTATTACAGTATATGCAGACCTTAACTAAACACTGAACATGATGAAGAAAACTAAGAAACTATGGAATTAGAACTAAAGGCTGAAGACTAAACATGACTTGAGACAAAAGACAAGGGACATTCAACTAACACCTTTCACACAGAAAAACAGGCTTCCTTATCTATTTTGGGTCATTAACGTATACCAAGCAGCCTCGCATTAAGAAGGGATCCTTGTTCACAATTCTGCCAAGGTATATCAGTTGCTCGCACCTTGAACTCGCAGCTGCTCTTTGTCACTGTTTAGCAGACATGTTCTCAAGCAGTTAATGGACATTTTTAATAACTAACCCCATCAGTTGTCTGCAAGCCCCAACAGTCAGCTTTGGCCAGAACGCTGCTACTTTTCATTGTTAATTGCCCCAACACAATTTGGCCTCAGCTGTTGTACGTTATGCTCTTTCGATTTCCTCTAATGCCCCCGTTTAAATTCAGTTGCACTGTTCATCTTACCAGCATCCCGATGCTAGAAAAGGCCACACAGCTCACGTTGCCCTTGTGACCATGCAGAATAGTTCGCCACGAGCTGTGTAGGCCCCAGATGATCACATTAAAATCCCAGGATCCAGTGGCCTGTATAAGAAGAACAAACATTTACTCAGAAGATAGACACAAAATGCTGGAGTAACTCAGTGGGCAAGCATCATCTCTGGAGAGAAGGAATGGAGGACTTTTCGGGTCGAGACCTTACTCTCCAACACTGAAAAACTGGGCCTGGCCCAGTTTATGGCAAAAGCAGTTGTTGGCGAAACCATCTACTGCCAAAGAGATTGGATTGCTTCCTAACAAATATGCTGCCGTCTTCCAGGTCTGATGTGGTGGGATGCTATTTATTTTCTTTGATTTTCTGCTAATTCTTCGTGTTCCTGAGGCATGGAAAGCTTTGTCATGGTGAGAAAAGGTGATTAGCCCATTGGGTGATGCACAATTCTCTCCGTACTTGGACTCCTGGAGATAAAGCAGAGTGAACGCTTCTGCTCATTTTCACGAGTACCACTATGTCCATCTCCTTAAATCATCATTCATTTCTCATGGGCATCTGTCTCTTTGACCGAGCCTCAACCCACCACCACCTCTTTTGTAACCTTCCCCTCCCAAGTACAATCAGTCTGAAGAAGGGTCCTGATCCAAAATGTCACCTGTCCAATTCCTCCACAGATGCTACCTGACCCACTGAGTTCCTCCAGCAGTTTGTGTTTTACTCAAGCATTAACACAATTTGCTTATATCCTGTTCCGGACCCCAGCTCTGCATTCACTTCTGTTCTCTTTCTATTTTAAAATTCTGCGCTGTATCTCTAAACTAAAGATGCCCAGGCACCAATGTTTAAAATGACTTGCGCTTCCACAAAGTTAAAAGATGCTTAAAATAAGGTAAATATAAGCCAGCTGCAGTGGGTATAATTGGAAAAGGACTGAAGGAGGTCAGCTTACCAAATATTCATCATGGTATGAAAAGGCACAGGTTCCAATGACGTTCTCGTGACCTAAGAATTTCCTCATGAGTTGACCCAGCTGCTTAACGAGAAAACTTTAATTACATCAGCCACCTCCATTGACTGGTGCCGAGCCAGTGAAATATTAGCCCCCGTAATTAGTTATTAAACAATCTAACTCATTCATCAGAAATGGCAATTCAAATTATACACAATTATCACTGTAACATCACTGTGCTCCCTGGGTTGATACAGCAATCAAAATCGTAGGCTTAAGGATTTAGAAAGAAAACTGAATTGCATAATTCAATTTCTAAAAAGCCACGGAGGGAAGATACTAGGATCCTACTTGAAATGAATAAAATATTGTCTGAATTGATCACCTTAAATCCCTATGTATAAAGATTTTGAAGTAGGACAGGTTTAGAGGGATATAGGTCAAACGCGGGCAAATGAGACATGTGTGCAGGGAGTGGATGAGAAAGTGGGATAACATAGAACCAGTGTGAATGAGTGACCGATGATTGGCGTAAACTCTGTTGGCCGAAGGGTCTGTTTCCATGCTGTATCTCTCAACCAATCAGGCTACCAACCTCTACAATGACAGCAAGCTACCACAGCTTATTGGAAGCATTACCACAAATGATTGTGTCACCAAGGCAAGTCAACCAGCAGACTAGGGTGGCAAGGATACTTGGCAGGAAATGTGGGGTGATACTGGTACAGGACAAGGGGATGTATTTGTAAATGCTCCACTAACCTTTGGATCCCACAGGATAATGACGCGATCCCAGCCTGCAGATGCCAGCAACCTCGAATTGTGGCTGAAGCCCACAGTCTCCACAGACCTGCTGTGCCCTGTCATTCAGAACAACACAGCTTATTGAACCTAATCACCGAATGTTTTAATAAGACAATATAGTTTTTAAAAATGTGATCTTCCCTGCTGTGCTAAATGCTGAATCGGCACTAAAATCAGGTCAGTTTACATAATTGGATTCTACATTGACATTCAGTTTGGAAAAAAATCTTTCAATTTTGATTTATGGTGTCTTAAAATATTAGAGACAGTTCGATTCCAATTCCCAATATCAATGTTTATCCAAGATCTCTAGCACGTGATATCTAAAGTGCTGGAGAAGTGCGGAGAGTCGGGCAGCATCTCTGGAGAACATGGAGAGGTGATATTTCAGGTCAGGACAATTTTTTTTAAGACTGCTGCCAAACCTGCTGCATTACTCCAGCACTTTATGTCTTTTATTGTAAACCAGCATCTGCAGTTACTTGCATCTCCTGATATCTATCTGATTTTCCCCCACCGCAAACCTTCATTGGCAACTTATTATTCATAATTGTGGACAGGACCCCAAACACTTGTACAGGTGAAACACCAGATGCCTGCTTGCACATTGATTGAAGCATCTTGAAGGGACTAGACAAGGTACATGTAGTGAAAATGTTTCCTCTAGGAAGAATTTAGAGCTAAAAAAGAAGGGGGTCACCCACGTAAGGTAGAAACGTGACAAAATCCATTTGCTCAGAGGGCCGTGAGTCTTTGCAACTCTTCCCCTGAGAGTAGTGTAGACAGAATGGTTGCATTGTTTTAAGGCAGAGGTAAAGAGGGTGAAATGTTATGGGACAAGTGGAAATGGGGAGTTGAGGTCATCATGTGATTAGCCAAGGTACTAAATGGCAGAACAGGTTTGAGGGGTGGAGTGGCCTACTCCTTTTCCTAATCTATGCGTTCAATCACAACGCCCCTCCCTCCTCCCCAACGGTAGTGAAACAGAATATTCCACCATCTTCCAGTGACATCAGGGGAGGGCCTCATTTCAAAAAAGCAGCTCCCCAACCATTACCTTTTCACTGCTTGAGGTCGACTCAACATCGACTCCTTGGCTCCGCCCCGCACACTGGCCTCGGCCCCGCTCGCTGCCTCCCCCACCCCCACGCTCCACACGTTGTGTTGGGGAGCAGACCCAACGGGCCTGCACTTGGTCTAGTGTCAACTAAATAGTGCACTAACATTTCATTAAGCGGAGAGAAGTCAAAAACGTCAACCTTAACTCGGCACTCCTGTCTACTCCTAGACTTTTAACCAGTAATCTTCTCCATCCATTTCTGTACAATTTCAATGGAACAAAGATTTCCTATTTCCCTGGGATGAAGGAAGCAGAGGGGTGTCATGATAGAAGTCTGTAAAATTATGTGAGGCGTCGATAGGGTAGAGAGCTAGAGTTTGTTTTTCATCACAGTGCCTAAAACTAGAGGCCATAGGTTTAAGGTGAGAGGAAGGAGATTTAAGGGAGATCTGAGTGGTATTATTTTCACAAAAAGTAGTTGGTATCTGGTATGAAGTACCAGAAGAAGTAGTGGAGTAATGACATTTAAGAGGTATCTGGACAGGTACTTGAGTAAGCAGGGCAAAGTAGTCTGATAGTAGCGGAGAAGATTCAGTTTTTGAATCTGTTGGTACATGCTTTCAAGCTTTTGTATCTTTTGTATATTCTGCCTGAGAGGAGAAGAGGGAATGGTTGTGGTGTGAGTGATTCTTGATTATTTTGGCTGCTTTCCTGAGGCAACATGAGATGTAGCTGGTGTCGATGGTGGGGCGGTTACTTTGTGTGATGGGCTGGGCTACACTCACTAAACTCAACACTGCAATTTTGTTGAGTTCTTGGGCAAAGCTGTTCCCAAACCAAGTTGTGATGTCACACAATAGTATGCTTTCGATGGCGCATCTATGGAAGTCGATAATAATCGCTGGAGACATGCTGAACTTCCTTGGTCTTTTGTGAAAGGAGAGGCATTAGTGTACCTTCTTGCTAGTAGCTCTGTTGCGGTTGGCCCAGGACAGATTATTGGTGATAAATAAGTTCAAAAGTCATAGGAGAAGATTTAGACCATGCAGCCCATCGAATCTACTCTGCCATTCAATCATGGCTGATCTATCTATCTTTCCCTCTCAACCCCAGTCTCCTGCATTCTACCCATAACCCTTGATACCCTTATGCCCCTGTCCCACTTAGGAAACCTGAACGGAAACCTCTGGAGACTTTGCGCCCCACCCAAGGTTTCCGTACGGTTGCCGGCGGTTGCAGGTAGTGGAAGCAGGTAGGGAGACTGGCAAAAACCTCCGGGAACCGCATGGAGACCTTGGGTGTGGCGCAAAGTCTCCAGAGGTTTCCGTTCAGGTTTCCTAAGTGGGTAACTAATCAAGAGTCTGTCATTCTCCGCCTTAAAAATACCCAATGACATGACCTCCACAGCCTTCTATGGCAGTGAATTACACAGATTCACCACCCACTGATGAAATAAATTCTTCCTCAACAGGTATGTCCTAATATTCTGGTAAATCTGGGGCAGAAAATGAGCTGGGGGGAAAGGAGGCAGGGAGTGATTTTAATGTTTGATGACAGGCATAGTCAGCACTTCAATCAACGTCAGTTTCCAACATGCCAGTTGGAGCATTGTTAATACAGCAAGGTCCTAACACCAGCCCTTGGCCTTTGTCCCCAACACTTCTCCCTCGAGCATCCCCTGATCAAAGGCAGTGAGGCAGAACAGTCAAGTTGCATCAAATCGAGTTTATTGTCATGTGCATGTTCGGTGAGGTGCAGGTACAATGGAAAACTTGCACTAGCTTGAGGGGGCACATAGACTCGGACAAACAAACAAAACCATAAATTATTCATTATGTAAATGATACACAATTCACGCATACATTCCATAAGGCAGTGAAAAGGTAAAGTATGTGCAAAATAACAAGCTTTTTAGGCTCGCTGAGGTTGCCTACCTTTGAGCACGTGCAGGCAAGTGGCCTTGTTAGTGTTCCACACCCTCACAGTGTAATCTGTCGACCCGCTGGCAAAGAGCTTGGCGTCACTGGAGAACACACAAACCTTCACTGGGCCTGTGTGGAGCACAAAGAGCACTCAGAATGATGCTGTGTTGTCCCTCTGTGTGGCCGCACACTGCCAACCAACGGCAGGGGTGTCGACAGTCTGTTACAACTGCAGCCACAGATTCAGCAATCCCACTCTCACGGCAACACCATCACTGGCCATCTGCCCCGGCGTCACTGTCAATGGCTCCACCTGCCTCATGACGCAAGCCGTTTTATACAGGATCATGTTGTTTATGTCTGTTTATGAATTGTCTTTGGAACAATTTGATCTCCTCTGACCACCTGGAAACCCTGTGTTCATGGAGAATGTGTTGACATCTGAAGTGATCAAGTATGAGGTGTTGCACTTTGGGAAGTCAAATGCAAGGGGAAAATATACAGTCAAATGGCAGGATTCTTAATATCTTGGGGTTCACCCGCTCCCAAAAAGTGGCAACACAAGTAGATGGACAAAAATGCAGTTCCTTCTTAAGCGCAAGTAGATTGGCAAAGAAGGTGTATTGCATGCTTGCCTTCATCAGTTGGGGCATTAAGTGTACGAGTCATGTTGCAGCTTTCTAAAACTATGGTAAGGCCCCATTTGGAGTATTGTGTTCAGTTCTGATCGCCTCAGCACAGGAAGGATGGGGAGGCTTTGGAGAGGGTGCAGAAGAAGTTTACCAGGATGCTGCTTGGATTAGAAGGAGTTAGATATAAGGAGAGGTTAGAAAAACATGAACTGTTTTCTCTGGTGTGTCAGACCCGATAGAAGATTTTGAAATTATAGGAAGCATAAGACAATCAGAATGTTTTCCCCCGATGGAAATGTCAAAAACTAGAGGGCATAGCTTCAAGGTGTAAAGGAGATGTGCGGGACAAGTTTTATGCACAGAGAGTGGTAAGTGAGAGGAACACATTGCCAGGGGTGGTGGTGGAGGCAGATATGATAGTGGTACTTAAATTTGTTTTTACCTAGGCACATGGATATGCATGGAATGGGGGAATATGGATCATGTACAGGCAGAAGGGATTAGTATCATCTGGCATCATGCTCGGCAGAGACATTGTGGGCCGAAGGGCCTGTTCCTGCACTGTACTGTTCTATGTTCTATATTTAATATTCCCCTGCCCGCCTCACCACTCCTCTCTATTGAGGCAAGCTTCCTGTGATACAGGATTAAACTGGACACACAGGCAGCGACCCAGTTGGCAAAGTACAAAATAAATCCAATAACAGACCTTTTAAAATTAGTGCGACCAAGTCTGCTGTTAAATAACAAGTCCATGGCTTCCTTAAAGTGGCTACACATATCGTGGCAAAGAAGGTGAATGGTATCTTCAATGGTCGCGGCATTGTGTGTAGTTATGCTGCAATTTGGGAAGTCAAATGCAAGGGGAAAAAAGACAATGAATGGCAAGACTCTTAACAGCATTGTTGAACATAGGGATCTTGGGGTCCAGGTCCAGAGCACCTTGAGAGAAGCATCACAGGAAGATATATTGGAACAGAAGGCGTATGGTATGCTTGCCTTCGTCGTTCGTGGCATTCTGTATAACAGGCAGGAAGTCATGTTGCAGCTTTGTGGGACTTTTGAAGGGCCTGTTCCTGTACCATATGGTTCATATGTTCTAAATATTCAAGGTATGTAGACAAGCAGGTGCAAGATGCCACCTCCTTACCTCTTACCTTTGTGGCCTTTTGCTTTAGTTAGACGTTTTCCAGACCAAATATCCCAGGTGCAGATGTTACAGTCGTCAGCTCCTGTTATTAGGAAGTATCCATCATGAGAGAAGGCACAATGATTCACCTGCACAAATCAAACAAGTCAAAGCAAGTTCAGCCATCATTTGTTCACTGGGCATTTAATCATAGTGGATTTCCAAACATGGAGAGACATTTGTTGTCATTTATCTTATGATGTTCTGTGGGTTTAGTGTTTAAGGCGTAGGAAGTTTGGCATGTCCCTAGCAACTCTCATCAACATCTACACATGAGCCGTAGAAAGCATTTTATTGGGATGCATCACAGCATGGTTTAGGAACAGATCCATTCAAGACCACAAGAAATTGCAGGGAATTGTGGACACAGCCCAGACCATCACACAAACCAACCTCCCTTCCATTGACTCCATTTATACTGCACACTGCCCCGGCAAGGCCAGCAGCCTAATCAAGGACGAGTCGTACCCTGGCCACTCCCTCTTCTCTCTCCCATCGAGCAAAAGGGACAGAAGTGTGAAAACGCACACCTCCAGATTCATGGACAGATTCTTCCCAGCTGCTATCAGGCAACTTAACCATCCTACCACAATTAGAGAGCAGGTATGCAGGGTTGAGTGTTGAGTCAGTTCGGCAACGTTTTTGTTGAATGGCCTAAGCATCTCCCTCCTGGTTTGAATTCTTGCTTGTACATTTGTGGACATTGTTGGCAATTCTAGCATTGATTGGCCTCTCCTAATTGTGGTTAGGAGTCAACATGTTGGTGGGTCTGGAGCCTGGTGCAGGCCAGACAGTAAATCCCCTTCCCCAGGGGAGATCAGTGAACTGGATGAGCTGTCCACACTCTTATTAATGCTTGTATTCAAATTCAAGGCCATGTTGTACTGAGATGAGTTTATATTAATGCTTGTATTTAAATTCTGTCTCTGAATCAAAGGTTCAGAGCTGTGGTTACTGATCCTGTTATAATTATCATACCTAGCAGTTTGTAAGAGGTATTTACCAAGACTCTATGAGAAGCAATCCTTCAATTCCTTCCTCTATTTAGGGAGGGATAGCTGGTACAGCTGCTGTCTCATAGCGCCAGTGACCTGGGCTTGATCCTGACCTCGAGCATTGACTAGGCGTGGAGTTTGCACGCTCTCCGTGCAACAGCATGGATTTCCACTGGGTGCTCTGGTTTTCTCCCACATCCCAAAGGTGTGCATGCTTGTTGATTAATTGGCCTCTGTAGATCGCCCCTAGTGCGTAGGGAGTGGATGAGAAAGTGGGATAACATAGAACTAGTGAGTGGTACAATAGTGGCATTTGAGAGACTTTTGGATAGGCACATGGATATGCAAGGAACAAAGAGATATGGCTTATGTGCAGGCAGATAGTGTTGGTTTTCGCATCATGTTCAGCACAGACATTGTGGGCTGTACCTGTACAGTACTGTTCTATGTTCTAGTGTGTACAGGTAATCCATGCCAGCTGTAGGGTGTGTCTCCTTGCTGTATGATTCAACGATTCTCACTACATTCACCTTCTCCTGTTGTTGAAACAAGTAGTTTCTTGTTGAATTTAGCAGCGCGTACCAATGTCAACTAACTATTCACCATCTCGGTAACAAATTGGTTTTGGCACCACCCAGGTGCTGGAAATTGTTAGCCGCTAAGTAGGAGATGCGGTAATGAAGATAAGAGTCTGAAAGGACTGCTTTCACCAGGAAAGCCAAGAGAAACTTTCTTGGAGATGGGCAATAACGCAGGGGGCTGGAATACATTCTTTGGGGAAGTCTATTTTCTTTGGTCTATCAGTCTTAAGAAAACATTTAAAAGTAGTTAGAAATAAAATAAAATGAATTGCGGGGATGGATCGTGAGGGTTGGGTATCTGTCCTGCAGGCTACAAAAACTGTCATATCATCGTAGTCATAACAGGTCATTCGGCACATCTTACCCATTCCAACCCAGTTGGTATTCTGGGCTTCCCCCATTTGCCTCCCATTTGGCTCGTATCCCTCTGAATACTTTCAGTCCATATAACTGCCAAAATGTCTTCTGAAAGTAGTAATCGTATCCAATTTTATAATTCCTCTGGCAGTTCATTCAAAATACAGGCTATCCTCTGAGTAAAAAAGTTGCCCCTCTTACCTGAATCCTCAGTCATGGGGAAAAAGACTTTGAGCTTAACCCTGCCCCTTGTGATCTTGTACACCTCAATAAGTTCACCCTCAACCTCGTAGGCTCCAAAGATAAAAGTCCCGGCCCATCCTATAACTCAAGCCTCTTATGCACCTTTTCCCAATTACTGACATAAATGACATAGAGCCTTGCCCTTTCAGACGCTGAGAATTGTTAGTATTATCCACTGTAAACTGTGATCTTTGATGTTTTCTCCAATGTGGAACACAATACCTGACTTTACTTTGACAATGCGGCTTCCTGTCAGTGTGAGGTGAGGTGTTATAGAATAGAATAGAATAGATTCGTGTTTGGGGCAGAGTTAGTGCACCAAACGTAATGAGGCTGCCAGAAGCTAGGGGAGCTACACATGAGGAAGGGTCACTTGAAGACCATGCATTTGAGGGATTGAGAGACAGGTAAGCAGATAAAAACCTTTACCCACGATGGAAATGTCAAAGACCAGAGAGCATAACTTTAAGGTGAGAGGGGCAAAGTTTAAAGGAGATGTGCGGGATTTTTTACACAGATCCATATTGAATGCATGGATCCTCTGCCTGGGGAAGTCTGAGAAGCAGACATGACAGTGGTGTTTAAGAGGCTTTTAGATAGGTACGTGGAAACGCGGGGAATGGAGAGATGTGGATTACGTGCAAACAGGAGATTAGTTTAGTCTTGCATTATGGTCAGTACCGGCATTGTGGGCTGAAGGGGCTGTTCCTGTGCTGCACTGTTGTATGTTCTCGCCAGTTACAGAGTATTTCTGGTAAGGACTGTCGACCATGCAGTGATTATCGTGAAGTATAAGGCTAACAGTTGGCTAGATCTGCTACCTACCTGAGCTCTGTGAGAGATGAAATGTTTCTCAGAAACATAATTTAAGTCTGTAGCTATTTTCCTCCACATTATCCGTTGGTGCAGCAGAGCTTAATTGTCTCAGATGGCAAGGAAGAGTCTGCAGGTTCCTGGCTGGCTATATGCGTCCACGTACCTGCTGTACAAAGAGTTATTCTTTAGCAGAGAATGGAGAGTGGAGTGACCCAGTGGCGCAGCGGGTAGAGCTGCTGCCTCACAGCGCCAGAGACCTGGGTTTGAATCTGATCCTGGTGCTGTCTGTGTGATGTTTGCATGTTCTCCCTGTGACCGCGTGTGTTTCCTCCAGGTGCCCTGGTTTCCTCCCACATCCCGTGGATGTGCGGGTTTGTAGGTTAATTGGCCCTGTGTGAATTGCCTTTCATGTGTAGGGAGTTGATGAGAAAGTGGGATAACATAGAACTAATATGAATGAGTAATCAATGGTCAGCGTGGACCCGGTGCGTGGAAAGGCTTGTTTCCATACTGTGTCCCACAAACTAAAATGCAGCATGGTGGTGCAGAGTTGCTGTTTTACAGCGCCAGAGACCCAGGATCATAGAAACATAGAAACATAGAAATTAGGTGCAGGAGTAGGCCATTCGGCCCTTCGAGCCTGCACCGCCATTCAATATGATCATGGCTGATCATCCAACTCAGTATCCCGTACCTGCCTTCTCTCCATACCCCCTGATCCCCTTAGCCACAAGGGCCACATCTAACTCCCTCTTAAATATAGCCAATGAACTGGCCTCAACTACCCTCTGTAGCAGAGAGTTCCAGAGATTCACCACTCTCTGTGTGAAAAAAGTTCTTCTCATCTCAGTTTTAAAGGATTTCCCCCTTATCCTTAAGCTGTGACCCCTTGTCCTGGACTTCCCTAACATCGGGAACAATCTTCCTGCATCTAGCCTGTCCAACCCCTTAAGAATTTTGTAAGTTTCTATAAGATCCCCTCTCAATCTTCTAAATTCTAGAGAGTATAAACCAAGTCTATCCAGTCTTTCTTCATAAGACAGTCCTGACATCCCAGGAATCAGTCTGGTGAACCGTCTCTGCACTCCCTCTATGGCAATAATGTCCTTCCTCAGATTTGGAGACCAAAACTGTACGCAATACTCCAGGTGTGGTCTCACCAAGACCCTGTACAACTGCAGTAGAACCTCCCTGCTCCTATACTCAAATCCTTTTGCAATGAAAGCTAACATACCATTCGCTTTCTTTACTGCCTGCTGCACCTGCATGCCTACCTTCAATGACTGGTGTACCATGACACCCAGGTCTCGCTGCATCTCCCCCTTTCCCAATCGGCCAGATTGGGAAAGGGGGAGATGCAGCGATCCTGAGTACGGGTACTGTGTCTGTCTGGAGTTTGTACATTCTCCTTGTGACCTGCATGGGTTTTCTCCGGGATTTCTCCCACACTCTAAAGACGTACAGGTTTGTAGGCTAATTGTAGGCTTGGGGAAATTGTACATTTTTCATAGTGTGTGTAGGATTGTGTTAATGTGCTCTGGTTTCCTTCCACGTCCCAAAGGCCTGCTGGTCGGCTGGGGTTAATTGGCTGCTGTAAATTACTACTAGTGTGCAGATGAGTGGTAGAATCTGGGGGAATGTAGAGAGAATACAATTGGGTGAGCATGAATGGATGTTAAATGGTCAGTGCAGATCAGTGGGCCGAATGGCCTGTTTTTGGGGTATATGACTCTTTGCGGAGCTCTGTTCCTGGAGCCCAGTAGACAACATCACTCTCAGTGCACCTAATGTTATTCTTCTTATACTTATAAAGGTTATGTAATTGAAGTTGCATTACCTGTCTCTTCATAGCATTATTGGAGGGGCTGGGCTTTATGTAAAATTATCAATGCTGATTATGATATCACAAGTGATGGTGATGAGACAATGTCATGAAAAGTCACTGGGACTTTGCACTTTTTAATTGCCCTTCAGAAGGTGGTGGTGAGCTCCCCTCTTGAACTGCGGGAATCCTTCTGATAGAGTCATAGAGGTGTACTGCATGGATACTGGCCCTTCAGCCCACCTTGTCTAGGCTGAACCTTGGGCCATTCTGGGCTAATCCCATTTATATCTGACCCCAGAGCCCACTAAATCCTTCCTATCTGTATGTCTGTCCATAAGTCTTTTGAAAGTCGTAGTTGTGTCCACTTTTATATCTTCCTCTGGCAGCTCATTCCAGATACAGTCCACCCTCTGGATGAAATTGTTGCCCCTGACATCCCTCTTAAATCTTTTCCCTCTCACCGTAAGCCTATGCCCTCTAGGTTTAGAATCCTCTACCCTAGGGGAAACACACTGTGGGCATTCATTTTATCCATGTCCCTCGTGATCTTGTACACTTCAATGAGATCACCCTTCAGCCTCCTACACTCCCAAAGCAAAAAGCCCCTGCCCATCCAACCTTTCCCTATATCTCAAGCCCAGTGATATCCTGGTAAATCTCTTCTGCACCCTTTCAACCCTCACCCTGAACACTGGCGTTCCACAGGGCTGTGTGCTGAGCCCCCTCTACTCCCTCTTCACCTACGACTGCACACCTGTACATGGTACTAACACCATCATCAAGTATGCAGATGATACAACGGTGATTGGCCTCATCAGCAACAACGATGAGTCGGCCTACAGGGAGGAGGTCCAGCTCCTAGCAGCATGGTGCGCTGACAACAACCTGGCCCTTAACTCCAAGAAGACCAAGGAGCTCATTGTAGACTTCAGGAAGTCTAGGGGCGGCACGCACACCCCCATCCACATTAACGGGACGGAGGTGGAACGTGTTTCCAGCTTCAGGTTCCTGGGGGTCAACATCTCCGATGACCTCTCCTGGACCCACAATACCTCAACTCTGGTCAAGAAGGCTCACCAGCGTCTCTTCTTCATGAGGAGACTGAAGAAGGTCCATCTGTCTCCTCAGATTCTGGTGAACTTCTACCGCTGCACCATCGAGAGCATCCTTACCAACTGCATCACAGTATGGTATGGCAACTGCTCTGACTCCGACTGGAAAGCACTGCAGAGGGTGGTGAAAATTGCCCAACGCATCACCGGTTCCTCACTCCCTTCCATTGAGTCTGTCCAAAGCAAGCGCTGTCTGAGAAGCTCAGCATCGTCAAGGACTGCTCTCACCCCAGCCACAGTCTGCTTACCCTCCTACCATCCGGGAGGCGCTACATGTCCCTCCGTTGCCGGACCAGTAGGTCCAGGAACAACTTCTTCCCTGCGGCTGTTACACTACTCAAAAGTGTACCTCGGTGATTACCAATCACCCCCCCCCCAGACACTCCTCCCACCAGGAAAAAAATAATTACACTACTATGACTGCACGTAAATATATTTATTTATTGCTCATAATCTATGTCGTTCTTCTAGGGAGATGCTAACTGCATTTCGTTGTCTCTGTACCATACACTGCACAATGGCAATAAGGTTTGAATCTGAACCTGAATCTTTCCAACTTAATGACATCCTTCCTAGAGCTGGGCAACCAGAACTGCACACTGTGCTCCAAGTGTGGTCTCACCAACTGCTTGTACAGCTGCATCATGATGTCCCATCTTTTGTACTCAAAACACTTCCTAATGAAGTTAAGCGTGTCAAACGCCTTCTTCACCCCACTGCCCACTTGACTCACCACGTTCAGGGAACCACACACCTGTACTACCAGATCTCTGTGTTCTGCAAACACTCTCCAGTGCTCCACCATTTACAATAGAAGTCCTGCCCTGGTTTGGCCCAGCAAAGTGCAACACCACACACATGTCACAGTTACATTTCATTTGCCTTTCCTCTCATTGATCTCTCCAGTGGCTAACAGCCAAGGTTGCCCAGCTTTTCCCTCACAAAGCAAGCCCCCCATTCCGGAGAGAAGCCAAGTAAACCTCCTCTGAACTGCTCATAATGGGTGAATGTCCTTCCTTACATTAGGAGACCAAATCTGCACACAATCTGCCCAATACCCTGCATAGCTGCAGCACAGTCTCATTTCAATAACTTTGTTAGCTTATCAGTTGCTGCTCTCCAAACTAAAGGTTTGCAAAACATGCTCAAAGTTACTGACATCATTCTGCTTCTCAGAGATGTGCAATCTCTCAAAACCTAAATATATGTATATATATATATATATTTCATGCCAAAATGCAGTTTTTATTCTCCCACATTGCACTCTGCCAGATCTCTGCCCACTCACAACTCATCTATATCCCTCCTTATGTCCAATTCACAATGCATTTTGCCTACCTGTCTTTGTGTCATCAGTTGCCTTAGCAACCGCACCTCATGTTCTTCATCCAAATCATTCATATAAAAGTACAATTGTTGTTAAGTACTGTTACATTTAACAAAGATTGAGGATCAATATGAGCTGCTCACTCATCAAATTGCAACTATTCAAATAAAAGATGATAAATATTCTTTAGAACATACAACAGCACAGGAACAGGCCCTTCGGCCCACAGTGTCCGTGGCAAACATTGTGCTGTCAAAATGCTCTCCACTGCCTGCACATCCTTGATTACTACAGGTGTCAAGTTTATGGGGAGAAGGCAGGAGAATGGGGTTAGGAGGGAGAGATAGATCAGCCATGATTGATTAGCTTAGTAGACTTGGTGGGCCAAACGGCCTAATTCTACTCATATTCCTTAAGATCTTATGACATCACCTATCCAATTTCTCCAGAGATGCTGCCTGACCTGCTCAGTTAAGAGCCTGTCCCACTTTCATGACCTAATTCACGACCTTTGTTACTCATGGACATTTTTCATCAGGCTAGAAAAACGCCCCGACCTACTTGATGCCACGAGTACATACGACTAGCATCGCGACCTGCTACGACCTACCTACGACCTCGTGACGGCTATGCTGCGAGTATGGTTTGGCAATTTCTCTGCTCAAGATTGCAAGAGATTGCAGAGTTGTGGACGTAGTCCAGTCCATCTCTCAGATCAGACTCCCCCACCATTGACTCCATCTGCACTTCACGCTGCCTCGGGAAAGCAGTCAACATAATCAACGATCATTTTCTCCCCAGCCATTCCGTCTTCTCCCGTTGGGCAGAAGGTACATAAGCTTGAAGGTGCGTACCAACAGATTCAGGAACAACTTCTTCCCCACAGTTAGCAGATGATTGAACGGTCCTTTCATAAGTTTGGGTGTAGTCGCGGGTTCTCTCTCCTATCTTATTCTAGACCTTCCATTTTTTTCATCTGCACTTTCTCCATAACTCCATAATAAACCAATATCTATACACTGTTGATGATTTTGCCAGGATAGCATTCACAGATTACAGAGTTTGAAAGAGAATCGGACCCATGGATCTCCCATTGTGAGCAAAACATCAGAGGGTTTGTGGCCAGGCAGAGACAACCTTGGACCTTGGAATCAGATACTGGCTTTCATTAAAATCAGGTGCAATGTGCACTTTTCCATATTTGCGCACGAGGACAGCGAAAACCCAAGAGAATGTGAGGTGGAGATCGTGATATTATAATAAATGAAATTAAGAAAATCTAGATAAAATCAAAGGCATTCATACAATTCAAAATATTGCATAGGCTATACTATTCAAAGACTAAATTGAATAACATCTTCCCAACTGTCTCCCACATCTGTGATAAATGTCACCTCCAAGAAGCTACTTTAACCCATTCCTTTGCATCCTGTATAAAGATACAAAACCTCTAGATGGGAATATTCGATATCTTCTCTAAAACACTTACAATTAAACTGGAATCAGATGCAAAACTAATAACTTTAAGAAGAGGCTTGTTCTAAGTTAACGATATTTCAAAGACGTTTCCTTGACTACGGCTTAATAACTGCGAAAAAACTCATACTTAAATTCTGGAAAAAGATAACAGTTCCCACAGTGAAGATGTGGATTACTGAAATGTCCGAGTACATTTAGTAAAGAAATAGGCTTGTTTTGGCTGATAAGTAGACCAATTCTCCATTCACTGAATTTCTTCAACAACAGATTGGTTGAACACAAATTTAAAACCGATGCTTGGGATGGGTGGGGGTTGGGGGTGGGTGGGGGGGGGGGGGGGGGGGGGGGGGGGGGGGGGGGGGGGGGGGGGGGGGGGGGGGGGGGGGGGGGGGGGGTCGGGGGGGGGGGAGGTGAGGACAGTGGGGATATCTTTCTTCTTTTACTTAATTCTTTCCTTTTTTCTCTTTTTTTTCAATTTATGTATCAATTTATAAATGTTAAAAATGAAGCGGTACGAAAATTGTATCTCTCATGCCGATTGCTTTATTCTTGTACAATTGCTTTTGATAAAATAAATTAAAAAAAAATAAAAGGCATTCAAGCGAAAAGTAAAAGACAGATGAACCTAAACAGTGATGGGTGGGAGGCTCGGGTGGGGGGGACCAGGGCCTGTGGTACGGCCACTCAGTGTGAAGATGTGGGGTTGGGAGTTACACCATGGGGCAGGCAACATCTGCTCCACTGCCGAGATACCGCCCGGGTCCGATGGTCCCTCTCACCACCTCCTGCTGGACATGTTGGAAGCCGTTGCCTCCCCCTGTCTAGTTTTGCCTGCAACGCTCTCTCCAATTCATGGACCACTCAATGGTAGCTGGCACAATGGCCAGTCACCAGTGTAAACTCAGGAGCAATGTAAAGAAGAATGAGAATGTATTGTAGAATGTAGAAACAAGGAATAGCAGATGCAGGTTTACAATAAAAAGACACAATGTGCTGGAGTAACTAGGTGGGGGGTCAGAGAGCATCTCTGGAGAACATAACACATGTTTTTTAGGGATGCTGCCTGACCCGCAGAGTTACTCCAGCACTTTACTGTGTTGTAGAAATTGTTTTGAGGCCAAAAGACTTATGTAAGACTAATGTAAAATGTGTGAGTTGCCCATGGAAACCATTTGAATTTTTCCGGATTTCACTTTATGCATCTCCATAACAACTCTGATGACATCCAATTTTCCATTCAGGAGAATCAGAAACAAGTTCCGCTGTGAGTGTATAAAAGGAGTACTGCCTTTACTCACTCCTCAACCAATTTGTAAAAAACATGTTTTAATTCTGAGGTCAACATGTATTTTTACATCGTAGAATAAAATTAAAGTTAGATGCTTGTGCAGCGAGTGAAAGATTCTTCAGGGACCTTTAGGTTCCATTTTGCAATGTCTTGACATTGGTGGTGGGGTCGAGAGATTCATTGCACCTTTGTCATTGTCACCATTTAATCAAAGGTTCTTGCAGTTAGACACGTCTCAAAGCAAGATAATCGGCAACTGGTAACAATGTAACTTTTCCTACTGAGTTAAAGAAAAGATCTCTTGGAGCAGCATGGTAGCGCAGCGATAGATTTGCTGCCTTACAGCGCCAGAGACCAGGGTTCGATCCTGACCATGGGTGCTGTCTGTGTGGAGTTTGTACATTCTCCCTATGACCGTGTAGGTTTTCCTCCAGTTGCTCCGATTTCCTTCCACATCCCAAAGACGTGCAGCTTTGTAGGTTAATTGGATTCTGTAAATTGTCCCTAGTATTTAGGAAAGAACTTGTGTATGGGTGATGTTTTGGCTGTTTCAACACTGTATCTTTAAACTAAAATTAATCTAAAAAGGAAGAGTTCCGTTGTTCAGACCAAAACAGGTTCAAACAGATCAGATCTGTTCAGATTTCCTGCTTACTGAACCTCTTTATATTCCTCAAGGGCCTTGACCTATTTCAGCTTCCGAAGCGGTACACATGCTTCCTGTTACGTTTTTGACTAGACTTATAATGACTCTTGTCACCCATAACTGCCCATTCCCTGCACAGATGCTGCCTGACTGCTGAGTTCATCCAACACTTTGTGTTTTGCTTAAAATACCAGCATCTACAGTTTCTTGTGTCTCCAATTTTGAATATAACTCTTCCAGCGCTTGTGTGTTTGACGAACCATCTGCCCTGCCATTGCGCAGTGGTTAAAGGCAAACAGGTTTCCATAATGACCACTCCGTCCGCAACTCCTTGCTTCACTCTTCCCTTCCCACCCAAACCATCTCCTCCCCAGGTACTAATCCCTGAAAACACAGGAGGTGTAACACCTGTCTCGATATGACCTCCATAGGTGAAGCAAGTCAAATGCTGAATCACTTCCTCCGTAGCCACAGAATTCACCTGACTTGTCCAATTAAACCTCTGGTCTATGGCGACCATGAGATTGTAATTACCTGACACCATTTACTTTCCACTTATTGATGCCTGAATGTTGTCCAGGCCTGTCAGCATGTAGGCATGGACTACCTCATGTCCTAGAGATGTGCATTGTGTAACGCTCCCCTTGAGCTTATGATGGAGGGATGGTTTATTGGTGAAGCAGCTAAAAACAATCAGTTCTAGAATCTTGCCCCCAAAAATTCCCGCAGCTACAAATTTGTACGGCACCAGTGGCGTAGCGAACTGCTGCCTCACCGCGCCAGAGACTCTGGTTCAATCTTGACCTCGGATGCTGTCTGCGTGCAGTTTGTACGATTTCCCTGAGACCGCATGAGTTTTCTCCGGGTGCACCAGTTTCCTCCCACATCCCAAAGACTTGCGGGTTTGCAGGTTAATTGGCCTCTGGAAATTGCCTTATGTGGGAAGGGAATGGATGAGAAAGTGGGATAACATAGAACTAGTGTGAAGGTGTGAGTGATGGTCGGCGTGGACTCGGTGGGCCGAAGGTCCTATTTCCATTATCTATCTATCTACCTCCCCACCTACCCAACTCTTCCAATTTCCACTTTTCCTTCCAACCGAATGAAGAATTTCTTTCCCGGTTTCCAATGAGCTTGCCTTCTAGATACCACACATCAAATGCTGCCCTGGTGTCAGGGACAGTCACTCTTAACATTGTGAGTTACATTGTGGGTTCAATGCTTCGCAGTAACGCCCTCACATCTGTCTCCCAATAACATTGTGTCATTATCCCAGCTGTGACTACCTGTGATATCATAATCACAGGACATCGTTTTATCTTGAAACTGACTCCCCCCAAATATTACAGTGAATAATCCAGGTAATATCAAGCTACTGCACAGATTCCAAACTCGCTCTCATTCTAAGGTCACTCCTTAAAAAGGTCCTTATTCTGGATTTCCCATCAATGGTTTAGGAAAGTAATATATTAGGCAGAGACACAAGGAACTGCAGAAGCTGGAATCCTGAGCAAAACACATTGAGCGTCTTTGCAAGAGGCAGGGTGGGAGGAGATGTAGTCAAGGTAACAGTGGGTTTTTAGTAGATGTCAGATGTCTGCCCCCTGTGATAGAGGGAGCGAGATTGAGAAAGAGAAGGGAGTTGTCGTAGATAGTCTGAAGAAGAGTCCCGACCTGAAACATCTTTTGTCCATTCTCTCCACAGATGCTGACTGACCTGTTGAGTTCCTCCAGCACTTTGTGTTTTGCTGAATATATTGGGCAGATTTGTTCGAATTGTTACTGCTGGTTAAAGGGCTGCTTGACATTTTCTGGAGACTTTTCAGGAATATAAAGAAGGGAGGAAAGGCAGAAGTTAGTGAAGGCAGATGGGGTCCGCAGTCGCACCTCCTGAAGTGGACGCATCAGTAGCTGGGGTGATTGCATTGTCCCTGGGTCAGGCAGCTGTGGTTTCGGGAGTCAGCTCTGAGACATGGACTGACCAAGCAGTTAAGTCATTGCACCATCTCTCTCATGCTCATCTCTTGAAACAAGGCTGTATTTGTCTCTAGGATCAAATGCATTAATTCAGAGAAGAGGAGGGGAGGGTATTTTGTATTTATTCATTTTTCAGGTTTTTCCACTTCAATGCAGGAGTTATCATCTTTGAAGAGGCCAACAGGTTTCTCTCTCACAAACCAGTAGGAATTCTTATGGTAACCCAATCACTTCATGGATACCATTAGCAACATTGGTTTTTTTACCAAATTCAATTCAAGATTATTTTTAACAGTTGCCAAGACAGGAGTTTGAACTGCCATTTGTTGGTAGAAACCTCTGGTTTATCAGCTCAGTAATGGGTGTGACAACTTAATACTCATTATCCTGACACATAATCAACCAATTTGGAACGGATTTGAACGGATTACATGGCGATGTTGGGGTGTCACTCGCAGGAGTTTGTTGGGAGCAAATTGGCTGCCATGTTTCCGACATTGTCATGGGGACCTCAGTGAGGCATGTTACGGAAACCCAAGGAGTCTGCTGCAGAAATGAAAGTCCTTTTCTTCTTACCCAGCGAGTTCAGAGCTGAGGCGACAAGCTGCTCAGAGTGACCGGCCCCAAAACACTCCACAGAAGAACAAGGCCGCGCTCCAATCCTGTGCCCACCCGATCCACACAAACGGTGACATAACGGAGCAGTGAGGAACATCAACCCATCATGTGGAAGTCACTGACCATTCATTTCACCGAGGTCTCAACAAAACATTTCCACTCACATTCAGCGGTAGGCAGCAAAGTGTTGATATTGCTGTTGGTTCATTAGTGTTACCTATAGCGAGATACTGTGTTTTGTGTTCCACCCAGGCAACTCATACCACTACATGGCCACTGCTGTAAAACAATAAAATAAACAGAGTGCAGAATGGAGTGTTGCAGTGATAGAGAAAGTGCAGATGGAAAAAAGTGTGAGGGGCTCAAAAAGGTAGATTGGAAGATCAGGTATTCATCTCCATCAGATGAAGCAAAGTCCCTGTTAATTTAGGACGACCACTTCTGATAGATTGGGAATATTTTAAATATTTGTGAGTCTCGGTTGAAATCTCTGTGTGTTGAGATTGCCAACGCCCTTGATACCCGGTGATGGTGGCTCATGTTAGTGTTTGGGACAGACACTAAATGTACCAGTTGGTAATTCTTCTGGTTGTGTAGTGAATGATGTCTGTAGAAGCTGGAATCATGGAACCTTTTAGCACAGGTGGAAAATACTCATTAGATCTATTTGAAAGGTGCCTAATTTAGCTGAACATTAGAAGAGAAAAAATAGGAGTGCCTACACATCGATATGCAGAGAAGGAGGGATGTAGATTGCATGCAGGCAGAGGCAATCAGTTTAACTTGGCTTTGTGTACAGCACAGATATTAAGGGCCAAAGGGCCTGTGACGTACTGTTCTGTGTTCTACGTTTTATCTGAAAGGCTGCAAGAAAATTTAATTGGGATAGAAAAATTCTGGGAGTTGAAGAAGGCAAGTAGGAAGCACACATATCCCTTGGGAAACTGTTCAGTGGATGGGGGTAGATTTTGGGTTGAGGCATTCAGGAGATATGGAGGAATACTCTCTTTACCCAGAGTGAATGGGGTAAATGGTAGATGGTAGCATTCGAGTCTGGAATATTGGGACTGGAATGGGGTGAATCGCTGCCTTGGGTGGAGCAGGAATTCTCGGGCTCACAGTATTGTAAAACATACCTGATGTTGTTCCTGAACCCACACGAGGTGGGAAGCGAGACCAATCCTGTGCGGCACAGCGGTGCGCGGTGGAGTTGCTGCCTTACAGAGAACCGGGTTAAATCCTGACTACGGGTGCTGTCTGTGCGGGGTTTGCATGTTCTCCCTGTGACCGCATGGGTTTTCTCCGGGTGCTCCGGTTTCCTCACACACTCTAAAGATGTACAGGTTTGTAAGTTAATTGGCTTTGGTAAGTTGTAGAAATTGTCCCGAGTGTGTGTAGATTAGTGTAGGGGTGATCACTGGTCGGCACAGACTCAGTGGGCCACGGGGGCTGTTTCTGCGCTGTATCTCTAAAGTCTAATCTGAATTGCACTTTATAGGTGGACAGGGACATGATTAGCCTTTCATGTGCTTTAAGTTTTGTCACATGGTTGACAAGGGTGAGGTGAGTTACTCGTATGCAGCTGAGGGGAAACTGGGACAGCCACGGGAAAATGATCAGGAAGATTTACTATTAAGATTAACTCAAAAGCAGGGAGAGGAGAGGATAATGTGCGGTGTAGGGACCCTCTGTATTGAAAGGCCTAACCCGGTGATTCTATGTCAGAAACCACAGCCTGGTTCTGGGTCAAATGTTTATTAATTAGTTCATTCATGATGAATGGTCTGGGATCTGAATCGCTGGCCATGACTCTCTTTCCACAGATGCTGCCTGACCTGTTGAGTGTTTCCGACACTTTCCGTTTTGATTTCAGAATTTGGCTTCTTGGTTTTCAAAATATTCTTTTCTATTTGCAAATCCTCTGTGATTAAATGATGGCTGAACTTGCGATGACTTGGTTTCATTTGTGCAGGTGAGTTACTGTGCCTTCTCTCGTGATGGCTACTTACTAATAGCAGGGTGTGAAGACGGCAGCATTCGAGTCTGGCAAATTGGAACTGGGAACCGTCTACTGACGGCTAAAGGTCACAAAGGTAGGAGATTTTACTGGCTGCTTTCACCTGCTGGTTGACATGCCTTGAATATTTGTGACATATGGATAGTACAGTACAGGAATAGGCCCTTTAGCCCACAAAATCTGCACCGAACATGCTTCTGAGTTAAAGTGCTTTCTGCCTGCACATAATCCATATCCCTCCATTTGCTGCGTATACTTGTGTCTAAAAGGCTCCTAAATACCATCATCACCTCTGGTAAGATGTACCAGGCACCCATCTCTCTCTGTATAAAAAGCTTTCCTTGCAAATCTCCTTTAAACGTTTCCCCTCTGACCTTAAAGCTATGCTAACTAATCTCTGACATTTACATCCTGATGATAGGCAGGTCAGGCAGCATCTCTGGAGAAAAGGAACAGGTGACATTTCGGGATGGAACCATTCCTCACACCCAATCTCTGCCTCTCATCATTTCAAAAACTTCAATCATATCTCTGCAAAGTCTCCAACGCTCCAGAAAAAACAATCCAAGTTTGCCCAACTCTCCACCTAGTTAATACCCTCTGATCCAGGCAACATTCTGATAAACGTCCCCTGCACCCTCTCCACAGCTTCCTTTAATGGGGGCAACCAGAACTGCACTCAATACTCTATCTGCGGCCTGACCAAAGTTTTATAAAGCTGCATCTTGATTCCCTGACACTTACACTCAATGCTCCAACCGATAAAGGCAAACATACCATTTGCTTTCTTTATTGCTCCATCTACTTGTGTTGCTACTTTCAGGAAACTATGGACTTTGACCCCATGATCTCTCTGCAAAAAGATGTAATCGAGGGTCTTGCCATTAACCATATACTTTCCCTTCACATTCAACCTCCCACAGTGTAACACCTCACACCTGGGGATTATATTGAAGAGAATAGAACATAGAATGGTACAGCACAAGAACAGGCCCTTTGGCCCATAATCTTTGTGCTGAACATGGTGCCAAGACCATTGCTTATCTACCTGCACATAACCCATATCCCTCTATTCCCCGTGTATCCACGTGCCTGTCCAAACGTCTTTTAAAGGCCAGTATTGTATCTATTTCAACCATCACCTCCCGGGAGCATGTTTTAGGCACTCGCCACCCTCTGTGTAAAGACTGGAAGTCTCTTTAAACTTTGCCCCTCTCAGGTTGGACATCTCATATGTCTTCTCATTCAATGCTCTACCCTTTGAAGTGTGAACATGGGGTTTCCGGATATTATTAGGAGAGCAAACTGTTGTAAAGATGTTGATTCTGTGGCTGAGGTTGTAACAGACTGTCGACACCCCTGCCGTTGGTTGGCAGTGTGCGGCCACACAGAGGGACAACACAGCATCATTCTGAGTGCTCTTTGTGCTCCACACAGGCCCAGTGAAGGTTTGTGTGTTCTCCGCTGACGCCAAGCTCTTTGCCAGCGGGTCGAAAGATTGCACGGTGAGGGTGTGGAACACTGACCAGGGCACGTGCCTGCACGTGCTCAAAGGTAGGTGGCCTACAGTGATGATAGACACAAAGTGCTGGAGTAATGCAGCGAGTCAGGCAGCATCTCTGGAGGAAAAGGATGGGTGATGTTTCAGGTCAAGACTGTTTTTCAGACTGAGAGTAGGGGGAGGGGGGGGAAGAGAAAATCGGACACTAGGCCATTTTCTCTGCCTATCAGTATTTACAATTAAACACAATGAAGGATGGAGTGACTTGTGAAGTACAGACATCCCAGTCCAAGATTAATATTCATATTTAGTGAGTTAATTGGAGCATGATTTACGCTGAACAAAACACACAAGGTAGTGCATGGCGCATCCGTTATAGAAACATAGAAACATAGAAATTAGGTGCAGGAGTAGGCCATTCGGCCCTTCGAGCCTGCACCGCCATTCAATATGATCATGGCTGATCATCCAACTCAGTATCCCGTACCTGCCTTCTCTCCATACCCCCTGATCCCCTTAGCCACAAGGGCCACATCTAACTCCCTCTTAAATATAGCCAATGAACTGGCCTCAACTACCCTCTGTGGCAGAGAGATCATAAGATCATTGCAACTGATTGTATTGAGTCTATGGATATGGTTTAATAACTGTGAATGACAAGAGAAGAGCAAATGGGGGAAGGACGGAGTGAAACAGAACAAGACCGTTGGGGGTCAACTATTTTTTGATTCCTAGTATCTTTGAGCAGCAGCAATTAAACATACAAGACGTCCTCTGGTAAGGGGCAGCACAGTGGCACAGTATTAAACCTCACCTATCCCCATCCCCTCTCCCACTAGCTCACCCACTGCCATCCCAAGTAAAAGCAGTGACAGAAACTGATCTAGTCTCAGCATTGGCGATCGTTCCCACTGAATGTGAACCTTAGACCTCAGGACACTGATGATGTCTGAACGTTGCTGACCTGACCTGTCCCAATAAGCTGCTTTGTTCTCATTCCTAGGACACACTCAGAGTGTGGAGAGTGTGTGCTTCAGCAGAAACTCGAAGCTGCTCGCATCTGGAAGTTATGACAACAAAGCAATTCTGTGGGATCAAGAGGTTAGCATCTCACGTCGTGGTGTTCCTACCTCCCGCCTCCCTCACTCTCTCTCTCTCTCTCTCTCTCTCTCTCTCCCTCTCCCTCTCCCTCTCTCTCTCTCCCTCTCCCTCTCCCTCTCCCTCTCCCTCTCCCTCTCCCTCTCCCTCTCAGATCCCTCCTCTCCACGACAAAATACTTACTAGAACATTGCTGACCAGGAACTATCTACATTTTCACTGGATGTTGGTAGCCTGATGTAACATTATGCCTCTATTTGATTTTTGCATTTTTCTTTAATATTCAATCTCGGGCATTGTATTGAAGAGTTAGAATGATATGTGGTCCTATGTGCTTAATGTCAGTATGGTTAAAAGTCATCAGAAGTCAAGCGATTGTTATCATTTATATTCAGGTGGCGCATCTGGTAGAGCCGCAGCCTCACAGTGCCAGAGACACGGGTTCGATCCTGATCTTAGGTGCTGTCTGTGTGGAGTTTACACGTCTCCCTGTGAGTGTGGGTTTGCTCCAGGTCATTGTCAAAGAGTCACAGGGTCCTACAGTGTGGAAAACAGGCCCTTCGGCCTAACTTTCCCACACCAACCAACATCTTCCATCTACAGTAGTCCCACCAGACAGCGTTTTGCCCATATCCCTCTAAACCTGTCCTATCCATGTATCTGTCTAAATGTTTATTAAACGTTACGATAGTACCTGCTTCAACTACCTCCACTGGCAGCTCATTCCATACACCCACCAGCCTTTGTGTAAAATAAGGTAAAGCCCCCCCCCCCCTCCACGATCCCTATTAAATCTTTCACCCTCACCTTAAATCTTTGTCCTCTGGTTCTCCATTTCCCCTACCCTGGGCAAGAGACTCTGTGCCTTTACCCGATCTATTCCTTTCATGATTTTGTACATCTCTATAAGATCACCCCTCATCCTACTGTGCCTCAAGGAATAGAGTCCCAGCCGACACAACCTCTCCCTATAGCCCAGGCCCTGAAGTCCTGATAACATCCTCGTAAATCTTCTCCGCACCCTTTCAAGTCTGACAACATCTTTCCTATAGCATGGTGCCAAAAACTGAACACAATACTAAATGTGGCCTCACCAATGTTTTATATAACTGCAAAATGAACTCCCAACTTCTATACTCAATACCCTGACTGATGAAGGCCAATGTGCTGAAAGCCTTTTTGACCACCTTGTCTACCTTTGACACCACTTTCAAGGAACTATGTACCTGCACTCCTAGATTCCTCTGCTCAGCAACACTCCCATTCACTGTGTAAGTCCTGCCCATGTTAGACTTCCCAAATACAACACCTCACATTTCTCTGTATGAAATTCCATCTACCATTCCTCAGCTCAACTGCTCCAACCCATCAAAATCCTGCTGCAATTTTTGACAACCATCTTCACTATCTACAATATCACTCACTTTTGTGTCATCTGCAAACTTGTGAATCATGCCATGTACATTCTCATCCAAATCATTGACCCAAAGGCACGTGGATTAGTAGATTGTGTAAATTGTGTGGGGAGTGGATGAGAAAGTGGGATAACATAGATGGGTGATCGACGGCTGGCATGGAACTGTGGGCCGAAGGGCCTGTTTACATTGCTGTGTCTTTAAACTAAACTAAACTAAACAAGTGCCGAAGTAGAGATGGGTGAATACTTCAAATTCCAAGGTGTAAATATCACCAACAACTTCTCCTGATCCACCCACATTGAAGCAACGGCCAAGAAACCACACCAACGCCTCTACTTCCTAAGAAGACTTAGGAAGTTCGGCATGTTCCCAACAACTCTCACCAACTTCTACAGATGCACCATTGAAAGCATTTTATCAGGCTGTATCATAGCATGGTTTGGGAACAACTCCAGGAAATCTGAGACTGTTCCTCAAGGGTTTGTGAGATTGTGTTTTATAATTCAGTTGTGGTTTGAAACCATAATTGTTTGTGGTTGAAATGCTGGGAGCATGGTGGTGTCGGAAGTTATACTTATGGGCGAGTGTGTAAATTTGATTTGGTGAAAAAACGTTGAGAAATACTTGTGGAGGTTAGTGTTTGAGTAGTTCGCTGCGGGCAACAGCCAAGTCAAAACCATTGAACGCTTTCTTCTTCATTTTAAACAGTTGGGTGGACTTGTGAAGATTTTCGCCACGCATCGGAAAGTCATTAAAGCCTGTGCATTTTCAAAGGATGAACAATATTTGGTAATCTAATTTTATTTTACAATTATACTTTACTGCCTTATGTTACGTTCAGAGCATTGTTATAAAAAAACCTTTAAAACTAGACGGACGTAGTGCATAGAACATTTCAGCACAGAAACAGGCCCCTCGTCCCACAATGGCCATGCTGAACATGATGCAAATATAAATTAATCTCATCTGCCGGCATGTGATCTATATTCCTCCACACCAATCGTATCCATGTGCCTACCTATAAGCCTCTTGAACGTCACTGTCGTATCTGCTTCCACCATCATCCTGGTGGCACGTTGCAGGCACTCGACACCCTCTGTGTAAATAACAACTCCTTTAAACTTTGCCCCATTCAACCTTCGCAACTGGGGAGAAGGTTCTGACTGTCTGTCATACTTACAGTTTGCCTCTCACAATATTATATACTTCAATCAGGTCACCACTCCATCTCTGGTACTTCAGAGAAAACAATCCCATTTACATAGAAACATAGAAACATAGAAAATAGGTGCAGGAGTAGGCCATTCGGTCCTTCGAGCCTGCACCGCCATTCAATATGATCATGGCTGATTATCCAACTCAGTATCAGTTTAAACTTTCCTTTTTGCTAATACCGTCTAACCCAGGTAAACCTCTCCAAAGCCTCCACATCCTTCCTGTAATGAGGAAGATGCAAGGAATTTTCACTGTTGGTGAAAGTGGTCAATGATTCAGCATTCACATATGTAAATGCTTGGGAATGGACTGTGAAAGTCTGGTCACACACATGGGCTCTGACACACGTAATGCCAGTGAGAGAATTGGAGGTTGAAGTTTTGAATTTGAAGTTCTAGTAAAAATGTCAGAACTTCACATAATGACCGTATCAGGATACAAGGCCCTTACCACAACGATACTTGGATCAGAAGAGAGACTACACCTTATCGGATTACAAACTGAAAATGTTGGGTCCCCTCTGCACGTCAGGCAGCGTCTGTGGCGAGAGAAACAGTGTGAACATAACAAGTCAAAGATCTTGCACCAGAATCAGTCGCGTCATCGGCATGAAATGCTTCTTTCTCTATAGAAGCTACCTGACCTGCTGAATATTTCCAGCACTTCAGTTTTTTTATTTTGGTCTCCTGGAATCTGTAGATTTTGATTATTCCAACCAGGATTATGGAAAGGAAAGTGAGAGAGAGAAACTGATCCTTCAGGCTCTGTTTCCAAGGGATGGAGGGTGTTGTGTACAATGTAGAGGCCCTTAGTTGAGTTGTTGAGGCTGCACTAGGAGTGTTCAAAGGTGTTGTGTTCACTTTTGGTCAGCCTGCTCTTGGAAAGATGCTGCTAAACTGGAAAGAGTGCAGAGAAGATTTACGGAGATATTGCCAGGTCTGAGGGCCTGAGCTGCAGGGAGAGGTTGGACTGGCTAGGATTTTATTCCTTGCAGGAGGCTGGCGGCTGATCTTAAAAAGGTGTATAAAATCGTGAAGGGAATAGATAGGGTGCCTACACAGTGTCTCAGGGTTAAGGAATCAAGAACTAGAGGGCTTAGATTTCAGGTGAAAGAGGAAAAATGTAATAGGAACCTAAGGGACAACTTCTTCACACTAAGGGTGGTGGGTATATGGAACGATCTGCCAGAGGAGGTAGTTGATGCAGGTGCAATAACAAAATTTAAAAGACATTTGGATAGGTACAGGGATAAGAAATGTTTAGTGGGATTTTGGCTAGGCATGGGCAAATGAGACTCACTTAGAGAGGGCATTTTGGTCGGCATGGATGAGTTTGGTGAAAGGATCTATTTGTGCCCTTTAACTCTTTGAGTGTAATTAAGGGTACACTTGTACACGGGGAGGGTTGTAGACATTTCTTCTCCGAACTGTACTTAATCCTACTTTAGCTGAATTGTACCGCTGAGCTGGGCAGGTTTTCATGAACGAAATGGTACAGTTCGATGAGAAGACCAGGCACATTGATAGATTGAAAGATGCAAGGGAACTGGCCCTTACGTGACACCCAAACGTTACTAGGAAACTGCTGATTCTCTTTGATACGCATTCACCAGTTGCCTGATTTCTAACAACAGCTCATGTCGTAGAAAGAGCCAGGCCTGTTTCTCAGGGCCAGATAGCCGTGGTGTAAAGGGCCAGCCGCACTGTCGACATGTCGCGGGGTGACGCCTGCATGGTCGTGAGTAGTCGCCCAAAGAGTGATGCCTTTTTCTGGTCACCGCTGGATTTTCAACATGTTACATTTTCGGCTACCTGCTGCGACTATAACGGTCGCCGAAAAAATCGCTTAAGTGGGACAGGCCCTTAAGGCATTGTTTTCCCTCCGCAGGCCACTGGATCCTGGGATTGTACAGTCTTGCTGTGGGATGTAAAGACATTGAAACGCCTGCAGTCTTTGAAGGGTCACTCGGCCAAAGTGAGCTGCGTGGCATTTTCCGGCATTGGAATGTTGGTGAGCTGATCGGCGAAGTTTGGTAGAAAGTCCAGGTACTTAAAGGATCAGAAACGCCCTCATTGGCTGATCCCAGGTGTGTCCTGACCCTGACCCATAAGAGGAGGGATTACTCCGGCCTGTCATCTCCTCGACCTGGTCACCCTGGGGAACAAAAGTCTACTTATTTGACCGGGTGAAGGGTGTCAAAGGTTTCGGCGAGAAGGCAGGAGAATGGGGTTGAGGGGGGAAATCAATCTGCCATGATCGAATGGCGGAGCAGACTCAATGGGCTAATTCTGCACCTGTGTCTTTTGATCTTACTTTCTGCTCCTGAACTTGTTTGGGGAGTATATGCATAGAAAATCATGTTTGAGTTCTTTAACATCGCAAAAACAATTCTCCATATGTTTCACAAGCGTGCTGTCAAATGACATTTGATGTGGTTTCACCAAACACTTGGTCCAAGATTGGCTTTGGGAAGCTTCTTAGAGGCAGGAAGAGGGAGAGAATTGTGGGAAAACAAGAGGTCATGTTCGAGAAGGGCTGATAGCTGGGCGTGTGACAGGACTGGAGGAAGTTTCAGAACTGAGATTAAGGGAATGAGAAATGAACCCTGGTGGACCGTTGACCAAGTGTAGGTCAGGTCAACCTCAAAGGTTTCATGAGATCATGAAATGGTCAAACACTAGGAGGGTCTTGTTATAATGAGCCAATGTACCTTCCATGGATAATCCATTGGGTTTGGGGCTGGGCAACAAGTCCATGTCTGTGGTTTTACAAGACACTGCAGATGCTGGACATTTTGAGTAAAACACAAAGTTCTGCAGAAACTCAGTGGACCAGGCAGCACCCGTGGAGGGAAATGGACTGACGATGTTTGGGGTCAAGCTTTTAAAAAGGTTATTAGAGATATAACGTGGAAGCAGGCTCTTCGGCCCACTGAGTCCATGCTGACCAACGATCACCCGTACATTAGTTCTCTGTTATCCCCGTTTTATGTCCTATGAACAAGACATATTATAGAGATCCAGATTACAGATTCAAACTCCGTACCAACAGCACCTGTAGCCAGGATTGAACCAGGGTCTCCAGTGGCGTAGGGCAGCAACTCTACCGCTGTGCCACCCTAGTTTGAAGAAGGATCCTGAACTGAAACGTTAAAACGTTGCATCTCCATTCACTCCATGGATGCTGCCTGACCCGCTGAGTTCCCCCAGCATGTTGTGTTTTACTCATGCCTGTGGGGTCGGGGGAATGAGAAAGTGAAGCTCAAAATCTGGTGGAAAATGTCAATTTTGTACCGACAAAATGTTATTGAAACCATCTCGGACGTTGCCCTTCTGATTCTTTCACAGGCTTCAGGATCCTGGGATAACACTGTCCGTGTGTGGGATCCAGAGAAAGGGGTCCTGATCTTCGTTCTGGAGGGGCACAAAGGGCCACTGATGACCCTTGCATTCTCTCTGGATGCAATTCTACTGGTGACGGCAGCCCATGATAGGAAGGTATGATGTGAGCAATGATTGAATTACAGGATCTCAGCTGCAACTGTGTACACTTGGATACAGAGTCGCTACCTCCCTCCCCAAAAATGTTCCACTTCTGTCTCGCCTAAAAGCAGGAACAATGCGCTGTCCACAATCAGACCACTTTCTGCAGGACTGACCCACTCTCTTTATCCATTCCACAGGTTTGTATCTGGGATTGTGAAGACGGAACGTGTAAGAAGGTACTTCAGGTAATTTCTCCCCAGTGTTTGATATGTCAGGGTTACAATGAATGTTTATCTGGTCTAGATGTTCCAAGGTCAGTTTAACAAGACCACAACCAATGATTTGGACCAGAATGTACAAGACATGATTAGTAAGATTGCAGATAACACAAAAGTAAGTGATATCCTAGACAGTGAAGATAGTTATCAAACATTACAGCAGGTATCTTGCCCAGCTGGGTATATGGGATGAGGAATGGCTAATGGAGTTTAATGCAGATAAGTATGAGGTGTTGCACCATGAGGTGTGAAGGCAAACCAGGGCAGGACCTTTACAGTGAATGGTCGTCCCCCGAGGGGTGTTGTAGAGAAAGAGGGATCTAGGACTGCAAGTCATGGTGTCATGGGTAGATGGGTGTTTTATCATGCTGCCCTTCAGGGCAGGGAACTATGGAAGTTGGGGTGTCGATCAGAGGTGTACAACATCACAGGCACACAGAATCAGACAACACGCAAAAACACAAATCGTACGTAAATTATGCATTAGATAGTGTAACGAAAAATAGACATTTGTGCAAAACACAATTAGTAACAAGCCCATGATAGTGGACTGTGAAGTTACGTTGCTGAGGTAGGATTAGGGTTGTGCAGGTAGATTCAAGAAGGTGATGGTTGTGGCTGTAAAACTAGCTGATCCTGAACCTGGTGGTTTGGGACTTTAGGTTTCTGTACCTCCTGCCCGGCGGTAGCAATGAGTGGGCACTGTCCAGATGGTGGGGGTCCTTGAAGATAGATGCTGCCACCTTGAGGAGCATCTCAAGTAGGTGCTTTGGATGGTGGGATGGGCTGGGTTCCTTTCAAGCCCTTTCACTTTCTGCTCCCCCTCATAATCCCACCTGGTTCTGTCTCATTAGTAAAGCTGGAAATATGATATTTAGTCTCCTTGGCTAAATTGTCGATACGATGCTTCCAATCTTGCAATCTACATCTCTGACCTGGACAATGGGAACACATGTTAAGTGACTGACAACTTTTTATCTTCTTTCCTAGGGGCAACTGGACATTGTCACCTGTTGCCAGTTTTCTAGTTTAGACACTATTATGATTGCAGGGATCTCTGCGATTGATCAGACCATGATAGAACCTGCCGTCAGTTTAGCTGAGACCAAACCACTCACCCATGAGAATGATACCTGATCGATCTTCTGCAATATTTCTGTCTTTGTCCAAGCGCACTGCTTAAAAAAAAAACCCGTTGCAGAATTACATTATTAATTAAAATATCAGGAATCCACCAAGTTTGTAAGATCTGCACATTCTTGTGAGGGATTAGTGTCGCAAGAAGATCCCATCACACCGAAAAGATGGGATTTCATCAGGGTTTGATCACCCATTCACGCTAGTTCTGTTATCCCACTTTCTCATCTATTCCCTACACACTCGGGGCAATTAACAGAGGCCAATTAACCCACAAACCCGCCCGTCTTTGGGATGTGGGAGGAAACCGGAGCACCCAAAGGAAAAAAAATCACAGGGAGAACATGCAAACTCCACACAGACAGCACTTGAGGTCAGGATCGAACCTGGGTTCCTGGTGCTGTCGGGAACAGCGGCTTTACCATCTGCTGCCCTTTAAAATTGTTACCACAGCTCATTCTTGTCGTGAAATACAGGTGGAGTGTAGGAATACTTCAGGTGTGTCAATCAGAGACACAAGTGGAAAATTATTCTGCTCATGATAAGTCCGGCTCACAGAGTCTCCCTCACATCATCATGTGCTGTGACTACACTTGCACGTTCCAGCTGTGAGCCGGTTTTATTCCCAGTCTCTTGCCACAATCAGCGGGTCAGTGGCAAAACCCCACCCAACTCCGCTGCCAATCACTGCCTCCTCACCTGAATCCACCCCTCACTTGCCAGATATTACCCCAGCCCTCCCTCTCGCCTCTTAACCCCAGCTATCTCCCCTCCTCTCCATCGGCCTGAAGAAGGGCCCATGACCAGAAATGTCAGCTTGTCCATTTCCTTCTGCAGAGGCTGCCTGTGCCACTGTGTTCCTCCAGCACTTTGTCTTTTACTCCATACTCCTGGCACTTGCAGACTCTTGTCCCCATTTCCATGGAAATGGAGACTCAAGTGGGACATCTTTCACTGGACAAGGACAATGTACAACTACTGTCTTACTTCAACGGCAAGCATTGGTGCTAGATTTTGTGCATGTCCATATTATGTACACTGTGGACGGCTTGATTGTACTGTCTCCGATCTCTGACCAGTCTTACTGTCTCCAACTCCCTGACTCCCCGACCAGTCTTACTGTCTCCAACTCCCTGACTCCCCGACCAGTCTCACTTACTCCAACTACATTTTACCTCTGTACCACCCACTCCCCCGATATCAGTATAAAGAAGTGTCTCAACCCAAAACGCCACCCATTTCTTCTCTCCAGAGACGCTGCCTGTCCCGCTGAGTTACTCCAGCATTTTGTGTCTTACTTCGATTTAAACCAGCATTTACAGTTCTTTCCTACACATTGATTGTAATTATATATAGTCTTTTCTCTGACTGGTAAGCACACAACAAAAACTTTTCACGGTACCTCAGTACACGTGACATTAATAAACTAAACTAAACGTAAGTAATATTTTAATATTGTGACTGATCCATTCCAAGGATTTCTGAGGTAAACGACCTGGAGCTCAACAGAGCAGAACATGTGTAGGAAGGAACTGCGGAAAACTGAAGATGGACACAAAATACTGGAGTAACTCAGCGGGACAGGCAGCATCTCTGGAGAGAAGGAATGGGTGACGTTTCGGGTTGAGACCCTTCTTCAGCCATGATCACAATGAATGGCGGTGCTGGCTCGAAGGGCCGAATGGCCTCCTCCTGCACCTATTTTCTATGTTTCAGACTGAGAGCCAGGGAGACACAGAGATAAGGAAGGTTAAGGTGTGAAACGGAAACATCAAAAGAGATGTGGATCAAGGACAATGTGGAATACATCATTGTTAGCTAGGAGAAGATGACAACAAAGCAAACAGAGATAAAATGTAATCAGGGGGATAGTCAAACTGGTCGGAAAACTGGGAAGGGGGAGGGATGAAGAGAGAGGTAAAGCAAGGGTTATTTGAAGTTAAACAAGTCAATATTCATACTGCGTCCGTGGTGTAACCTGCCCAAGTGAAATATGAGGTGCTGTTTCTCCAATTTGCGCTGGGCCTCATCAGCAGAACATGTGCTGGGGAACCTGTAGCAAGCATGAGGCCGCTCGGTTGAGTGGAGACTTGTGGCTTTGTGTGGGTGACCTGGCATCCAGGGACATGCTTTCAGAACACAGGCTTGTTCACGTAAGGCGGCGATGAGAAGGAACGTCCTCTCTCGGGGCTGCGAACCTTCACAATTCCTGCACTCCGGAATTGGAGTCACCACATACAATTAAATCCAGGATCGATAGATTTTTGGCCTGGACTCGACATTACAGCGAACTGGCAGGATCGTATCTGCTGCAGCTTTATAGTATGGCAGACCCACCCAAGGGCCAAATGGTCTCCTCCTCCTCCTTCAACTTTGCGTCTTTTGAGAAATAATTGCAAAAAAAAGATAGGCTACATTTTTATGAATTATTTTTGTTTGCAGTAATATTTTAATTATTTGCAACCATTTTAAATGCATGAATGATATTTTATAAAAGAATCATTGGCTCTCCAAGCAACAATCAGAAACACTAACAGCTGTAAATATGTAGGAAGGAACTGCAGATGCTGGTTTACAACGAAGATAGACACAAAACGCTGGAGTAGCTCAGCGGGTCAGGCAGCGTCTCTGGAGAAGGGGGATAGGTGACCTTTCGGGTTGAGACCCTCCTCCAGGTTAACTGGTTTGCACAGGCAGCAATACTAGAGTGTGGCTGTGCTGACAATCAATGGGGATTGGGGTGGGGATTGTGCACCTGGCTGATTTGCAATGCAGGAGGTCCACGGGTTGTACAGGATTTGCTGGACAGTTTCGAGGTCTCAGACGGACGTGGACGTCTCTCCCAGGACAAGGACAATGTAAATTTGCAATATTGTCTTACTACAATGGCAAGTATGGATGTTAGATTTTGAGTGTATCCAAATAAGTAATATTGAGACACACGCAGTCTTTTCATCACCTTCCATAACTTCATGGCATAATGAATCATGAGACATTGTTTTAAAAATATTTAGAATAAAGCCAGAAACTGCCGAACAGGTCACGAAACCCTTCTGGAGAGAGGAATGGAGTGAAAGTTTCAGGTTGGATTTGAAAAGAAAATACCGGGTGGATTCCTGGGTCGTTTTTGAGGACTGTGGGAAGTCACCGGGTGCAAATCTAAAGAAAACCGCAGATGCTGGCAGGGTTCCAGTGAAGCATCCCAGACCTGAAACATTGTGTTTCACATTCAGGGCAGAGCCGCTGCCTCAAAGCACCAGAGACCCGGGTTCCATCCTCATCTCGGGTGCTGTCTGTGTGGAGTCTGCACGTTCTCCCTGTGACCGTGAAGGTCGGAGAGAAGCTGCAGCCAGAGCGAGTATTGGCTGAAAGAAGGTGAGTCAGAGGGAACGGAGGTTTAAAAAGTGCGGCAAAGGCCCAGGTTTGAGTAATTTACAAATTAGCCCTAAAGTAGTGGATTAGGTAGCTGATAAAAATAAGAGCAGCTGTAGTGCAGAGGCCTTGTTGAGGTGAAGTGCCTTGGTGAGGAAAGTGCGAGTCTTGGCTCAAGAGTCTTCAGCGAGGAGACTACGCTCAAAGGTAGAGAAGGTGAGAAGCACAACCAATTGGGATTCGTCTACTGAAATAACGGCAGGCAAGTTGCTGCAGTGTGACTCTTGCAGGATGTGGGAAGTCAGGGACACCGCTGGTGCCTCTGACAACCACACCAGGAAATTGTGTCCAGGGGAGGCCAGAACCAAGGGCCATAGTTTAAGAATAAGGGGTAGGCCATTTAGTACTGAGACGTGGAAAAACATTTTCACCCAAGGAGTTGTGAATTTGTGGAATTCTCTGCCTCAGAAGGCAGTGGAGGCCGATTCACTGGGTGCATTCAAAACAGTTAGATAGAGCTCTTAGGGCTTGCGGAATCAAGGGATATGGGGGCGGCAGAAAGGGCGTAGTTATTGTGGATGATCAGCCATGATCACCTTGAATTGCGGTGCTGGCTCGAAGGGCAGAATGTCCTACTCCTGCACCTATTTTCTATGTACAACATCCATGTATCGCATTGATTTTCTTCCAGGTGCTCTCGTTTCCTCCCACATCCCCAAAACATCCAGGTTTGTAGGTTAATTGGCTTCTGTAAATTGCCCCTAGTGTGTACGGAGTGGATGAGTAAGTGGGATAACATAGAATTAGTGTGGGTAGACAAAAGTGCTGGAGAAACTCAGCGGGTGCAGCAGCATCTATGGAGCGAAGGAAATAGAACTAGTGTGAACAGGTCAAAGTCATTTTATTTGTCACATGCACCCGAAGGTGCGATGAAATGAATCGATGGTTGGCATGGACTTGGTGAGCTGAAATGCCTGTTTCCATGCTGTATCACTAAGCTAAACTTTCCCGCAATGCTGCCTGTCCTTAGCGGTTATTAATTTTTTGTTGTTTTTATTATTAGCTGTATATATTGTGATTATAGGCCAGTTTGTTTTGTTTTAGTTTAGTTTAGAGATACAGCGTGGTTTCAAGCCCTTCAGCCCACCGAGTCCGCACTGACCAGTGATCCCCGCACACCAACACAAGCCTACACACACTAGTGACAATTCACACATATACCAAGTATACAAACCCAAGCCAATTAACCTCCAAATCTGTACGTCTTTGGAGTGTGGGAGAAAACCGGAGATCCTGGCGAAAACCCACGCATGTCACGCAGAACGTTAAACTCCGTACAGACAGTACCCGTAGTCGGGATCGAACCTGAGCCTCTGGCACTGTAAGGCAGCATCGCTACTGCTGCACCACTGTTATACTGCAACAAGCAAGAATTTCATTGTTCTGTTGCTAGAATGTATAACAATTATACACTTGACTTGTTTTAAACATGTTCTGATTTTATTGTTACATAACTGTGGGCATGAAGTCAGATATAGACTGGGTCAGGACGGCAGATGCGATGCACATGGACAAACCCAATGATAATTTGTTGCTGTCACTGTTACTGATTTTCAGTTTAATTCCAGATTTATTTTAATTCACGGAATATAAATGTTTTGTTTGTCAAGGGTTGTGTTGGGTTTAAATGCGCAACTAATACTACAGCCACAAGAGGGCAACAGAGCTCCACCGGGAAGAGTGTGACAGCTGGGGTTTGGCTAAGTTGCTGGGCAGTGTTAGTGCTGTGTGTGTTTGTGGGATGTTCATTGGTGTGTGTCTGTGTGAGATGTTCCTGTGTGTGTGTGATGTTCCGGTGCCTGTGTGTGTTTCTTGGTGTGTGTGTATGTGTGTTGCCTAGTGTGTGTGTGTGATGTGTTGGTGTGTGTGTGTTACTTGGTGTGTGTGTATGTGTGCTCCTTGGTGTATGTGTGTGCGTGATGTTCCTTGGTGTGTGTCTGTGTCTATGATGTTCCGGTGTGTGTGTGATTGTCTATGATGTTCCGGTGTGTGTGTGATTGTCTATGATGTTCCTTGGTGTGCGTGTGTGTGTGCATGTGCATGTGCGCATGTGGGGTGTTCCTTGGTTCTGTGTGTGTGTCTGTGTGTGGTTCCTTGATTCCTTGAAGCTTCCAAGTTGCCTCGTGATCTGGTGTTGTTCTTCAGGGGAGGGTACCTGCTGGGCTGGTATAAATATGACTCCAGACCCACTGGAGTGAGTTTGACTTAAATCACTCTCGGAAATGGCCCAGCCATCCACCCAGTTCAAAGATAATAAATGCAGGATTGGCTTGTTGTGCTAGCAACCCATGTGTGGGAAGGGGTCGGAGGGTGGCACAGCTGGCAGAGCTGCTGTTTTGCAGTTCCAGCAACCCGGCAACCCGGCACTGTCTGTGTGGAGTTTGCATGTTCTCGCTAGGTTTCCCATTGTTTCCTTCCTCATTCCAGACACAATGTAGTTTAGTTTATGTCGAGCTTCCGCTGTTGGAATAACTTAAGTCATGCACAGTGATTAAGATCCAAATACTATATTAGCATCACAGCATTGGTATCTTCATCTTAACATGTAAAAGTGAGGGAGAAAGGGCAGAGAAGCTTTCTGTTTAACTAGTGGGCGTGGCTACAAAGTATGACATAACATGAGTGACACTAATCTACAGTTCACTATCACATGTATCGTGGTACAGTGATTGGCTTTTGTTCTGTACTAACCAGTCAGCGGAAATACTATATATGATTACAATCGAGCCATCCACAGTGTACAGATACATGATAAATGGAATAACATGCAGGTTGGCAGGTTAGTCGACTGCTGCCCAGTCACTTTCTCAGTATCTCGCCCATCTCCTGAAGGAAACGCACGTAGCTGCTTTGTATTTTTCTTCTCACCACCCCGGAGAATTTCTATTCACCCACAATGGCTGAATGTCCATTCATCGTCAGCTCCTCAAATTTTAATGCAGTTAGTGCAGACTCTAATTCCTTAATATGGTAAACCACCTCAGACAAGACATTCTGTAAACCAGCCACATAGACCTGGAAGCTGCTGAAAACTACTGGCATTGCTAAATTGATTTCCTTTTTCTTCTTCTTTTTCTTCTCCTAGTGTGTGGATGTGGGGTAGAATCTGTGGGGATCTGAGTGGAATGTGAGACTCATTTAGTGTTGAGTTAGTGTAAACGGTGTTTGATGGTCAGCATTGACTTGGTGGGCCAAACGGCCTGCATCCATGTATTATGGTTCCATGACTTCACTCTTCCACCTTGTGCGGCCTGGAGATAGTCATAGAGGCACTGAAACAGACCCTTTGGTCCAATTCTTCCTTATGTGCCAAGCCCGTGCAAACTAGACCCATTTGTCAACATTTGGCCCATATCCTTCCAATCCTTTCCTATCCATGTAACTGTACAAATGTCTCTTAAATGCTGTTATAATACCTGGCTGCCTCAACCACCTCCACTGGCCGCTTGGTCTAGGTTAGTTTAGCTTATTATTGTCATGTGTGAGGAGACACAGTGAGGGAGTGTACTGTGTCAGAATGGGACAACAAAATGACATTTTGTAAAACTATAACCTTGTTTGAAACACTTTGGGATTAAAGCAATTGGAGCTAAAGGATCGGAGTGAGTGGTGCATATCATGCTTTTTAGTTTAGTTTGGAGATGCAGCATGGAAACAGGCCCTTCAGCCCACTATGTCCGCGCTGACCAGCGATCCCCGTACATTACTTCTATTCCACACACTAGGGACAATTTACAGACGCCAATTAACTTATAATCCTGCACATCTTTGGGATGTGGGTGGAAACCGGAGCACCCGGAGAAAACCCAGATAATCACAGGAAAAACGTGCAAACTCCTCACAGACAGCACCCAGAATCAATTCAAACCCAGGTCTCTGGTGCTGCAAGGCAGCAACTCTACTTCTGCGCTGCTGAGCACAAGATCCCACTTGGTCAACTCTTTTTCTGGATATATTAGACAGGCTCTTCGGCCCACTTTGTCCATGCTGACCAAGTTGGCATTCTGGCTTAGTTCCACTTGCCTGTAGGCCCATATCCCTCTAAGTCCCTCCTATCCATACATCTGCCCAAATGTCTTGTAAAAGTCATAATTGTATCCACTTCCTCTGGTAAATTGGTGAGCAATCATTATGCCTGAGTGCTTGAAGATCGAGCATCGAAGGGTGAATCAATCTCTCACTTGTGTAACTGAGGTGATTTTCCTTCCATTACTTCCCTCCTTGTTGACTGTGACAATATTATCTCCAAACAATCCAGGTCTGCTCTCTCTGATTGTCGCTGTCTCTACGATTGAGAGATCAAACCTCAGAAGACTTGCGCTGGGCTAATGCTGGATTGCGAGTGAGACTGCTTGTGCTGGAGGGTGGGAAATCCGTGCGTGCTGTGAACAACCTCTCTCTCATCGCCGTG
Organism: Leucoraja erinaceus; assembly: GCF_028641065.1. Classification (NCBI taxonomy): domain Eukaryota; kingdom Metazoa; phylum Chordata; class Chondrichthyes; order Rajiformes; family Rajidae; genus Leucoraja; species Leucoraja erinaceus. The sequence continues at coordinate 7,508,327 of NC_073407.1, forward strand.
GCTGCAGGGTGAAAGGGATAAATGTCATTGCTGATGGTGCTGGTGAAAGGCCACAGTGTTAGTCAGGGGCACTGGCTCCAGCTATTGTGCTGAATGGAAGCGTTGTTAGCCCGACTTGCCGAGCAGACTGGTGGGGGTAGCCTTGGCTCAGGCACTGCCCCACCTTTCGCCCGGCTGTGAATGGGAGCAGTGTTCCACCACCTCCTCCTACAGCCAGTCGCTGACAACAGTCGCCTCCCTCGCCACCGCCTGACAAAGCCATCGATTCTGGAAACAAAGGCTGCGGCCTCGTGACTGGGCAGCAAGGAGGCAGACTGCCATCAAGGGAGATGCTCTGTGAAAGACAGCTCTGTGGTAAATGCCATTGGTAGCACCCTGCCAGTGAATTACACTTCTGTTGCCACCAGGGATCTGAGATCCTGTATTTACGCATGACATCGCCGTAGCAAAGCTCGACGTGTTTCATGTTAACGATGATGGCTTGCGTCAATGATTTATTACACCAGCTTTACCAAGTGTTAGACTTCCTCAGATCTTTAGATTCTCAAATAAATCTCCACGATCCATTAACCGCTGCTCTTGTCTGCCGTTAAAGAGGTAGCACAAGACTCGATGGGCAGAACCATCTCCTTCTGCCCGTTGAGACTTTGCCATGGCGACAAAGTTATTAACTCCTGATAGAAAACTGTGGTGAGGGGTAGAGTTCGGGTGGGGGAGAGGTAGAGACTGCATCGATCAAAAGCAACAGACAGAGTGGAGGAGAGCGATTAGCAAGGCCCTGGGGAAAGAGTCGGGGAATGGCACTGAAAGATAGTACAAGACTTGAAGGACAGAATGGTCTCCTGCACGAAAATAATTTGTCTAGGCCTCAAACAGATAGGAAACCGTGGCTCAAAGATATTAAGCTGTTGGGATTGTTTTGAAGCGAATGCAAGTTTGAATGAAAAAATCATTCAGTTTGGAAAGGTGTTGCATAACCGCGAATCAGTTCTTCAGTTGCTCAGAACGTGAAATCTACTCTTTCAATCTGATCATGATTCTCCTACCCCATACCCAGGCATTGGCCCTTCCCCTGAATGCTCACACAGTGAACATACAATAGTACAGCACAAGAGCAGTCCTATGCCCACAAGTGCTGACCTCCCGGTGGCTCAGCACTTCAACTCCCCCTCCCACTCCGTCTCCTACCTCTCTGTCCTGGGTCTCCTCAATGGCCACAGCGAGTCACACCGGAAATTGGAGGAACAGTTGGGATTCCGTTTTGAAGTCTGCATCCCGGGGGCATGAACATCGAAATTATCCCAATTTGGAAAGTCCTTGTGTTCCCCTAACCGCAGCCCCCCTGCTGTCTTCCACCCCCTCAGAACGTGCTACTCTCCTCTTCCCAGTCTGATCACCCACCCCCTACCCCGATCAGCAAGAAGGTTTCCCGAAACGTTGCCTATTTCCTTCGCTCCATAGATGCTGCTGCAACGCTGAGTTTCTCCAGCTTTTTTGTGTCCTATGCCTACAATGTTTGTCGAACACAATGCCAACTCTTATCTGCCCGCAAATAATCCATATCCCTCCATTCCCTGTCTAACCAAAAGCCTCTTCAATGCCCCTTATAATTTCAGATTCCACCACCATTCCTGGCAGTACATTTCAGGCATCCACCACCCTCTGTGTCAAAAATAAAACTTGCCCCGCACATCTTCCTTAAACTTTGCCCCTCTCGCCTTTGATATTTCCATCCTGGGGATATAGGTTCTGGCCGTCTATCCTGTCAACGCCTTTTATAATTTTATACACTTCTACCAGGTCTCCCCACAAACTCCAGCATTCTGGAGAAACTCCCCAAATTCTTTGGCTGAGATCACACCTATGGCCTTTGAGCATCTCCAGCAACCTCTGAAACAACATGGAGGCTCAAAACCTGCACACTCCAGAATGCAAAAGCACGAGAAAGTCGAAGGGGTTTAATGACGTGGACATGGGAGGCTCCGGCGCATTATGTGGGTGGGTTAAGGGGATCATCAAATCTGCCACATGTTTGCTTCTGAGTGATTTTAGTTGACATTTGTTTGTAATCACCCATGGACAGCAATCGTCCAGGGTTCACAGATACAAGATGTGTTTCCTCAAGAAGGTTGGCATCTATCTTCAAGGATCCCCACCGTTCTGGCCATGCCCTCTTCCCATTGCTACTGTCAGGCAGTAGGTACAGAAGCCTGAAGGCCCACATCACCAAATAGCTACTTACCAGCAACTATCAGGTTCCTGAACTAACCCTAATCTCACCTCGGTGACAGAACATAGCAGATGTGTTCATGTGTTATCTGAGTCCGTGTCTGAGTTGTTGCAAGCACCGTTTCCATTGTACTTATTCCCCACTGTACTTGTGCAAATAACAATGAGCTCGACTTAATTTGCCTCGTCTTTGATATGTCTTGATAAACGATTAAATGAGATCATTGTTCATTGATTGCACTGATGTGAGACTGAATTCAGCTTTGTCCTAATTGTCCACAACTTTTCCTTGACTTCCGGTTTTGCTTTTAATATTTTCTCAACTTGCTCTTATTCAGAAACGCAGACAAAGGGACGAACTGATGAGTAATGTTTATTTCCTAAACCCCACAGCCCTCGTAACACAATTTGTTTCTATTTATCATTCCAATGGGAACCTTCGTTGTAGAATGTGGAGACTTATCAATCTGTTACATCATGGTTGGCAGCTAGTGAAATAATTATTACATTGTTGGCCATTTTCAATGATCAATTGGAGGGTTATTGTACAGAGTTAAACCTTCACAATGGAACAGTTGAAAACATAATTTTAATTGAAATAGAAATGGAAAATGCCCAACACACCGTAGATTGGGCAGCACCTGTGGAGAGAGTAAATTAAAAAACGCAGGCACTGAAAGCCTGACATAAAAACAGAAAATACTGGAAACACACAGTAGGCCAGGCAGCATTTGTGGAAGTCTTTGAACTGTAACATTAACTCTGTTTCTCTCTCTACAAATGCTGCCTGCCCTGTTGAGTGTTGTAGGATTTGTTATATTATTTCCGTATTGAGATATTGAGATTTCATGTTTCATGTATGTGATTTTAATTGGAAAGTGTAAGAGATAAGTTAGCATTAAGCAGCACGAAGAGAACAAAGAGGAAGGTTTACAAAATACTAGATGCCAAGGAAGGATTAAATAATACATGGGTAATGGTGCAGGGTGCAAAGAGATGGCAAGTGGATAATATGAGACATGAAAGGTGTGTCGAGAGGAGGTCGGATTGGGAGAAGCAATTTTATTATGTGAATCTGTTGAACGTTGTGGAGTTTCTAGGCTATAGTGGACCTGAATTGTAGGTTATATCTTGTTCCTTCCACCGAGCTTATCTGGAACACCAGCCGAATGAGGCAAAGTGGGCAGAGAGGGAATGAGGAAGTTGTTATCTGCCTCCACACTGATCAGAAGTACTCCACAAAGCAGGCACTCAGTCTGCTTATGTTATCCCCGAGCAGGGGAGAGTATGTTCTCAACAGGAAACACAATGGCATAGCCATAGAGATGCTGCCTCTCAGCAACCCGGGTTCTATCCTGACCTCGCGTACTGTCTGTGTGGAGTATGCATGTTCTCCCTGTGACCGCTTGGGTTTTCTCCAACATCGCAAAGACTTGCGGGTTTGTAGGTTAATTGTCTTCTGTAAAATTGAGTCAATGTGTAGGGTGACACAAAAAGCTGGAATAACTCAGTGGGACTGTCCCGACTCCCCGCATCTGTATCTGCCCGCTGCTTCCATCCTTCCCTCAGCCCCTGCTCTCCAACACCCGCGGACAATGCAGTTTATCCGAGTTTTGAAATTATCGTTGATCACAGAATTTCTCACCACAGAGCGTGATAAATTTCTGATCAGCGTGAGGGCGTGAGAGTTTGCTTGAGGGCGTGATTCTCACGCTCAAAGCGTGAGAGTTGGCAGCCATGCTAAACATCCTGGATCTAGTTATAACATTTAAAAGACATTTTAATGGTTTTGCAGGATATGGGTCAAACGCAACTAGCTCAGATTAGCCTGGAACAATTTGGTGGAAGGGTGGGAAGAAGAAACTACAGATGCTGGTTTAAACCGAAGATAGAAACAAACGGCTGGAGTAACTCAGTGGGACTATCTGCATCTCTGGAGAGAAGGAATGGGTGATGTATCGGGTTGAGACCCTTCTTCAAACAGTTCCTATGTCTGTTTTGGTATCCTATTATATGCAATAGGTTGCTTTAATGTTTGTTCTTAATATGAATTAAAATGATTGTCCATCCTTATTTGACACAAAGAACTAGTGTGAACGGGCGAATAATGGCTGGCGTGGACTCGGTGGGCCAAGGGGCCTGTTTCCGCGCTGTATCCCAAACTAAACTAAACATCATGCAAAGGGAAATGTTCCCACCACAGTTTCTCTGGCCATGGACACTGGGAAGGGAGGGCAACAGTGACGGGCGTATTTCTTGCAGCCACTCAAGATTGTGCTGTAGGAAAGGGAAACAATGTTGGTGTTCCTTTGCATTTGCGACTTCTATTTAAATATTTAGAATTGTGGTGAAAGGGAGACCTGACAGAACTATATAAAACTCAGTAGACAGTCAGAGCCTTTTATTCCAGGGTGGAAATTTCAAATACTAGAGGTCAAAACGTTAAGGTGATTGAGGCAAAGTTGAAAGAAGATGTGCGGGGCAATTATTTTTACACAGAGGGTGATGAGTGCATGAAATACTCTGCCGGGGTGGTGATGAAGGCAGATATGAGTGACATTTAAGAAGCTTATGGACAGGGACGCGGCTATGCAGGGAATGGAGGGACATGTATGTCCAGGTTGAAGAGATTTGTTTAACTAGACATCATGTTCGGCACAGACAATATGGGCCGAAGGGCCTGTTCCTGTGCTGTACTGTTCTATGTTTGATCGTGTTAAATCTGGTCAGAGTGCATTTGCGATGCTTGTTGTAATGGGATTTTTAGTACACTGTACCTGCATCGAAAGCAGTTGGAATTAAAAATGTTTATTCAATTCTGTGCTGACGGGGTAATCTCACTGATTATCTCCATTGATGCAGCAAGAACAGCCGGGAAAGGTAAATTATTTGTTTAAACTGTCTTGGTTGCACTAGGGACTTTGGTCTTGTGTTTAGTTTTGAATTCATGTTGCGGTTTTATTTTAATTTATTGAACTTTTGTTTATCGTGTTACCTGTGATGCAGTGTTACAGGCTTGTTATGCTGCTGCAAGTAAAAATGTCATTGCTCTGTTTTTCGTACATGTGATAATTAAACACTCTTGTCTCTTGAGAACCCACTGAATTATCTTAGCCTGAATAAATCCACTACTTTGCTAATTATCTCACAACCACATTCATTTTTATTTTGAACAGTATAGGGTAGTGAAAAGACATTTGGACAGATATATGGATCGCAAAGATTTAGAGGACCATTGGCCAAACGCAGGCAAATGGGACCTGCCCAATATGCCAACTTGGTCGGCATGGATAAGATGGGCCAAAGGGCCTGTTTCTGTGCTGTACAGCTGTATGGCTATGACAATGGTGCAGAGGAGTCGGAGCGAGAGAGAGGGTTTCACTTGCGAAAAGGTGGACTGCCAGTGTGGGAAAATGCCCATTTCGTTTTGTTCTATTTCTTCACACAGCTCATTGGCTTGGAATGATGAGCAGAAATGGAATATTAATCGCGGGGGGCCACATGTTAAGAAGAAAATCATTACTTCTCCTGTGAGATTGCAAAGTTTATAAAGCTACAAACTTGAAATCAGCTGCTAACGTACTTTATTAAACATTGTCGACAACAGACTCACTCCCAGATGCCTGGGGAAAACAAGTAATGTGTCCATGTAAAAGTGTTGTGCTCAGCCTCTGGGTCTCGTTCTATTAAAGTCATGGTACCTGCACCAGTGTGGGTTGATTTTTAACTGTCCTCTGTTTGACCCAACAAGTTACTCATTTCTGGGGTAATTAGGGATGGACAATAAACGCTGGTCTTGCCAGTGAGGCCCACAGCCCATTAAATATATATTTTAAAAGGATTGGGAAGTCTTGCTCTTTGACCTCCCAGTAGTAATTTCTGACACTTTGTTGCCCGTTGTGATCTGTATTTAATTTAAAGCTTAATCTGAAACACCCACAGACCCACCCCTCAGTGGCAGGGAACAACTGGTCAGCCCTGAAGCTAAGGTTTTCACTTTCTGAAGTGGCAGGCAACGGAGTGCCGCACTAATTCAGTACCTTAACAAGGACCAGGCGGCTTTTATTGAAGGTTGAGCGAGGCAGATGGCTTTGCAGTTAATGCTGTTGCAGAGACTGCGAATCTCAGACCTCTCCACTCAACTGCAGATTGCTGACTGTGTGTTTTGGGTTAGGCTTGAATTGACTAGTGAGGTTTTTGCAGTGAGGTTTTGTCTGAAGAAGGGTTCCGTACTGAAACGAGACCCATCTAGAGACGCTGCCTGAACTGCAGAGTTACTCCAGTACCTTGTGTCTTTATTTTGTAAACCAGCATCTGCAGTTCCTTGTGTCTAATTTTTGTAACGGTTCCTGTCCTGCTGGATAAACAGGTTAAAGGTTAATTAGCTGTTCCTTCCTGTTGCCATAAAGTGATGTTTTAACTTTCACTTTTGGTTACTGTTTAATGCTTTAATCCCTTGCTAACACTTTGTCGACTACTGCAGTTTGCCTGAAATTGATGATTTCTTTACACATTATTACAGAACTCTCTCCCAGTACTTTATTTGTGCCTGGTTGTGGTTGCCTGGCAACAGCTCCACATCTGCACAGATATCGATATCTTTCGTGTTCGCCGCCAGCTATCACACAGCTGTGTGACCTGCACACTTCTTAATGCAAATCATCTTTGCAGCTGCAATTTAACATCTGCACCTCAGCAATTCTCAGCGCAATTTAACTGCTATTAACCACTAACGATACTATAGGCGTGTTACTTCAGTGGGTGATGTACAGCATAAGGAATGAGCTGTTCCTTAAGATGATAGCTGAATAAAGTTGACAATGGATGAATAGAATTGGAGGTTTATTAGTTTCATTGGATAGTAAGGGTGTTCAGAGGAGAGTAACAGTGCAGAGAATGGAGGGAATGGATCATGTGTGGGCAGTGAGATTAGTTTATCTTGGAAAAAAGACACAAAATGCTGGAGTAACTCAGCGAGTCAGGCAGAATTCATGGAGAACATGTATAGGTGACGATTCGGGTCAGGGCCCTTCTTCAGACCCGACCCGAAACATCATCTATCCGTGTTTAAGAAGGAACTCCAGTTCCTTGTGTCTAATTTTTGTACCGGTTCCTGTCCTGCTGGATAAACAGGTTAAAGGTAATCGAAGGTAGATAAAAGTGCTGGAAGAAGGGTTTCGTCAGTCTGAAGAAAGGTTTCGGCCCGAAACGTTGGCTATTTCCTTCGCTCCATAGATGCTGCCGCACCCGCTGAGTTTCTCCAGCACTTTTAGCTACCATCATCTATCCATGTTCTCCAGAGATGCTGCCTGACCTGCAAAGTTACTCCAGCACTTTGTGTCTTTCTTTTGTTAATCAGTATCTGCAGTTCTCTGTTTCTACATCTTAGTTCATCTTGGCATCATGTTTGGCACAGACATTGTGGGCTGAAGGGCCTCTTCCCCATGCTGTACGTTTCCATGTATCAATTATACATTTCCAAGAATTTCTGAAATGGTGGTGATTTGATTGAGACAATTGGGCAAACCGATAATTATTATATGAGGGAAAAGTGAAAGTTATTTTAAGTGAGATTAGCGGGATTTGTAATGCTTTGGCACTGAACATCAGGTGAAATCTGTACATAGACAAGAAATTAATCCTCAGCTCCAGAATAAATATCCATTAAATTGGCTGCCTCTTCTCCTGACGCCACTCGTCCTCTACCGAGACCCTCGTACATCCTTGTGTCACTTTGAGAACCGATTATTCCAATTGGTTCCTGGCTCTCCTTTCGTTTTCCACCATCTATAGACTTGAACTGAGGCAAAACTCTGCTGCATATGTGTGAGCTCACACCAAGTCCCAGTCGCTCCTTGCCCCTGTACCTGCTGGCAATGGCTCTGTTTTAAAATTTGCAGAGATTTCACCCCCAACCTCGTTCCCTAACATCGCCGAGCTCCAACACGCTCAGAGATCTCCGCACTCTGCCAATTCTGAGATCCTCTGCATTCCAGATATTAATCGCCCATCATTGACAGCTGTTCCCTCAGCTGCTCTGTGCTTCTGAATTACCTCTGGAAACCTCTCTGCTTTGCTCTCTTATAAGATGCTCCTTGATACGTAATATTTTCGACTACCATCATGGTCATTCCCTGCTGCGTTATATATCAGAATCACACTTTATTCACCAAGTATGTTTTGTAACATACGAGGAATTCCATTGGCCAGATCAGTCATACAAAAAGCAACAGATCACTCAAAAACACATTTTAACATGAACATCCACCACAGTGACCTACACATTCCTCACTGTGATGGAAGGCGAAATAAAGTTCGTCCTTCCCTTAGTCCTTCCTCGGTCATAGGCCTTGAGCCCCCGTTGACAAGACGGTCTTGACTCTCGTAGCTGGCGGCGTTCGGGCCCTCCGCATCGAGGTGATCAGCTCCTGCATCGGGGGGATGTCAGCTCCGCCGCGCCGGGCGATCGGACCTCGCATCGGGACTGGTCGAACCTTCTCGCGACGTTGGAGCTTCCCGACTAGCCTCTCCCGACTGTGAGCTTGATGGTAAGTCCGCAGTGGTCGCGGTGGGAGTGATCCCAAAGTGTTAAGTCCGCACCTGCGATAGGGGCTCAAAGTCAGTCCCAGGAGGTTTCTAGCTCCATCGATGGAAGGAAAAAAATATTCCGCAGAGCGCCCAGAGAATGTGATCCGAAAATTTATCACATCTCCGGCAAGGTAAAAACTTGAAAAAAAAATTCCCCTGATTGCTGGATGTTAAAAATAACTCGGTGGTTTTGTAAAGTGATGTTGTCACCCTTAGTAAAGACAATTGTTCAAGAAAAAGTAACAGCTTTTGACACAGTAACAAAGTTACTTTTTCCCAAGATATTCAAAAATGGTCATTTTTGAGTTTATTTTTATTAATGCAATGGAAAATTACTAAGGGAGGTTGTTACATATAGAGTAACGGAAATTTGCTTTTTATGGTCCCCCTGTGCTGTTCTTCAGAGGCAACTCTGAGGTTACAAAGACTGCTTTTTTTTTCTGCTTTTAACTCTAAGACTGCTTTTTTTCTGCTTGTCAATTTTCAAAGTAACTTTTAAGTGGTTCTCTAGTTCCCATTCATATGTACGGTTTGTGTTATGGAAACATGCTTCTTAACAGAACTATCTGCACTAGAAATATTGCTTTGCATCAAACCTGATGATCCAATCTCTCTTTCATGACATATATAGTTTGACCTACAAATACACAGGAGTAAAACTTTTTAGATGCTGGGAATCTAATATTAAAAACTGTAAATGCAGGCAGCAACTGAGTAGAGAGAAGTAAGAGTTTATATTTAAAGTTGAAAATTGCTTAATTGAACACTGGGATCCTTAGATGTCTGTCCAATGCCCATTTCTGCAAATGTTACATGAATTGATGTTAACTATTCCAAAGTCGGTTTAATTTTTTAAATACTAAATCGGCAAGTGCAAATCCTACAACATTTCTGTCCGTTTCTGTCAATATCAATAGTGCATCAGGATTTATGAAATGAATGTTGTGAATTTTTCTTTATCTATTTCTCTTTGCAAAGTCCTAGTAATCGGAGAGTGAAGGACATATAGGGAGCTCCTTTAAGCTTATTCACAGCTGATTCACACACCACACAACATTCCTATCATTTTGAACCAAAATATCTTAAGCTGTAGATTCAAGTTGTTTCAATTTCCAGAGGAACAAATACTGGTGATGCAATAAAAGGACGTAATGACGTCTGGTGTTGATATCGGAATGAGAGGCCATGTGTGAGCAACATGCATATGCAGTGATAAAGAACATGGAGCAAGTGAACAGAGCCTGTGGCTACACAGCACAAATACCAATTAACTGAACGGTTGGCCTTGAACAGATTAGTTGAAGTTGAAAGGCCTTGGAACTCATTGCAAAACTCTCAATCCATCATTTTGTAACAAGGAATTGCAGGTGCTGGTTTGCTAAAATAAAGACACTGCTGGAGAAACTCAGCCGGTCAGGCCACATGGATAGGTGCCATTTCAGGTTGGAAAGCCCACCGCCATTCCACCCTATAATTAGTTCTCCTAGCTTCCTTCTCCAACCCCCTGCTCACTCAGCCTGATGAAAGGTCACAACCCGAAACATCACCTCATTTCGTTTGTTATTGTTACGTGTATCGAGGTACAGTGAAAGGCCTTTTGTTGCGTGCTATCCAGTCAATGAAATTACTTTCCAATCAAGTCATCCACAGTGCACAGATAAAGTGCAAGATAAGGATTGGACATTTAGTGAAAGATTAAAGATTATTCAAAGATCTCCAATGTGGTAGATGGAGAGGTCAGGACCGCACTCTACCTGGTGAGAGGATGGTACAGTTGCCTGATAACAGCTGGGAAGAAACTGTCCCTGAATCTGGAGCTGTGTGTTTTCAAACTTCAGTACCTCTTGGCTGGGGAGAGGGAAGAAGAGGGAGTGACTGGGGTGAGACTCACCCTTGATTATGCTGCTGCCCTTGCAGAGATCCATGTTCTTCAAAGATGCTGCCTGACCCACTGAATGACGTTGTCTTTTTTTCTCCATTCATCACTCCCTCTGCAACATTAGTGCCATCACTTTCTGCTTCTTTCCTTAAGTCATTCTTAAAGAGCAGAGGGATGTTGTGCAGGAACTGCTCCAACCGGAATAATGGCGCCAAAACTGGTGGCGCCCGCATTTGTAATATATGCAAAAAGAATTTCACTGTGTAGTTGCTTACGTGACAAATAAAACACGATTGAACTATTGAACATTCAAGTCAAGGTCGAGTTCATTTGCACAAGTCCGGTGAGATACAGGAACAACGGCAATCTTGCCTGCAGCAGCTTCATGGACTCAGACAATGCACAAAAACATAAATTATACATAATCCTGTGCAGAATATACATTTGTTTACTACATCAATTATGCATCGTCGATGTATTATACATAAATTATGCATAAACTACTCATAAACTTGCAAGACATTAGAGGAGTGTGCAAAAAAGCTCCAGCATTTATGCAGAACACAATAAAAAATAAAACTAGTCCCTATTGGTGCAAGAGATGGTCTGTAGTATTCTGCTGCAAACCTAGGATTAGGGTTGTACGCTTGAAATCATTCATCATCTTTTCTGGCAGATGGTATATGTTCCTGCAGAAGCTTGTATATAATGAGTGGAATCACTTCTAATGGTAACATTTCAACATTGTAAACCCACTGTTTAGTTTGAAAAGGGCATGGATCTCTGGGATTTCATTTCAACAGAGACTGCAAAATATTTTTGCACTTTGCTTGAGAACGTGCTTATTATCCTTAACATTTTCTGCCAAATATTGCGCATTCTTGAAGAGATTTTTTTGCACGCATATCGAAGAAATTGCTACAAAATGAAATGCACATTTTTGTCAGTGGTAGTTAAACAAAGATAGCACAGACGTCACGCACAACTGGAGTGTTGAAAACCATTAACATTAGATGATCCACACGAACTTGTGGCCCTGCCCCCTGATTGAAGGTGTTAGCAACTCTTAACGGGTGTCTACCTGGTTACCAGTAAAGTTGTTCTCTTCAAAAGGGAAAGATATGGGTGTGGGAGCAGCATTGATAACATGGCTTTGTCCGTTGCACTGGAGGGGTCCCATCGCAAATGATGGCCTTTTGGAAAGCTGTTGATTAAACCTCAGTAAAGAGCAATGCCTGCTTCAGAAAGTGCCGATGCTGCTTTAATTGTTTCCTGAACGTTGGAGTTGGCAAATTATTTTTACAACAGTACCACACAGTAACAGGCCCCAGGGTCCACAATGTCCATGGCAAACACGATGCCAAGTTAAACTAATCTCCTCTGCCTGAACATGATCCATGTCCTTCCAATCCCTGCAGATCCAAGTGCGTTTCTAACAGTGTGTTCCAGCCATCCACCACTCTGTGTGTAAAATAAACCTTGACCACTGCAACTCTTTCAAATTTTGCTCTTCTCACCCTAAAGCGGAGCCGTCTGGCCTTTGGCATGTTCACCCTGGGAAATAGATTCTGACCGTCTTCCCTATCAATGCCTCCAATGCTCCAGAGAAAACAGTTTAAGTTTTGTCCAACCTCTCCTTATAGAGAATACCCTTCAATCCACACAGTATTTCTGTAACCTCTTCGGCATCCTCTTCAAAGCCTCCGCATCATTTCTGTAATGGAGCGACCAGAACTGCACGTAAAACTTCAAGTGCTGCCTAACCAAAGTCCAAATTTAAGTTTTATGTCCCCCAAGTGCCAGTCGATGGCCTGATGAGTTCTGGTTATGTTCTGCTCCATCCAATGCAATTCTGCCAGGTTCCCCCCAACACCCTTCAACACATGAAGCATTGAATTTGTGGCATTTGAATCTGTGCCCTGCAACAGTGGCTGCTGACTGCTGTGACAAGGTAGCACTTGGCACCAAGTCACTTTCAGAGAATAGTGCAGCACAGAACCAGACCCTCTCAGCCCACCTTGTCTATGCTCACTGTGATGCCTACCTATGCCAATCCCCATTATTTTTACATGTAATGTATGATGAATCACAGAATTTTATGATATAAAGTAGCAGACAGGCATTCAGAAGGTGCAAGTGAAACTTTGGGATGATAAAACATTATCATTGCTCCTACACTGCCAAGCCCCATAACAATTAGTTCCACCTCCAGCCCGTTGCTACGTAGCCAAGCAATTTTCTTTCCTCACTATTTCTCTCATTAAGACCTCTTTCATGTTAGTTTTCTAGGTCTGCATGAAACTTGAGAGTCTTTAAGGTACAACAGAAGTCTTTATTATATTACTCAATGCTGGCAACGTCTAGTCACAATGGCTGCACACACATACAGTCTAGACAGGATAAACTATATACAAAACATCGCCCTTTGTCCTGTGCAGCGCCACCTGCTGCACGGAGGAGCAACGGGTCCTCCCACCCCACACAGTCCATCAAACATCACATTCCCCCTTTCCAGTTTGAATGTCTTCATTTGGCTAGACCTCGCTGCACTCTTTTTCCAGCCTTTTTTGCGTTTTACAACTCTTGCTAAAGGCTCAGAATCAACAAAGTTTTCCTCACTGTTCTCTTTTGAAGAGATATTAGTATTTGCTTTATCTGTATGCTGTTCTTTCTGCACTTGGCTGAAGCTTTTCTCGGCAGTCGTCAGCGCTTTGGATGCAAACGCGATTTGTTCTTCCTTGCCGTTCAGCGCCGTTTGTGAGATTACAGCTCCATGACCAGAGGGCGATGCATCGGCGGCCAGAGAGATCGGCTTCGATGGGTCATAGTGGACCAAACGCGTCTTGTGGGCGAGCATCTGCTTCAACCTGGTGAATGCATGGTCACACTCTTTGGACCAGTGCCATTCGATGTCCTGTTTTCCCAGGTTGTTCAATGGTGCGTACAAAGTCGAAAGTGTCGGTGTGAGCGTGCCATAGTAGTTCACTTTGCCCATGAAGCTTTCAAGCTGCTTCACATTTTCGTGCGTTGGCAATTTCACAGTGGTGTCCACTCTTTCTTCCAATGGCTTCAGACCACTTGCCGAGATCACATGTTCGAGATATGTGTCCTGTTGTCCGATAAATGCGCACTTGTCCATGCGCTACTTCATGCCATAGTTGTTCAGTGTCGTGAGGATCTGTTTTAGGTTCTGCAGGTGTTTTTCCTCTGTCCAGCCGGTGATAATTTTGTCATCCAGGTAGGCAGCTGCGTACGGAATCCCGGCAACCAGATTTTCAACCAGTTTCTGGAAGATGATCGGTGCCGGTGCTGGTCCAAACGACATTCGGTTGTATCTGAACAGTCCCTTGTGTGTGTTGATCACAAGCAGGTTTTTTGTCTCGTCGTCCAGTTCCACTTGGAGATATGCATCGGACATGTCCAATTTCGAGAAGTGCTGGCCTCTTTGTAGCTTGACGAACAGCTCGTCCACTCTTGGTATGGGGTGTTGATCAATGTGCAATTGGGGGTTTACAGTCACTTTGTAGTCACCACAGATGCGCACCTTGCCGCAAGGCTTCTGACCGACTATTATGGGTGTGGCTCAGTCTGAATGGTCCACATGGGTGATATTTCCCATTTCTTCAAGTCGGCAGAGTTCCTTGTTGACGGTGTCCATCCGACTGAACGGAACTGGTCTTGGTTTGAAGAACTTAGGGATGGCATCGTCTCTGAGCATGAGCCGTGCCTTCGTCTTTCTGCAATGTCCGAGTCCAGGTGCGAAAATGGCCGGAAACTGGTCAAGAACCTTCTGCAGGTTGTTCTCACACTTGCTGACCATGTTGCAATCCGGGATAGATGACAATGCCATAGTTGATCCATCATAGATCAAGGCGTTCATGTCAAGCTTGAAAGCATGGATCCAGTCGATGGCGCGCAGGGATGTACCTTCTTTACCAACGACGATCAGCAGCAACATCTGTGTCATACCATTACAGGAAACGGCGACAGTGCATTTGCCTTTCATGGGAATGGGCTGTCGTTCATATCCGACGCTGTTTCGCCGGCCATTTTGTGCAGTTCGTTACTCAGCAGCTCGGCCATCTGAGCACATTGCAGCAAATTCTTCAATAATGCATCTGATTCCTTGAGAATCGCCTGCTGGATGAATGCGTGTCTGCAGCCCATGACCAGCCTATCCTGCAACACATTGTCTTGGCACTTTTCGCAGCATTGAGTTTTAAAATCACATGTCTTTGCCTTGGTGCGAAGTTCGGCAAGAAATTCGGTAATCGATTGTTTTTCCTGTTGCACTGTCCGGTAGAAATCAAAGCGAGCTGCGAGGAAATTTCGACTTTCTTCGAAATGCAGCTGCAAAGCCGTTGTGATTTCAGCATATGAGGCTTCAGTTATACTTCTTCTGTAAGTAAATTTTGAAGCAGTGCAAACGTTTCTGGAGACATTGATGAACACGAGAGCCTTCTTCCTCTGGTCAGTCGTAATTGGTATAGTTTCAAAATAAAACTCAGCACGCATTAAATACGACGACCATCATTCTCGCTCGGGATCGAAACGATCGAACTGCCGGGACATGTTAGTTTGAGTTCTATTGTTTAAAAAAAATTAAAAAATAGGCTCTTATCTGGGTCTTTGGATGCAATCTGAAGTATCCCACTCCTGACACCACTTTTGTATTCTTTTCCTAAGTCTGCACAAAAACTTGAGAGTCTTCAAGGTACAACAGAAGTCTTTATTATATTACTCAATGCTGGCAGCAAGACTAGTAGCAATGGCTGCCCGCATACTGTCTACAGACAGGATAAACTATATACACAACATCTCCCTTTGTCCTGTGCAGTGCCACCTGCTGCATGGGAGGAGCAACGGGTCCTCCTACCCCACACAGTCCACCAAACATCACAGCCTCAATAGAATGAGCAAACACCTCACCTTTAAAAATATAAAGGTAGGCCATCCTGGGCAATTGTTGCACTAGTAATTGTCCCCTATACTTAAGAGGCTGGTTAGATAGTAACACAAGGCACCACAGATGCTGGAACCTTGAGCAAAACACAAAGTGCTGGAGGAGAGAGTGTGCTCCAGATTCAATGTGGGCAGGTGAGACTAGTGTAGATGGGGCATCTTGGTCGGCTTGGGCAAGCTGGGCTGTTTGTATGCTTTATAACTCTATGACTCCCTATTAGCCATGACCATCAGCTACTTAGCCAGCTTTGTACCTATGCAATCAATGACTATTTTGTGCTGTGTGCTTCAACTTTGTGTATAAACCTGTTGCGTCATTTCTGCCATGTTATAGTCCCTTCACTTACCATATCCATAGCCCAGCCCTTCTCTACCCTATTCACAGCCTATAATAAAATGTTCTCTTGGTGAGATGGGTGCTGTGCATTACTCTGGCCATGTGTACATAGTGTCATACAGCGTGGAAACGGGGTAATCGGCCCAACTTTCCCACACTGACCAACCTATCCCATCTACACTAGTCCCACCTGCTTGCATTTGGCTCACATCCCTTTAAACCTGTCCTATCCATGTACCTCTCTAGATGTTTCTTAAATGTTGCAATAGGATCTGCCTCAACTACCTCCTCCGGCAGCTCATTCCATACACCCACCACCCCTTATGTAAAAAAAACAGGTTCCTATTGAATATATATCTTTCTGTACGCAAGAGAAAAATAATCATATCAGATCACAGTTAATAAAGGGCTGGTCCAGAGTTCTAACATTACACTTCAGTGGAATTAAATCCTTTGTTTTTCTGGATTTCTTTTTCCACCTGCGAAGGGTTGTCATTTGTAATTTGAAGACACGAATGCCACATCTGGTGGATGTAAAACCCTTCCTTTAAAACCTGGTTTATCAAAACAAAATCCTGTTATATTCATATAGTATGTAATAGGAAAATGTTGCTGTCTCAGAAGGAATTCCTTGAATTCCTTTTAAGGGCCTGTCCCACTGTGGCGACCTAATTGGCGAGTTTAGAAGAGTTTTCCCTCGACTCATACTCGCAGAATGGTCGACACTAGGTCCTAGGAGGTCTTTGTAACTCTCCTTCATGCTCGAGAGTAGTCCCCGTGTACTCGAGGCCTCAGCTAGGTCGCGGCGTATTTTTCAACATGTTGACAAATGCCCATGAGTAAAAAGAGGTTGCCATGGAAAAAAAATCAATATTTTTTTTACTCGTAGGCTTAGTCGAAGTAGGTCGTAGTAGTTCGGCATGTTATTCGTAGGTAATCGAAGGTAGTCGAAGGTAGTCTTAGATAGTCTTCAACATAGTCGAAGAAGATCTTCAACGTGACACTTTTTCAAACTCTCCTAAACTCTTCTAAACTCGCCAATTAGGTTGCCGCAGTGGCACAGGCCCTTCAGTCTCCTTTTAACCTGTCGCCTTACTCCACCCACTTACTCCACCCACCAATCCAAACCCTTTACCTGCATCAACCCATCACTTGGCAGGCTTTGTTCTGCCACAACCCCTCTTTTCCAGCTATCTCTCCCCAATTACAATCAGGCTGAAGACTGCAGAAGGATCCCTACCCGAAACATTGCCTGACCATTCCCTCCACAGATGCTGCCTGAGCTGCTGAGTTCCTCTAGCACTTTGTGTTTTGATTCCAGCATCTATGGTTCCTTGCGTCACTAACCAGCTTCTTGTTCACTGTAGGTAACAATTACATGCAACAATTGCCCAGGATGGCTTACCTTAATACTTTCGAAGGTCACTAGGCTCGATTCTTAGAGAAAGGCACACTTAGCAGAAAGGCATGTTTTCTGTTCCAAGTCCATCACAGGATTGGGAGCAGAGAGTGTGACTTGTCTCTGTTTCTCTTGCAACATTGAGTAGTTAAAGTGCAGCAAACGCAGTGAATAGTGCTGGGTAGAGACTGGACATAAACCTTGCTGCTTACAATGGTACTTTGTCGATGGTACTTTACTATCACATGTACCAAAGTACAGCGATATTCATTTTTGTATACCACTGAGTACAAGTATCACTATACAAAAGCATTTAGATACATCTTAGATGAGCATCTCAGATACAGTACAGGTGTATAGTAGTAGTACGCTGATACATCATACACAACACCAGTTTTTGGTGCCATTTTCTAGTCTCAGTTGTTGGAAGTGCAGGGTTCTTAGCCTGACCATGGTCCGTTGTCCTGGCGACGTTGCAGGGTCAGACTGGCTAGGCGTAGGTGTGGTATCCTTCACCGCCGTAGGCTGCATCCGGTCCGCGCACTTGGCCTCTTGGAGCGGCGCCCGGTCCAACTGAGCCCCAGGCTGTTGCAGGGCCTCCAGCGGCCCACTCCACCATTGAGGCACCACACTGCCTCTCGCAGCCGGTCTGTCTACTGCAGATTCACAGTGGATTGAAGAGTCAAGAGTCTTTAATTGTTATATTTACCAACAGAACAATTAAATTCTGTACAGCATAACAGGCCTATAAAGAAAATACATGCAGATAATATCTACCACAAAATGGTGACCACAATATTAGTGTAAAAAGTTTGCGGTCATTAGTGTAACAAAAGACATTCCATTGAAGTTCTGATTTCAGGACTTTACCTTTGGTGAAATCTAAAGGGTGATTGTACTTAAATTTAGACAAGGCACTTCAAAAGGGACATGAGGTATAAAAGGAGAACTATGGGAATAAAAACTGGATCAAAGTAAAGATCTTGAAGTCATCTGTAATGCAAAACTTGCCCTGGTCCTATATTCCCACTTCCTTAATAACAGGGATTTCCTGCCTTGGGCGTAACAGTGCGGTTGTTAGTCAATATTACACAGTTGCCTTGGTGCACCGTGTCATTGGGAACAATTGTGGCTCGGGGTGAGGAACTTGATAGCATCTTCAACTGTGGCATTTTGGCAAAAAAGCGGGAACGTTAATATCATCCGTCTGAGTTGGATTTTAACCCTCATCCGCAATGTGAAAATATGTGGTGTGAAGCTACAACTGTTGGGTGTTATCCAACTGGGCGCCTGTGACCTCTCCAGTACAAAGCTGCTCCAGTTACCGTACAATTGCCTTTTGGGTTCACTGGAGATGACGGGATAGTTGTACAAAATCTAACGTTCACACTACACTGTAAATCTAGTAAGGCATTCTGACACATGCACCAGGTGCATTGCTTGGTGAACAGATTTAAGTATTGGGCATGCTGGAAATTTTCAGCAGGTTAGACAGTTGTCATTAAGTCATTCAATGATAATTCAATTCAATGTTACTTTATTGTCATGTGAACTGAGGTGCAGTGAAATTCCTTTTTTGCACAGAGTTCAGTAAAAGTATTACTGTGTGTCAGCTCAAAGTTAGTGAAGAGGAAGTGTAGAGGAATAGTACACTGAAACAATATGCAATGTCGCCATTTTTCATGATTCGGGTTTAAAGTTCTTAACATGGCCATAAAGGCTCGATATTCTGCCGGCGTTGCAGGGTTGGCCTGGCCAAGTGTAATTGTTGGTGTCCTCCACCACTGCTCCGCCACTCAATGCTGCTGCAGGCTGCATGTGATCAGCATGGTCGGCCACTTGGAGCGGTGCCCGGTCCAATCGAGGGCCTCCAGCAGCCCACTTCACCGATGCATCGATCCAGACATATCGACCTGTGAGCCATCGTCCCTCGCCTCACCTGGCCATGGCTCACTCTTCGTGCCCCCGGGATGCCTCCTGCAGCCGACCTCGTAGCATCCAGCACATTATTGAGGGTGCGGGAGGTAGCACCCCAACCCGCTGATAGGCACCTTTGTTTCCCTGCATCTGCTGCCACCGCCATCTGACAATTCATGTAATTTTACAGAAATGAGGGGCAGGATGGACTTCTGCATTTGAAGTTCTGGGACGACGTGTTTGGCAGGGCAGGTAGATGAATAGTTTTATGAGATTGCGTGCTCCATCTGTCAACTACACTGGACTCCCATGTGCTTCCAACATGAGCAGGTTCTCGGTATAATCCTGAATGCACATTTGGAGACCAGGAATGATTGTACACCTTTGACAGTTGGAAGCCTAAAGTCAAAATGTTCAGTCTTTTCTGTTATAAGTATCTATAAGTATCCTCACTGTTGGGAGATTTGTATTATATTGGCTTATAGTTCAAAGACTCATTTGCTTCACCACCTTAGTCTCTATCTGCAAAGGTCTAGCTGTCAATAATCACTATTTTGAGTGGTGGGTCCCCCCCTCCCAACTAAGGAGGAGATACTTCCATCTAATTAAATGGTTTGAACATAGTTAGTTTTAAAATGAAGCACGTCCAATTCTGAGGAATAATTTCTGCAGAGATTACAATTTACAAAGGATTCCCAAACAGAGGTACAATTGTTACAATACTAAAGAACCATGCTAATGAGTTGTGGATGAGCACTTCGTCCATCACAGAGCGAGGCTGAGGGGTGAAATCCCAGTGGTATGAATATTGATTTCTGTAACTTCAAGTAACTTCAAGCATCCCGTATCTCTCCGTCTACCCCCCACCCTAGTCGTCATACTAATCTCACTGTCGCCCTGCTGAGTTTCACTGTTTGCATCTACTCGTTATCATCTTCCCCACAACCAACAATGGACCATTGTGGGCTCCACATTTCCTTGATCATCGTTACTGGCTCCGATTTTGTTCTTCTGCATATCTTTCATTCATTTGTTCTATGTACCTCTTCATATCTCTCATTTCCCTCTCACATTTATACTGTTTTCCTCTGAGTTTACATCATCCTCGTGATGTTTTGCAACTCTATGGATCAGATCAAATGGAGTGACTTCATTGTTCCTTGGGTACGTCGAGAGGATCAAAGTACGATGTTATCACTGCTAGTATTGTTTCTCTTGATCATGTCAAGAGGGTAAGCACGTTATACTGGTTAGAACTTCAACTTAATTAACAAATATCAATCTTGACCCTTGATTATCAATCTTGAACCTTGATCAGTGTTGTAAGCGTCTTTCCCGTTATCAGTTTGGCTGCTGCACAAGAAAGCTGAGGTCAACAATGAGGCTTTTTGGGCCAAGTCAGTGAGTACCAATTTTGAGCTGAGATAGTGAATATCCATCACACATGGAAACAAGCCCTTCAGTCCAACTTGTCCATGCCGACTAAAATGCCGCATCTAAGCTAGTCCCATTTGTCCACGTTTGGCCCATATCGCTCTAATCCTTTATTATCTGGTCTTTGAGAGAGAAAAAGTTTTGTGTCATTGCCTTAAACCATTAACTCTTGTTCTTTCTCTCTGAATTTGCTGACCTGAATAATAACATTTTTTATTCCAGATTTCACTGTTTTGCATCTGAATATAAAAGTCAATTAATATTCAGGCAGATATGTCAACCTAAAGAGATAAGATACATTTAAAAAAATAGTACGAGTGAACCAAATTTATGATCATATTAATTATGCATCATCTGTTTGCTCATACCTAATACCGGTTATAATTTGGCTTCTATCTGAATTTGTTGAGAAGGGCTGGCGTTATAGTCATAGCATCATACAGATGGCTATTTTCTTTTGAGGTGAGGGGGATATCACCTTCAAAAACCAACAAGGCCAACGGCGGCACAGTGGTGCAGGGGTGGAATTGTTGCCTTACAGCGCTTGCAGCACCAGGGACCCGGGTTCGACCCCGACTGCTGGTGCTGTTTTCTCTGAGATGTTCGGTTTCCTCCCACGCTCTAAAGACGTACAGCTTTGTAGGTTAATTGGCTTGGTATGTGTAAAATTGTCCCTAGTGTGTGAAGGATAGTGTTAATGTGTGGGAATCGCTGGTCGGTGCAGAGTTGGTGGACCAAGGGGCCTGTTTCCACACTGTATCTCTAAATTAAACTAAACAAAAATGTACTGCTTATCCCCCAATGCTCTGAGAAGGTAAGGTTCCTTCAGCTATGATGTAACTGAGTGACTAGCCAAGCCGCTTTGGAGAGCTGTTAAAAGCTTACCACATGGTCTCCAGACCGGCAAGGAGGCTACACTTCCTGCTCTGGTTGCACGTGTGAGCTCAATAGAAGGTCATGAACTGTTTAAAACAATTTCAAGTTATTTAATTAATGAATCAAACTTAAATTCCAGAGTGGGATTTGAAATTCGGTCTTTAAATTGTTGGGTCAGATCTCTTGGATGACTAGTCCAAGGATGTAGCTCCTGCCCCACCACCATAGTGCACAGTAAAAGGAGGAATGGCATTAATTTCACTGATGTTATCCTGTGAGATTTAATAATCTACATTTGCTGCCTTTAATCAGCTGTTTATTTATTGAAGGGTGAAGTTTTATAGTGAACTTCTGACTTTATTAAATGAAGGAAAGCAACATTTCATTATGACTTGGTCTCTGCTTATAAGTGGGTCCTCCATTGCACTTGAGAGTAGCAAAATATGAAATATTTAGATTCCTATTTACTGCCCCAAGGAATTTTACTGGACAATAGAACTTATTTTGGCGAGACAGGTCAGTTGAGTAAAAATAAATTCTTTATTTAAAACGGTAAACGTTCTGGGTCAGCCAAATAACACAAAACCCCTTCTACACGGGGGGAACTTGAATAACTCAAAGATCCTATAGGATCTTTGGAATAACTGACGATCCAAAAACCCGCGAAAACGCACCCGCGACCACATGCCCGTGCCAGCCAATAACGAGAGTTCGTGTTGCCCCAAGCCACCACTAGGTGCCGCTACAATATAGCATTTTGTACAGTACAGCATTGGAACAGGCCCTTCAGCGCACACTGTCCATGCCAAACATGATGCTTAGTTAAACTAAACCATTCTGCCTGCACATGGTCCATGTGCCACAATCTGCCAGTTATTAACTGATTGATAAATTGCCAGTTTTATTTCCCAATAAAATATTAACTGGGAGGAAATGAGCCAAATGCAGCAGATGCGTGTGACAAAGTCCTGGAAAGCATCAGAATCCCTAGTTACCAATGCAGCTGTAACATCCAGAGCTGAAATGGGAATAACATAAAAATCCCAATGCTTTAATATTGTTCCATATAAGAATGTTGCACTGGATAGCGGGGCTGCTTGTAAGGGTGATGTTATTGTTTGCTGACATTGTAATTCATTCTCTGTGTTTCTGATTTTTAAATCTAAACAAAGGAGTTTGTCATCTTCTGTCTTAATTAAATGTCACACTTACTTTCAGATAATAAATGTTTCCAGATGGGGCATAACTATTGATACAAATGTACTTTGTTAAAAGAAATGTTTAACAAAATAAATCAAATAACTATTTTTGCTGTTTGGATGAATGTGTATTTTAATAACTATAGAACAATTATTAACATTCACATTCAGCCAAGCAGCAAAATGTTTTTATTTTGTTTCCTTTTTTCGCTGTTCTCAAGATTTAGATTCAGTCTAGGACCTAATCAATCATTCCCCTGTTGTCTTTTATAGTTGCCCCAGTTTGTATTCACAGTGTTGGGCTTAAAGTTTCCGTATTTATGACCAGGGAGCTTCCTGATAGCCTGTTGTTCTCTGAAGTGTGCGTTCACTGAAGTTTCTGTTTATTGCCAGTCAGTTTGGGTAGGAAAGATTGTTATTAACATCAGGCATGTATCCAAAGATTGTGAAACATTTTTAGAAAAACCTGTCATTCTAATCACCACCGCGTGAACATTTTCCCTTCACATTCGAGGCTTAAAAGCATTACGATCCTGGATTCTTGGCTTTGTAATAAAATAGCCTTTGAATATATGATAGTGCAGGTAGGTGGTCTGTCCCAGGGGAGTGAAGGGATTAGTTTTTTCCCTGCAATCTGCAGGCATCAGCAACATCTTGCCTTAATCAACTCCTGAAATTTGTTTTGCCAAAGAATGCTCTATTGTTGATGTCGGTGATTTTCTCCGGAGTCCAATCCGTCAAACAAGTCAAAGAGGAAAATACTCTTTGAAACACAATCAACCTTACTTCTGGCTGGGCCACTTGGAGTGAAGTGATTATCGAGCTTGAAAGTACACTTAGCAGAGAAACACAATCAAAGGCCGTTCCTCAATAGAACTGTTCACAAAATTAAGAGAAAAACTCTTTATTAGGCGAAGAGCTTATGTTCTAAATGAAAGTTTTCAAATGTTCTCTTTGTTTAATCAAGAAAACCAATGAACCGTCAGAATCGTAAGAATTCACAGATCTTGTATTTCTAAGTCATTTTAAAATAATACATGGCATTACCTTTTGTATAGGAAGGAACTGCAGATGCTGGTTTAAATCGAAGATAGACATAAAATGCTGGAGTAACTCAGCGGGATAAGTAGCATCTCTGGAGAGAAGGAATGGGTGACATTTTGAGTCGAGACCCTTCTTACTTTTTGTATCCTGTTTATCATATTAAAGCAGTTGAATGGGTTAATATTTATGGGCAGTTTCTTCTCCAATTCAAGTATCCAGTTCTTCCCTATTTTATGTTCAAATATATCTTCTATTTTTTGGAATTAATATCAGACTACACTGTTCTATGTTCAATTGAAAGGGCTCGTGTAAATAGCTCGATTGTAATCATGTATTGTCTTTCCGCTGACTGGATAGCACGCAACAAGAGCTTTTCACTGTGCAAGTGACAAAAAACTAAACAAAAGCAATTTATTCTGAAAGGGCCTGTCCCACTTAGGCGACCTTATTTGCGAGTTCAGGAGACTCTGCGCTTGCCACAAGCTCGCCACATGGTCGCCACAAGCTCGCCACATGGTCGCCACATGTTCGTAGGTGGTCTCTGGTGAGTCTCCTTCATGTTGAAAATGTTTCCGCGACCAGAAATTGGTCGCAATGGAGAAAATCGATACTTTTGAAGTCATAGTGCAGTGGTGGTGGGGTCGCCATGTTGCTGTAGGTCATCGAGGCAGGCGTAGGAAATGTCCTTTGCTGACCAGGCTTTTTAATTGGCTCATTGGGGGGAAAAAAACGTAAGCACGAGTTTCAAAACCAAGGAAAACTGACCGGTAATGTTAAATGCCCGCTAAACTTCACAGCTGTGTATCTCTGGGCTTATTAAAAGTGTCTGGTCCCCCCTCCCCCTTCTCCCCCCCCATTCTTTAAATTCTCCCAGCCCCCCCATTCTCCCCCTCCCCCCATTCTCTCCCCCCACCCCCCCCCCCCCCCCCCCCCCCCCCCCCCCCATTCTCCCCCCCCCAGTCTCCCCCCCCATTTCTCTCCCCCCCTTTCCCCTCCCCCCCCCCCCCTTTCTCCCCCCCTTCTCCCCCCCCCCTTTCCCCCCCCCCATTCTCCCCCCCCCCCCCCCCTTTCTCCCCCCCCTCTCCCCCCCCGTTCTTCACCCCCAATTCTTCACCCCCTTTCTCCCCCCTTTCCCCCCCCCCCTCCCCCCCCCCCCCCCTTTCCTCTCCCCCCCCTTTCTCCCCCCCCGTTCTTCACCCCCCTTCTCTCTTCCCCCCTTTCTCCCCCCCCTTTCTCCCCCCCCCCTTTCTCCCCCCTTTTTCTCTTCCCCCCTTTCTCTTCCCCCCCTTTCTCCTCCACCCCCACCCTTTCTCCCCCCCTTTCTCCCCCCCCCTCTTTTAAAGGGCTTACCATACACTGTGCTAGCCGCCTTTAACCTTCCTGTTCATCGTGGGTATCACCTTGGCTTTGCACTGTGTCAATTTCAGACAGCGCTCCCCCGCTTTCCCTGGCCCCTGCCTTTGCGATGTGTTTGTGTGCTCCACGCTGACAGTCGTTCCAGCTCGCAGTTTTTCAGGCGAGTGCCCCCGAGCTTGAAGGTCGCAGACGGTCCGCTGACAAGTCGTGTAAGTTGGGACAGGCCCATTAGGCTTACAAAATGCAGCATTATTTATCTGCAAATTGCTGGGTGGTTTTGAATGGCTGCACATGGGCAGTGAACTGTACAAGACCGGACTTAAAATGTAATATTTTCCATACATTTCCTGAAAGTGCCTCTGCCTCGAACAGTTGTTACTGTCCCTTGTAGAAATGAACTAAAAACAGAAATAGTTCTTTCAATAGAACATACAGTAGAACTATATACAGGGCTGCACAGTGGCACAGCTATAGAGTTGCTGCCTTACAGCACCAGAGACCCTGGTTGGATCCAGACTACGGATGCTGACTGCGCGGAGTTAGCAGGTTAATTGGCTTCTGTAAATTTTCCCTAGTGAGCAGGATAGAACGAGTGATTGTTGGTTAATATTGACTCGGTGGGCCGAAGGGTGAGTTTCCATACTACATCACTAAACTAAACTCTACAGCACAAGGGCAGGCCCTTCAGTCCATGATGTCTGTGCTGAACAGGATGATAAATTAAACTGATCCCTTCCGCCTGCACGTGATCTATATCCATCCATTTCCTGTATATTCATATGATTACCTAAATGTCTTTTGAACTCCACTGTGGTACCTGCTTCTACCAGTACCTCTGGCAGCATGTTCCAGGCACCCTCCGTTTAATGCTATTAGGCATTTCCACCCTGGGGAAAGAAAGTTCTGACTCTCTATTACGCCTCTGATAATTTTATGAACTTATCTCCGATTTCCTCTCAGCCTCTGATGCCTCATAGAAAATCCACTGCAGCAATTATGCAATCTGATAGTGTTCAACTAATAGCTTCATTCTGCTTGGGAATGCCAATGAGAGACCATGTGAAGAGAAGTCGACCAATGTTCTCAACTACAGTAAATGAACCAAAGACCGGACAGTTATTTTAGTACGTTCTGCTAAGTAATTCTTTAAACATGAAATGGTTTTAATGTTTTCACAAAGACTTGAAATAACTGCAGAAGATTTCTTGCAGGCAGGCTATAATGTAGGAATCTATAATATGTGCAGGCAGGATATACCGAATTTGTTAAGTTTTCTCATCTCTAATGTTCCAGGATATGTTGCCACTGTTAGCATTTTATTGCCTAATCCCTCATTGCTTTAACTGAGTGGTTTGCTGGAATTCTTCAAATATTACAACTTGGAGCCACATAAATGTCAGAATAGTTTAGGAGCTTGCATTTATTTCTCTGTTGGACATTAGCAAACCTGTGCGTTTTTAACACAATCCAGTAGTTTAATGCTAATAACTAATGACGCCGGCTTTTAAATTCCAGATTTGTTTAATTAACCAAACTTAAATTCCCCAGCTGCAATTATTGGATTTAAAATCTTGTTTAGAAACTTATCCCATTACTGGCACCGAGATACAGCAGCACGCTGTTGTCCTTTGCCAAATTTGGATCCATTAAACTGAAGGATACTAACTTATGAAGAGGAATATTTAGCTTCTACTCTATAATGCAGGGAATTTCTAAACCTCCTCTCTGTTTAATCAGTCCTAGACTGTGGGTTATTCATGCCGTAATGTAACTATGCAGCAATTTGAAAGTAGTTTAGTTTAGTTTATTGTCATGTGTACCGAGTTGCGTTTATCCATTTATAGCATATAGATACATGATAAGGAAATAATGAATAAGGGAATAAGTAATATCAATGTAATATGATATCTAAGAGGTTTTACAAATGTATGCTAGTCTTTTAGTCTTGTATTAACCATATCTTAATACCCTTTAAAATAATTTATTTAAATAGAGAGCTACAGATTACATCAAATGAGTCCCTTCATACTGCTGAAGAAAATATCAGTAAGTAAAACTGTCACCTTAATTTTTCTCAGATTTTGAAAATATTTTTGCACAAGCTCTGGAACTCATCAAAATAATCTACAGAAACCCTGAACGCCTCTAAATA
Organism: Leucoraja erinaceus; assembly: GCF_028641065.1. Classification (NCBI taxonomy): domain Eukaryota; kingdom Metazoa; phylum Chordata; class Chondrichthyes; order Rajiformes; family Rajidae; genus Leucoraja; species Leucoraja erinaceus. Next base: position 7,535,699 of record NC_073407.1, read on the forward strand.
AATTGGTGATAATTGGTTAATGGTGTGTCAAAATATTCTTTCTCATTTAGTAACTTTCTGAAAAGTGAGACTGGATTGATTGAAAGATCCAGCATAGAAACACGTCCTTTAGTCTGTTGAGTCCACACTGACCTGTTCACACGAGTTCTATGTTATCCTACTTTTGCATTCATTCCCTACACACTCGGAGCAATTTACAGAGGCCGTTTCATTGACACATCCGCACACACTTGGGATTTGAGAGGAAAGGACCCGGAGGATACTCAGTAAAAGCATAAGGTATGCTTGCCTTCATTGGTCAGGGCACTGAGTATAAGAGTCAGAAAGTCATGATGCATCTCTATAGGAGTTTGGTTTGGCTGCATTTGGAGTACGGAGTGTAGTTCCGGTCGCCCCATTACAGGAAGGATGTGAAGGCTTTGGAAAGGATGCTGAGGAGGTTTATGCCTGGAGAATGATGCCTGGATTAGAGAATTGCTAGCTGCAGGGAGAGTTTGGACAGGCTTGGATTGTTTCCCGTGGAACACCCGAGGTTGTGGGAAGGCCTGAGAGAACTATACATAATTATGAGAGGCATAGACATGGTAGACGGTCAGAACCTATTTCCCAGGATAGAAAAAAATCACACACTAAGGTTTAAGGTGAGAGGGGTAAAGTTTAAAGTAGTAATGTGGGGCAAGTTTTTTTTTCCACAGAGATTGGTGAGTGCCTGCAATGCACTGCTGAGGGTGGGGATAGGGACAGGTATGATTGTCATTTTAGAGACTTTTGGATAGGCACATGGAAATGCAGTGAATGGAGGTATATGGATTATGTGCAGGCAGAGGAGGATTGGTCTTAGGGTGAGGTGGAATATTAGACTGTTGGTCATCTTTGAGATTTTGTTTATGGGCATGAAGAGAGGAAAGAAAAGTTCTATTGGACATCCTCATATGAAAAAAAGTTATTATTAGTTGGCATTCATACAATATCACTTTGTGCATTGACAAAGCAAGCCTTTGTAATTAAAGTACAACTTTTGCCACAATATTAACTGCTGATAGAGACACAAAGGAACTGTAAATGCTGGAATTGTGAACAAAACACAAAGTGCTGTATGAACTCAACAGGTCAGGCAGCATCTGTGGAGGGAATGGACAGATGCTGTTTTGGGTTGGGACCCATCTTCATTCAAGTGGAGGGGAGAAAGCTGGAAGAGAGATGGGGTTGGGGCAATACCGGGCAAGTGATAGGTGGATACAGGTGAGGGGAATTTAATTGGCAGCCTCCGGCCTGTGTGAGCTGGGTCCCTTAAAAGTCTCAAGGTGAAATGGAGATAAAAGGGTGTCAGATAAGGAGAGGAAAGGATAAGTGAAATATAAAGCTGGAGGGACGGATGTGGATAGAAAGGGATTACTGATAACTTTCTCCATTGACCAAGGCCCAAAATGTCTGTGGTGAAGTCTCGATGTAACTTGTGACTTGTGTTACATATAATCTATGTCACTTATTGATACTAAATCAATCTTCTTCCTAAAATGACAACTATATCAGGTTGCTCCTTGCTATTAACTTTGCCCCTATATACACCAAACAGCATGTATATCAAACAGAATAAAAAATCTAAAATGCTTGTAAAAATGAATACATTCTTAAATTATTTAAGACGGCATTGATTGAAGTTTTAGCATGAATTTAAATTTGCTCAGATTACACTGGTAACAGGGACTGTTCTTGGTGAGAGGACAATATTGTGTCTGAGCTTCTGCAGTCCAACTTGGGTACATTGAACTGAACCAGGGTCAGCAGCACAGCACAAGCCAACTTGAATTTCTGATTCAAAGATCCAATATAAGAATGAGATCAGTGGCGAGGAATTATTGTGCATTCCCAAGGGACCTCGTTCACAAAACCGTAAGAGTTGTGGGTTGATGGGTGCTTCAGTCAGACAGATGTCATTTATTTTAGCAATATGTAATATAATAGTTCCCACACTTGGCACGCTTACTAAACATAACTAAACCTCTGAAGCACAAATGAAATCACAATTTATATTACATCATGTACTTAGCTCATGCATCAGAAGGCAAATTTCTGCTCCATTTAATATATATACTGAAGCGAATCTCACCGGAAAGTGCCCGAACTAATTTCCCACGACACGTGACGTCAGCTGCAATGGGAATATTCACATCAAAACGTGGACATGCTGATTTTGTTTGCATTTTATGCATGAAAGTGGGCATAACTATATCAGATGCACACATTTTTTCCCAATTGTTTGTGAATATAGAACAAGGGTGTCAAATCACAGGATAAAGGGCACGGTGTTTAGTACTGAGGTCGGGAGGAATTCCTTTGCTCTGTAATTTATGGATCCTTGGAATTCCCTCCTCATAAGATTGTGGATAAATACGTTAAAGATTGAACTCAGATTTTGGGAATGGGGAAGGGGGGGGAGGGGTAAATCAATGGATTTGGGAACAGCCTGTGGAAGTGGAGTTGAGAAAGAAGGACAACCATGGTGTTTCAAAAAGCGGAATAGACTCCAAGGGCTCCCTGCCCCACTCCTGGTCTTTTTTGGGATTCTTATGCTTTTCAGAATATAGATTGAATACAGATCTGTATAAGTTCCTGTTCATCTCTTCACATCGGGCAATAAATGAGTGAAATCATGAAGAATGTGCCTGGATTGCAGCAAATACTTCTCCCTCAGGGTTATGTTTATTGAACAAAATCTGAGAAGACATACACTATTAATAGTGAGCTAATGGACCAGGAGAGAGATCTAATCCCAAAGTCGTTTCACTCCCCTACTCACCCCTCCACCCACTCCCCCAGTGTAACTAGCTTTCAATTGGGGTGGGAGATTGTAATTTTCACGTGGTCCACCCTGTTTCAATGAATGCGATCAACCTGGTGTGCACAATCAAATAAGATCAAATAGAACAAGTTGTCCCACAACTTTAGGCTGTGCATGCCATACGCAAGAAGAAGAAGACTAGCTTTCAATCAGTGATATTGTGATGGTAGATGCTGGTATCTCACTTCTGCCTTGTACATTAATGGAATAATCATAATCATAATCGTACTTTATTAGCCAAGTATGTTTTGCAACAAACGAGGAATTTGATTTGCCATACCAATAAAAAGCAACAAAACACACAAAATACATTTTAACATAAACATCCATCACAGTGACTCCTCCACATTCCTCACTGTGATGGAAGGTGAAAAAGGAGTTCAATCTCTTCCCTTCTTTGTTCTACCGCGCTCAGGCCCTCCGCGTCAGGGCATTCAAGCTCCCGCATCAAGGAATGTCGGCTCCCCTGCACCAGGCGATCGGACCCTGGGTTGGGGCTGGTCGAACCTCTTGCGACTTTGGAGTTTCCCGACATCAGTCTCTATCCAAGACTGCGAGCTCCTTGATGGTGAAATCCACAGGCCGCAGTTGGAGCGTCGATCCCAGGCAAGGGATCGCAGGCTCCGCTGGTAAGTCCATGGCCCCGTGGTGGGGCTCAAAGTCAGTCTTTCTGCTGATTGGTTAGCACGCAACAAAAGTTTTTCACTGTACCTCGGTACACCTGACAATAAACTAAAGTAAACTAACAGAAAGTGAAAAACAATTATGTTTTGCGGGCTTCAATGTATCTTGCATTGAGGATCAGTTAGTTTCAGGCTTCAGGGCCATTACTTTTCTGTTGCACTATTATTTGATTTTTGTGGCTCCACATTTGACCAGTTGTTTCTGGGGTTATGACATTTCACATTTTTGAAGTGTTTTGTGCAAACCCAGCTGTCACTGTTGCAGTCAAGTAGCTGTACCTGTTTAAACTCCACAGCCAGACAGAACACTTTGTTACTTTGGCCGTCTTCTGTAAGCGGCGACTCATTGCATACTTCGTGTATGGTATGCAAAAACAAAGAATTTCACTGTGTCATGTCACGTGATAAGAAAGTATCGTTCAAGTTGTACCTACTTGCATCTATTATAATTGTTCTACTCTTTTAAATCTCAATCCTAAAACTGCCAGAATTATTAGCAATGTTTTATCTACACCTCTGCATTCTAATGTTTTTGTTCTCTTTTGTACTAGTTTATATACTCATGCATCCAATCAATATCAATCTGTCTGAATTGGTATTGGTATAGTACACATAACAACGTTTATTGTGGGAAGGAACTGCAGGGGCTGGTTTAAACCAAAGATTGACACAATATGCTAGAGTAACTCAGCGGGACAGGCAGCATCTCTGGATAGAAGGAATGGTGATATATCAGGTCAAGACCCTTTTTCAGACTGCTTGTAAAACAAGGTTTAACACTATATCACTATACACTAAAGCATTTTATTACAATTCTGTAAACAGACAAACAATACATCATCTCACATGTCCTGTCTGAGATTTTCCCAGCTCTACAATCATCTAAGTCCAGCCACTAGATAATTCCCACATATAATTCTTCCATCACTGGGGGCTGGGCTGCCAAGGTCTTAAGCTCTGAACTTCTACACAAAATAAGTCTACTTCATAAGATTTCTTTCATCATTTAAAATGGTTGTTAAATCCTTCTTCCTTCACCAAATGGTCACCTAATGTGACCTGCCGTCAGATTTGTGCTCATGTGAACTGCTTTGGGATGGCTCACCATCTCAAAGTTATCATAAAAATGGAAGCTATTATTCACAGTAGGCAAAGATTGATTCTTACACATACAAAAGTGAATCCTTGAACTTGGGCCAAGTTGAGTGAATCCTGTGATGGTTCCACTGTGTTAATAAACTGCATTATGCTTTGAAAAGCACATACCAAGCAGAAATGCCAGCCAGGAAACTTGCCTTCTGTGGAAATGCCATGGGAAATTTTTCAACAATACACTTCCTATGGTTTCAGCTTTTTTTTTTAAACCCTAGCCCAATATGTTAAGGAACTATGCCATTACTTTTCATTGAAATATGTTTTTTGCTTTTCAACACCCTCAGTTGGATAAGAAGGCTGGCAAATTGCTGATTATAACTTTGGAAATTTGAGATCCATGTATTTATTCAATCAATTTTACACATATCTCACATCACGTTCTGCATGTACATCTTATGCATAACACCATTCAACCTTAATTCAATAGAGAGAAAAAGTAATATTCCAATCCAGACCAGAAATAGATGGTTTTAAATATTAGCTGTGAAAGTCTGCATTAGATCTTTTATCACAAACTATATAAACCACCTGAAATGAGACCGCTCACAACCTTAATTATAATCGTCTGATCATTAGCCAAGGTCTCTAATTTAATTGGAGTTAACAAAATACAGGTGGTGGCCATTTAACCTATCAACCCAGTAATAAATTATCCAATCAATGATGCTTCTTCATTGGCCAATATATTAAATCTGTCATCCTCGGGAGTTGGTGATGTAGGGTTGGCAAACATTCTGGGTAACGATATTATGCTGCAAGGCATTTTTCTTTTTTTAATTTACTGGTTTTCAGATGTTGTGGTTTAATACATGTCCATTGTTGCAGGTGAGTGTGAAAGAAAACAAATTAGTTTAAAGGGGTTCCAGTAAGTTTAAGGGAGCTCAGCCCTGGTAAGTTTAATGAGTTAAACTTATAGAATGTAATCTATTTAGCACCTTTAACAAACATTGTGAAGTGCTGATGTTTTTTAAACAATGACATTTGTTTTAAGTGTAATTATTGTTGATGTGTAGGAAATGATGTAGCCAAACCCAGCACAAAATGTTCCCACAATCTACTATATAACCAGTTCATTTATCTCCAATGGTGTTGACATGAAATCATGCAGAATTGTCTATTCTTTCTTAATATGATGCTTTGGAATCTTGCTTTTTTTCAAGAGAGCAGATGGTGTCTTGGGCTTTACTTGTCTAAAACCAGATTCTCTGACAGGGCACCACTACCTTGGGACTGTGTTGTATTGTCACTGTTGAACTTTGCACCAAAATCTCTAGAGTGGGAGATTAACCCACGATTTTCTGAGACAGCTGCTTGCTAGAGTGTGATTAAAGGGCCTGTTGTAGCAACGCCTGCTAGCGCACGCAGATATCAAACCCGGCGTTCGGAAGCCGCAGTCACGTGACTCGGGAGGGGCTGTCGTTTTCGCGCGGTTTTTCCCTTGCGCGCGTTAGTTCAGCGCTGACCACTGATGTGAGCAGACGTGTCTGATTAACTTGAGCTTTCGAATAAAGTTTTGTTGAAAACTCCAGTAATCGTTTCTCAGACTGCTAAACTGTCCCACTTGGCCGTCTTTTACAAGACAGGCCAGTAGTGACTGTAGCGTGCGTCATCACACGTCTTCATGCGTCGCCACAACCATCTGGAGCACGTGACGTCAATTGAATACACAGTTTATTATATTTATCCAGTTTATGATATTTATGGTGATTTTCTAAAATGTTCCAGTTTCTTGAGTGGTGCTGGCAATTGGAAAATTGCAGATGTAATGCCCCTATTCAAAAAAAAAAAGAGGCGAATCAAAAGTAGCAAGCTGCAGACCAAATTCATCTGTAGGAAGGAACTGCAGATGCTGGTTTAAATTGAAGATAGACAAAATGCAGGAGTAATTCGGCGGGACCAGGCAGCATCTCTGGAGAGAAGGAATGGTTGATGTTTCGGGTCGAGACTCTTCTTTAGTCTGAAGAAGGGTCTCCACCCGAAACGTCACCCATTGCTTCTCTCCAGAGAAGCTGCCGGTCCCGCTGAGTTATTCCAGCATTTTGTATCACTTAGGTAGACAACAATGCTGGAGAAACTCAGCAGATGAAGCAGCATCAATGGAGCAAAGGAAATGGGCAATGTTTTGGGCTGAAACCTTCTTTTGTATCACTTACCTGGTTTGCCCTTCCATTTCTACTAACTGCACTTCTTCTCATGGCATTCGTTCATCCAGCTGTAAGAGATACAATATTTGTCTTTTTAACCTCTTCCTTACCCACAATCTAGGGACCCAAACAGTCATTGCAAGTGAAGCATCAATTCACTTTTACACTCTCCAGTTTAGTATATTTTGGTGTTCACCATGTGGTTTTCTCTACGAAACTCTGCAAATTTTAAAATTGCATGCGCTTGCATCCATGGCGCGTAAAAAGCGGGCCGACTGCGTAGGGGCGGCGCGTGGCGGTGCATGTTTACATATGGTGATGTAATCATGTGTCACCATGCATTACACGTATGAGGTCAGGACGCCAGCGTGCGACCGCAATATGCCCGCGTGCATACGCGATGCTTCAGCCGGAGGCGCGCAAAGATTTTGTGCCCTACAAAATCCTGGAATACCGCGCGATACCGCGCACAACTCCATACCCCTCCATGCGACCATCCCGCGCGGCCCACGTTACCCGTGCATCTCAACGCGACGACGAGGTCGTGTAAATGGCGCACAAATGACGGCCAAGTGGGGCAGACCCTTAAGTAGCCAGGTTGAAATCTATATAGTTATGAATTTCCTATTTAAAAAAAAAAACAAACAAGTGTCTGTCTATCAAAGGCAGACACACAATGTTGGAGTAACTCAGTGGGACAGGCAGCATCTCTGGAGAGAAGGAATGGTGATGTTTTGGGTCGAGATCCTTCTTCAGACTGACTTCATCTTCTCTCCAGAGATGCTGCCTGTGTAGCTGAATAACTCCAGCATTTTGTGTCTACCTCTGATTTAAACCAGCATTTGCAGTTCTTTCCTACACATGTCTGCCGATCAAGTTTAGTGTATTTTGTCTTTGGTAATTAAACACACATACCTTGTATATAGTAAATCTAGTGCTATAGTTATCCCCCTAAACAATTTTTATCTGGAGTTTCCAAATAAAATGCTGCTCAAGTATCAGGTGAGTGGCATGATGGAATAGCCGAGCTGTATGTATTGGTGAATCTAAAATAATACCCTAGTCAGCGATTGGATGAAGAAACATTTTCTGAAAACATGTTCTTATTTCTATGTTTAAAATGTAGAAGAGGGAAATCTATTTACTTGCAAACGTTAGGGAGAAATGGCTCAAAACACAACAGTCTCTTCCATAAATATTCTGCATTGCTTATCTTTAGTTGCAATGAACAGTTTACTGGAGAAGATCCATGTTAATCCAAGCTTGTCACAGTACTTAAAGACATTTGTTGTTTGTCTACTATCACAAACACACGGTATTCAAACTGTTGCTCGAGCACTTCACAGCAGAGACTTCTGGCACAGGGATTGGAATCTGATACCATCGCTAAACAAGTTTCTTGTTGCAAATCCCACTTGGCTTCAGTCTACTGCTTTACCAAGAGTTGCAGCATTAGAAGCTGCCCCTTCAGCCCACTGAGCCTCCGCGAACATCAATCACCCATTTACATTAGTCCTATTATTATTATTATTCTCATATCCTTCTCGCCTACCACTCACCTGCACCAGGGAAAATGAGGGTAACAATAGTGGAACAACTAGTGCAACAATTTAACCGACTGGTTCTCAAATCTTTGGGATCTGGGAGGAAATTGGGCGCCATCGAGGGAAACCCAGTTGGTTGCAGGGTGAACATGCAAACTCCACACAGACAGTAGCCAAGTTAGGAATTGAACCCATGTTTCTGATACCACGATGAAGTGACTTGAAATGAAGGAAATGCATGTGAAGGCTTCAACGTTTTCCACTCTTAGAACTGAATTTTCCAATTTTGCGTAACCCAAAACCCTGGTCTCTCACACTGCCACGTGCATGGACACACGCACACACCATCACTCATCTGCCCACCTAATCTATTTACTTAATTTGTTCATCTGCCCCATTACCTTTTTTTTCTTCTTTTTTTTTCCTCTCCTCGACTAGTTCCACTGGTTTTGCCCATGACCTAAAAGCCTATGCTCCATACACCCCTCTCCATTTGGTTCCATTCTTCCCTTGACCTGAGATGTTGACTTGCATCTCTTGTATCCCCAGTTGTGGCTTGAACAACGATGTTCTACCAGCATTCTGTCTTGTTCTAGATTTCAGCATCTCTAGCCTCATTTTTCTTTTATCACCTACAGTCCCTGTCTCACAACCCTTGCTTGTAGTTGTGTGCACTGGCAATCTTTCCTTTTCCCTCACTTTCCAAATGTAGGGTCTCCATCTGAAATGTCTGCACACACCTTTATCCTCCACAGATATTACTTGACCCACTGATTTTTGGCGGCATTTTAGTTTGAGTCTGTATTTGATAACATTTCAGGTTGAAAACCGTTCATCAATAGTGAGGTTTGTCCAAGTAACAGAGTGTGACGGTGTAATAAAGAGAATGTGATTAATAGGACAAAATGATGGACAACTATTGAATGGACATTTAATCTCCTTGGTTGGGGTAAAGTGATACTAATTTTGTGCAGTCTGGATGATGTTGTGTAATGTGTTGTACTAGGATGTTCTGAGCAGGCAAGAATATAGAAATGAAAAAAAGCAGATGAGTGGCATATCCAAAGGTTCAGTCCTGATACAAATGGAAACTGAAGCTGGAGACATTAGTATTGAGTCCCGCAGGCTGCAACATGCCCAGGCAAAAATTAAGGGGCTGTCTTTGAGTTTATATTGGACCTTGTTTTAATAGTGCAAGATGACTGCAGACAAATCCGAGTGGGATGGTGAATTTAAGTAACAGGCAACTGAAAGCTCTGGATCGCTCCTGCAATTTGCAATAAAGCTCGGGACTAGATACTGCAGTTCTCCTGGAATGCTTGGGACTGGGAGGACAGTTCTGTCAGAGCATTGAGTGGTGGGAGTATGTGGCCTCTTGGACAAATGGCCAAAAACTCTGGACATCAAATAAGTCTGTGTTGTTGAGATCAGGGTCTCCATCATGGATCTGGATTTTGAGGGGGCACGAGATCAGAATGTGGGTCACCATGACCAGAAATGAGATTGGGAATTGGTATCTGGTTCTCGGAGGGAAGCACTTTGTGAGGATGAAGGATCAAATATGTGGGAATAATTTACCGGGACCCTAACCAATTGTTCAATATTTAAAACCAGCTGTCCTGGATGTGGCTAATAATGTTTACTCCTGTGACAACTTGTTTTAATTTCTCCACAAAGCCCCAATAGTCTTGCATTTTGAACGATGTTACCTTGTACAACTGATGGAAAATTACATGTGCCACCTGGTAATAAATTTTCCTCCAACTAATGGCCAATAAAATTTCTGTGGTGAGATGAAATTACCTGGAAAGGGTCATAATTGTTTACTTGGGGTAAATTAAATACCCATTTGTGCATTGTTGACGAAACGTACCTGTTCAAATATTTAGTGCTTTCATTATTACATATGTCAGATAGTGCAAGAGTCATACAGAATGGAAGCAGGCCCTTTGGCTCAACATGACCATGCTGACCAAGATACTGCTTGGCCCTATTATCCCTTTCAACCTATCAAAGTACCAATCCAAGTTTTTTCAAGTGCTCTTACAGTAGTTGCCTCAACCATGTCCACAATCAGCTCATTCAATGTACCCACAATCCTCTGAGTGAAAAAATTGCCCCTCTGATTCTTCTTAAATCTTTCCCCTTGCACGTTAAACCTACGATCTAGGGAACATTAATGTAAGAGGGACAAGGGTTACCCCTACCCTGGGTAAGACTCATTCATCCTAACTATTCATCATGATTTTTATATACCTCTATAAGATCACCCCTCAGCCTCGTGAGCTCCAAGGAATAAAGTCAATGTTTCAATTGTACTTTATTATCACGTGTACCCAAGCAGAGTGATTTTTTTTTTCTTTCATTTCTGTGACAATACTACTATACATTAGGCACAATCATATGAAGCATAAGAGTGTAAAGATATGCCACACTGTGGTTGCCATGTTTTAGGCACCATCTTGTACCCTTCAAGTGCATTTTTTATGTGTGGTCTTAATTTGGCCATAAAGAAAGGCCTGTTGGCCCAGCAGTGGCACTGGGTCAGTGGTGCAGAGGTCGGCCTAGTCAGGCGATGTGCTGATTTCCTCTACCACTGCTCCACCACTCTGTGCCACTGCAGGTCGCATCTGATCTGCGTGCTCGGCCACTTGGAGTGCCGTGTCATCTAATGGAGCTCCAGGCTGCTGCAGGGCCTCCAGCTTCGGGCCACCGACTCTGCCAACTCAACCAGTCTGACGCCTACTTGACATTGACCCATGAATGTGCCATCTTCTGCCTCCAGCCATCGCTCAGCCTCTGTGCACTGGGGTGTCTCCCACAGCCCACGCTGAGCGCTTCCAGCAACACGTGTAAACCCCTAGTCTACATCGGCATCGATCTTTGTTGTTATCCACCTCTGCTGCCTTCCTGTCCAAGCCTGCCCAACCTTTCCCTATAGCCCTGGCGATATCCTTGTACATTTTCAATGCTTTCTTTCCAGCTTAATGACATCTTTCCTATCGCAGGGTGATCAAAACTGAACACTGTACACCAAATGTGGCTCACCAATGTCTTCTACAACTTTAATATACCATCCCATCTTCCATTATCAATACCTTGACTGAAGACCACTGTATCAAAAGACAACCACCCTATCTACATGTGATGCCATTTCAGAGAACAATGTGCCTGCATGCCCCAAGCCCTCTGCTCAAAGGCACTCCCCAGGACCCTGCCGTTCAGGGTGAAATCCCTGCCCTGGTTTGACTTCCTAAAATGCAACATCATATACTTACTGTATCTGATTTAAACTCCATTAGCCATTCTTCAGCCCACTTCGCCAGCTGATCCCACTTCCCCAGCTGATCAAGATCCTGTTTTGATAACCATCCAGTGGCGGTGCCTAACGGCAGCGGCTCGACTACAGTCGTCTGTCTTTTTTTATTTTTGTCTTGTTAAATGTATGTCTTGAGTTCGTTTTTATTTTTTTTAGCTGTGTATATGTGGGGGGCTGTGGGGGAAACCGTTTTAAATCTCTTCCCTGTGCGGGGACCCGACTATTCCCTGTCGGGTCTCGGATGTCGTTGGGCCAAACATCGTGGAGCCGGCGGCGACCTCCGGCCGGGACTAACCTGAGGGCTCCAGTTGCAGAGCCTGCGGAACTGACATCGCGGAGCTGGCCAACTTCGGAGCGGGAAGAGCTGTGGTGGCGCGAGGCTGCGACCCGACTTTGGAGTTCGGAGGCACCGGCCGCAGACCCGGTGGACGGGAACATCGGGAGCTCGCAGGTCCCTGGTGGGAGACCGCTTTTCCGAGCTCCGCAACGGCGACTTCTCCCGCTGGAATCACGGGTTTAAGGACATGGAGCCGGGGCCTAACATCGCCCGGCGTGGCTTAAACGGCCTCGACTTACCATCGCCCGCGGGGGCTTTAACATCGGAGCCCCAGTTCGCCTCGACACTGCAGTTGGACTGCTGAACCACGGGAGAAGGAACAAAGGGAAGAGATAAAGATTTTGCCTTCCATCACAGTGAGGAGATGTTGGAGACTCACTGTGATGGATGTTTATGTAAACTGTGTTAAGTGTGGGTCTTAGGATTGTTTTGTAATGTAAAAACAAAACTGTAGAAATTATATTTCGTTCAAACCTAGGTTTGAATGACAATAAATTGCATTCTATTCTATCTTCACTATCTATGATACTTCCCAGTTTAATGTCACTTGTAAACATTCTAATCATGCATGATCAGCCATGATCACAGTGAATGGTGGTGCTGGCTTGAAGGGCTGAATGCACCTATTGTCTATTATCCATAAATCCTACTCTGTTTCTCTGTTCACGTTATTAATCAGACCACTCCAGAACTATCTTCTTGCTATCAAAGCATTTATTATTTTCTTATTTCATTAAAATTCTACAAACATTGTTGTAAATAATATTGAATATTTCTTATAGAATAATAGTCTCATATGGAACTTCATCCATTTCAATGGGGATTCTGGCTGAAGAACATCGGACTAAATTAGTTGGCTAAATAGTTGCTTTGCCCAACTATTAAAACGGTGAAATTAAACGGATGATAGTGGAATACACAATACATAGTTAAACGGCTGTCTGTTTACAAAAAAACAAATCACATCCATTGATTTTCTGAGAACAACACATATTATGAATGTACATTTAAAATAAAGTTGTAATTCAACAGGTAGATACACATTTCTGTACTGTTTTGCAATGTCCATTGAATTAATTATACGGTTTTCTTAAACAGAAATATGTAGTAATGGGCGTTTTCATTTTTGAAATCAGCAGAGTAGAGGTTGGCAAAATATTAATATCCTCCTTTAATTTTTTGCATCCATTTGTGCAGACATCATGTAATTGAGAACACACTATCCAGAGAATAGCTGGCTAATGTATGCTGGGTAGCTTAATGGACCATTCTCTTTCTGCGGTTATCACGCAAGTCTCTTTCATGCAATTCTGCCCATTGTTATTTATTCTGCATGGGTTTGTGCCTGAATAAATGCATAGAAGTTGTAGAAGATTATCTGTATGAATACTAGACAATGGTTTAGATCTTTATCACCATAATAATAGTATCATTGAAAAAATATTTATGGGATACATGTAAAGACACCAACAAATTAAAAAAAAGACACCATGCTTATTGCATTTTTTTTTCTCAAAGCTGATTCAGACATGTATATTGTTGTGCTCTGGTGTTGACTACTGCATAACCAAATCATTTTGACAAATTAATCTTAACATGACCAACCGATTAATATTTCTTCTACCTTTCAATACTGGAATAAAACGCAGAATGCAACATAACAAGCTCTGTGTATAGTTAAAGAACTGGAAAATAATAGCTTGTGAAAACTTAAGCATCTCTGCATTTGTAATTGGGGGTTGAAGATGGTGCGAAACATGAGAATTAAATACAAAAGTTTTTCAGAGAAACAGTTAATTGTGTCAAATGGAAAAATATTCCACAAATATTATTGAAGTTTCTTCTGCTAACATCCCAGTTAAGGATTATTGGTAAATATTTGACATTGGTGCTGGTTTAATTCTTAATAATTTTCAGGATAACATTAAATCATGTGTTCCAAAATATTATGCTAGATGGCAACTAACAAGGATGTTTCTCGTATTTCATTTGTGGATCTACACTTCATAAGCTGCTCAATACATGATTTTACCATGTGTTTATAAATATTTGGATGCTTTGTAATCAGTTTGCTAATTCTTCCTATAGTGACATCAATAAAAGACATCACTACCTAAATTATATTTCACCTCGAATGTCATCGTCCATTCCAACTTTAAAATAAACCTTTTAAAAATAAATCTTCACAACATGGAAAATTATACAGTATTGACTGAAACTATGTGCCTCATTTTGCCCGTGTCAGCTCATTGAAAGAGTGTACCAAATAATTCTGCTCCCATGCTTTTTTTTTTCCTGCTTGCAATTTTTCTTCTCTATATTTTAAATTTCTTTTTGAAATTTATCATTGAGTGTATTTCCCTGTCAAGCAATGAGTTCCATTCTTGAAGAAATTTAGTTTTACTATTTAGCTCTTTTTAGTAAATGTCTTAAATGGGTGTCCTTATTTCAATCCTTGCATCAACATTAATATTTTCTACTTTATTTATTATCAAAAACCCTCATAATATTAAATGCCTTTATTAAATTTACCTTTAAATGTCTCTAAGTTAAGTCGGCAAATACTACTGCCTGCTAACTGGTGATGTGAACTGGGAAATTAGTAGTTTTGCCTAATGGTCAGATGTCTGGCCATGGGCAAGGCAGTAACAGCAGATTTTTTTGTATTGAATACCAAATTATTGCGTTGAATATGTATCTTTGTTCTCTCTCTGTCATTCTCGACAACAGTAACAGGAGTAGGATTCTCTTTGGACCTGGGATTTGAATTGTTTTGAGAGTTCTCCTGGACAGCATGACCATCGTCTGATTCTGCTTCCAAATCGTAGATCTTTAAGTCAAGCATTGCATCATTTCTGCTATTGTGCTTTATTGGTTGTATTTCATCTAATCCATTTTGGCGATCTTGAAATGCCTCACTATATGTTTTTGTATCTACAAAGTAACAAGTAACTGAAGTAGGATGAGCATATTTCTTTTCACTTGGTCTCTTTTGCATTTGACCTTTCAGTTCACCACCAGGCTGACATGCCCAAGCAGAACGTTTGATCCTGTTTGACTGTTGAATTTTATTAATATTTTTATCTTTTCCTTTAATTTTCATGTCTTCAGTTGATTCTTCTGACGTCTGTGAAACTCCGGCATCTGGTTCCCTGTGAGACAGGTTGGAATAATTATATTTCAAAACACATTGTCAGATTTTTTTTTTCCTCATTCGTTCAGTTACTATCAGATTGTATTCACTAACTTATAAAGATGGAGATATAATACATTGTCAAATGTGTTCTTCTGACATTTTGAAAGGGATTTCCATTTAAATGTCATAAGTCTATGTAAACTACATTTAGCAAATTCTTTCATGGCAAATTAAGTTCAATTTCTGATCGCCATTGGAGGTACACAGTCATGATGATTGATTACACGGAGTCTGGGAAGGGGTTGAATGCAAGTTGTGAAATTCTGCATCTGACTACAATTCAGTGTATTTTTGTTTGCATTATCCATTGTCTGTGATTTGTACAGAGTGTGTTCAGCTTTGGTTGGCCCACCCAGTCATATAAACTGTTAACTGTCTGAATGATTCTGAATAATTTGGTAATATGATATTTAAATGATGAAATTCCATATTTTTCAGTGCAATTTTTGCCAAGATTTTATTTATTTATAATTTGGTCATTGTGTAGACGGATTTTAAGAGCCAATTACACTTAAATAAAGTTTTGTAAGAACGGGACTCTCAAATGTTGGAGCATATAATTAATTTATAAAGGATAAATTAGGGGAAAAGAGGGAATTTAATTATTATATTTGGAAAATAATAGACCATGTAGCATTTTGAACCTTGAATGCCATTCAGTGAGATCATGGAGAACTCCACACATGTTATTCTCCAAGCTCCTTAATAAACTTGACCACAAATATTAATCAACAACAAATTTAACATTAATATTTTATCATGTAGGAAAAAGGTTATGCTGTACATAGAGTTATAAGTGACACCAGTTCTGCACCAGAATTCCTAAAAGAAATACAGATTTAAATAATAGTTTTCTTCATTCCAGAAGTACAGACTAACTATGAAATATTTTCTGAAGCGTAGTCAGTTAATTTGAAAAATGCAGCAGTTAAATTCAATACAGTAAACGTTCAAAAACAACAAGTGAATATTGATTATCACTTTTTAATGATGTTGACTGAGAGACGAGTGTTGGCCAGGGCAATGGGAATAACTGCTTTGAAACATTGCCTAGGGATCTATCCCATACTGTTTTAATGGCCTATTCTCTTATAGTGCAACCCTTCAGTCCCTGAATATTTTTCATTTGAGGATCTGGAGAGGGACGAGAATCCATAATTTCTTTTGACTTGATATGAACCATTTGCTCAGCTGTAGCTTAACACAAAGGGTGAAAAGGAATTGATAACATTAATTAAGGTTTACCACAGAACACATAATAGACAAAAAGAATAAATAAATAAATAAATGGGGATTCCAGAAAATGTGTTAAAGTAATTGGGAGAAATTCATCACATTTAAATAAGTCATTAGATAAGGTGGGGGAAGTAGGAAAATGCATGGAGTCATGAGAAACTGTAAATGTTGGGAACTTGAGCAAAACAGCAAAGTGAGGGGGGAACTAAACAGGTCAGGCAACATCAATGAAGGACATAGACAAATAACATTTTGGATCGGAGGTCTGACAAAGGATCCTGATCCAAAACGTCTTCTGTACATTTTCTCCACAGATGTTGCTTGAGCCAAATCACCTTGTATTTGCTAAAGGAATGAAGTTGAATGGATTTCAGACTACACGTATATTAAACCAATCTGAGAGGAATCATTAAAGGATCTGATGTGAAAATAAAGTCAGCAGATAAAAACAACAAATGTATGAAACATGAACAGGAAATGTTGAGAGTCGAGTCAATGTTTTAATATCATGATTTGAGACTGAACAATGAAATTCTTCCTTGCAGCAGCACAACAAATAGGCAAACACCATAATAACCTCTGTAAACACTAATGAGCAACAGATAAAGCACTGGGATTTTATTTGAAAACACAAACGATAATAATACAATGACCCCAAGTCTATGTAGTTCATAGCTTATTTGGAGCTTGTAGTGATTAATAGCCTGCTCCAAGTACAGATAGTACTCTGGCACATAGACATCTTGCCTGATGTGGACTAGTTGGGTCAATGGCCTGTTTCCTTGTTGTATTATCCTGACCCAAGAACCAAGAATCTATATAGCAAATGGTGACCACAATGTAAGTTTTAAATAAGAATTGATAAAGACTCAAGTTGAAGATTGAAGAAATGGGGAAGGATTTGAGCTGATGAGAATTGAATCGGAGAAGGAAAATTTGCAAAATATTTTAACTGTCAAAGGGATAGAACAGAAGTAGGTATTGAGAATTTAAATGAGTAAAGTTCACAAGAAGTGTGTCCTGGTGAAATAAAATAAGTGTCAGTCAATAATAAAATATGATCGATGATTTTAAAAATGGGGGTGAAATGGAATCTGAAGAAATCATTAATATTAAAGAGAGGCAACACTAAGCACACGCACAATAAAAGTGATTACAAAATAAGTTACCAATACGTTAAACAAAGGAAAGTGAAAAGAATAAATTAAATTCAATTATTAAAATTAATTTTAAATTAGTTGAAAATCTAAAAATGAGGTAACTTCTCATGTTTTCCCTCTGCCCACACTGTCAATCAATGGAAACACAAAGATCAACTCGTGTACCTTGTTTCCATCACCAACACCTCCCCTTTCCTTCTCTCTGCATCTATTCCCAGAAAAACAAACTTCATGTGATATTAGCACGTGCTATTTTGCTGCTATTCTTACAATTAAGTTTTAGTCTATTCAAATCTCTTAGCTTTAATGCCACTGAAGTCTGAAAAATAATCTGTTCACCAATCAGTTATTCCCTTGAGAAGATGGACCCATAAGCCAAGAGGCATTTACAGTACCTGAAAATGTGACATATAATTCACTTACCTAACTATTTTTATGAGCTGGCCAGACTACATCTATTCTCTGTAAGTAAGTCTGGGTGGTGGGTGTATGGAACAAGCTGCTGGCGGAGGTAGTTAAGGCAAGGACTATTGCAACATTTAGACAGGTACTTGGATACGGTGAATTTAGAGATATGAACCAAAATCATGCAGGTGGGACTAGTTTATATGGGGCATGTTGGGCCAAGGGGCCTGTTTGCACGCTGTATGACTCTAACTCCACACAGACTCTGAAGTCAGGATGGAACCCAGGTCTCTGGTGCTGTGATACACCAGCTCTACCAGCCATGCCACTTTGTTCTCCCAGTACCTTAGTGATACCCTCTGCCACCAGGAGGGAATTTTCTTTTTGCGCTCTGACCCCATCTTTCCTCCAAAACATTTTTCTCATGCCTGTCAAATTTATTTGGATTCCTTGTAATGCTTGTTGTCAAAGTTTCTCAAGCTCCCTCTGTCTTCCTTAAATCTTATTTACTTATAATTAGCTTGGTTCTGATAACAATCTGGCAACCATCATATGTTCTTTCCCTGCTCTGCTTACCTCGGTCTCTTTGGTCACACGTAGAGTTTTGGAATTAGTATCCCCATCTTTCTCCATTCATGGGAATTAGCCCAGGCTGCAGCTAAAGCACCTTTGCTTTAATGGCTTTCTATTGTTCAGTACAGTTTGACCTGCCAACTTTGATTCCAGACTATCTGGCTGAGATTTTTTTTAAATTTTCAAATCTGGTGCATCTCAACAAATTATTTTTACATTGTCCACCACAGATGCACTGAAATGTTTTAAAGGGATGTGGGCCAAACTTGCTTAATATAACATAGGGTTTACCTTGCTGTTGGATAGTCCTCCTCTTCTTGAATGTCAAGGCTGGGCAGATAAAGATGAAGTGTTTCTCGAGCATTTACTTTGCTCTCCTGAAATTCTAAATCGTGAAATCTAGATGAAACATCTATTTCACATGATGCCTCTACCCCAATATCCTCTTTCCTTGAAAGATGGTCGTCAGCATCCTGGTTAGTACTTAGTTTGTGTTTTCCTATTAGAAATTGAACCAAATATCAATATTGATTAATTCTTCCTTTAAAAATGAAAATCAGATATTAGATACTCTAGTGGTAGTGCACTGTGTATCATTGATGCTCAAAATTAGTGTGTGCAGGGAGGGGAGTATTCATGAATTTTTGCCCATTAGTCTTTCTAATGGAAAGCTGATGTTGGACTATCCATGGCTCTCCTGCTCACATTTCAAAAGTTCAAGATAGTCAATCTGACAGGACATTTTTTTTGACTAGGAAACTGTGGTTGCAGCAGGAACTTAAATGATTGTTCACTCGAGCCTTTTCAAGAATTCCAGGAGATCATTGCCTATTTCTTACCCTATGCATATTACTGTTTTTGATCCATTGTCCTTCCGATTTTTTTTTTTTGGATAAATTTCTATTGATTTCAGTCTTGACATTTTCATTTGACTCGGCATCTGATATCTTGATGGCAGGATAGTTTCATATTTTCATTATTTTCTGTGTGTCAAATTGTTTCATGATTTCTCTCGGAACACATAGTGCATGAGTAACTCATTGAGTCAGGTAGCATCTGTGGAGGACATTCGTATGCACCGTTTCAGGTTGGAACCCTTCTTCGAAACGCCACTTATACATGTCGTTCACTGATGTTGCCTGACCTGTTCAGTTATTCCAACATTTAGTCTTCTACGCAAGATTCCAGCATCTGCAGTTCCTTGTGTCTTGATTTTACCGCTGAATGAAGTGCTACTTTGAAGACTGTCCCCTAATAGTCGAATGCCCCATAAAAATGGAAAGGTTCTCTTTATTAAATTTTATGGTAAATTTGAATTATAGCATTTCACAATTTTGGAAACTTACAACCTCACAATGTAAGTTGATGTAATTTGCTTTTATTATTCGATTCTTTAACCATGGATTGATTCTGATAATTGGACAGCATATCCTCCAAGACCAATATGTCATCCTTAAAGTTTGGTCTACAATGTTTCACATGTCTTAGGTTTTCCAATTTTTCAGTCATTTACTTAATGTGTCCCTCTCATGAGGCACATCTTGTGCGACATGGTGTTATAAGTGTTGGCAGTCTGCTGATTATCTTGCTCTTGGGCCTATTCTTTATATCTGAGTCTAATTGCTAATGTTAACATGCTATTTAATTGTGAGAAATAACAAGATTAAGCCCAAGCCCATATTTACTTTCCAGCTGGGTATCACTGTTCATCAAATAAAGATAGGAACTGAGGTTGTTGAACTGACATGGTGAACTTTTTCCTCACAAGAAATTTACAAAGGGTTCAGAACTCTTGAACCTCGAGTGGAATTGATTCTATATTTTCTGTACTGTCTCAACATTTACATATTGTAAAACCACATCTTGAAATCAAATAATTTATTGTTCTGATTTGAATGAACTTTTGATTAAAGAACAAGATAAACCTGATGAGCTGACTGTCTGAAATTTGATTTTTTAAAAAAGGCATTAAACCTCTGCTGATAATTGGTTGATTGGTATACGTTTGGTCAGATTGGACACATTTTCCATAACTGGGGTAAGATTCTGAAGATGCTTGTTGCACTCAGATCATCGTTTCTCAAATAGTATGTGATTGTGTAGTAATAACAATTGTCCCATATTTCCTGTAAGATATCAAAGTTTAAATGTTGACTGTCTTTCATTCTCTAACATGGGGTACTTGATATAGTTGTGCTGACAAATGAGGATATTCTTAATCTATATGACTGTAGTCTCTTTACAAATTCACCAAGTTATCAAGAATACCTAGATTCAATATTGTATTTAAGAAAAAGAAAGGGATGGTGTTTCCTATGCCCAGGACTTAAAGTGTCAGCTTAAAGTGTGCAGAAATAAATTTTGAAATCTAGACCAGATATATGTTTGAAGTTTCTAGTTCTGAAAACTGGTATTTTTGTTGTTAAATTACATTGCAGTGGTTGGAATATCAAGCTAAGGCCCAAAAAGACACTAGTTATTGATAATTAATGATATTCACTATTGCAAATGTCACAGAAAAATATACAGAAGTTGATTATGGGGAAACCTATCGGCTCGTATGTTCAGGACCAATTTATGAAATTTGTTGTGTTTTCACTCACCTTTAAATTTAGATACATACATTGGTTTACTTCAAGAAATCTTTGAATGATTATACATACTTATAAGATCCTGATCATCGATAATCTGCTGAATAAGCATTTCTAGTTCGTTGTCTAAATTCTGAACAATTCCTCCGCCTCCAAGTGCTGATACATTCCTTATTAATGTGGGGCTTTGGCATAAAGATCCTCTGCTGCTTGTTTTTTGCAGAAGGTCACACTTTATTCCATATGCTGTATTTGAAATTGAGAGATAGAGAACAAAATAAGGAGGATAAATCTGTATTCAATATTTGCTGTCAGGGAAATGCACATAGGCTGAATCGTAGTTCAACCATTGTACACTACTCACCATTGTCCTGTGGTGTAGTGTATCAAGTTTTGTTCAGATTGATGTTATATTTTACAAGTTATTCACATTTTTATCTTTACAAACCACTTTGAGAAAAATTTCTTCCATCTGCATTGGCAGTTACAGCTATGACGTCACAATGGGATTGTAACCCAGCCTGCTACAATGTTGCAATCCCAGGACACTGAGTCCTGGCAGCCCTAGCAAGTGCAATTGGATTTTTTTTGTTTTAAAGTTTAAAATTAGGGAGGGTGAATAAGGGGAAATGAGCCGTCCCCGCACAGTTGGAGGCTATGGGTGAGTGGTGGAATATTGCGTTGGGGGAACGGGTGAGTGGTGGAATATTGCGTTGGGGGAACGGGTGAGTGGTGGAATATTGTATTGGGGACGAGGCCTCCCGTGGGGGATATGGATGAGTGGTCGAATTTTGCGTTTGCGGAACGAGTTGCGATGAGGGAACGGGTTGCGTTGGGGGACCAGGTCTCCTGTATGACGGGGACCCAATGGGTCCCACTTTGTCCAGTATATAATAAAAATCTAATTTAAATCATAATTCTCTTTAGATCATAATCAATCATTCGTATAACATGAAAAATTAAACAAAGTTACATTAGTCGTATTACCTGTAATTTGGGGTATTCTGTTCTCAGCTGGTGCGTTGCTTTTTGGCTCTGTTGATCTGAAGGAACATCTTCGACTGTCTGGTTTAGGCTTGGGCTGAATGTGTCCTTTTATTGTTGCAGTTGTATTGGTCCTTGTTCAAATAAACAGGTACATTTTCTATGGGTTTTATTCTTATGGTATTTCAATGTCAGCATATTTATTGCCATCATAGATAACCCTAACTCCCTTGGGGTTATATTAGAGGCTTACATGATGCAACTAATGCCATTTTAAAAAATGTTATTGGAAGTTGTATAATATAACCCTATTGCTATTTTTTTAGTTTAATTTCTATAAACCACTCCATTCTATATTTAATACAGAGGCTGAATCCTGGCTCCCTCTGACAGTAGTTCCCCTGAGAAGAATAGTATTTTTTACCTTCATTATTGACTGCTGTTATCCATCATTTATTCATTTCAGTTACAATGAATGGAAACTCTAATGTAAATTATTAGTAATACCTAATTAAATATGATGGAATATAATACAGTGTCGTGCCAAAGAATTTACTGCTTCCTAGAGGAACATCCTTTACCATGGCAAAATGCTATCCCCTGCGTATAGCATGGATATAAATCATTTGTATCAAATGAAGCAATGGGAGCATGAAAAATAGCAATTATTCAGGGTTTTTATTATAAAGTTGTAGCGGGGGCTGGTGGGAGTCCAGCCAAAAAACAAAGCTGACACAAGTTGTGTGCACGAGACATGTTTATTCTCTCCTACAGCTCCCTACTCCACCAAGGTCACGGATGTTGCCCAGCCTTAAATACCAACTCGGGTACCAACCCCATGTCTAGCGCTTCCCACAATGAGACGCTGCCCTCCAGAGCCAAGGGTTCGTTGTGCCCCTGACTTGCTACCAGGTGCTGCCACAAAGTTAGTTTTAATCAAATCCTCAAGAGTCTCAGGAAGATACAATTTGGAAGAAGCTGCAGTTACTAGACCTAGAACCCTACCTGCACACAGTCAATGATTTGAAAGAAGGAACGAGTATAATTTGTCTACGTTTGCTGATAATACAAAACCGGATGGAGGTGCGGGCACAGGCCTCTAGGCAATGTTAACTAAATGGGCAAGGAAATGGTGGGGGAAAGAATGTGGAAAGATGTGACGGCATTCATATTGATACATTTTAGAAAAATTAAAGTCTTAAATGGTGAGAAATTGAAAGGTGTTGGCATTCGGGGGTTTTGAGTGTCCTTGTACAAGTACCACTGAAAGATAAAACGTAGCCATAGCATGCAATGAAGTAAGAAAATGGTACAGTGATCTTCAATAAAAATTAAAAAAAACCACAATGCCATAAATACTTCACAGATCAGGCAGCATTTATAAAAACAGAAAAATACTTCAAGTTTCAAGATAATATTCTCAGGGGAAAAGTGAGCAAACATGTTTTAAGTTGCAGAGAAGAGGATGAATTGAACAAAGGGAATGTCTGTGATAATTAAGAGTGCAAGGGTATCCAGGTGGCAGAAACAATGTTGGTGCCACCTAAAGAAGGATGGTGAATGCTAATTACTCGTAGCTTATCCATCCGGGAGAAAACTGACAAAAGGCCACTTTTTTTAAATGACAGAGGTCGTCTTAAGGTCATAAGTGACAGGAACAGAATTAAGCCATTTGGCCCATATTTTACTCCACCATTCAATCATGGTTAATCTATCTCTAAAAGGTATCTGAAGATTTTTTTTTTACCCATTAACCCAAACATTTATTTAAGTTTCTTCTTCATTGCCCTAATGTAGTCTCTTAAAATTGAATACATGAGTTAAAGTTGGTGTTAATAATTAGCGTTGTTAATTTACCCCGAGTTGGGCCAAAGGGCCTGTTTCCACACTGTATCACTCTTTGACCATGACTAACTTCATTCAGTGATGGATTTGCTCCATTTTCATAAATTAACCAGGATAATATCAATTGTTCAGTTTTCAGAAGAACTACAGACCAACTAAGTTTAAATGTCCAATTATAGGAAGAAAAACAAATGTGTTTACCATCCATGGAGCCAAAATATTTACAGGGTGCTACTCCTACCAATTTATCATAAAATTGAAAAGCATTGACAACTTACCATGCTACTTTACCTCTACGCAGTTGAGAGGATTCAGGAGATTTGTGTGAACTAGTGATAGACAAGTATTGGTCAGTTGGTCCAATTTCATATTTTTTCTTGATGGCAACTTTAAAGACTGTTGGCCTAATCAGTTCCAAGGCACGTGAACAATTTACAGAAGAATGCATCTGATTCTATATATTTTTTAAAAAGACATTTATTAATTTAGCAACATAATCAACATCACAGTCTGCACTGCTGATTAAAACTTAATCGGGTGCTATACACTGGACAAAATAACAGGACTCCAAAGTAAAATAAATTACTATATTACAAAAAAATGCAATAAAGAAATTGATGGCTTGAAAGAACCCAATCAGCATTTGAGAAATTTCAAAGAGAAGGAAATAATAATAATTGGGGAAATTGCTGGAATCTATTATAAGATCCAGTAGAAAATATGATTGGTCTAAGTGAGCATGGATTTATGAAAGTTACTTCTGGTGTTACAAATGAGTCAGTCAATCTATGGAAGTTGATGAGAGTTGTCAGAGATGTAGTGAACTTCCTTAATCTTCTGGAGGAATTTAGTATGTTTTCTTGGTTATGGCTTCAATGTGGTTGGTCCAGGACAAATTGTTGCTGATATTTATGCCCAGGAACTTGAAGTATTTGTCCATCTCCACTTTGGCACCATTGATGATGATTGGGGAGTGTATACCATCTCACTTGGTCAGTTACTAGCTCCTCTGTCCTGCTGACACTGAAAGTGAGATTGTTGTCTTGACACCATGTCTCTAAGCTGTTTATCGCTTGACTGCATCCTGTCTCGTCATTGTTTGAGCCCACCGCAGTGGTGTCATCTGAAAACTTGTAGATTGACATAGCAGAATTTAACCGTACATAGTCATAAACAGGCCTTCGGCCTAACTTGCCCACACTGGCCAACAATGTCCCAGCTGCACTACTCCCACTTGCCTGCGCTTAGCCCACATCCCTCCAGACCTGCCCTATCCATGTACCTGTCCAACTGCTTCTTAAACGATGGGATAGTCCCAGCCTCAACTACCCTCCTCTGGCAGCGTGTTCCATACACCTGCCACCCGTTGTGTGGAAAAAGTTACCCCTCTGATTCCCATTAAATCTTTTCCCCTTCACCTTGAACCAATGTCCTCTGGTCCTCGATTTCCCCAACTCTGGGGAAAGAGACATAGAAACATAGAAATTAGGTGCAGGAGTCGGCCATTCGGCCCTTCGAGCCTGCACCGCCATTCAATATGATCATGGCTGACTCTGTGCGTCTATCCCATCCATTCCCCTCATGATTTTGTACACAGTCATGAGAGTATAGGGAGTATGTAAGAGGTTGTGAATGCATCCTTGCTGCACAGTTGTGTTGAGAATTATTGTGGAGGATGTTTTGTTGTCTATCACTTATGTTTAATGGGTCAGGAAAACATGATCCATTGGCAGAGCGAAGGAGGGTGGGAGGGGGAGAATGCTGACTCGGAAATCCAGGAGTTTGGAGATGAAATTTGTGGGGATTATGGTTAATAAATAGGAGGCTGTTGTAGATATCTTGCTATCTGACATAAATATCTTAATGTTCCAGTGATGAGTATCGAGCACAGTGATGAGTAAAGGTGGCATCTGCTGTGGATCTGTTGGGGTGCTTGGTAAATTGCAGTGAAGTAAAATATTCTGGGAGGCTGGAATTAATGGGTGCCATGACCAGCTTCTAAACGGACTTCATGATGGTGGATGTCATTAAGGCTTGCTACCTTGCTTTTCTTTAACGTTGAGGATAGGAACCAGACCCAGAAGGTTCCTGAGCTGAAACTTTACCTAGCCATGTTCTCTAGAGATGCTGCCTGACCCGAGTTATTCCAGCATTTTGTCTTTTTTTTTTTGTAAACCAGCATTTGAAGTTTCTTATTTCGACATCTCTCAGAATACATTTATGTGAATGATTGGATTTATTTGTTTCAGATTAAATTATTTGAATTTAAAATTGCCCAGTTGGCGTGATAGGGTTTGAACTTTTGATTTCGGGTCAATGCCCACTTGCTGCTGGTCCAGTAACCCAACATTAAGAGGGAAAGGGGCATCCAATCTGTGCACAGCAAGCTCCCACAAGAAGCTACGGGATTATGATTGTTATGGTGAAAAGCAAAAGACTGTTGAATATCTGAGAAGAAACAAAAATGCTGGATATGCTCAGGAGGTCGCTCCTGGCGAAAGAAATCTGTGTAAAGCCTTTAAAGCAGACATTTTAAAAATACAGTCTGTAAATACACAGATTGACCCCGAGCTAGCTCGGGTCTACCTTCTTAACGGGATTGAGGCGAATTGCCGGGCAGAATCGGCGCCTCTGATTAGGATCGGCGCACTTTTCCATCCGATTTTCCCGGGGAGCTGCGGCCGTTGGACTGGCCGAGATGGGGCGGCGTCGCCAGGCCCAGGCGGCTCGAGCGCGTGCCCCGTCGCCACGGCAACGGTGGTTGGTGACCGTTAACGGTCGGCGGGAAGTCAGCGCCACGTTGTGCTGCTGGAGCCGAGTCCGGCGACCACCCGCAGGGAGTAAGTAACCACCCCAACCCCACCCCCTGCTCTGGGGGTGCTCACTAAAGATTATAGAGTCTTTGGTGCTCACGGTATTTAACCGGGCTTGGGCAAAGTAACAACACGCTTTCTTAATGCTTCCCGGATAACGCTTTCTTCCGGTTAAGGTTTAAAAAAAAAACCCCACCACCAACAACAACAATCTATTCCGGACCGAGCTTCATCCGCAATGCACGGAACATGAGGAAATTATAGTAGTCCAGCAGCCTTGGCCAGCCATTCAATATAACCATGACTGATCTGTGCTGTCCTCAACTCTTCTGTGGAATTCCTTTTCTCCAGAGGCGCTGCCTGTCCCGCGGAGTTACTCCAGCATTTTGTCTACTTTCGATTTAAACCAGCATCTGCAGTTGTTTTTTTCTCTTGTTACTATGTTATTATCTCTTTGGAGTTTATTTAGGCCACTGGTGAAAACATCTCATCCTAAATCCTGGTAGACAAAAATGCTGGAGGATCTCAGCGGGTGAGGCGGCATCCGTGGAGAAAAGGAAATGGGCGACGTTTCGGATCGAGACCCTTCTTCAGACTGAAGAAGTGTTTCGGCCCGAAATGTTGCCTATTTCCTTCGCTCCGTAGGTGCTGCCTCACCCGCTGAGTTTCTCCAGCAGTTTTGTCTACCAGCAGGAATGATCCTAAATCCTGTTCATCCTTTTTTTTAATTGGCATGTAAAAAAGGCAAGACTACAATGGTCATGGGAGATTTCAATATGCAGGTAGACTGGGAAAAATCAGGTTGGACCCCAAGAAAGGAAATTCGTGAAGTGCCTCCAAGATGGATTCTTACATCAGCTTCTAGTGGAATCTACCAGGGAAAAGGCAATTCTGGGTTTAGTGCCATGTAATGAACTGGATTTGATAATGGAACACAACATAAGTTTTTAAACTGCAATTTGAGAGGGAAAAGGTGAGATGGGATGTATGGTATTGCATCTGACCAATGAGGTCAGAGGAGTTGGCCAAAGTTGACTGAAAAGGGGCCCTAGCAGGGATGAGTAATGAGCAGGAACTGCAATGGCAGGAATTTCTGGGAATAATCCACAAGATGCAGTATCTTTTCATTCCAAATAGTAAGAAAGATTCTAGGGGGAGAAAGAGGCTGACAAGGGAAGTCAAGGACGTTAGAAGCTAAAACAAAAAGGCATAGCAAAGATTAGTAGGAAGCCAGAGGATTGGGAAGCTTTTAAAGAACAACAGAGGTAACTAAAGAGGCAAAATGGGGAGAAAATATGAAGTATGAAGGTAAGCTAGCCAAGAATATAAAGAAGGATCGAAAAAGTTTTTTTAGGTATGTGAAAAGATTAGTTCTTTGTATGTCCCTTGAATACAGAAACAGGTGAATTTAGTATGCGGAACAAAGGAATGGCAGAAGAGTTGAAAAGGTACTTTGGTTCTATCGTCACTAAGGAAGACACAAACAATTTCCCAGTACTCGGGGATAGAGGATCTATGGTGATAGAGGAACTGAAGGAAATTCACATTAGTCGGGAAATGGTGTTGGGTAGACTGATAGGACCGAAGGCTGATATATCCCCAGGGCCTGATGGTCTGCATCCCGGGGTACTCAAGAAGGTGGCTCTAGAAGTCGTGGAAGCATTGGTGATCATTTTCGAATGTTCTATAGATATTTTCCAAATATCTCGATAGTGGATTATTGAAGTTTCATTGTAAAGTTTAAAAAAAAAAAATCTACACTGAATTATAGAAAATTCAAATCTTCTCAACTAATGACATCTCATTTTATTGTTCCGAATTAAGCAAAGTGAAGATATTTGGAAATTAATTTGAGATCAATCCAAGATCTTGCACACAATTCAAGATCTTACACACAATGCAAAGGAATAGTAGCAGGAGTCGGCCATCTAATTACTGAAACCAGTCCAACCATCCACTATTATTATGTCAAATCTTTCCTGCCTCCAATTTATGTTTTTTTCCCAGTCTCCCATAACCCCTTAATTTCCTAATCTTTCAATAATATATTCTCTTTAAAAACTACATTGATATGGGCTCCATAACCTTTTACGGCATGGAATTCCAGAGTTTTACTACCCTCTGTACGAAGAAATTCCTGATCATCTCACTTTTAAATAATCTAACTACTTCCTCCACCTGTAAGAATCTTTCATGATGTACAGAAAGACACCAAGATCCCTCTGTACTCCATTCATTTACAATCTTTATCTATTTCAATGTATCCCTATTCCCTCTTACTGACATGACTGATCTCAGACTTTCCCACAATTGGGTTTGATTGCCAAGTTTCTGCCCACTCAATCTGTCTTTATCCTGCTGCAGAATATAATCATCCACATCGTAGTATGCCCTCCCACCTCTCCTCGTGTCTTGAGGAAATATGGATGCCTCACACACTGCTCCCTCCTACATATGATTAGTATAGATAATAAACAGTCTATGGTCAAGAATTAATCCTTTCAGCCTTATAAAGACCCACTTATTCTGTCTATGCCTTCTATGTGATAATGAGTCTTCAATTGCTATGAAACTATTTCCCCCAATAGCATGAATTCTTCTATTCTGCAATAACTGTATACTAGTCACTTTGTCAAATAATTTCTGGGAATTCAAATGTCCTGCTTCTACACTTTTGCCATTACTGACATTGCTTTTACTCCAACAAGTTTGTCAAACATGAGTTTCCTATCCAAATACTGTGTATTGAGCTTCTCTAAATGACTAGCTATTCCTTTCTTGATTGTAGTCTCCAATATCACGGTGACAACAGATGTTAAGCTAATTAGCCTTTGATTCCCACTGCATTTGTATTTCAGATCTTTCGCAGCAGTTAACTCGTATGTTATTTTTGAAAGCACTATCATGACAAATAAGCGAGTTCGGTATTTTGAAAAACGCAAGGAGTCATAGGATTTGTCAAAGGTCATTTGTGATAAAGAAAAAGCAAACGAAGCGCTGGCTGTATGAGCTGTATAAATTCTGATCTTTATGATTTATGTGTAAAAAATATGTTTAATCTGAGGAACGGAGGTGCCAGATAGCGGGAAAGCCGGTGTAACAGTGAGAGAAAGGGGGCAGATGCAAGTGGGAGGCGGGGAGCGACTGGACTAGCGGAGAGACATTCTTGGCATCTGAGCCGCTGCCTGTGTACAGACCTGCGTTTCATCCATAGTCAGGATCGAACCAGAGTTCATCAACGGGGATACACACAAAATGCTGTAGTAACTCAGCGGGACAGGTGGCATCCCCGTTGATGACTGGTGCTCGGCTTTCGCCGGCATCGAGGGATTTAACTGACAGCCACTGGATAAGGCGAGAGGTGCAGCCGACGGTCCCCGGCCCGTCGGGGAATGGGTTCTTCTGGAGTTGGAGCAGAGTTGAGCTGGAGTTAGCGTTTTTTCTCCGCGCTGGCTGTGAGCTTCGGGCCATCACTGCTCCGGGCCAGTCCAGTCAGTCCAGGGCTGTCAGTTAACCCGGCGGGACAGGCAGAGTTGAGCTGGAGTTGGCGCTTCTTCTCCGAGCTGGCTGTAAGCCTGGGGCTGCCGCTGCCCCAGGCCGGTGTCCCGTCAGTCCAGGGTCACCCCGGACATCTCCGGCTGTTCCTGGACAGGGATGGTCCAGTAGCAATTCAACAGCGCTTGCAGCGCCGGAGACCCGGGTTTCGATCCTGACTATGGATGAAACGCAGGTCTGTATACATGCAGCAGCCTAGCTGCCGAGAATATTTATTTCGAGTGACCTATGACCTGGGCATGCACAGTTGAAATACCGAACTTGCTTATTGCAAGCAAATCTTGTTCCCGAGTCATTTATTTTATATGTATATTGCTTTGAGATATTGCAGAGACGTGCCAGTGCTCCATGTAAATGCGTCGTTTTCCAGTTAATAAGGCTTGGGGAACACCTGCTGGTAATTCGTGAAATTTGATTCTGGAAAATACTGGATGAGAATATTATATATCATTGCACTTTCTTTATGACTTTTGGAATGAGTGGCTTTATTAAGAAGTTTATTTTAAATTTATTAGCAACTAATGCAAATGTTTTGTTACGAGGAACTAAATATTTTTGTTAGAGTTGGTCATTCAAAATGTGTGGTGACAGAATTTGAGATGGGGCTTGAAGCTATTAAGGTACATTAAAATGTTAACAGGTTTGTAGTTAAATTCTTTGGTGCATTCTTTAGCAGCACAAAACAGATGGTCAACTGGTAGACACAACTAGGTTTTCATGTCGGAAGGAACAGCATATGCTGGTTTGCTAATGCTACACTTGGAGGTTTAAACCAGATTGGCAGGGGGGGTGGGATCTCATGCAGGGCAGGGGCACGTGAGAGGCTAGTAGGTGGTATGGCAGGTGGTGTAGGAAAGGTTAGTGGACAGTAGGCAGGTGAAAGGCGGAGAGCGAGGAAGGAGGGTTGGTTTAAACTGCACGTATTTTAATACAAAGGGCCTGACGGGTAAAGGGCCTGTCGCACGAGCATGCGACCTGCAAGCGCGACCAAACCGGAAGCGGGGGACCGCGCAGAGGTCGAGTGATCCCTGTACAAGGCCGGTCCCACCAGCACGCGCCTGCATGCGGCGAGCGCGACCAAACCGGAAGCGGGGGCCGCGCGGAGGTCGAGTGAGTGACGTGAAGTTCGAGCGAAGTCCGCACGTGACGTATGGTGTCAAGACACTGCGTATGGCGTCGAGACACTGCGCACGCTCGTCTAGGCGCAGAATTTATGAACACGGTCAGTTTTCCGCACAACTCCATACAGCTCCGACGATCGGAGTGGGACAGGCCCCGCGAGGCCGTACGGCTCAAGCAACCACGTTAGGTCGCCCTTGCCGCATGGAGTCGCGTGCTCGTGGGACAGGCCTTTAAGGCAGATGAGCTTACGGCCTGGATAGGTATGACTGAACCTGGTTAAGGGACGTGAAGGACTGGCAGCTCAATGTTCAGGAGAGGCAGGGTTGAGGGAAAAAGAAGGGGGGGGTTGCATTGTTGGATAAGAGGGATGTCATGGCTGTGTTCAGAGGTGAAATTATGGACGGTTTGTCTAGTGAGGCTAAATGGGTGGAGCTGAATATCACGAAAGGGATGATCACCTTGTTGGGGTTGTCCTACAGACCCCCGAATACCAAAGCATTCTAGCCAGAGGGAGAGAAGGTGAGAGAAGAAGCAGATGAGAGAGAGGGAGAAGGAAGAAAGAACAGAAAGAGAGGAAAGAAGAGCAAGTGAGGCACCTTCCAACTAGCTGTATTCCCCAGAGCAGGTTAGAGGAAGACTGAGCCATTGGGATAAACTTGAGACCACAAGTGCCACAGTGTGGTCAAGACTGGGCTGCCTGGAAGAAGCCAGGGCCTCTATTGTGGCTATGACTGTGTGGCCAAGGCAAGCTTGAGACAACACTGCCTCTTCCTGTCCATGGACAACAAGGAATTGGACCCACACACAGAGGCAAAGACTGAGCTATCGGGATAATTTCAAGACCACCAGTACTTCCTCTTGAAGTTCCAAAGCTGAGCCACAAGGTCAGGATAACCCTGGGATCACCAGCACCCCCTCTCAAGGCAAGAGTGAACTGCAGGGAGAGACCTGAGATCACCACTCATCCTCCTTTGAGACCACGACTGAGTTGCCAGGACAAGCCTGAGATTGCCAGTGCCACCGCACATGCGCCCTAACGATGAGGGATAGTATCTCCATATGGTTCTGAACTTTGTTGTCTCTGTAAATAAAACCTATCACGCGAGTTCACCCTACTGCAAGTGCCGAACCCGGCACCATCTCCCATGCCACAAATGCTAAAAGTAAATGATTGGACATATGCAAGGATAGGAGCAGGAGTGATAGGTTTGATCAATAAAAAGTGTACAATTTGTTGTTCCTAAGTGAACAGCTCCATAATTGTGAATTGGGCTACATGGTTCAATTTCAACAGAGAGGAATTTTGCATGTGGTATGACACCATGGGCGAGCTGGACTCCAGAAAAGCAGTGATAAGGCACATGAACATTTGTAGCAAAATAGCAGGTTCATGACTTCAATTCCTAAAAATATGTACAATTTGTTCAAGCCACACCTGTGTGATTTTTCTGAATACTCTGCTAGTTTTCATGATATTGCAAAGTCAAAATTTGAGGTATATAAAGATGGTATTAAACTTAATGACAAAAGATACAACGTGTTAATGTTGTATATCTGTCCATTGTCCTCACTGTCACATTAAAATAAGAATGTAATTAATGATTGTCTGCTTCCCACACAAACATTAATTTTAACTTGATTAATTCTTATGCAGTCTGACCTTTACAAAACTATTTACAACTGTTTGCCCTTTACCACAGAACAATGAACACCTTTTATGATGATATTTATCATGCATTAATAAGTCTACATCGCTACAAGCTTCTGGAATTCAGAAACACACATTCCAAGACTTACCACTGAGAGATGAAATGTACTGTGAAATGGGACTCAAATTTAGATTTCAGTTCAGTAATAACATTATTGCATTAATTTTGTATGAATAACTAAAACCAAATAAAGAAAAATGAAAGTAATTGTTTAATTTGCAGATTAAGTGGAAACAGATCCTTTCTACTTCTGTCTATTCAGTGATTTCATCAACACTATATCCTCTTAAAGTTCCAAAAACTCACCCAAAGCATGTATTTTGAACAAAATTGGACACAAATGACAACCAGATATTTAATTTTATCAGCATTGGTGACAGAATATGTATTAGCATCTTACCCAAAACAAATTCCCTGATCGTTAATAATAATAATAATAATAACTTTATTTGTTAAGCACCTTAAAAACAACCAAAGCTGACCAAAGTGCTGTACAGAAAAAAGAAAACAAGCAAGACATCATAAAACAGGCAGAACAACAGAACATACAACTAACACGAGGCGCATAAATTACATACAAAAATCCAAACAATAAATTAAAAAACATAAAACACAAGTACAAACAACGCAGCAAAACCAAGCAAATAAAGTTAATAAACAATTCGACACCTCACTGGTCTACAAAGGCCATGGAGAATAGATATGTCTTCAGGAGTGATTTAAAAACAGCTAGAGAAGGGGCCTGTTTAACGTGCAGAGGCAATTCATTCCACAATCTCGGAGCCGACACAGCAAAGGCACGGTCCCCTCTGAGCTTCCGCTTAGTCTTTGGCTCAATCAGGAGCAGCTGATCATCTGACCTGAGAGAGCGGGAGGGCGAATAAGGGTGAAGAAGCTCAGATAGGTAGGACGGGGCAAGACCACTTAGGGATTTAAAAGTAAATAAAATAATTTTAAAACGAATCCTATACTGAATAGGAATAAACAGAATGATGGTATCGTACGGTCAGGAACAGGCTCTTTGCCCCATTGTGTTCATGCCGACATCAAATATCTGCCTACAAAAATCCTCTAGTAAACCCATTCTATTCTCTTCTTCACATATTCACGAACTTGCTCCCGTTCTACCACTCGCCTACATCCCTGGGGCAATTTACAATGGTCAGTTAACCTCCTGTCCAGCATCCACTAATGCTAGTAGGCCTTTGCCTAAGTAGTATATCTGTACCCATATAATGTAATATAAATAGCTCTTATCCATTTTTCTGTACATAGAAAAGATTGTGGTTTAGTTAATTTACTGATTTACAATTTTCTATGATCAAAAGCTGCACACAATTTCAAAATAATTCTTGCAAATAATAAATTGAAAACCAAGGGTAAGTATAAATGTTATTTCATTATGAAGTCGTGGATTTCTGAACTTCTTTGGATATCACCTTGGCTTCTGGAAAAAACCCCACAATTTCTAGACTATTACACTCTATTGCGATTAGGATCACCTTGGATGTCATTTTGTGAACAAAGCAGTTAAAGTTGCAAAGTGAGAAGATTTCCATCCTTGCCGTGTTTGGAAAAAAATGCAATGAGTGCCCAAGGGGAAGAACTAGGATAAATGTGGTTGAAAGTCGTGTGATGTGAATATGTGATGTGAAAATGGGATAACATGTAACTAATGTGATGAGTGATTGGTGTGAATTCAATGGGCCGAAAGGCCTGTATCTATGCTTTATCTTTCCATCAATTCAATCGAGTATGCATTCAGTAGCTGTACAAATATGCTTTAATCTGGTCATTTGATTTGAAATTTGGGAACTGTTGTGCTGCTAATGCTATGTAAAACAAATGCTAATGTCCACTTTTGGTGATTATCTGAGAATCTCCTCAGCCAAGTACACCCTAAAATGATGCAGTTAGGAATGTTTTTATTGCATAAATCCTCAAACAATGCAGAGAACTATTGATTCTCGTCTTTAAGTCTTTAAATTTTTTTGTCAAGATTTGTTATATGCTAATGCAAAAAATTGAAATTGGTGCATTTTATAAACTCCGTGCATCACTTTTTTCATAATTGTGTATGTAGGATTAAATTAGTTTTAATGAATATTTAGGAACAATGCAGGTACTAATTTCCAACATGTTTGACCTATGTCTTTTTTCAGATATATGGGGATAAACTGAATCTCGTCAGTCAAAAACTAAGTTGCGTATTTTATTGAAAACAACGTAGGTGTGTACACATTAATGTATGGTAAGAGTCTGAAGAAGGGTCTCGACCAGAAACGTCACCTATTCCTTTTCTCTAAAGATGCTGTCTGACCCGCTAAGTTACTCCAGCATTCTGTGTCTATCTATTAATTTCATTGTTCTGTTCCGGTACATATGAAATCTTGACTTTTGAAGTGCCTTTGCTGGATTCCCCCTTAATATACAAATCAAATGCTGGTAACTCATTAACATTTTGTAAGGGACTGAGGAAAGAGGTAGACAAAAATGCTGGAGGAACTCAGTGGGTGAGGCAGCATCTATGGAAAGAAGAAGGCGACATTTTGGGTCGAGACCCTTCTTCAGAGTGAGAGAAGGAATTAGATGGAAACACTTCAATAATGTCAAAAAGCAAAGTTAAAGCTAGTTTCTAAGAAGTAAGAAATTGAAATATTAATTAACTTCAGTTTCTCCATTTATATACTCATTGACCTATCGAGTGTTTATTATTTTTACATTTCCAGCATCTAAAAAACTTTTTTTATTTAAGATCATAATATTAAATAGATCTTTCACAAGAGGGTGCTATTGTAACTCTCATCAACTAATATTCTAACATTTTTGGAATTCATGGTGAATGTTGCAGAACAGAGGTATCTGGGAGTGCAGGTACATAGTGCCCTAAAAGTTGTGTCATAGGTAGATAGGGTGTCAAGAAGGATTTTGGTAAGAAGGATTTTGTGTTTGAAGAAGGGTTTCGACCCGAAATGTTGCCCATTTCCTTCGCTCCATGGATGCTGCCTCACCCACTGAGTTTCTCCAGCATTTTTGTCTACCTAGGAGTTTGGTAAATTGGCTTTCATCAGTCAGGGTATTGAGTATTGAACCTGAGACTTTATGCTACGGTTGTATAAGATAGTTGATGAACCAACTTAGGAGTACACTGCTCTGTTTTGGTCACCTTGCTATGGGAAAGATGCAAATAAAGCAGAAGGAGTACAGAGAAAGCTTACAAGGAAGTTGCCAGGATGGCAGCAAGCTAGGACTTTATTCCTTGGAGTGCAGGAGGCTGAGGGGTAATCTTTTAGTAGTGCTTAAAATCAGGAGAATGGAAAGGGTGAATGCACAGTCTTTTACCCAGGATAGGGGAATCAATAACAAGAGAATATATATGTAACGTGAAAAGGGGTAAGATTTAATACAAACCCGAGGACAATTTTTTCACTCGGATGGTGATGTACACAGCTGGATCTGTGTTTATTTTATATTTTGTTGCATTATGAATGTCACAATGAAAAGACATAGTATAATTAGGTGATTCAGCCTGCTCATGGTTGATCTATTTTTCCCTCTCTAACCCATTCTACAGCCTTCACTGTCACCTTTGATGCCTATACTAATCAAAAATCTAACAACCTCCTATGATCTCTTCTATTACTTTTAAATACCTGATGGGTCAGAGATAAATTTCATTTTCCCATTTTAATTCAATTATTTGCAATTTTCCCTCCAGGAAAACATGGTGTCAATGAAATTATGTACATACATAGAATAATACATGAGTAAATATACATAAAAACATAAAATTGAAAACCATAAATTGAAAATAAAATGGGATCTCTGCTGCATGGCATTCTCGAATTATTAATTGTTGTTTTTTTTATCCACTCTAACTTAATATGTGAAGGTTGGAAAATCAATAACATTTTCTGTTTTTTAAAAACAAAAGTATAATTTCCTTCACTGCTATGGTACTTGCACATTTCTTCTATGTAACACTTTAATACAGCCAGCTTGTTGTGATTGATGTACAAGCAAGGTCAACTTCATATGGTATTATTTGACTCTACAAACATTTGGGTAGAAAATACTAATGCATTAATTCAAAGAAGCACTTCAGTCATTGGCACTTTGAAATTAAAATTGAAATTACCAGCAGTGCATATCTATCTGGAACGTAAAAAAACTACTTTCAGTGAAACTCATTCTTGAAAACAAACTTAGCATATTTTTTTGTGAATACATTCGAGTGTTTATTTAAAAAGAGAAGAATTTGCTTATATAAAAATATTAAATACACTAAACTAGGCATAACCCAAATTGAGGTGTGTCATACAGTCTTCAGGGATAGTACTGAGTCACAATCTCAATTGTGCAAACATGCTTACAGCATTACCAACTGGAAGCTGTTGTTATTTCTTCTTATGAGTAAAGTAAGCTGCAGAACTTTTCAGTTTGCATATTGTTTTTTGAATTTTAATCCTTCTGTTGAAATAAATCAATGGTAATATCTAAACAATTCAATTGAGATCTTGTTCCCGAGTAGATCAATTCAATGTAAAACTCTATATAAAGTAGTTGTTGGGTTTAAAAAAAAAAGATGAATAATTATAATAGTACTTTGCAGGAAAAAATGTGTTAATTAAAAAAATGCGTGTAAAATTGCAGAAATCTGTATCCTCCAAAAACATTTCATTAAGGCAATCTTGCTGTCACATATTCGTTAAACAGGATAATGAACAAAATGTCAGAAAGTGAAATGTAAGAAATGGCTGATAAATTTGCAGCTCTGCAGAATTTATATGCTCCTTTTAATAATGTTTCAATATATGAGCATTTTATTTAAAGAATGAAACAGTTGCCTGGTTGCAAATTATCTGGTGTTTAAACTATGCCATCTGTTAGCTGGTGAAAAACATCTTTCCACCTCAGCTGAGGTCACTGGTGCATACCCAAAACAAACTACAGACTTTATATCCATGTCGATATCTTGTGCATTACAACTACCTTTGAGAACTTTAGCCATGTTTTGTATTTTTTCAAGATCTTCGTTACCTAAAATCACTCACATTTTCCTTGTATGTCTTTACCTACATCGCCAGGAACTTTACGAAAATCGTCAGTTACTTTGTTGAAAACCTGCAAGTTATTCACTAAGGTTACACAAAAAAAAGCTGGAGAAACTCAGCGGGTGCAGCAGCATCTATGGAGCGAAGGAAATAGGCAACGTTTCGGGCCGAAACCCTTCTTCAGACTGATCGGGGGCGGGGGTGGGCGGGGACAAGAAAGGAAAAAGGAGGAGGAGCCCGAAGGCTGGGGGATGGGAGGAGACAGCAGGGGGACTGAGGCAGGGGAGGAGACAGCAAGGACTAACAAAATTGGGGTAGTTATTCACTAATGTTAGCCACGTTTCTCAAGGGAAGTGATAGCTTGTGGGAAGTTTGCAAAACTGGAAATAATAAACACAAGATCGCAGTGGAGGGACATTTTCTGTATGATTTCACTGAAGATCCTGACTGCAGCAGATTCGTCTTCAAAATAGCTGGTGATTTCATTTATCTTTTCAAAATTTGCAGCATTGTGGAATACAGCAGAGAGCCATGTACCTCACCTAGTCAAAATGGGCTGAAGAGGTAGCGGAATCTCGGGTGCCATTTCCTTGAACAACTACACATGTGACGGTGCTTTGAGGAAGATTTTCTCGACATTGGAAACTAGGCAATTGACATTTGGAAACAAGCTACGTATGTGCTTGGCAATTCTATGAAGTCCTTGAGCTAAGCATGTCAAATGCAACATTTTGGGGAGTAAAACAGAAGAACATTCTCGTGTTTTATACTGTCTGGCCAAAGTACAGCAAGTGAAGATGTAAACAACTGAGCAATAGTTGAGCTGTTTGACTTCTCCAATACTTCCAGTCAACAAATACTCCTTTGATGGTTGACCAGTGTACCGATGACCACATTGGCAACATATCACCCCACCGCATCAGTTGTTTAGGAGTTTAGGCGGCACGGCTCTGGCCAGCAGCGGCCTCTGCAGCCTGTCCGCGTTTTTGTTATTTTTTGTCTGTGTTTCTGTGTAGTTTTTGTTATTTTATGTTGGGGTGCGTGTGTGGGGGGATGGGGGTGGGGTGGGAGGGGGGGGGAAACGTTTGAATCTCTCCCTGCACTGGAGACCCGACCTTTTCTCGTCGGGTCTCAGGTGTCGTTGAGGCCGCAACGAGGAGCGGCCTCCAACGGGAAGAAGCCGGGGACTCTGGTGCCGACTTACCGTTGCCGTCGCGGAGCTGGCCGAGACCGGAGCGGTGGAGGAGCGCTGCCGCTGCTGCTGCTGAGTCGGAGGCTGCTACTGCGGGTCTGCGGACGGCTCGGACGACCCCGCGCGGCTCCCTGGAGGGAGACTGCTTTTCGGGGCTCCTGCAACGGCAAATTCTCCCGCCCATGTTGCGGGGTCGAAGAGCTCCTGGAGCGGGGCCTAACACCATTGCCCCGCGCGGCTGGAACGGCCGCAGGACTTTGCGAGCACACACCGGGGGCTCCAACACCAAGACCCGGTGTGCGACCTCGCACCACCCGGCGTGGCTTCAATGGCCGCGGGACAATCGCCATCGCCAGCCAGGGGCTTTGACTTTGATTCTGGCATGTGGGGGGGGAGGGGAGTGAGAGTGCAGTGGAGAGAAGTTTTTTTGGCCTTCCATCACAGTTATGTGATGGATGTTTATGTTAAATGTAATTATGTTGTGTCTGGGGTCTATTTGTGTGTAATGTATGGCTGCAGAAACGGCATTTCGTTTGGACCTCCAGGGGTCCAAATGACAATTAAATTGACTCTTGACTCTCTTGACTCTCTCTTGTCTCATCTATTGAGATCCTTATTTTGTTGCATGCAACTTTATCTCTAATTTTCTGCACAACAATGCTGAAGTTGATGTTGACATAATTTTTCCGTAATGGTAACTCGCTTGGTATATGTTCCTCTGTGTATTTCTCTAAAAAACGTCAGAGATTTGTTTTTGGAATTCCAGCATCAATTAATGCCTTGCACAGCTCACTCAAACTCAGATTTGCGACTGGAGCCAGCAATAAATGTAGTGAGGAGACAAGCTTGGGTATTTTGTTTGGGTAGTCTACACCCCAGCGGTATCAACATTGACTTCTCTAATTTTAGATAGCCCTTGTTTTTTCCGTCTTCCCCCTTCCCCCTTCCCAGCTCTCCTTCTAGTCCTACTGTCTCCACCTCTTCTTTTTACCGCACACCCCCCCCCCCACATCAGTCTGAAGAAGGGGCTCAACCCGAAATGTCGCCTATTCCTTCTCTCCATAGATGCTGCCTCACCCGCTGTGTTTCTCCAGCATTTTTAGTCTACCTTCGATTTTTACAGCATCTGCAGTTCTTTCTTAAATAGATCATTTACTCGAGAGAGCAGGACGGGAGGTGGAAGAAGAAAAACATTTAACAGTGCCTTTAACAATTTCCCTTGTTGTATATTGCGTAATATTGATATTGTTTGCACATACTAATAAGAAGTTGAAAGCTGGTCTCAATTGGTTGGTTTTCAGCTGTAATTTGAATGTTGCTTTTCTATATTTCAACTTTTGTGTGTATATGGAATGAGGTGCCAGAGAAAGTGGTTGAAATAGATACATAACATTTAAAAGACATTTGAACAAATACATAGATAAGGTTTGGAGAGATACAGGCCAAAAGGAGTCATATAGGATGGGTTTCTTGGTTGGCTTGGATGAGTTTGGATGAAGGGCATATTTACATGCTGAATTACTTTGACTAAATCCAAATGCATCTTATCTGCTGGTTCCCCTTTATCTAATTTTACAAAAACATTCTGAATGAACATCGCTATATCAAAATTGTATCTCCCTTCATAAATTAACTATGTTGAATCCTATTATTCAACTAATCCTTTCATTATATATTTTAACATTGTTCCTCCTTTTTTAAACATCAGGGCCATACTTGCTACCCTCCAATCCACAGGAACAAATCCAGATTCTGCAGAATCCTGGATGATTGCTACCTCTAAAACCACTTCATTTTGGATGTAAATTATGAAGTATTTAGGTTTATTCGATTTTCCAGCTTGCCAACCTGGATACTTTAATAAAAAAAATGCAGTTCCTTTAATTCCTGGTTCTCCAGACTGGGAGATCGTTTCGCTGAACTCCTTCGCTCAGTGTGCCTGGACCTACCTGATCTCTTGGTTGATAAACACTTTAATTCTCTTTCCCATTCCCACACTGACCTTTCCGTCCTAGGTCTCCTCCATCGTCAGAGTGAAGTTAAACGCAAATTGGAGGAACAGCATCTCATATTTTGCTTGGGCAGTTTACAGCCCAGTGATATGAATTAACTTTGAGTAACCCCTGCATTCCCACTCTCCATCCCTTCCTCCCCCACCCAAGTCGCACCAGCTTCCCATTTTCACCCAACAAACGGCTAACAATGCCCGTTTCCTTCATCATCATTACTCTTTTGCGTATCTTTCATTCATTGTTCTATATCTCTCTACATCAGCGTCCATATCTCGTTTCCCTTTCCTGTGACTTTCAGTCTGAAGAAGGATCTCGACCGAAACATTACCCATTCTTTCTCTCCAGAGATGCTGCCTGTTCTGCTGAGTTACTCCAGATTTTTGTGTCTATCTTCGATTTAAACTAGCATCTGCAGTTCCTTCGCACACTATACATTGCATCATATTTTGTCCTTGCACAATGTCTTTTTGTCCTTTTGGCTTTTGGGAGAATTTGATTGTGGTGCTAAACCTATTTTTGAGAAGTCCTTTATGAAGAAGCAATTGTCAACCTCCTGCTACCTATCTAAAATTAAAGTTGTTCCCACTGAGCTATCAAACATAAGAAGTATGTTTCATTGTAATGGCACTTGTTAATTTTGCACTTGTAACATCTTGGGTAATGTGCATGAAGTAGTTTCAGCAAATTAAAAGAAAGTATGTTCTGCATCAGGCATACAAGTCCACACAAACTGTTAGGGAATGCAGTGTTCAATTTTTTTGAAAGGAGGTCTGATGCATAAACATATGACGAAAATGTGATTGAGATTGACTTTACCAGGTCAACAGTGTAATGTGTAAATTTTGTTTATAGCATTTAAGCTTCCTGAATGATGACAATTTACCATTGTTGTATTTCGGTGATCTTCTACAGTTTGCAGTAGTGCACATTACTGTTATTCTTGTCATCGTGAGCAGTATCTATTTATTAGGGTAGAGTTAACTGGAGGTTTCAGTCTTTGAAGTTATGGATGTTTGTACTTCCAACATGAGAAATGTTACAGACCGTATTTCTGTTCCAGTGGTTATTTTAATTCTTTCGACTGCAGCTTATTTTTAAATGGATTCATCCACAGAAGAAGCTTTATAGTCTATCCAAACAAATAGATAATGAAACATCATTTATGAACTTGCCTCTTATAAGCAGTGCCGGATACCCTCTGGGATAGTCAAGTTGTCAATTTCAGCATGATAATCCTCTACCAATAATACTAGAAGAATTTGGGACTATTATTTATTGGGCACAAGTTCCATGAAGTTTCCAAAAGCTGCCACTGAAATTAGACCAAGAGCACAGCATATTTTGGGGGGGGAAAAAGCATCTTTCTTTTGTGACGCATTCAATAAGATCCTGATTGATCTAACACTTGCGCTTGATTCTTCTATCCTTTAATTCCAATAATTTCAGTCTAAAATATATTCATTGACTCTATATACCCTGGCCGTTGAAGTGGAAGATTCTAAATATTCTCAACCTTTTGACAGGAAATCTTTCCTCATTCAATGCCTTTTAGTTTTAGACCTTGAAAAAACAGTCTCTCAACACTTCCCCAGTAGATCCCTCGCAGGAAGTATTTTCATAAAACATGATTATAAATTTATAATCTTGAAGAGGCATTCATCAACCTTGTGGTTAGATTTAACGGTGGTGACCTATAAAGCATATTCTGTGGCGCTCTCTCTCTCTCCCCAATGAAATCGGCCTGTGTGCAAAGACTGTGGTGCAAACTACGGACTCCTGTATTTAAAATAATTAAGTCTCAGAATGCTAACAGAGCTGCCCTTCAAAATTGTAGAGGAACAAGGTCAACATTCGAGATGTTAACATTACATACAAAGGATGATCAACAGACGTAGTGTACAAATATGGAATAAGCTTCTCTGACAAGCTCTAACAACAATACCTTGTATGGTTCAGCGAAATATGGGAGGGATTGGTTGACATTTACAGCATAATGAAGCAATATCTACCATGATGCATTCCTAGTTAATAACTCGGGAGTAGGCTCATTTGGTCCCTTGAATCTGTTACACTATTTCGAGAAATTATGTCTGCACTGTCTCCTGATTCCATGAAACTGACATTGCTTCAGATGGCTTAACAAGAGAATGGGATGGAAGAAAGGAGAATTAGCTGTCTTCGACAGGATGAGCACATCAAATTTTATGACAATGTATAGACAATAGTTAGCATTAAAGAAATATACAAATTGCTAAAGACTTCTGCCCCTTTAAGACATTAAACCCCCCAAAAAAGATCAATCCATAGTTGATGATGGATTAAAGATGGTATTAAATCAAAACGAGGCTTGTAAACTTCCATCAATAGGCCTGCAGGGGAGAGCATTTTTTAATGCAGCAAAGAACCAAAAGGTAAACAAAGTAAAGATGGAATCTGAAAGTAAACGGGCAAGAAACATAAAAATAGACAGCAAGCACCTTAATTCATTTAAAGAAAAAGACAAATGAGGGTAAATGTAGGGTTTCAACAGATAGAGACAGAAGAATGTGTTATGAACAATAAGGAAATGCCAGAATTAAGTCGTATCACACAAAATCTGCACAATTTGGAATAAGAGGTAGTGCATTGAAGACTGAGGTAAGGATTTTTTTTACAAAGGCAATCCTTTGGAATTCTCCATCCACAAGGGCGATAGACGCTCGGGCACAGTACAGGGGTCATTCCAAACTCGGATTGCTAGATTTCTGGACATTATGGGAATCAATCGCTTGATCATTGCTTTGATCAATGGTTTCACTTCTGTCCCCTTCGTGATTATTTTGCAAATCTCACCTCTTGTGAGCATTGCTCCAGATCTGTGGTCACTGAACAAGGAAGGCAGCCTTTCATCTGTTCATGTAGCACATTGTCGGGGATTATGTTCAGTTTTGAATTCATTGTGTGTCACATTAAACAGATGAAGGCAGTAAGAAATGTGGCTGGCTGAATCTGTGACTGTGGGGCTCCAGTCATACTTCTTCCTCTTGTCAACAAGGGAAATATTTGTTGTGTGAGCTTTTTCAGCTTTTGTGCATGATAGCAAACAGTGTAGCAATGTCTTCTATCTACTATTTTGTATCCGTTACAACAGATACAAAATAGTAGATAGAAGACATTGCTACATTGTAATTTCAACATTAAAACATTAGGTTAAAACTAAGTTGTGGGTGACATCACCATTACAGTTCATCTTATTTGGCTGTAATTCTGTATGTTAATGATTGATGGCATGGAGATCTCCTTCCCAGCATGTCAGAAAGTTTAAAAATTCCTT
This sequence comes from Leucoraja erinaceus, assembly GCF_028641065.1. Classification (NCBI taxonomy): domain Eukaryota; kingdom Metazoa; phylum Chordata; class Chondrichthyes; order Rajiformes; family Rajidae; genus Leucoraja; species Leucoraja erinaceus. Next base: position 7,580,483 of record NC_073407.1, read on the forward strand.
CCCCCACCCTCATCATTATGATGGCAGAACAGTCTGATATGAACTTGATGAACCAACGTCAACTACACCAGTAGAAATTGCATTACAAATTGCACCTGACATTCATTAAGAACATTAGTTCTTAATAAATCTTATAATGTAAGGAAACATGCACATAATTCCAGTAAAAGGAATGAGATTTTTCCATAACCTTGTGGCGATCTACGTAAAATACAACTTACATTTGAGTGATTTGGAAATTAATCCAGTATCTTATTATTAGTTTGTTTATGCTAAATTAGTTATTTAAGAATTCTTTATAATGGAGAAATAGAAACACAGGCCTCATTTCCATAATTTATATTGTACTTTCAAGACTATCTGTAGAATATTCCAGAAACTGTGATCATGGTAGAATCTTTAGCTAAAATATTAATTCAATCTCTGAATTCACTGAACCTTGCTGTACTTGGCCTCCATTGCAGAGAAAGGCCACACACAAATTGGAAGACAGCTCTGCTGCTTGGATAGCTTGCAGCTCAATGTTATAAACATTGAATTCGACATCCAATCTCACGCAATACACCTCCCCCTTTTTCATCTGCTCCCTTGCACCCCGTGCACATCCATTTCTTCCATCATTTTCCATTACCCCCGTCACTCTGTTCATTTCCCCTTCTCCCCTGTACACTCCTCTCATTCCACAATCCTATATTTTCTTTAATTCCCTCTTTCTTCCTCCCCCCCCCCCAACAACGTCCCTTCCACTCATTTCCCTCTCTCTGGTTTTACATTTCACTCTTCCGCTTTGTCTCCTTTTCACCTCTAGCTTTTGTCACTATCTCCACTTATTTGCCAATCACCTTCCCCATTTTTATCCACCTACGACTAGCTAGGCTTTGTCCCACACTCACCTTTCTTTTCCAGCTTTCTCTCCCAGCTGCATCAATTTGAAGAAGGGTCCCGAAACATTGTTTGTGCATTCCCACCACAAATGCTGCCTGACCTGTTGAGCACTGTCTTTAGCTCAAGATTCCAACATCTGTAGTTCCTTCTGTCTCTGTCATAATTAAATCCTATTGCCTTTTGTTCCATTGACTGTGTAATATAATGTGTTGCCTTAACATCAATCTGGTCTGCAGTTTGACACAATTGCTAGATTGCTGAATTGTCATTCTTATATTATAGCCAGAAATATTTTTAGCAATGAAAGGTAATACTTGAAATTTATGGTGTAGATCTTTGGAGGAAATAACTGAATTATTATCAAGAAAGGTTGATTACAATAGCCTACTTTGGCTAACAGTCAGTATGTTAAAAATGCACCTCATTTATATTTACTTTGTAATTCCATTGGGGTCTCCTGGAGTTTGATTGCCTTCAAGGAGGGATTCTGAAAGGAATTTCTCAGATTTCTTTTTCTAAATTAACCCACAGTTTATTTTGCCACTCCCAAGAGATTGCATGACTACAAGAGAAAGGAAATGGATTTGATGGTATGCCAGGTTACATTGTGCCAAGATCGACAGGCTCAATAAACAAACTCATAATTTTCCTGTTCTGTTTCAAATGTTCAATATTTTACCAGCATTGAACAGTGCAGCTTTTGAGACAAGTTATATTACTTTGTTTTTGTTTTTATTGTTGCCTTTTTTTTTTGAAGAATACTTCAATAAATTCAATTTGTACAAAGTCTTGTTTTCAAAATATTCTCACAAGAATTCTATAAATTCTATTGATGTGATATTCTAGCAAGTACAGGGGCATACGTAAAAATCAGTATTTCACTCGAGTAATCTCGCTTCCATGATAACACTCCATTGAGAAAATTGAGGAATTTTGCAGCAGTCTAATCTTTCAAAGGATATGTGTATTTATGTTGTTATTACTGGTTTGGGGAATCTAAACTCAATTCCTGGACAATATAAAATCACTGCTATTACAGATTGTGTTTCACTTACCAGATCCAATGGGCTTTTTGGATCTAGGCTGGGTGATATCAGAGATTATTCCTATAATCGGAGGTGAGATTTTATTTGTGGAGATGCTGGATGTGTTCTTTTAACAAGGATATATTATGTAATGTTGACAACTCAGCAATGCTATTTAAACTTTGACTTGTATCTCTATTAGTTTCAGAAGATCTCTACTCAAATAGACCCTTAAAATATGTTTGCTTTGTGCTAAAGCATGCCTTGTTTGATTGTCAGAAATGTTCATAACTGAATTACACTACTGAAACCGGCAGCCTATTAACATGTGTCCCTTCAGCCTGTGCAACCTTTTACTAAACCTTGATAGATCTGTAATTATTTCCATATGTGTGCCTTTATCCTATAACTATTCATGGCTTTCATTAATAAAATTATCAGTCTGGGATTTAAGCAAATGCCCAAGTATTTATCATTTTTTTGTGTGCTGAACTCTTTAGTAATTTCAATCCTTAAAGATCAATCTCATAATTTTGTAGTGTTTCCCTAATTTGTGATTGATTATTGGAAATATTTTCTACTCTTATCAGTTTCCTCAATATGAATCTTCTGAATTCCAAGGATTACAACCTTAGTCAGTGTAATTTCTGCTCCAACTCATTATCTATAATGCACACTGTCAAAAGACAATCTGTTACTTTTTAATTGTGAAGTCTTTGTGAAGATGTGAAGAAGCACCTTGCTGTATGGACCATGTTATGGGAAATGTAATACTTTTTCACTGGTTTAGCTGAATATAATGGATGGTTGGGAATAAATAATCCCGGGCCCAACCCAGAACCAAGCCCCAAGAGAATTTCAAATATAATGGAAAACTTTACATTTACCTCTTCCTGTTTATACAATGATCATTGGGCTGGTAATTTCAGATGGAATATGAATTTTACTCATAACATTTTGTTCCAAAGAGGGCTTCCCAAGATATAGAAACATAGAAATTAGGTGCAGGAGTAGGCCATTCGGCCCTTCGAGCCTGCACCACCATTCAATATGATCATGGCTGATCATCCAACTCGGTATCCCGTACCTGCCTTCTCGCCATACCCTCTGATCCCCTTAGCCACAAGGGCCACATCTAACTCCCTCTTAAATATAGCCAATGAACTGGCCTCAACTACCCTCTGAGGCAGAGAGATCCAGAGATTCACCACTCTCTGTGTGAAAAAAGTTTTTCTCATCTCGGTTTTAAAGGATTTCCCCCTTATCCTTAAGCTGTGACCCCTTGTCCTGGACTTCCCCAACATTGGGAACAATCTTCCTGCATCTAGCCTATCCAACACCTGTCTAAATAAACTATCCACCACGGTGAAGCATGAGAAATATAGGGTTTGGAAGTTACAAAGTTAAGGCAGCAATTATAGAAGAAAACCTTTGAAATTAATGCCAGTTTAATATAAAAGAAAAACGTAGTAAATGTAACTTCTGCCAGAAATAAATAAATATATATTTCTTGAAGACGGACACAAATGGCTGGAGTAATTCAGCAGGTCTGGCAGCATCTCTGGGGGGGGGAAAAAAGAATAGGTGACATTTTGGGTCGAGACCCTCCAGGCTGAGAGTCGGGGGAACAACAGATATAGACTGCTTAGGATAAATGAATGGAAGATATGCGAAAAGCCATGATAATCAAGGAAATGTGGAACACATAATAGGCCATTGTTGGATGGGTGATAACAGATATTGTGACAGACGAACTCCACATGATGACAGTAAAACTAGTATGACAGCTAGGATGGGGGAGGGACAGATAGGGGATGCAAGAGTTATTTGGTTGGAGAAATCAATAGTCAATAATCATATTGCTGGATTGTATGTTGCCCAAGTGAAATATGAGATGCTGTTCCTCCAATTTAAGTTTGGCCTCATTCCTCCATTCATTTCTCCTAAGTACCGTCTATATCTCTCGTTCTACTTTCCCCTGACTCTGTCACTAGAAGGGTCTTGACCTGAAATGTCACCTTTTCCTTTTCTCCAACGATGCTGCTTCACCCGCTGAGCTACTCCAACCTTTTGTGTCTCCAGCATCTACAGTTCCTCCTTGCCTAAATATTTCTTGCTTTGTTTGAGAGAGAGGGGGGGGGGGGGGGGGGGGGGGGGGGGGGGGGGGGGGGGGGGGGGGGGGAAAGGGGGGGGGGGGGGGGGGGGGGAGAGGAGGGGGGGGGGGGGGGGGGGGGGGGGGGGGGGGGGGGAGGGGGGGGGGGGGGGAATAGTAGAGGGGGGGGGGAGAGGAGAGAGTGCCTTTTTAATTCATTTCAACCCAACCCCCCCCCCCAAACAACCATTTGCAGGCAGTGCTTTTTTTACTTTAACCATATTTTCATTTTCAAACCACATTGAGGGTACTTACAGTTGTGTGGACATGTGTTCAGTGTTATTCACAGCTCAGAGAAACGTGACCATCTGCCTTCCTCCAGCTTGCAGACTAATTGAGGCACACCACTTCCTGGTTTTATAGTCCATCCCCCCCTGCCGCCAGCGGGGCAGCAGAGAGAATGGGGAATTTTGTAAAGTCATTAATATCTCTGTCATTTCTTATCGACTGGAAAAATCCTTGGCACACATGCGGCATAGGGGGGCTCTGAGCGAGGTGGCCAAAAATGACGGCCATAGGTGGCGGCGTTCTCTCGGAAATCGCAGCACAGATCGCCAAAACCGGTCAAGAACAGACTTTTAGTAATATAGATGACTGGTTGTTAAGAAATGAGAGTTTTGCGGTTAAATTCCTTGGGGAAATTAGAAAAGTATTGACGATTTCTATAATATTAATTAAATCTCTTAATCTGGAAACGAATCCTTGCAGAATATAGCCACCTATTAGCAAAATGATGGGGTCAAGGAAAGAGCGTTCACATTGCGGCCCTGTTTCCACCAATCTTTCCACCACCACGCACAAGAAGCGCAAGACAAATAAGATTGTATGCGGATGCCAAGAAGTGTGTTCAGCTCTGGCTGAAAAACTTCTAATCTTGTGTGTGGACTCAACAAGAAGCAAAATAATACCTTACGAGAAACAATTTTTGCTTGACAAATAATTGAGATTTATCGGTAAGGAATGAAGTATGACGCGAAGATAATTGGAAAATATGTATGCAAGCCTTTGCATTGTACACTAGGAGCATGTTATTTGTGTAACAATTAAAAAAACAAAAAAAATGATATGGATAAAATGTAAAGCAAACAAAACTTCTGAGTAAAATTATTTTGAAAGATTTTAACGAAATACAATTTTTCATTTTTCATTTGTAAAGAAAAATCAATATTCACAGTAGCATGGCAATTAGTTGTAGCGCAAATGTTCTCATAATTCATCTTTTAAGCCATGTCTGCCTTTGACTGAGTTGCTGTCAAATTCAACATAGCATAAAGGATTTTCTATGAGGACTATCACAGCTGTGCTTTGACATTTCCATGGAAACCCTCAATACTGTTATTTTATGAGCCCAATAAGCACACCATTTGGTGCAAGAGGATGACCTTCTTGAAACATTTGTTCAGATTTACAACAAGCTCATATTCCAGGGAAAGAATTAATGTATATGATATTGGTATGGGAATCAAAATTTCCTGGTCATAATTCCAGTACAACGTATCCAGTGTAGGACTATTTCCAATCACTTCCACATTGTTGGAACTTGTATTTTAATAAAAGTATGCTATTATTTTTACTTGGCTCAGAATTTTTCCAACATATTCTTCTCTGTTCCTCACCTGTTGCATTCAATTTCTAAAGGAAATACTTCCAGTGTCACTCTTTAACTGCCTGTAGTTTAACAGTGAGTAAACAAACAAAGTAAATTTCCTTCCCTCCCTGTAAAGTTGTCATGGTCTCTGAAGATCGGCACAAAAATGATGGAGTAACTCAGCTGGACAGGCAGCATCTCTGGAGAGAAGGAATGGGTAATGTTTTGGGTTGAGACCCTTCTTCAGACTGGGTCTCTGTTCTTTCTGATGGCTTGGTTGCAAGCAGGAATTCACTTTTTGATAGCTTGTCCTTGGGAATACACACTCTGGTTCTCTGAAACATCTATTAAATCATTGTACATTTTTTATTTGCTCACATATAAAACTAAAAATAGGTGTGGCATACATAAGCTGCTGAAAATCCTACGCTGACCAAGTGGCATTTATGGAGACTGATGGACAGATATTCAGTCAATTGCAAGGAAATTGTAAAAACATGGGTGAAAATGTAACGCACTACATTAAGCTTCTGATTTCCAGCCATATCACTCAAAATTTCCTGCACCTTTTCATTTGTTGCTGATTTTAGATGACTTCTTGTCTTTTGAATAGGATGAATAATAAGGGTGTTTGAGAGCAACCCATGCTAGATTTGTTGAAGATTTCTGTGCTCCATGAAGTTGTGGACTGAGCTTTGCTATGCATTAATTATCCTGAAGAAACATTCCTTCCTTTCCCATTGTAATACTGATGGTCTTTTGGAAAGGTGTATAAAAAGGGTAGCAGCACATCGCTAAATTTTGCTTGTTACAGTTTATAAAAGGTTAAGGATAAGAGGCTAGCAAGGAATTTATTGGAATTATTAAATTGGTGAGTAGCAAAGAGTAGATTTGGTAATATAGGTAGCGAGAGAGAGTGATGCAAGTGGTCTTGTTGGTGAGGAACAGTTGTTTATCGGAATGAGAAAAAAAATTGTGCACACTGGGGAAACCCCACGTGGCTACAGGGAAATGTGCAAACTCTGCATGAACAGCACTGGCAGTTAGGATTATGCCTGAAGGTATGAAACAGTTGCACTAACTGCAGACCATTTTGAGGAGTGTTCATGGAAATGTTTAATCTCTTCCTACTCCGTTCTAATGTACCCACCTGCTTCAAGAAAACTGCAATCATCCTGGTGCCAAAGAAAATCACGATTTCATGCCTTAGTGGCCTTGTCATCCACCTTCATGAGGTGCTTTGAGATGCTGGTTATGGAACACATTAATTCCAGTCCACCAAGCAGCCTTGACCCACTGCAGATTGCCTCCCGCCACAACGGGTCCACAGCTGATGCCATCTCCCTGGCTCTACATTCATCCCTGGAACATTTACGTCAGATTTCTATTTATAGACTGTAGCTCTGCTTCCAATGATGTTATTATTTTCAAGCTCACCTCTAAACATGTGGAACTTAAAATCAGCACTCATCTCTGCAACTGGATTCTCGACTTCCTGACCAACAGACGACAATAAGTGAGGATAGGTGACAAATCATCCGCTACGATTATCCTCAACACTTATACTCCATTAAAAATGGGTTCACTGTCCCCTTCTTTACTTCTTGTACACCCATGATTGTGCGGCTATATACTAATCCAACTCAATTTATAAATTTGCAGATGACACCACTAGTTAGCCAGATATCAAATAATGATTCGCAATTAATTGTTTTGCATTTTTCAACTTTCATCTTCTGCATGTCCAACTATTTCAGCCTCTATCCACATCTCACTCATTTAACAATTGTTCACCACGACAATGCAAACAGAATACTGTGGTTGTTGGAAATATGAAATGTAAATAGAAAATACTAGAAACACTTTGCATGTCAGGAAACGTCTGTGGAGAGAAAAACTGTGTTTACATTTCAGAATGATATTCCAGTAGGACATAAGGTCCTCAACCTGAAATGATATCTAGCTATCTTGATCTGCTGAGTGTTGCTGATATTTCTCTTCTAATGTAGACTGCTACTTCTACTGTAAAACTAAAGTAAGAGAGAAATATTCCGCACATTAACTGCCAAATGTGAAGAGAAAATATTAGACAATGGGTGCGGGAGTAGGCCATTCGGCCCTTCGAGCCAGCCCTTCAATTCATCCACAATCAGTACCCCGTTCCTGCCTTCTCCCCATATTGTGTTAATGTTACAAATTACTGATCTTGTATCAGAGCTAGCCAGTTCTGGCTCTGTGAGGAAAAGTTGGTTATCTGAAGGAAAGAAGACGAGGTGGGTTTTCTCAGGCTCAAGTTATATATTTTAAGTTTTTGCATTATTTCAAATTCTGTGCGATATATTCTCAATTTGCACAGTAAATCAAAAAATGTGCACAGTTTTGATACTTCCTAGTCCTGCTGAGTCTTGTAGTGTTCCGCAGGGGTCTGTGTTTGGACCTCTAGCATGTGCAGCCTATTGTTTCAAATAAGCCAATGAAAAACAGGTTATATTTTTAGTTATCGGATGAATGAGCTTATTTTATCATTTCTTGTGTCTGAAAGATGGAGGGACTGAAAAAAATAAGTCCTTTGATAATTTAACTCGCGTGGAAGAATAGTCTTAATTAACCTGTCAGTAATTTAGTTCAATTAAGTCTGCATGGCTATTTATTAATAATGACAAATGAATACTCATTACTTCGCTGTGAAATAGTTTAGATTATACATGATAATCCTGCTTGTGCTTAGCCAGCAAATGCCTGGATTGGATTCCACACTAACTGGGGTTCATAAAAATCCATGTATAACATCATGGGTTCTCAACATTTTTTAAAATTAGAATCTAATCATTAAAATCAGATACTAGATTAACCATGATTTGTCTGAAGTAGATAGTGGATGTCAGCTGGTTCATGGTTTGGGAGGATGGAAGGAAGTCGGATTTTTGCCTCATTGGAGATTCACATTTAACACACTTTCAAAAGAAGTTTCCAAGTTGGCAATCAAGAGTGCATCTGTGAATTGTACAGACTCTCATGTTACCTTATAAAGAGAAACTTTAAATTTGGTGAAAGAACAGAGAAAGAAATTCATTTATGTTGTAACTTAATGCCACTTTTCCCCTAATTTTCAGTTCCAAAACAGAGAAGAAATAAAAGCTTGTATTTGTTTTACCTTGATTCAATGATATGCAGAAATATAATCTTTTACAGTATTTAAATATTTCTTTGATTATGCAGCAAAATAGTTGTTGCCCAAAGATGAAAGATCCCAAGACAAAATATTAAGGTTAATCTCAGTGTTAAATTCTCAAGCATGTTTATGTTCAGTAGGGTGCTGTTGGCTATATTTACAGAGTCAATTATCCTGGCTGAGTAACACTCAAAGCTGCATTGCATAACATCACCAGGTCATGAGGGTTTGTGCAATGGGAACTTGCTGCTTTCTATTTGTGCCTATTTAAAAGGTTGGCTTTCTGATCAGCTAATATTTTCTTCTGAACTTACACAGACACTGTGATTATTAGTTAATACAAGCATAGACTCCATGCCAGCACAGTCTGTTGTCTGATGATGTACTGGGAAGACTGACTCACTTGATATCAAGTTCACATTTATTATCACATGCTCCAATTGGTAGAGTGATATTTGAGTATGAATAAAGAGAACACAATACACAATAGAATTTAACATGAACATCCACCACAGTGGAATCAACATTTCTCACTGTGATGGAAGGCAATAAAGTTCAGTCAATCTTCCTCCTTTTGTTCACTCGCATCGGGCCCTAAAACCCTTCGCAGTCGACGCTATGGACGACCCGATGTACAGGCCCTCTTGCCGGGATGATCGAAACTCCGACGTAGGGAAGGATCGGACACGCTCTGCGGCTTGGAGTTCCCGAATCGGCCGCTTCTTACCGGAGACCGTGGCTTCCGATGTTAAAGTCCACAGGCCCCACTGGACGGAGCTCCAACACTGGCGATCCTCGGCAAAAGATTCCTGCAGTATTGTGGTTCCTACTCAAACTGCAACTGTTTTAAGAAATATTATTTACGACCTTTTACAGTTCTAGTTCCCCAACACATATAATGGGCGAGAAATTAGGTCAGGGACTACTAAAAGATCTGTAGTAGTCCATCTTGGTACAGGATGTTGGAGCTTATGGTGTTATTAGAATGTGTAATAGTTTATCTTAGGAAATAGATGAAGGATAAACCCTGTAATCTTTTAAGAAATGGTAGATGAAAAATAGAAGCAGTGAAAGACTTGGCTAAAGAAAAAATAGGTTGGTTCATCAGTTCTGGATTGCTGGCATGGACAATATAGGCCAAATGATCTGAATCGAGTTGCAGTTTCTATACTTCAATAATTGCCTCAACATTTCAGGAAAAAAGGAAATGCAAGAAGGTTAAATTGAAGAAAGAATATATCCTTTACCCAGTTTACTATTATAAATTCAATAGGTAATTATTAGATGACCTGAACCAATGCGGTTCTTGATTAAAAGAAATTACACAGTGTGGGAGCATGAATAGGCAAGGTTTTGGGTCGAGACCTTTCTTCAGATTGTAGTGGGGGGGTTGGTAGATGGTTGGACAAATATCAGAGTGTGAAATAAGAAGGATAGAAGATGTATGAAACGTGAAGCCAGAGGAAGGAATATAGGTGGAAGGGGATTGGGGTAGAGGAAAGTGAGAAATGGGTAAGCATTCAGATGAGGCACAGAGAAGAGAGGAGAAAATAGGTGGGTGGCTGGCTGGATGTAGGTTAGTTGCCTAAAATTGAAGAATTCGGGTTCTAAGCTACCAAGCGGAATATGAGCTGGTGTTCCTCCAGTTTGCATGTGGCCTCACTCTGGCACTGGAGGAGGCCTAGGACGGGGAAAGTCAGAATGGGAATGGGCAGGGGAATTAAAATGGTTAGCAACTGTGAGGTCCAGCAGGCCTTGTTGGACTGAGCACCAGAATTTGGTGAAATGGTTGCTGAGTGTAGGCTTGGTCTCGTTGATGTATATAGCCCACATCGGAAGCACCAAATGCAGTAGAGTGAGGTTAGTGGAGGTGCATGTGAATCTGTCTTACCTGGAAGGATGCTGAGGTCCGTGGATGGATGTGCGATGGATATACAGGCATTTGGTTGGGCAAGGGCTGATTAGGGATAGTAGGTTTTGTATGTGTAAAGTCATACCTCGCAAATCTGATTGTTTTTTTTTTAAGATGTGACCAAAAAGGTTGATGAAGGCAGAGCTGTAGATGTTGTGTACATGGACTTCAGTAAAGCAATCAACAAGGTTCCACATGGTAGGCTGCTCTGGAAGGTTAGATTGAATGGGATCCAAGGAGAGATAGCTGAATGGATAGCAAATTGGCTCCATGGAAGGAAGCAGAGGGTAATAGTGGAAGGTTGCTTCTTGGACTAGAGGCCTGTGACTAGTGGTGTGCCTCGGGGTTCGGTGCTGGGCTTGTTACTGTTTGTCATCTACAACAATGATTTGGATGAAAACATACAGGGCAAGATTAGCAAGTTTGCTGATGATACAAAAGTTGGTGGTTTTGCAGATAGTGAAGATGGTTGTAAACGATTGCAGCAGGATCTGGATTGATTGGCCAGGTGGGTGGAGGAATGGTTGATGGAATTTACTACCGAGAAGTGTGAGGTATTGCATTTTGGTTTGTCAAACAAGGGCAGGACCTACACAGTAAATGGTAGGCCTCTGGGTAGTGTTGTAGAGCAGAGGGATCTAGGAGTACAGGTGCATGGTTCCTTGAAGGTCAAATCATAGGTAGATAAAGTGGTCAAAAAGGCTTTTGGCACTTTGGCCTTCATCAGTCAGAGTATTGAGTATAGAAGTTGGGATGTCATGTTGCAGTTGTATAAGACGTTGGTGAGACTGCATTTAGAATATTGTGTTCAGTTCTGTGCACCATGTTATAGGAAAGATATTGTTAAGCTTGAAAGGGTTCAGAAAAGATTTATGAGGATATTGCCAGGACTAGAGTGTGTGAGCAAAAGGGAGAGGTTGAGTAGGCTGGGTCTCTATTCCATGGAGCGCAGGAGGATGAGGGGAGATCTTATAGAGGTATACAAAATCATGAGAGGAATAGATCGGGTTGATACACAGTCTTTTGCCCAGAGTAGGGGAATCGAGGACCAGAGGACATAGATTCAAGGTGAAGGGGAAAAGATTTAATAGGACTCGGAGGGGTAACTTTTTCACACACATGGTGGTGGGTGTATGGAACAAGCTGCCAGAGGAGGTAGTTGATGCTGGGACTACCCCATCATTTAAGAAACAGTTAGAAGGTACATGCATAGGACAGGTTTGGCGTGATATGGACCAAGCGCAGGCAAGTGGGACTAGTGTAGCTGGGACATTGTTGGCGAGTTGGGCTGAAGGGCCTGTTTCCGCACTGTATCGCTCTATGACTATGAGAGAGGAAATATAGGAAGAGGTGTTACATTTCTTGAGGTTGCAGGTACCCAAAGAGGGGTGGTTTGGGTGGGAAGAGATGAGTGAAGTAAGGAGTTGCAGAGGGGGGGAAGCCTCTTTGGAGAGTGAAAATTGGTGGTGAAGGGACGATGTGACTGGTGGTGGAATTACATTGAAGATGGTGGAAACGTCAGAGAATAATATATTTGAGGCGGGTGCTGGCAGCATGAAAGGTAAGGACCAGGGAATGCTATCCTTTTTCTGCTTAAGGGGATGGAGGAGTGAGAGCAGAGGAGAGACTGGTGACAGATCCATCTGGTACAGAAGGGGGGACCACATTTACTAACGAAAGAGGACATCTTGAATGTCCTAGAATGGAAAGCTTCATCTTGTGAGCAGATGCAGCAGAGACGGAGATATTGAGATTATGGGATGGCAACTTTTAGGTATAAAATAGTCCAAATGTGTGAGTTTGAGGTAGATGTCAGTGGATAGATGGAGACGGAGGGATCAAGAAAGGTGAGAATGGTGTTGGAGATGGTCCAAGTGAATTTGTGGGTAAGGTGGAAGCCATTTCTGCATGAATGTAGGAGGCAGGTATGATACAGCCATCGATGTAGTGGAGAGAGAGTTGGGGGATGGTGCCAGTGTATATTTGGAACAAGGACTGTTCAATGTAACCAACATTGCTAAATGGTGGAATGGAATTGATGCTCTAAGGTTTGGCACAGAGTTGATGAGGTTTATGGCCTCCTTTTATGTTGTAAGTGGCACAGCACCATCATTGGCAGAAAAGTGTAATTAACGTACAATTTTATATAGGTATCTAATTCAAAATGGAAAATATTAACTAGAAGTATATTTACAATGATTAAAGCTCCATCAGATTGTTTTAGGTGGATATATCATAAGGGCTGTGGAATAATGCATTATACTCATTACTAGCCCGGCAAAAGATGATTCACCATCTGATCACCACTACAAAATACTACCATTATGATGTATATTGATTATATGACATTGTTTTAAGGGTTATGCATATGAATGCATGGTGTTTATGGAAACTTCTCATACAATACTGAATAATTTCCTTTTGCTGTTTGAAAATATACTGTTGCCTTTAGCATGGGAAATGGGAATATTGTAGCACTACAACTAAAGCATGTCATCTTTAAATCATCAGAGTTGATAATTTATTCATTGAATGTGCAGGTTAGCATAATAGCTGATAAAGGTCATTTGTAAATGCACACCTCCAATAAAATGAAATGCATTTTGATATGTGTGATGAACAGAAGGAGCAGGGCAAGAAAGTTAATTACCATTTTTCAGTCGTATATCCAGACTTCTGCTGAAGAAAGCCTCAAGTCAGAGCATCATAGCTCAATTTTCTAACACAAAGAATTGTTGTTCTAGTAATTTTAAAAACTTTTGTTATACTCTTAATGATTTTAACCTGCACATTATTACTAAACCACGTTATTTTCTGGTATTCAGAACCAGGGGTTTCCATGTTTCCATTTAACTTTGCTCAGTGCCAAAGGCATGTTTTATCAAACTTAAACCAAGATTTTATAGTCTTTCCGTAAACAGTTTAAAATTGAACATTTATCATTTAACTCTGCTAATTTGCCTTTTGGGGTGGGAGATTGCAACCTTCACGTGGTCCGCCCTGTTTCGACGAATGCAATCAACCTGGCGCGCACAATCAAATAAGATTAAATCGAACAAGTTGTCCTACAACTTTAGGCTGTGCACGCCATACGCATGAAGAAGATTTGCCTTTTTATTTCACGTTTTTAACTGTGTAGAATACTCTTTGTAATCTGATTGTATACATTTATTCTGGTTATAGTTCAACATGGGGTTGTAATTCAGTAATAATCCATTATTAATTAAATTTACAAAATTGACTTTTTTTTGTTGCAAATCTGTGAACGCTTCATGTCCAGTTTCAAGACTAAGACGATTCTATCAATAAAAAGTTGTGTTTTTGTTGTGTAGATTAAGTTGCTTAGCAGCAGAATTTGAGCAGTAGCAGCAGTTTTATCCTGCAAGTGACTTCCACGGTTGCTGTCAATAATGTATTCGCTGATGATTAATATGTAGTATATTATTTAAGAACTATAAATAGCCAGAAATTTTCAAAAGTGCGCCATAATATTAACTAATCTATTTATTTCCCAGCATTAATGTGACATTCTGCTATTCACTGCATAAAGACTTTTACCTGTGTTGGAGTATGATTTATTCTACATATGTGCTACATTCAGAAACCTCAGTATTGGTAATCTTTACAGAATAACATCTGATGCAGCTGTAACACTAATTCCTCAGGCAATAAGAATGTGCCATTGCATAAATTAATACATTAATATTTATGCAAAGCTCTTCAATATTATCCAAAGTATCTGTATTAATGACATGAATAATTGGCAAACCATTTCACTGAATGGTATAATTGCTTATAATTCATCATTTATGAAAATAAAATTTCCTGAACATGTAATAACTTTATGGGCTAATATTTTGCATTGAAGTTAATTCTCGTGCATGTGCTGGGAGGGAATTGGTTAAAGTTGGTATCACTAGTACTGTGAGTGTGGAGGGAGCCCCACAGTGACTGAGTATGTCCTGTTGGTTGCCGCAGCCTTAAAGTGCTGTCCCCTCCAGCTACATCGTGAGCTGCAACAGCTGTGTCAACTGGACCATGTGATCGCTGGTGTGGGAGGGGCTCGCTGGTGCAGACCAGCAGCATCAGCGCCTACTTTTAAGGTGAAATGGCACAAAGTGCAGGAGTAACTCAGCAAACTGAATCAGTCTGAATAAAGATTCCAACGTCACTTATCCATGTTGAGTCACTCCAGCACTTTGTTCTTTCGTGTATTAACCATCATCTTTATTTCAACAATATACAATGGTAATACCGTACTTGGTTATAGCAAACAATCGGCAATAATGGACATCATTCCCTCCCATGGTCCATTATAATGACGGTTTACACATAGAAGAGCTAGAATAAATCCTCCGCACAAAATATCTGATAAAAGGTTTGACAGCCAGCAAAGCCATGCTTCCTGCTTTACCAGCTGTTGACCAGTCAAGACGATGAACTATGAATGTGATTGAATATCCTTGACATTCAAATAATTCTGAAACAAAATCATTTTCAAATTTTACTATTAAGAATGTATTGAACAAAAAATTAAATTATGAAGAACTTTTAAATAATTATGCTAACCAACAACTTGAACAAATTATGAATTATCTTATTCCTACTCATAGCTCTTCTTCTCCTTTTAATAAGTGCCTTAGCTGCTCGTTGCAAGTTCAGTTGACAGATTCATCACTACGACATCGTTGTTTCTCTCACCTCAAGTAATTCAAGTATTGTGATTTTCTTTTATTTGGTATTTCACCTGTTATCTACGAAATGAAATGGAGCAGAACTTTTGAAAAGTAAAATACTTTTTGTTGAGTTTCTTAGTTTGTTCAATAAACAGATCAACTTTCCTGTAGTGAGTTAACAACAGGTGGCATGATTCACTTTCTTCCTTGATTTGTGAATGAGGGTATTCATTACTCTCAACCCAAGTTGTAAAATGTATGACAAGATGAATGTTTTATGTATGCGGGGAGCAAATATCCTGCAATCTGTTGTTTACATTGAATTTAACATTTGTGCTGACTGGAAACTGTTTGACTGTTACAAACACGGGTAAAGAACAAAAGGCGTTGGTTTTGGAATTTTCGGGGTATTGTGCTTAACTTTCAGAAATATTGGAAGTAGCAAAGACACAGAATGTACTCTGTGTGGGTGGAATGGCTTGGTGGCACTATAATTAACGAGCTGGACTTCTAACCAACCTGCTCTAACAGGTATAATCCTGGCATGTATCCGATATTGTGGAAAATTGCTCAGGTATGTTGTTCCAAAAGGGACAAATCCAATCCCTCTAATCGGTCTACTCTGAATCATCGCAACCTGATGCAATGTGTTAGATTCAGTCCAATCAAGCAGCACTTGTTGCTGCGCATATTCCAGTTGAGAACATCACACTACTGTGCTAAAATATGCCTATTCATCAAATCGCATTCTCTGGTCGACATGGGTGTGTCAGACCACCTTTTTTTTCCCCTATGACTTTTTGACCTGCTCTTTTATTGAGATCATTCATCTCCAGGATGTTGACATTTACAACTGCAAATTTACTAAGATACATTGAACAAATCTGTGCAAAGCTTCTACGTCAGTTACACTTGTACATTATATTCATTCATATTTGCTACCTGGCTGTTCTTGTTTCGCTGTTTGTGATATTGCCATAGATTAGTGCGGGTCTGTCACACTTAACTGTCACACCTACCTCTGTCACATGTAAATGTCTTCATGGATGATTTGCGGCAGACATTGTGGCAGAAATCTAGCAGTGCATCTGTGCAACTTTTCTCAACCTATAAAAAGGAGGTTTGAAGACCAAGAAGTTAAGCTTGGCAGAGAACTCACAGGCAATTGGGGCAGCACACCAGGCTCCGTTGGGGAATGTTGCCGACTGGCCCACTGTAGACTGCAAGAGTATGTGCTGAGGGATGCACTGAAACTCGGTGCAACCAACGCCAAGGCTCGGTGTGGGAGGACCACAGTCTAAGGCACTTCCGCTGTTGGACATGGGGGGGGGGGGGGGGCAGGGGTGTGGTGGAGATGCCCCTCAAAATAAGGGAAGGGATTCCATGGCAGTGGGCTACATGAGTGGCAAGGGTGTGGGGTAAAATTGTGATTTGGGGAAACTGTATTGTATGTGTGTGTGTATAGCTGCCGAGAATGCCGAATGGAGTTTTGTAAGGATCTGTATATATTTATTTCTCGAATAAAGTCTCGGGGGGGGGGGGGGGGAGGGGGAAACTGTTTTAAATCTCTTCCCTGTCCGGGAGACCCGACTTTTTCCCTGTCGGGTCTCGGCTGTCGTTGGGGCCTAGCACCGTGGAGCGGCCTCCAGCCTGAACGACCCGGGGGCTCGGGAGACTGCGGAGCTGCGGAGCTGCGGACTCACCATCGTCGGGGGTGGCCGGCCTCGGAGCGTGGGGAGCGGCGGTGACTCGCTGCTGCGACTCGACTCCTGGGGCTCGGAGGCTCCAGCAACGCAGCCGCAGGTCCGGTGGACTGTGACATCGGGAGCTCGCGGGTCTGGGAGGAGAGAGAGAGACCGCTTCCCAGAGCTCCCGCAACGCGACTTCTCCAGCCGGTGTCACGGGGTTGGAACAACCCGGACCGGGACAGTACATCACCCGGCACGGCTTCATGGCCGTGGGACTCACCATCGCCCGTGGGGGTTCCAACCTTGGACTTTCAGACCGGGAGCGGGGCCGTAAATCGCCCCGCGCGGCCTAAAATGGCCGTGGGACTCATCATCGCCCGCCTGGGGCTTGGACATCGGGAGAGACACGGAGAACAGGGGAGAGAAAAGACTTGCCTTCCATCACAGTGGCTTCACTGTGATGGATGTTTGTGTGAATTTAATTATGTGTATGTCTGTAAGACAGTGTCTTTGTTTGTATGGCTGTGGAAACAACATTTCGTTTGAGTCTCACTGGGGCTCAAATGATAATAAATTTGTATTGTATTGTATTTTGAAAAAAAAAAACCCAGGCTCAGGAACAGCTACTTCCCCTCTGTTGTCAGACTTCTGAATGGTCCTTCCATAAGCTAGGGTACTGTACCGTTCACCTGTACCCCATTATGGACATTGGACTTCATCTATGGATCTGATATGCTACAATGCTGAGAACTATATTCTGCACTCTGTATCTTCCCTCTGCTTTCTGTATTGTACTTGCGTTTGACTTAATTGAATTTTGTACAGTATATCTGATCTAGTTGTATAACATATAAATGTTTTTTACTGTACTTTGAAACACCTGACAATAATAAACCTAAACCTGAAACCCAAGCTGAGAACCCTGCCTTCCTATATGCTTATGAGCGTTGGGTTACCTTTAGCAGGCTTATCAAGCTACTGGGAAAATGCTACCAGTATCATCTCCACACAATCCTTCAAATTCATTGGAAGGATAAGTGAACAAACATTAGCATTTTCTTCCAGGCCAGTACCCCTAGAAATGAGTCCCTTGTAACATTTGGTCATCTCCATTGGATGGCCCATGTATTCACATGCCCACAAAATTTGTAAAACTGAGCCCTTGTCACAAGAATAGATTGGTAGGTAGTTAAAGCAAAAGATTCAAGGATGATCCCAAAGTATCTTTGAAAGGATGCAACAACCTTACTGATCTTTGGAATTCTTTGACAGAACCATATTCCCAGCTTTTCAAATTTCAGAAATGTTCAAATATTATTAGCAATCAAATAAATAATTAGCAATCAAAGAATTTTTTTTTTAAAGTCAAATTATGTCATTTATATACCTCGGAAAATGCCAGCATATCTTAGTCAGCATGTTTGACCTAATGTTCTGATCTTCCAGCATTGAACTGCCAGCATTTTCAGAATGTTTTGCTCTAACATGCTTGTAAACATTGTAAAACCATTGGCAAATGTATAGGCCGTATAAACCATCGGCCATGATTGACTGACGGAATAGACTTGATGGGCTGAATGGTCTAATTCTGCTCCTATCATTTATAACATGATCGTCATCAAATTGGAAAAAGGTATTTTCAGGTGCAGAGAGATGCAGTGATGGAGAGAATTTCTGTGCTAACTTGAAGAATAAGATTACCCAGGTGACAGGAATTCTGTACACAGCAGCAGAGAGTCACCATGGCTGATCTGCTAGGAAGATTGTAACTAGAGGGAGAAGACAGGCAGTGGAGAGAAACAATGTGGAACAATGAATTACAGATCACAGTAGTCGCTAGAAATTAAATAAGGGGGAATGCTAGATATGCTGAGTAAATCAGGTAGCATCTGGTGGAGAGCTAAACATTTAATATTACAGATGAACAACCTTTTTCCACACCTTTTTCAGAATTATTCTGAATGAAACTGATGATTGAATCAATACTAAGGCTGCCATGTGCCCAGGCAATATGAGGTGGGTCGCTGGTTAAGGAAATACACTGTTGAATATCTATAGTATTATATGTCATAAAACTTCAAAAATGCTTTTTTGGTTGTAAATAGTTGTAGAATGGTCTGATGTTCACGAGAGAAAATGTAAAACAGTTTTTATAAGGAATATACAGTAGCAGAATTGAAGAACACAAAATAGTGATATGGGGAAAAAATAAAATACATAACAATTAAGGAAGTGCAAGGGGTACATTTCTGAAGGAAAAATAAGCAATATAAACGAAATATTCAAATGTTAAAATTAGTACAGAAATAGAAATATAACCATGGGACCTTTATAAATGGACATAAAGTGTAAAGGTAAAAAAACTATGGTAAATCTTCATAAATCACAAATTAATCCGCAACTGTTAGAACCAAATCTAATTACCACATTTAGAATCGATACCCGGAGCTTGAACATGCAGAAGATATTTACCAGAACACAGCCACAAATGAGTGAATTCAATTATGTACAATATTCAGAGATTTTAAACATTCATTGGACCAAAAAGGAAAATGAGTGTCCAAAGTTATATTTAAAACTAGACTAAGTGGGACCCGTTGAGTCCCAGCATCACACGGGAGGGCTGGTCACCAACGCAATATTCCACCTCTCCACCAATTCCAATACTGCTCGCCAGTGGGGTGGGGGCTGTCTGTTGCGCTAGTATGGCTGTTGCGGGCCGAAGGTACTGGTTTCCAGAGGGCTAGTATAGACATTGTGGGCCGTATGGATGCTTGGGCTGGCATCCAACTGTTGCAACGATTTTAAAAGCCAAGCCAAGGCAAACAATTGGGCTGCAGACACCCGACAACCAAAATTTATTTTGTGAACACAAACTTGTTAAAAAAGGCTGCAGCCACTTTACAGCCGCATCGAGGGGACTCACCGTGGAGTAGACGTGCCTTCAGTGTTATTCGCAGCTCAGAGAGCCGTCAAACCCTCTCGCTTCCTGGGTCTGGCAGAGACTGAGTGAGGCACGACACTTCCTGGTTTTATAGTGCCTCTCCCTGCCGCCAGCGGGGGCAGCAGAGAGAATGGGGAATTTTGTAAAAACATTAATATCTCTCTCATTTTTCATCGACGGAAAAAATCCTCCGCACTCATATGGCGGAGGGGGGCTCTGAGCGAGGTGGCCAAAAATGACGGCCGTAGGTGGCGGAGTTCTCTCGGAAATCGCAGCACAGTTGGCCAAAAGAAGTCAAGATCAGAGATTTAGTAATATAGATTATGGCCAGAATAGGCAGTAATCAATCAAAGTGCACAGCTTTAAGATAATTGACAAAAAAGCAAGATGAATGTGATGATATTTCTCTCAGCAACATGTTATGAACTAGATAAGGAATATACAGTAGTAGCATGATAAAAAGAAGTAGCATGATGTTATGAAGAAAAAGCTGATTTGGGTTATTTGCTAACTTTTGGAAAGCTGGCACGATGGGTCAAATGGTGCATACGCTGGACACTTTCACGTTACAGTGGGCTCAGATCTCTGTTGTTCATATGAATCTCTTGCAAATGTTATTAGAACAACTGGATGTCATTGTTTTAACATGATAATTTCAGTTTGTTCTAATGTAAGGATCATATTGACACGTTTTGTTTCTATGTTACTCTCTGAAAGAAGTACAGGTACTGAACTGCAGTAATTAAGGAAGCATCACTGAAGAACAAATGGAAGGAAGGAATGTTAAGTTCCCAACGATATCCAGCAACATTTAGTGAAGCTGAAAGCAATATTCCATCAATGGCTAAGGAGAAAGACATGGAAGAATTGCTTCACCAAGATATTTTAATGGAAGTTTATCATTGTTTTGTATTCACTCAGCAGAAGATATTTTATATCGGCTTATTACACTGCATGAGAATGTAAGAAATACCAGCAGTGAGCCATTCAGCCTCTTGAGAATTCAATGTGACCATAATGTAATTTTTAACTTGGAGACACGTTCAGGCACTGACTCCATCCACTGATTCGATTAATACCCGATAAGAACAATACGGTATTGATTAGTAGGACTGGTTATTACAATCCCTAAGGTTCTTCACCACAACTGACACCCGGTATTCTTGGGGGTGACCACTAGGTGACTTTGCTACCAATCAGACACATCTTCAGTTGTGTACCTCAACGTCACTGGGTGTTTCGGCCTTTTATCACAAGACACCTTAAGTTGAGGCAGGCCCACCGCAGGGTGATCAGCCCTGGGTGTGTGTCTTATGGTTAGCCTCTAGATGGTCACGTGGCAGCCCAGACGGCATCTTTTCTCTTCAGCCACAGCCAGTGACTGCTCCATTCTGCTTTTTTCCTTCCATCTTCCTCTCTACCGCTGACTGTGGCTGGTTGAAGCTGGTTGAGCTTCGCCGGAGGTGCTGATACCCTGTGGATTGTGGTGGTTAACCTGCCACTGGGCTTCACTTGACTGATTTGGCCTACCTCTTAGAAGGTAATGGTCAATGTGAGGCCCCACATCAAGCTCTCCCAGGCACTTTTCCTTGCCCTGATGGATCTTGAGACCCTTCTCTGATGTTATCTTTTCCCAGCCACAGATGCAGCTTCGTAGCTTATGTCCTGCTGGGACTGCCGCTCTGTCAATTGCTGTGCTATTAGAAATAGGTGGAATGAGGAAAGAGGTTCTGCTAAAGGAATTTGTAGGGCCGAGATGGCCTGTTTCCGTGCTGTAATTGTTATATGGTTATATGGTTAACAGCTAGGTACCAAATTGGAAAGCAGAACCAAGAAGGTAATAATCTCTGGATTGCTACCCGAGCTGCTTGCAAATTGGCATAGGTTTTGAGGGGATAAGACAGTTGAACGCGTGGCTCAAAGACTAGTGTGGAAGAAGTGGTTTTGGAAGAGTTAGGGTGGAGTTAAAGGGAAACGGAGTGCAGGAAATGTTACAGAAGTCTCCCAAATTAATGGGACGGAAAGTTCAAGAAGGGGTAAGAGAGTAAGGTCGGGTAAAATCGGGACCGGTCTGAGAAGGGAGGTGAATACCGAATTAAAGGTGTTGTATTTGAATGCACGTCGTATAAGAAATAAAGTGGATGAGCTTGTAGCACAGTTAGAGATTGGTAGGTATGATGTTGTGAGAATTACAGAGACATGGCTGCAAGAGGATCGGAGCTGGGAACTGAATTTTCAGGGTTAAACGTCATATTGGAATGACAGGAAGGTGGGCGGAGTGGGTGAAGTCGTTTTTGTTGGTTAGGAGTGAAATTCAGTCCTTTGCAAGGGTTGACATAGTGGTCAGAAGATGTAGAGTCATTGTGGATAGAGCTGAGAAATTATAATGGTAAAAAGACCCTAATGGGAGTTATTTGCCGGCCCCCAAACAGTAGCTAGGATATAGGGTACAAGTTACATCAGGAGATAAAATTGGCATGTAAAAAAGCCAATGCTACAGTGGTCAGTGAGGGCGGGGGATGGGGTGGGGGGGGGGGGGGGGCGGGGGGGGGGAAACGGGGGGGAGTGGGGGGGGGGGGGGGATGGGGGAGGTGACAAAAGGGGGAGCCGGCGTACTTTGTAACTTTATCAGCGCCATAGATGGCTGCTATTTGTTACATTGTGTATGCAAGCAAAGAATCTCACGGTGCCTAGTCAGATGTGACAGTAAAGTATTCCTATTTTTTCATTCCAACGAGGAAGAAAGATTTTAGGAGGAGAAAGAGGCGACTGTGGCTGACGAGGGAAGTCAAGGACAGTATAAAATTAAAAGTGAATGCATATAACATAGCAAAAATTAGTTGGGAAGCCAGACGATTGGGAAGCTTTTAATTTACAACAGAGGGTAACTAAAAAGACAATACGGGGAAAAAAGATGAAATGCGAAGGTAAGCTAGCCAATAATATAAAAGAAGATAGCAAGAGTTTCTTCATTTATATAAAGAGCAAGAAAGAGGCAAGAGTGGAAGTTGGGCCGCTAGAGAATGATACAGGAGAAGTGATAATGGGGAATAAAGAAATGGCAGAGGCATTGAATAACCTTTTTGCATCAGTCTTCACAGTGGAAGACACTAGCAACGTGCTGCAATTTTAAGAGAGTCAGGGGGTGGAAGTTAGTGGAGTGGCTATTACTAGGGAGAAGGTGCTTGGGAAGCTCAAAGGGCTGAAGGTGAATAAGCCCTGTGCTTCACCCAGACCTGGCTGTGTGAGTCGACTCCGGACAGCGCGCTGCAACTGGCTGGCTTCCACCTTCACAGAGCGGACCGCGAAGTGGAGGCAGTGGGGAAATCAAGAGGCGGTGGAATATGCTTCTGTACCAACCAGGACTGGTGCAGCTACATCACGGTACTGTCAAATTTCTGCTCACCCATCCTAGAATACTTCTTTATAAACTGCAAACCCTTCTACTCTCCGAGGGAATTTAACTTCTTTATTCTCGCTGGATTTTGCGCCAAGCCTGCGTACATGAAGCGCAAATGCAACTCGCTGACCAAGTAATGAGGGTAGAGAGTGACTTCCCAGACTCCATGGTCATTGTTTTGGGGGACTTTAACAAAGCTAACCTCAGCCGTGACCTTCCAAAGTACAGACTTCAGGTTACCTGCCCCACCAGAGGGGAGAAAACACGACCACTGTTACACGTCAATCAAGAACGCATATCGCTCTATTCCCCAGACGGGTCTGGGTCTCTCTGATCATTGTCTAGTTCACCTTATTCCGACCTACAGGCAGAAACTAAAATCTGCTAAGCCTGTGGTCAGAACAACGAATAGGTGGACAAGTGAGGGCATTGAGAACCTACAATCCTGCTTTGACTGCACGGATTGGAATGTGTTCACGGAAGCAACCACAAGCCTCGATGAGTTAACAGGCACTGTATCAACGTATGTCAGCTTTTATGAGAACAGTTGCATTCCAATTAGGACCCGGACCTGGTTCAACAAACAACAAAGCTATATTTAAGAGGGAGTTAGATGTGGCCCTTGTGGTTAAAGGGATCAGGGGGTATGGAGAGAAGGCAGGTACAGGATACTGAGTTGGATGATCAGCCATGATCATATTGAATGGCGGTGCAGGCTCGAAGGGCCGAATAGCCTACTCGTGCACCTATTTCCTATGTTTCTATGTAAACCCTGGTTTACTGCAGCTCTCCGACGGTCTAAAGAGGAGGCCTACAGGAGCGGGGATGCAGACCTCAATAGGCAGGCCAAGTACGCTGAGAAGAGGAATCGGAGCTGCCAAGGAAAGGTACTCTGAAGTTGAAGAGCAAGTTCTCAGCTAGTGACTCTTCTTCAGTTTGGAAGGGCTTGCAAGAAATCACCAGCTACAAGAGGAAAGCCCCCCCCGTTCTATGGACAATCGTCAGATGACCAACAACCAGAATGAGTTCTACTGCAGGTTTGACAAGCAGAAACATAACCCTGGTACCCCTTCTCCCCTCCCCAACAAACGCAGCCAGACCCCAGTCTGCAAAGAATGGACCCTTCTGCACCCTCTCCTCCCCATTCACCACTTCACATCTACTTAAAGCAAGTCTCCAGTCTGAAAAAACTGGACCCTTTCCCACCCACCCCTCTCCAAACCACTTCACACCCAATTATCAACCCCCTCCGTGCTGCACAACATAATTTCTCCATCATCAACAATAAAAATAGAGGAGGTGGAGATACTTTTCAGAAGACAGAAAAGCCGGAAATCTCAAGGACCAGACAATGTTTCCCCCTCTACTCTCAAGCTCTGTGCCGAACAACTGGCTTCAGACATTTTCAACCAGTTCCTGCAAACCTGTACTGTCCCTGCCTGCTTCAAAGTCTCCACTATTGTCCCTGTACCCAAAAAGGCAAGGACTACTGTCCTGTCGCACTGTTGACCCTTGAAGACCCTTGAAAGGCTTGTGCTGGCAAAGCTGAAAAATATCACAAACCCCCTGCTGGATCCTCTGCAATTTGCATATCGGGCCAATAGATCTGTGGATGATGCAGTCAACCTGGACCTGCATTTCATCCTCCAGCACCTAGACCTCCAGGGGACCTATGCAAGGATTTTGTTTGTTGATTTTAGCTCTGCATTCAACACCATTGTGCCAGAGCTACTACACTCCAAACCTTCTGAGTTGACTGTGCCTGAACCCCTCTGCCAGTGGATCACCAGCTTCCTGGCAGACAGGAAGCAGCATGTGAGGCTGGGAAAGCACATCTCGGACCCGCAAACCCTCAGCATAGGAGCACCGCAAGGCCTCCTCCACTCTCTCTACACCAATGACTGCACCTTCACTGACTCCTCTGTCAAGCTTCTCAAGTTTGTGGTTGACACAACCCTGATTGAACTGATCCAGGAGGAATCTGCCTACAGACAGGAAGTGTCACAGCTGGCGTCCTGGTGCCATCGCAACAACCTGGAGCTCAATGCTCTTAAGACTTGATTGTAGACTTGAGGAGCTCCCCCTTCCTCCCCCCCCCCCACCACCACTCACCATCAACAACACCTCAGTCACATCTGTGGAGTCTTTTAAGTTCCTGGGAACCATCATCTCCAAGGACCTTAAGTGGGGGGGGGGGGGGCTACCATCGACTCCACAGTCAAAAAGGCACAACAGAGGATGTACTTCCTACGGCAGCTGAGGAAGCACAATCTACCACAGGCAATGATGGTCCAATTTTATACGGCCATCGTAGAGTCTGTCCTCGCCTTCTCCAGCATGGTCTGGTTTGGCTCGGTCACCAAGCATGACACCCGGAGGCTGCAGCGAATCGTCTGTTCAGCTGAGAAGGTTATTGGCTGCAACTTTCCCTCCATTGACGAACTGTACACTGCAAGGGCCAAGAAGCGAGCGGGTAAGATCATCTCTGACCCCTTTCACCCTGGCCACAAACTCTTTGAATCACTTCCCTCTGGAAGGCGACTCCGGACTGTCAATGCTGTCACAGCCAGACATAAAAACAGCTTTTTTTTTCCCATGGGTAGTAGCTCTACTCAATAACCAAAAATCTGTAACCTCCTTTTGTTCTGGTATTTCATTTAATTCACATGCTTAATCAATAATGTTTATTATTAATGTTTAATGTTTTATTTATCATTCTTAACTATCACTATGTCACGTTGTCATTTGCGGGCAGAGCACCAAGGCAAATTCCTTGTGTGTGAATACTTGGCCAATAAACGTATTCATTCATAAACGTATTAATTAATTAATTCATTAATGATTTGGACGAGGGAATTTGAAGGCTTTGTGGCAAAGTTTGCGGCTGATTTGAAAATAGTTGAAGGGGCAGGTAGTGTAGAGAAAGCAGGGACTCTGCAAAAAGACTTGGACAGGTTGGGAGAGTGGGCAGAGAAGTGGCAGATGGAATATAGTGTAGCAAAATGTGGAGTCATGCATTTGGTAGTAGGAATAAAGGCGTAGACTATTTTCTAAAAGGGTAAGTATCTAGAAATCTGCAGGTCGAATCGGTAGTAAAAAAAGCAGATTCAATGCTAGCATTTATTTCCATAGGGCTTGTAAACAAAAACAGGGATGCAATGTTGAGGGTCTATAAGATAATTGTAATGTCAGGAATATTTTTTTTATAATTAGAAAAATGCAACATTCCCAGTAGTAAATTAATTTGCTTGCCGTTCATTTTGTAGCTGATTTGCAATACTAAATGCAGAATTATTTTGAAAATGGTTATGTAGTGAATGGGCTGTCAGGATTTTGATCACATTTTGATGGCAGTGACACCTATGGTATTAATATTATACAAGTGGAATAACAACTGCGTGGCCTGGTAATGCTTTAAATATTTTCATGGATGCTACACATTTGGCAAAATATCACATCAGGTTTTTATTCTTTTACGGTTTCAAAATAAAGTGTTTTAATGCTGAAGAATGAAAGCATTATGCCTCGGGTGTGTAAAGTCAAATTTATTGCAGAAATAAGCTGATTTTTGAGTGGGAAAATTGTAAATTATCTAATAAACTGCACTGCTGGAAATAAAATTGGTATTTCTGAGGGAAACCAAAACCATCCGTCTGTATTGAAGCACTATTAATATACTTTCAGTATATGTACATAAAAACAAATTGTGGAAGATATTTTAACGTATCCGTCTACTTGGCTCTGTAACCAAATCATAAAAATATTTCTTAACCACTACATGGTTCCACAGTTCAACATAACACTAAACATTTTTATTCCCCCACCTTCTTAGCATAACCTGTGATTTTATTTTCCCTTTGTTGTACTCTCTCGGTTTCTTTTTAAATGCCACAATAGACTTTACTTCCAACACCACTCTTGGCAATGTATTCCAGATTCTAAGAACTTACCGAATATTTTTCCTAATGCCACTGTTGGTGTCTTCGCCTATCAATGTCATTCAATGCCTACTGGTTCTTGATTCCTCTGCCAACAGGTTCTCTCTATTTATTTTATCTGGATGCTTCATGATTTAAATATGTCTGTCGGGTTACCTCACAATCTCATTTGTTCCATGAAGAGAAAAATTAGCTTTCCATTTCTCCCATGTAACTAAAACTCCTCATTCCTGTAATCATTCTTGTGTATCATTTAGACATTGGAGATACAGCAGGGAAACAGGGCCTTCGGACTACTGAGTCCATCCCAATCTGCTATCACACTCACACTAGTTCGACCCTATACACTCGGGATGGGATTTACAGAAGCCAGTTAACATACAAACCTTCACATCTTTGGAATGTGGGAGGAAACCGGAGCACCCAGAGAAAATCCACACGGTCAGAGGAAAACATACAAACTCTGTACAGACAGCACCCATAGTCAGGCTCGAACATGGGTCTCTGATGCTGTAAGGCAGCAGCTCTACTTGTACACCACTGATATAAGATATAGCAGGTGTACAGCAGGGACCCTCATCACCAGTGCTGACTCTGAGCCCCCACGACGTGAGACGGACCCTGCAGTACATCAACCCCAACAAGGCCACCGTACCTGACGGAGTACCAGGGCGGGTTCTGAAGCACTGCGCAAGGGAGCTGACTGCGGTGCTCACGGACCTGTTTAACACCTCCCTGCTGCAGGCCTCCGTCCCAACATGCCACAAGACAGCCACAATCATCCCTGTGCCAAAACAATCAGCCATCAGGTCCCTCAACGACTATCGGCCAGTGGCGCTGACACCGGTGGTGATGAAGTGCTTCGAATGTCTGGTACTGGGACACTTGAAGAACGGCATCCCCCCCCTCCTTAGACCACCACCAATTTGCTATAGGGCAAACAG
Source organism: Leucoraja erinaceus (assembly GCF_028641065.1). Lineage (NCBI taxonomy): Eukaryota > Metazoa > Chordata > Chondrichthyes > Rajiformes > Rajidae > Leucoraja > Leucoraja erinaceus. The sequence continues at coordinate 7,608,807 of NC_073407.1, forward strand.
GTCGACGGAGGACGCAATGTCACTGGCCCTCCACTTCACCCTGACACACCTTGACCAGCGGGACAGTTATGTGCGGATGCTATTCATAGATTATAGCTCCGCCTTTAACACCATTCCCCCCCCCCCCCATAAACTAGTCACCAAGCTGGACCACCTGGGCCTCAACACACACCTGAGCAGCTGGGTCCTGGACTTTCTCACCGGCCGACCACAGACTGTGCGCATGGGGAGGCAGGTCTCCTCCAGCATCACCCTGAACATCGGTGCACCACAGGGCTGTGTGTTGAGCCCCTTCCTCTTCTCCCTCTACACTCTCGACTGCAAACCCACCCACGAGGCCAACACCATATTAAAGTTTGCAGATGACACCATCGTGGTAGGCAGGATCACGAGTAACAACGAGGCCGCCTACAGGACAGAGGTAGAGAACCTGGTGAGCTGGAGCCGTGAGAACAACCTGATCCTCAACGCAGCAAAAACAAAGGAGATGACCCTGGACTTCAGGAGGAGACCAAAGACCTTCGTCCATCAGCCCATCACCATTAACGGCGAGACAGTGGAGGCTGTGCAGAACATCAGGTACCTCGGGGTCAACATCAGCCACGACCTGACCTGGACCGTCAACATCACGGCGACGGCCAAGAAAGGACTTCAAAGGCTTTGCTTCCTGAGGTGCTTGAAGAGGGCACGTCTCCCACAACAGCTGCTGGTGAGCTTCTACAGGTCAGCCATCGAGTCAGTTCTCACATACTGCATCACAGTATGGTACTCTGGCTGCACCACAGAAAACAGGAAAGCTCTCCAACGCGTCATTAAGACTGCTGAGAGGATCACTGACACCCAGCTCCCGAAACTGGAGGACATCTACCGGACCCGCTGAATTGGGAGGGTCAAGGGCATCATCAGAGACGGCACACATCCTGGACACTGCTTCTTCACCCCCCTGCCCTCAGGAAGACGATACAGGACGATACAGAGAGCGCCCGCACGACTAAAAAACAGCTTCTACCATAGAGCTGTGACACTACTGAACTCTATCCCCCTCCCACACTGATTTCCCCCCCTCTCTCTCACACACCCGCCCATACTCCTATATGTTTATAGTCTAATTTTTTAATAGTTCTTTTTTAAACGTATTTTTATACTCCTATTCCTATGCAGCTGGAGGACTGCTCCAACAAAATTTCGTTGTCTTGTACAATGACAATAAAGATTATTATTATACTATTTAAGAAGGAACTGCAGATGCAGGAAAATCGAAGGTACACAAAAATTCTGGAGAAACTCAGCGGGTGCAGCAGCATCTATGGAGCGAAGGAAATAGGCAACGTTTCGGGCCAAAACCCTTCTTCAAGATATAGCAGGAGTGGGCCATTTGATTTCTCATGCCTACTGCACCATTAAATAAGATAATAGCTAAAGGATAAATAGGCACTCTTTTTCACAGTTATCCCAAATCCCTTTTCTCCTTTAAAATCTAATAATTTACTGATCTCTGTCATAAATATACTCAGCAACTGAGCTTCCATAACCCTTTGGATGGAGAATTTAAAAAAATTCACTGTCCAATTGTGGATAAAATTCTTCTCTCTGTAATCATGAATAACTACCTGACCCTCTTAGTATGACAGTGTCACCTACTCTGGCTGAAAATATCATCCATGCATTTACCCTGTGAACCCTTGAAGGAATTGTGTATATTTCAATGAGATCTCTATCCAATCTTCTAATTCTGGAGAGTGTAGGCCTAGTTTCTTAAAAAATCTCATGAAATAAAATATCATGTCAGTAGTCAATTTGGTAAATCTTCCCTCTACTCCCTCTGTTACATGTATATCTTTCCAATGATAGCGAGAGCAGACCTGTGCTCAGTGTCCCAGGTGTAGTCTTACCAGACCCAAAGTAACATCATTATTCTTGTAATAAATGGCAATGTTCTCCTAATTACTTGCTACTCGCTAACTTTCAATGATTCATTTACCAGTCACCCAAGTTCCACTGAGCATCAATACCAGTCTCTCACCATTTAAAAATATACCCTATTTTTCTATTCTTATCAAAGTTGCATTATTTTCATGAGATTCCTTTGGAGTCCATATACACCATAGCTCTGATTATCATAGATAAGGTAGAGCATCTCCTCCAAAGTACCAATTTCTTGACCAACCAAAGTCAAGAAGATGTAAGAGCAGTCACTTCAGACATCATGCTCCCTGCATGATTATCTCATTCTTGCAGACTTGTGGCTGGTGATCTTTTTTTCTGAAATATCCCTTCATTCATTTAAGATCTTAGTTACCATAATGGTGGTAGCGGGATAAGGCCAGGTATCTCTAATTGCTGCATTCCTCATGGGGCCTTCTGGTATCTCTTATTTCATATTTTGTTGCACAGATCAGGTATGAATTATTTGGTGGGATAAAAACACACTCTTGTCTTGCATACAATATTGTAAGAGTATAGTACATTGATCTCTCTGGAGTCCTGTTAAACTATTTGAACAATAAATTGCATGGCCCCATTGACTGGCCAAGGTCAGGAAACTTTTCATTCTTGTTGGGTTACATTCTTTGACCTCTTCACCCAACAGTCCTTCACCAAAAGGATTGCAGCACTTCAAGAAGGCATCTCCCCTCCATTTCCCCAAGGGTAAGTATGGGTTAAATGCTGGTTTGCCAGTAATTACTGCAACCTAAAGCAAAATTGAAGGAACTGTTACTCTGCTTTGTCATTGGAACCTATGTGATGTTCAGTGGTAGTGCTTATGACCCATCTTTGACATGGGATCGAAATCCCCAATTGTTTGAATCAATTGCATATTGTATTTTACCAGAAATTACAAAGATAAAGGGAAGTTCAAGTTTTTAACTTATTGTTGTGATTTTTAAAGTCATGAAGCATTTTGATTGTTTATTGCAACAAATCTTTTATTTAGGTTGCTAAATGTCATTCTCTGGAACTTCAGAAAGAATGATGGCTTGTATGATATTTTGTTTACACTAAAACAAGGATTCTGCAGAGGTCAATGAATGAAAAAGATTCATGATCTTGCTGGACCAATGTTAGCAGTAGGGTTCTTAATAAAATTAATTGGACATACACGCCAATACTCTCTAAGAACCAAAATTGTTTTTTGAATATCGACAATTTATTTTTATTCACACGAGCATTAAGGCCTAACCTTCTGCGTGTTTCCAACATTTTCTGTTATGACTTCAGATTTCCATCATCAGTAATTTTTTTATTTTCATGTAATTTCCATCTCCAATTTGAGGCACTCAAGCCACATTCTTCATCTAGAATATAATTGACCTTTTAGTTTAATTCCAATCAAAATTATACTTTATTTAATACTTACTGCCTTGATTATAAAGAAGTGAAACCTGATGTCCGAGAATAAATGGCATCTGGGTTGAAGATTAGTAGCTGGGGTTAGGCTTTGGAGTCAGGGACAAGGATAGGATTGGTAGGCAAGGGTTGGTTATCAGAATTTGGATTTGCAAATTGTACTTTTGGCATCAGCTCGTGCAATTGGCAAATTAAACATTAAGTAAGCTCAAAATGAAGGATGGAGCATATTGGCTTTCCATGTGAATTAAGCATGCAGTGAACCAATTGGAAGTACTAGGAGCGTGAAACGTGGATCTTGGGCAGAGGAGTGAAAGTTACATAAAAAGGATACTTGAATAACATTGACAAATGCAGGCCATAATTGATTGAATGTATTCTATGTGCAAGTGATAGATGAAATTGAAATATCATCTCAGATGTGCATTGTATTTGATTTGTTTTCAACAGTATGCTTAAATTAAGTAATTACTTTTGTTCCATTCCATTATAAATTGAAGCGTTTGAAAGCCAGTGACCTCAGGCTCAGGAAAGTAAACATAATTTTTAATTACAGTTGCAAATGTTGTATCAATGATTGAGTCTATGGAAAATTTATCGAATGAGTGGTTTACAACTTTTATGGATTTCATAATCAATAGTTATTAAGGTGCTATGCAATAAATGCAATGTGAAAAACTGTCTTGTTACTGAGCTTTTTAGCACACATGCAGATGGATATTTGATTTCTTTAAAGGTAAAATGGAGATGAACTGGAAGATATTTATATAGCTGCAGTCTTTGTTTTATGATACAGGTTTGAAGTTGAAAAGTAATCATTAAACATGATAGGCACTGATATTACATAATCATAGATTCTATTGTAATTCCCCTGACACATGTACAGGTAGGCCACCAAGTGTGACATTAATAAGTGTGTAATGGATGCCTGGTACATTTAAGTCTGCATCTCTGATTTGGAAACCATGTTGGCTTTGGATTAGTAGGCCTTAGTAGGAGGAACAAGGCATACTTGATGTTAAGGGCCCCTTTGTCTGAACTACCGTTAATAACTATCAAATTTTCAATAATGAACAATGTGCCTTTGATTTTTGAGTTAAGGTGTTCCATTTCCTACAATGCAGTCAGGGGATGCGTCCCATTCTGATTACTTTCTCAAACGTTCCAATCTCCCCTTTTACCACTCCCATTTCTGAACTACCATTTGAAACAATAGCTGTTCCAATAGTTACTGCGGAGGTTTCTTTTGATATCATGGAAACAAAGAAAATAGGTGCGGGAGTAGGCCATTCGGCCCTTCGAGCCAGCAAGTGAATAAAAGCTAGGTTAAGTGAATAAAACCATGAGGTGTTTTAAAGTAAATGTTATCTTTAAAAATGGCGAGAATGAAACGGTCAGAATCAAGCGTTGCAGAAGTCGATGTTGAGTCAACCTCAAGCAGTGCAAAAGTGACAGTTGGGGAGCTGCTGTTTTTACTCTACCATTGGGGGGAGGGGAAGGGGCGTTGTGACGTCACTGGAAGCTAGTGTTTTAAAAGGTGGTTTTGGCTATCCATTGTGATTGGATGTCTGAGTGGCATTGTGACATCATCATTTGAAGCTGTTGGAAAAAGACTCTCTGTGAAGCGGTTTTTGCCCTTTTTTTAAAACTTCAATGATTAATAACTTCGGGAATATAGGTGGGAATGCGATGGGAAGATGTTTATCGCCACCACGGGAAAAGTGTGAGTAGGATGTGTGAAAATGGGAAGGCTGTGGCCTAGCGTTTGGAAGAAGATAGGAATCAACTAGATTGACGGACACACACGCTCACACACGATTTTTAGTTATATAGAGATATCCATTGCTTTAAGATTTCCACCACCAACCTTTGTGGCAGGAGATGTCACTTGTACAGCTTTGGAAATGAGGAATAGTCACTGCATCAGGCCCAGCACTTCAGTGGACACACACAACACCTTGCACACTATTGTTTTCTGTGAGAAACTGGTGGAGGTCCTCTACACAGCATCATCACAGCACTCATTTCATGCAGGAGGCAATTTCTAAGTCTAGTCAATGCAGGTGGATGCCAGTCAGCATTTTGTGTTGAAATTGAAGCTTAGTTTATTCCATTATGATTTTGATTTCAGACAAATGCCCCATTTACCCCATCAATCCCAATTGCCTATTCCAAGGCATAAGAATCATACTTGGAATTGACTTTAAATGTTTCTCTAATTTTATATCAATTGACTCAAATCCAAAAGAATGGTCTAAGCTTCAGCAGAACTTGCATTTTTAAAATAGAAGGCACAAAGTTAAGCTGGAAAGAGTGCAGAAAAGATTTACAAGAAGGGCTCGAACGATAGGGAGAGATTGGGCAAGCTAGGACTTTACTCCTTGGAGCGCAGGAGGCTGAGGGGTGATCTTCTAGAGATGGATAAAATCATGAAGGGAATCGTTAGGATGAATACACTGTGTTTTACCAAGGATAAGGAATCAAGATGAGAGGCAAAAGATTTAGTAGAAGCCTAAGTGGCAACATTTTCACACAGAAGGTGGTGGGTACATGGAATTAGCTGACAAGGGGGGTGGGGTAGTTGAGGCAGGTACAATAACAATATTTAGAAGATACTTGGATGGGTACATGAACAGGAAGGATTTATAGGGATATGTGGGCAAATGGGCCAAGTTTAGATGAAGCATTTTTGCTTGACATGGATGTGTTGGCCCGTTTCCATGCTGTATGACTATGACTTTAAAATATCCTTGGGCAAAGGGTGGAGAAAGTGCAGATACCAGAGACGTGTGCACCATGAACATGCGGGCAAGAGTGGAGGTGGAAGAAGAAAAATATTTAAGATCAATTGCTGCCTACACTATGCCTTTAACAATTTTCCTCCTTGTATATTGCATAATATTTCCAAATTATGGTGTTTCCACAGACTAAGTTTATTACTGAAGTTGAAAGCTGGTCTGAATTTGTGGGTTTTCAGCTGTAATTTGAATGCTTCTTTTGTATATTTCAATCTTTGAAAAGGTCAGAAATTACATTTGAGTTGTGAAGCACTGAAAAACGTCAACAATTTCTGGGAGCGTGAGTTCTCATTGTTCTTCACAAAAGCTTTACTGTAATGAGAAAGAAAAGGAAAGACTGTAATCCATCTACACTTCACGCTGTCTCAGCCAGGATACCAGTAAAATCAAGGACCAGTCTCACCCGGGATATTCCCTGTTCTTCCTTCTTCTATCAGGCAGGAGGTACAGCAGTTTGAAAACGCATACCTCCAGATTCAGGGACGGTTTCTTCCCGGCTGATATCAGGCAACTGAAACTTCTTCTCACCAGCTCGAGTGTAGTACTGACCTCCCATCTTCCTCATTGGAGATCTTTGAACTATCTTTTATTGAACTTTATCATATACTACAGATTGTACCCTTTATCCTTTAACTGTGGCTTGATTGCAATCATGTATAGTCTTTTCTTTGATTGGATAGCATGCAACTAAAAGCTTTTCACTGTATCTCACTACAAGCCACACTCAGCAAAATCAATAACCCCACTCTCATCATTGACGGCACCACTGTCTCCCCATCTCTCCAGGCCCGCAACCTTGGCGTGATCTTTTATTCCACCCTCTCCCTTGACCCTCACATCCGCCATGTCATTAAAACCTCCTTCTTAGCCTGGGTAGCATCGCCAAAGCAAGTTTTCTTTTTTACACTGCTTCAGAGCATCCATGTTTGAAAGTATGGTAGATGTGACTACTTTATTTTGTTGTGTTTGGCCAGCTGTCGTCAGAATCCAGTTTGAACTGGGTTGGGTGGATTTTAAATTTGTGGAATAGTGTAGACAAATTCTGGGAAATGTTTGCCATTTTGCAACGCATCCGAATTTGAGAAAGAGTTTAGAAATATAGCATGGATACAGCCCTTTCAGCCCACTATGTCCATGCCGATCATGCCCCGCCCATTCATACTAGTTCTGTCCTCTCCCCCTCTCACCCACTCCTTGCCCTCAGATCAATTTCAGCCGGTCTCCTCTCCTCCACAAGTCCACTTCTCCGGGATTTGGGAGGAACTGAGCTTTCTCCAAGGATGCCCCAAGGTTACGGGGGAACATGCAAACTCCACACAGATGATCCGCAATTCAGGATCGACTGCCTCACCATCTTCCAGTCCCGCCTCGAGGCACCCAGCTCTACTACCTGTGCCTATCCTTAGCCCACATGATTTTCTATTTCTAAAATAGATGTCAATGTGAAAAATATGGACATTTTACACTATAATACAAGTAAGATGTACAGATTGTGCATGTAAACAACTTCAGATACCAATATTGACCACTTGCATTGATCTCATTGATGAGAACTGTAAGAACAGTCTTTGGATACATTTAAAGCTAGCATAGATCAATTTCTCATCAGATAAGGAATCAAAGGTTATGACAAAAGGATAGGAAAGTGGACTTGTGGAGCGTTGGTTCAATAATGGATTTATTGTACAATGAGGCAGGCTTATGAGCCTACTTCTGTTCCGTTTTTATGGTTTTACGATGGGTTTATGTATCTAATGATCAAAAAAAGATTTTTTTGGGAATGATGAATAATTACAAGTTACATTTGAACTAAGGGATTAAGATTAGGAACAAAAATAGCGGACGTGGGCAAAACTAATAAACAACTTACCAAAAATAAATAATGTATTTTGAGCTCTTCCAAACCTTGGAATGCAATGACTTCCATATGCTTTTGTATGAAACTGACTGCTTGTATAATTTTGTTAGCATGCTGATACATTGTTTTCAATAGCTTTGTATTATTTTAATTGGCCTTTTTGTTTTGCGAATGAAGCTGCAACCACGTTAACAGAAAAATAAGATAAACTTGATGACAAATCATTCTGTGTAGATAGGGGTACATATGATAAAGTATTTAGCTGTACTTGTTAAATTCTGTATATTATCAGATACAGAATTGGCAACATTTGGAACATTTTGAAACTTATTTTAAACCTCAATGATAGAGAAATTCCATGATGGACTTCTATGAAAATTGTGGTTTCTGTGGACAAATTCCATACCAATGTAGTTAGGCGGTTCACCAGAGTATTTATACTGACGTAAACCCAGAGTCTGCATTATTGCAGTTTTCCCGATTGTATAAGTCTGACCCCAAAATTGAATTTTAGATATGCGGTTAACTTCATCCTAATCTGCGCAACCAGCATGAGGAATTTATGCAGGCAATAGTGGTAAGGCCTGTGATTATTGCAAATCTGCATTTTTCACTGAGCACCAAACCATCTCAGAGTTGTGCACATTGCTATGGAAAATCAAAATGTAAAATGCTGGAAAACTGATTAAAACAAAAAATTAAGTTAGCAAATCAGACGGGGCCAGGCCACTGTCTCCATGCCAGTATGAAGAAGGGTCTTGACCCGAAACGTCACCTATCCATGTTCTCGGGGATGTCGCCTGACCCACTGAGTTACTCGGCATTTTGTGTCTTTTTTTTCCATGGCATACATTGTTTACAATCTATCTGGTTGATCAATTAATGAGATAAATTGAGAGAGAGAAGAGAGAGAGAGAGAGAGCACAGTGTAATGCTGGTCAGAGCTGTGGTAGAGGATTGAAGATAGACATAAAATGCTGGAGAACAGCGGGACTGGCAGCATCTCTGGAGAGAAGGAATGAGTGATGTTTTGGGTCAAGATCCTTTAGACTGAAAGTCGTGGGAAAGGAAAACAAGAGATATAGATGACAATGTAGAGAGATATAGAACAAATGAATGAAAGATATGCAAGAGAGTAATGGCTAGTTTTCACGGGGCGACTTGACGCAAGATGTAGCCAGAGTGGAGTGGTCGTGGTCTAGCACGATATCACACGATATAACGGGGGTAGAGTAAAGAGCTCCCACCCACACACGCGAATGCTGGAGAAACTCAGCGGGTGCAGCGGGGCCGAAACGTTGTCTATTTCCTTCGTTCCAAGATGCTGCTGTACCCGCTGAGTTTCTAGCATTCGCGTGTGTGTTTTGCGAGTTGGAAGTGAGGGGGGGTTAACAGGAGAGAGAGATAAACTTGCCTGAAGAATGGGTCTGTGTAGATAGGGGTACATATGATAATGTATTTAGCTGTACTTGTTCCTCCAGTCATGCCTGTGTGAAGAGGGAGGGATTTGGAGAGAGAGAGAGGCAGTCCTTTTCAGTCCTTTGATAGATAGACACCATGATTGACTTCTATGCAACTCAGCGGTTTCTGTGCACAATCTCCATACCAATGTAGTTAGGTGGTTCACCAGGGTGGCGTTTCGGGTCGAGAGCCTTCTTCACACTCTGCCTCCCTCACTTTCACACAGGCATGAATGAGGAACTCCGTCTGACCCAGGCAGCATTTAATTTTCCTTCTCTCCAGAGATGCTGCCTGTCCCGCTGAGTTGCTCCAAGCAACATGAGGAATTTATGCAGGGAATGAGTGGGAAGGCCTGTGATTATTGCAAATCTCTTTTTCACTGAGCACCCAACCATCTCAGAGTTGTGCACATGCTCTGGAAAATCAAAATGTAAAATGCCTGTGTGACTGATTAAAACAAAGAGAGAGAGACGCACACATCAGGTGGATGCGAAATCAAGGCCACTGTTTCAGTGCCAGACAAGAACCGTCTTGAAATGAAAGACACCCCCATCTTTCAGACAAAAATGTCGCCTGACATTAATGAAAGTTACTCGGCTATTTTTTTTTTTAGATTTCCATGGCATAGCACATTGTTTGGATTCTACCTGGTTGATCACCGTTGGCATAAGTTCCCAGAGCGACCGCAGAGAGTTACTACCGTATCGCACGGGACACTTCGCATAAAATGGTGCAATGCTCAACCACAAGTGCACAAGACACTCTTGGACAAATTCAAACATGTTTGAATTTTCTCCCGAGTACCCAAGGTACACGATTACATGTCGTTAGCGCCACGGTGGTCCACGAATGCCGTATTGTTACCGCACGAGGTTCCCACGATGTCAAACTCTGGTTACCTCTTGCGTCAAGTCGCACCGTGAAAAGGGGGTTTTACAATGATAAATGAAACTGGTTAGCTGTTTGCTCAGTGAGAACGAAAAGCTGGTGTGACTTGGGTATGGTAAGAATGGAGAAAGAGGGAAAGCAGGGGTTACTTGAAGTTAGAGAAATCAATATTCATACCACTGGGTTGTAAGCTGCCCAAGCGAAATATGATATGCTTTTCCTCTACAAAGTGCTGGAATAACTCAGTGGGTTAGGTAGCATCTCTGGAAGATATGGATAGATGGCATTTTGGGTTGGGACCTTTCTTCAGACTATTTGTAGTATTTGGGGTGAAGGCTAGAAATGAGCTAGGGTGGGACTAGTAGTGGGGGGGGGGGGGGCAGAGGCTGGAAAGAAGGTGGGATATTAGCAGGGGGAAGAAAGCTAGAAAAGAGATTGGGAGAGAGAACTTGGAGGTTAGGATTTAACCCAACAAGGTGCTGAAGCAGCGAGGCAGCAGTGAGCAGTACTACCTGCTGCACTACCGTGTCACCCTATTTGTCCTGGAGGGGAAAAAATGTAGGAGCTTGTCTCACTTGTCTGTGTTAAATCCAGTTCATCTAAATTCTATTGTAATCTTTTTCACTATTTTGGTGTCATCTGCAAACTTCACATTATTATCTAAATTGTTAATATTGGTGACAAACAACAGTGGACCCAACACCAATCCCTGGGGCACACCACTGGTCTTGGAGCTCCAATCTGAATAACAACCCTCCCCTTCTACCAATTTTGTGTCCAATTCTGTGTCCAAATGGGTAGCTTACCCTCGATCTCCCACATTTAAGGCATTGTCAAAGATCTTGATAAAGTCCATGTAGACAGCACCTATTGCGTGCCTTGTCAATTCTCTTCACCTCTTTAAAAAAAAACCTCAAACAATATGTGAGACACAATTGTAAAAGAACAAAGCCATGTTGACTACCCCTTAACAGTCCTTGCCATTCCAAATGCATGTAGATCCTGTCCCTCAGAATCCCCTCCGGTAACTTTCCACCGCTAATATTATGCTCACTGGCAAAATAGGTGCAGGAGTAGGCCATTCGGCCTTTCAAGCCAGCACTGCCATTCAATATGATCATGGCTGATCATCCAAAATCAATACCCCATTCCTGCTTTCTCCTCATATCCCTTGATTCCATTAGCCCTAAGAACTATATCTAGCTAACACTTATGAAACCATCCAGTGAATTGGCCTTCACTGCCTTATGTGGCAGAGAATTCCACAGATTCACAACTCTTTGGGTGAAAAATGGCCTACGCCTTATTCTTAAAAGCAAATATTTCTACCTCGGCCTCTGCAATTTATTCCCTAGCTTTCCACAATGTCCTTGGATACACTTGATTAATTGAAAGATATGGCATGAAAACAGGCCCTCCGACTCGAATCCATGTCGACTTTCCATCACTTGTTCAATGTTATCCTTCTTTTATGTCCACTGCTTACATACTAAAGACAGTTTATGGAGGCCAATTAACTGATAAATCAATGTCTTTGTGATGTGGGAGAAGTTCGGAGCATCCGGAAGAACCCCACATGATCACAAGGAGTACATGCCTCCGTCTTCCTGATCGTCAGGCTTTCCCTTCATTTAAACAGGAACATGCTGTCCCGGAACTTTCCTATCTTACTTTTAAAAGCCTCCCACTTGCCAGACATCTCTTTACCTGTAAATTGCCTCTCCCAATCAACTTCTGAAAGATTCTGTCTAATGCCTTCAAAATTTGCCTTGCCCCATTTTTGGACTTTACAAGTCCTGAATTAGATCCAAACAAATCTCGGTTTTAAAGTATGTTGAAGGCATCAGGGAACTTTATAAACTTATGAGATGCTACAAAAAGGTAATATTCAGTTTTTCCCCAGGATGTAAATGTCTAATACCAGAGAGCATAGGTTTAAGGTGAAAGATGGGAAAATTCAAAGGATGTGCGTGAGGCAGAGAGTGGTGAACGTGCTGCTTGGAAGGGGGAGAGGAGTGGTGGAAGCAGATGAATAATGTTTAAGCAGGATTTAAACAGGCACATGAAAATGCAAAGAATGGAAGGATACGGATCGTGTTGCAAATGTGGTTAGTTTAATTTGACATCAAGATCGACACGGATCATGGGTCAAAGGACCTGTTCCTATACTGGAATGTTCAATGTTTTATGTTAAATGTGAGACTTTTATTTAAATAAATAATTATTTTTGAGAAAGTAGGACATTAATTAGGAATTAATGTTGAAGCACTGATACTGGTGCTCAGTTATCCAATGGTATCTTTGGCGATGAGGTTACTACCTCTCCTCTCTGAGTTAATGAATTGCCTTTTTGTTTGGATGACTTGTCAAACGCAGTGGTACCTTTCCAGATCACCAGGTTGGATACATTGTGTCACTACTGTGTTGCACATTGTAGATCCTGGGGTCAAGGTTTCAAGGTCAGTTTTTTGTCACATGTGCCAATTAAGGTATAGTGAAATTTGATTTATCATACATCCATACTAAGTGAAAAGCAACAAGACACACAACCATATAAAAGTTAACATAAACATTCACTACAATGGATCCCACATTCCTCACTGATGGAAGGCAATAAAGTTCAATCTTCTTTCTCTTTGTTCTCCCGCGGTCGGGGCGATCAAAGCCCCCGCAGCCGATGATCGAAGCCCCCGTCAGGGTGATCGAAACTCACACTTTGGGTCGGAGCACCTCAGTTGGCCTCTTCTTACCAGCTTCACAATGTTAAAGTCCACAGGCCCTGCGGTTGGAGCTTCGATCCCTGGCAAAGGGATCGCAAGCTCCGCAATGTTAAAGTCCCGCAGATTCCCACGGCTTGGAGCGCCGGGTCGGTCTACAGGAAAGGCCGCCAACTCTACGATGTTAGGCCGCAGTGGGGATGGAAATATGTTACAGAAAAAATTGCATCTTCACCGAGGTAAGAGATTGAAAAAAAGTTTTCCCCAACCCCACACCCCCCACATAAACCAAGAAATGCTAATACATAATTTTTTAACACTAAAAATAACAAAAGTCACAGAGCCATAGAGTGATACTGTGTGGAAACAGGCCCTTCGACCCAACTTGTCCACACCGGTCAACAATGTCCCAGCCACATTAGTCCCACCTGCCTGCGTTTGGTCCATAACCCCCAAACCTGTCCTATCCATGTACCTGTCTGTTTCTTAAACCTCAACTACATCTGGCAGCTTGTTCCATACACCCACCACCCTTTGTGTGAAAAAGTTACCCCTTAGATTAATATTAAATCTTTTCCCTTTCACATCGAACCTATGGTTCGAGATTCCTCTACTCTGGGCAAGAGACTCTGTGCATCTACCTGATCTATTCCTCTCATGATTTTGTATACATCTATAAGATCACCCCTCATCCTCCTGCACTCCAAGGAATAGAGACTCGGCCTACTCGACCACCCCCTATAACTCACACCCTCTAGTTTTTGCAACATTCTCATAAATCTTCTCTGAACCCTTTCAAGCTTGACAATATTTTCCTATAACATGGTGCTCAGAACTGAACACAATATTCTAATTGTGGTCTCACCGACTTCTTATACAACTGCAACATGAACCCCCAACTTCTATGCACTATAGGCCAATGTGCCAAAAGTCTTTTTGAACACCTGATCTACCTGCGACTCGACCTTCAAGAAACCATGCACTTGCACTCCTAGTTCTCTCTCCCCAACAACACTCCCGCCTACCATTCACTGTGTAGGTCCTACCCTTGTTAGACGATCCAAAATGCAACACCTCACACTTCTCTTTATTAAATTCCATCGATCATTCCTCTGCCCACCTGGCCAATCGATCTAGATCCTGCTGCAATCATTCACAACCATCTTCACTATCTACAAAACCACCCACTTTTGTATCATCAGCAAACTTGCTAATCTTGCCCTGTATGTTCTCATCCATATCATTGATGTAGATGACAAACAGTAACGGGCCCAGCACCAAACCCTAAGGCACATTATTAGTCACAGGCCTCTAGTCCGAGAAGCAACCTTCCACCATCACCCTCTGCTCCCTTCCATGAAGCCAATTTGCTATCCACTCAGTTACCTCTCCTTGGATCCCATGCGATCTAACCTTCCAGAGCAGCCTACCACATGGAGTCTTGTCAAATGCCTTCCTGAAATCCATGTATACAACTTCTCCAGCTCTGTCCTCATCGACCTTTTTGGTCACGTCTTCAAAATACTCAATCAGATTTGTGAGACACGACCTCCCATGTACAAAACCATGCTGACTATCCCTAATTAGCCCTTTCCTGTCCAAATGCCTGTATAACCTATCCCTAAGAATACTCTCTAGTAACTTTCCAACTGCAGATGTTAAGCTCACCGGCCTATAGTTTCCAGCATTTCTCTGGAGCCCTTCTTGAAAAGAGGCAAAACATTTGCCACCCTCCAGTCTTCTGGCACCTCTCCTGTATTTAAGGACGACTCCTAAATCATCTTTAAACTTGCCAAAGATGCAATGCCACCATTGATGGATGAATTAACAGGTGACTATGAATCCGAGTACAGGAGGGATATTGATAATCTGATCGAATAGTGCCAGAACAACAATCTTGCTCACAACATTACCATGACCAAGGTGCTGATTGTTAACTTTAGGAAGGGAAAGCTAGGGATCTATGAACCTGTCTTCATCGACAAGATGGGGGTGGAGAGAGTCAACAGCTTCAAGTTCTCTGAAGATCAAATCCTGGGTGTAGCACATTGATGCAATCACAAGGGAAGCTCATCAACTACTTTATTTTCTGGAAGATTCAGGAAATTCAGTAGGTCGCCAAATATTCTATTGAACTTTTATAGGTATGCAGTATATGGTGTCGCGACGGTAGAGCTGCTGCCCTACAGTGCTTGCAGTGCCGAAGACCCTGGCTCGATCCCGACCACGGATGCTGTCTGCACTGAGTTTGTACTTTCTCCCCGTGACCTGCGAGGGCCCCCTCCCAGATCTTTGGTTTCCTCCCAAACTCCAAAGACGTACAGGTTTGTAGGTTAATTGAGAAATCATGAGGGCAGGCTGCCATTAAGCAAATATGAAAGCTGGCAGCTGAAGAGTTCCTTGCTAATAATCCCTTCATCACAAGTGAAATGGTTTTCAATTGCAATAAAAGAATGCGGAGACTTTGATCTTTTCATTCTGGATTAAAGACATTTGGAAACTCTGTCTCACCACAGATAACGCCTGATCTGGAAAGTAACCCCGACATTTTCTATTTTTATCTAAGACTTTATAATATAATTAGGGAAGGTGGATATTAAAATGCAATTAAAGCACGTCACAAAAGAGATATTAACACGTTTGATGTCTGATCAAACTGATAAATAATAAATACAGACTGATGCCAGAAAGATTTTCTCACAAAATAAATGATCACGACTTGGAATGGGCTCCTGTGGAGGCAACATCCTAAAATCATTCCATTGAACTTTGTAATGGGGTGATCTGCCATGAGGAATTCTACATAGAAGTATCAGATTGCTTTCCTCTCTATAACTATCTTAAGATGTTTGGAGTGATATTTTGGCTCTTACAATTTATGATCACTTAGCAAAGTAAGAATTATTTTATTATTATATTAGTTAGATTGAAAACTTCATGTGAAAATCAAGCAAATAAACAAGATCCTCCAATAAAGCCTGAATTTCAGAAATTATTGAGCTCTGAAACAAGTAGCCTGGATGGTGTTTATATAAGGGTTGTAGCCATTCATTTTCAGAGGGGGCTAGAGTGGCCAAATGCCAATAATACCATAAAGTCAGGTCAACATAAATAGTTCCTTCTTTGCTGTCTGTTGAAGTTACATTTCTTAGCAAACCTATTTTTTTTTTAAATTTTATTAAAATAGAGTTTGTTTATTGTTTTAAGGTTTCAATTTTGAAGTTCAAAGTGGAAATATTTGTTAGCATTGCTCACATTCAATGTTTTTTAAGAAAGTGGAACAAATAATGTATTGCTCTGTTCTAAAGAAAATTTTGTGCCACTCCGGTTGGAACCTTGTTGCTTTAGGTACAGACCAATGATAGTGTTATCTGTCTGACGTAGCACGGGAGTCCGTGAAACACAAATGAGCTTGGTTCAGTCCTGGACAAACCCACCTGTTGTCTATGAAAGAGGTTGTGAGTAACCCAATTTTGCTGCTGCTTAATTTGAATAGTGCTGTTGTGTTTTAGTCAAGGTTTTTCTTCTACACATCTGCCCTTTCAATTATTAGACAACACAGAAGAGCAGCATGTGAGGAAATAATCTCTTAGATCTAACCTGTCAGCCCTTTTATCTCATTGATTGTGTTTCTCTCTACCAAACCACACTGACTTTAGGCCAATCACACCCAATCTCCCTTCATCATGCAACTCCCTCAACCGAGAAGCCATTTGAGTTCATCTCTGGAGCACCTTCACCTTGCTTTAAGAATGGATACCCAAACTATATACAGTACTTGAAATATGTTCTCAATAAAGTCCTTTACAATCTTGGAATCATTTTCTTACTTTACTACTACCCACTCCCCAAAATGGAATAAATGCCAACATACCTTATGTGTTCCTGACTCTTTGCTGTACATGTTGTTAGTTTTCTGGCTCTCATAAATCATCATGCACAAATTTGCCAGTACACTTGTAGTTTCTGGTCTTTCAACACTTAAAAACACCATCCAGTGTATATTCAATGCTTAAAATCACCAGTGCAGAAGTTCACATTTGTTCCATGCATGTCAGTACCATTTGCAGTATTATTGTCGTTTTCTCCTGATAATTTCTTACCATGCTTTGCATCGTAAGTAAATTTACATCATTTTACATTCTGTTCTTTTATTTATTTATTTATTTATTTATTTATTTTTGTTTATTTTATTAGAAGTTAATACAGCACAAAACAGTACAGTGGCGCCTAATTTTAGGTGCCAACTATGTAATACCGTAATCCATTCTATGTACAACCTCTAGTTTTATGTTATAAGAAAAAAGTAAGCAGATCAAGAAAAAGAAAGCAATAGAAAGGGGAAAAAGTGGAAAAATAGATGGCAGAGAGTAAAAAAACGTGAAGTGTGTATATAAAAAATAAAAAAAGGAAGAGAGAAAGAGGAGAGTAGAAATAGAAGAGAAGGCCCCTTAAAAGAGAATTTTTCAAATCTGTATTCGGAGATGTAGATCTATCCGCGTCATGAACTGAAATCGGCAATCCTTACGGCACCGCTGCATCACATGATTCCAAAAAGTCGATGAAAGGAGACCAACTCTTTAAGAATTGGTCATATTTATCTATTAGTCGGAGTCTCATTTCTTCAAGGCGTGCTATGTCCATCATATTCCTAATCCACATTTTAACAGTTGGTGTGGTTGTACATTTCCAAAATTTAAGTATCAATTTCTTTCCAATTATTAACCCATAATTAAAAAAAACATTTTGATCTTTATTTAAATTGGTATCTTCTCCTATTATTCCAAATATAATCCATTCCGTTTTGGGTTCTATTCTTGACTTGAAAATCTTTGTAAATATATCAAATATATCACTCCAAAATTTATTCAACTTTGTACATCCAACAAATGAGTGTGTTATATTAGCGTTTTGAAACAAACATTTATCGCATCTGGGAGAGACGTTTGGATAAAATTTGTTCAACCTCGTTTTTGAATAATATAGTCTATGTAATAATTTGAATTGAATTAAATTGTGTCTTGCATTAATAGAACAGTTGTGTGTGTTCATCAAATATTTTTCCCATCTATCCTTCGAGATCTTTGTCATTAGCTCTTGTTCCCAATCTTCCCTTAATGCTTCTGTTGAGGGTGATTCTCTATTTAATATATTATTATAAAAGTATGATATTAATTTTTGTGAATCAGCCTTAATATTCATTGCTTCTTCTAAAGGATCTAAAAATATAGTTTGAAATCTATGTGTATGTTTCTTCATAAAGTCACATACCTGTATATATTTAAAATATTGATTATCCTTCAATTTAAATTTTAATTTTAATTGTTGAAATGATAACAGTTTGCCCATTCTGTTCTTTTAATCTGTCATTAATATAAATTGTGTTTAACAGCTCAGTATAGACCTCCACTCGCATGAGCTTGCCAAAATGACCCACTTCCTTTGGTCTTTTTTTGCATGTTAACTAACCTGCTAAACTGTGCTATAATATTATCTCGTATCCATGAGCCCATATTTCCTTTATTGATATTTTATGTGGTAGCCTTTTGATACCTGTTTCAATACAGTTCCATTAACACAAATGTCCAAATGGCAGGCAGTAGCTTAATGATCTATGCTGTCATTATTTAAAAAAAAACACATAAATTCCTTTGTCTAATATTATTGAAGAGCTAGTAATCTAGAATTAAACAGTGGCAGCACAGTGGTGCAGTGGTAGAGTTGTTGCCTTGCATCGCCAGAGGCCTGGGTTCGATCCTGATTAGGAATAGGTGACGTTTCGGGTCAAGACCCTTCTTCAGTCTGAATCTCCTGATTGCTAACCATTTTAACCTCTCATCCCATTTCCCCTGCTGACCTTTATGTCCTTGGCCCCCTCCATTGCCAGAGTAAAGTCACACATAAACTGGAGAAACAGCACCTCGTATTCCACTTGGGTAGTTTACAACACAATGGTATAAATATTGAATTTTCCAATTTCAATTAACTAACCTACAAACAATTCTCCTTTCACCCCTTCTCTCTCCCTTGCCCTACCTGGATGTTATCCAGAACTTTGGTTAAAGTTATTAGAGAGACAAATAAATTGAGTTTTATCAAATAATCTTGAAACTAGTAGAAACTTAATAGTAGATTGGATGCTCAACATCCTGCTTTGTAAATGCAGAAGGAGTTTTGAAAATGAGAACATAAGGCAAGCAGACATCATGCAATATTTACACCCAGTTGTGCTTGTTGCAGCTGCTTTTCATGTCATGGACTCATTATAGCCCCAGAATTCAGGCAACAAATATTTAAATTGTTACATGCTGCAATTTCCAGCTTATGTGAGGGAATTGTGCAATTTCCAAAAGACTCACAGCAGGACTGCATGCCGAGTGGCTGTTAAACAGAGCAGTTGTTTTTTCCTCAACTTTTAGTCAGTTATATTGTTTCTTGCCTTAATATGGTGTTGATCTTGACTCTGCCTGTTTCTACCTCTGTAACATTACAAAACGCAGTGCTATCACAACTGATCAGCTACTGAACCTCCCTTCCATGCTTGTTGACCTCAAGAGTTGACTATTCCAATCATCCTGTCTCACGAGATACTCTCCCTAAACCTGAATTATTCAAAAACAAAATTGTTCGTGTCTGTCCACCCATCACATCGGTGCTTGGTGACCTAGTCATGTTCCTGGTTAAATAATGCCTTGATTTTAAAATGCTGATCTGTGCTTTCAAATTTCTTTGTGGCTTCATCCCTCCCCATCTCTTAAAATAAAGATTTGTGGTTGCAGATATTTGTATTGAAGTTTCAAGTTTCTGTTTTATTTCTGAGATCTTTTATAGTTGCTGGCTACCAGATGGCCTTTTCACTTGCACTGAATGGTTAGACATGTGTTGCCCAGCAGCAGTTGTGGCTGTGAAAGGGATACTTGGTGATGGGAGAATGAAGTAAGGGCGTGAATTCATTTTGCATGTGATTCTCGGATGGGCACCATGGTGGACCGAAAGTGAACTACAATTTTAGAATATCAGCACATAAAAATCGCAGGAAAAGGTTATTTTCCTAATGCTAACTCCATCATTCAATAACGTCGTGGTTGGTCTTTTACTTAATTTCCTTTCTGTTTCCCACAAGCACCTTATCTCCTACACAAGTTTCATTTTCTACAATAACCCTTCATGCGGCCCTTTATCAAAGAGGGTCAGTAGATTCTCCTCTGTACTAGTGTTTAGCAAAGGATGTAACAAAGATAGAACTTCCCATCAAACATTTGTTTATTTATATTGTTGTAAATATACTGCTAAAAACTTCTAATAGACAGCATTTTAATTACATTTATGTTAGGGCAGTCTGTTTATTTGGTTCTTTGTTTTTTTTAAATACTAAACTTTTTTTGTTTATTATGGTTTTACAGAGCACTTGTACAATGTTAACATATCTGTTGTGTTGCAGTAAATAATGTCATTGATCTATTTTGGGACATATGACATTAAAGCGCACTCGACTCTTGAAACTTATTGGAGGCAAACAACACTGAACATAGCAGTGGATGAAACAACAATGCATCAAAAGGAATTGCACATGGTGCATATTAGTATATGCCCACGCAACATATACCACAGCTCCAGTACCTCATTGTTGTGTTCCCCTTGCGTGTCATCAATGCCAGTTTTACTCTTGTCCTGATCAACTAACTATCAGGCAAAACCAAACTGCTGGTGGGTCAATCAGCATCAGTAAGGGGAAAGGAATTGTTGATGTTTCAAGTCAACACCCTATATCACGACTGAGAGTGGAGCGGGAAGATAGTAGAAAGAGGAGAGGGGGAGATGGGAGTCAATGGTAATAGGTGGACCAAGGAGGGGTGATAGAAAATTCAGTGTTCATACCGTTGGGTTATAGAGTACCCAGGCAGAATATGAGGTATTGCTCTAGTTTCTGTTGGAACTCAACCTGGAACCAGAGAAGATGAAGGACAGACCGGCTGCTGTGGGAATGAATGAATAAGTTTATTGGCCAACTCTGTACACATACACCGCTCACAAGTAACAACACAACATAAATAAACCATTAAGAATAAAACATAAAACATTATAGTTTAAACATGTGAATGACATAAAATACCAGAGCAAAAGGAGGCTACAGACTTTTGGTTATTGAGTAGAGCTACTGCTCGTGGGGAAAAAAGCTGTTTTTATCTGACTGTGGCGGCTTTGATGGTCTGGAGTTGCCTTCCAGAGGGAAGTGATTCAAAGAATTTGTAGCCAGGGTGAGAGGGGTCAGAGATGATCTTACACGCTCGCTTCCTGGCCCTTGCATTGTACAGTTCGTCAATGAGAGGGAAGGTTGCAGCCAACAACCTTCTCAGCTGATCAAATGATTCGCTGCAGCCTCCGGATGTTTTGCTTGGTGGCTGAGCCAAACCAGACCATGATGGAGAAGGTGAGGACAGACTACGATGGCAGTATAGAATTGGACCATCATTGCCTGTGGCAGATTGTGTTTCCCAAGCTGCCACAGCAAGTACATCCTCTGTTGGTCCTTTTTGATTGAGGAGTCGATGGTGCCCCCCCCATGGAAAGGGGTGTTAAAATGTCATGCAGCTGAGAGCTCACAATGGCCATGGAGATTGGAGGAGATGTTTGTGAATCTTTGCCTCACCTGAAAGAGCTGTTTAGGACCTCCTCATCATCTGCCTCCATCCTTTACCCTTCCTCTTCTGATGCCATCTGTCTATCTTCACCATCTTTGGTCCACCTATCGCCTCCTAGCCCATGCCTCGCCTCTCCCCCTCACCTCTTTCTACTATCTTCCTTTTCCATCCTCAGTCCTGGTTCAAGGTCTCAATCTGAAATGTTGACAATTCCTTTCGCCCACAGATGCTGAGCTCCCCCAACAGTTTGTTTTTTGCTCCCAATTCTAGCATTTGAAGTGTCTCTAACCAACTATCAAGTCAGTCTGCTTTGAGGTGCGAACAGATAGGTTAGCGTGAACAACTGCAGGATGGATGTTATTGAACATTGCATGGCAACTGCATTTTAACTTAATGAATGTGGTTACAGAGCAGAGTTCCAAGTCTACATCAGATGCACCAAAGCTGTTAAAATAACCTCTCAGCATAGTTCGTATGATCTTAACTTTAACAGAAGGAGGAAAGAAAGTGACTGATGGTACCAATTGACAGATTTTCCAGTCCTGCATTCATCTTCCACAGTTGCTTCAGGGTTTACAGGGTTGGCTTTCACTGGCGAGCTGCTGCAAGTCTGGGAAAGCCATGAACTCTCTGTTCAATTATAAAAGTCACATTAATGTGACTTTGTTGTAATAAATGCAGCCTAGCATCCTAGAGCAAAGTAATACCATGGATTGGAGCTAGTTTTCAAATGTACTGTCAGTATGCCAGATTTATCAGCCCACTCATTCCCAAACCACAAACTCTTACTCATAAACAAGGGCATTATCTAAGAGTTGCTTGCTCATTTCCTTGGTTTTCCATGCCTGCACTGTACTCTTCATGAAATCACAGAATGGTAATGACACTTGAGATCATTCATTTAGAAGCAATTCAGCTAGTACCTCATCCTCGTCTCATGGTTCTACAATTTTTTTCCTGTCAGATACTTATCCGCCCTCTTTATTAATACTGCAATTGATTCTGTCTCCATTACTACCCATGACAGAGCATTTCAGACCTTTACAAATTACCTTACAACAGACTTTATCCTCATGTTCTGTCAACTTCATTTAATATCCCTATTTCTTGATCCCTCTGCAAATGGGTACAGTTTCTTTCTTATAAAGCTGTCTACACACTTCTTGTTTTAAATAGCTCTGAACAGTATTCTTGGAATAAATCAATTTGGGGTTGGTAAAATAAAGTGATTCAGAGGTAAAAAAAATCAACCATGATCTTACTGAAAGGCTGACTCCTACTAATTGTTAGGTTCATATATTATCAGATCTGCTTTCAGTCCCCAAGGAGAACAAGCACATTTACTCCAGCCAAACTGTGTCATCAGTCTAACCAGTCCCTCAACCACAGAACTATTTTGGTAAGTTTTTCTGCAGCCTCTCCAAGTCTTCATATCTTTCCTAATGTGTAGCACCTAAATTGTTGAGTGGTCTCACATGGTGGCCACTCTGCATGTCGTTCCGTAGAGACATACCATCTCTGATTATGTCTTTGGAGTTCCATTTTTAGGATTATATTTTACTTTCATTTATTTTCAGACAACCTGAAAAGAAATTGGACAATTCTATTACTTTAACATTGTCAACTAATCAACAGCAAAGAGTAGCCGGAAGCCAGAGGATTGGGAAACTTTCATAGGACAACAGAAGGAAACAAAACGGGCAATACGGGCTCAAATGATAAAGTACGAGGGGAGGCTGGCCAGGAATGTAAAGAAGGACAGTAAAAGCTTCTTTAGATATGTCAAGGGAAAAAGAATAGCAAAGTCAAATGTGGGTCCCTTGAAGGCAGACATGGGTTAAATTATTATGGGAACAAGGAAATGGCAGAAGAGTTGAACAGGTACTTCGGATTTGTCTTCACTACGGAAGACACAAACAATCTCCCAGAAGTACTGGAGGACAGAGGATCTAAGGGGGTAGAGGAACTGAAAGAAATTTTCATTGGCTAGAAATAGTATTGGGTAGGCTAATGAACCAAAGGGTGATAAATCCCCTGGGCCTGATGGTCTGCATCCCAGGGTCCTCGGAGAGGTGGCTCTAGAAATAGTGGACGCATTGGAGATCATTTTTCCAATGTTCAATAGATTCAGGATCAGTTCCTGTGGATTGGATGATAGCTAATGTTATCCCACTTTTCAAGAAATGGAGCGAGAGAGAAAACAGGGAATTACAGACCAGTTGGCCTGACTTCGGTGGTGGGAAAGATGCTGGAGTCAATTATTAAAGAGGTGTAATAATGGGGCATTTGGATAGCAGTAAAAGGATTAGTCCAAGTCAGCATGGATTTATGAAAGGAAAGTCATGCTTGACTAATCTTCTGGAATTTTTTAGGATGTGACAAGTAAAATGGATGAAGTGGAGCCAGTGGATGTAGTGTATCTAGACTTTCAGAAAGCCTTTGATACCGTCCCGCACGGGAGACTGGTGACTAAAATTAGAGCACGGTATTGGTGGTAGGGTGTTGACATGGATAGAAAATTGGTTGGCAGACAGGAAGCAAAGAGTAGGAGTGAACGGGTCCTTTTCAGAATGGCAGGCAATGGTGAGTGGAGTGTTGCAAGGCTCGGTGTTGGGGCCGCAACTGTTTACCATATATATTAATGATTTAGAAGAGAGAATTAGGAGCAGCACTAGCAAGTTTGCGGATGACACAAAGCTGGGTGGCATTGTGAACTGCGAAGAAGATGTGAGGAGGTTGCAGGGTGACCTGGACAGATTGAGTGAGTGAGCAGATGCGTGGCAGATGCAGTATAATATAGATAAATGTGAGGCAAAATGTGGCAAAAACAAGGGGGCAGATTATTATCTTAATGGGGTTAGGTTATGTAAGGGGGAGGTACAGCGAGACCTGGGTGTCCTTGTACACCGGTCACTGAAAGTTGGCGCGCAGGTACAGCAGGCAGTGAAGAAAGCTAATGGAATGTTGGCCTTCATAACAAGAGGATTTCAGTATAGGACTAGAGAGGTTCTTCTGCAGTTGTATAGGGCTCTGGTAAGACCACATCTGGAGTATTGTGTACAATTTTGGTCTCCTAATTTGAGGAAGGACATCCTTGCTGTTGAGGCAGTGCAGCGTAGGTTCACGAGATTGATAATAATAATAATAATAACTTTATTTATAAAGCACTTTAAACAACTGCAGTTGCCACAAAGTGCTGTACATGAGAACTCATGGACAAGAAGTTATTACAAACCATTAAAAACCGTAAAACAAAGGACTATAAAACAGTAAAAATTAAAAGACATTAAAAGCACTAAAAACAGGAGCAATGCACAAAAACCACTAAAAACAGGATCCCTGGGATGGCGGGACTGTCATATGAGGAAAGTGAAAAGACTAGGCTTGTATTCACTGGAGTTTAGAAGGATGAGGGGAGGTCTTATAGAAACTTATAAAAGGACTGGACAAGCTAGATGCAGGAAAAATGTTCCCAATGTTGGGCGAGTCCAGAACCAGGGGCCACAGTCTTAGAATAAAGGGGAGGCCATTTAAGACTGAGGTGAGAAAAAACGTTTTCACCCAGAGAGTTGTGAATTCCCTGCCACAGAGGCCAAGTCACTGCATGGATTTCAGAGAGAGTTAGATAGAGTTCTAGAGGCTAGTGGAATCAAGGGATATGGGGAGAAGGCAGGCACGGGTTATTGATTGGGGGCCCCTCCTGCACCTATTTTCTATGTTTCTATGTTTTTAATAAAACCAGAATAGAAAGAAGGAAAGATTGAATGAATGTGCCATGAATAATGAAGATAAGAAAGGGCTTCCATCGGTCTCGACCCGAAATGTCATCTACTCCTTTTCTCCAGAAATGCTGTCTGACCCACTGAATTACTCCAGCTTTTTGTGTCTATCTTTGGTTTAAACCAGCATCTGCAGTTCCTTCCTACACCTTCCATCGAATGGGATCTTCTACTCAACTTCAGGAGTTATAATTTGTACCTAAACAACGTATTCAGAAACAAGCTTCAATTCCTGTTTTGGGTAACAAATGATGGCGATGTTACTCATGGCTCTTTACCTCTAAATTCCCAAATTCAATATTCCATTGTTGTAACTCAACATGGTGAATGTTGGGAACTCAGCAGGTGATGGGAATGCATTATAACACCAATTGTATCTGTAAACATTGCTGTTAGTGTGGGACCCTTGAGACTCGCGAGTTACCAAAGGCCATGATGTAACAAGTAGGGTATGCGCTCTACTATACACCTGCAGAAGTTCAATAGAGTATTCAGCAACAGACTAAATCTTCTAAGGAAGTAGAAATGTTGAAGGGCTTTCTTTGTAATTGCAACCCTGTGCTGGGCCCATGATGGATCTTTAGAGATGTACATGCCTGGGAACTTGAAGCCATTAACTCTGTTCACCACCATCATATCGATGAAGTCAGATTCATGGATCCCAGCCTTCTCTTTCTGAAGTCAACAATCACTCCCTGATCTTGCAAACATTGAGAGTAAGATTGGTGTTCTGTCAATATTCAATCAGATTATCAATCTCCCTTCTGCACTCTGACCCATCATAAACAGTTATTCATCCAACAACAGTGGTATTGTCAGTGAATTTAAAGATGGCATCATGGTTAAAGACATTCATGGGTAAGGAGAGAGTACAGTTAGGGACTGAGCCCACAGCTTGAAGAAAATCAGCAGCTATGGAGAGAAATGCAGTTAATGCTTTAGGTTTGTGAGCATTTATCAGAACGTTTTGGTTTTCATCTGTAATCGTACACACAGCTGACCCTGATGCCAGGTAATTTCTGCGCTGACTGCTGTGAAATTAATCAGTGCAGGAAGAACCCTCCAAATGTTAACACAGACACTGTAAAAGGATACCATGAGGTGGAGGAGAAATATGGGAGAATGTGCAAAGTATTGTCCTCTGTGCCTGGCCTGATTGATTCCTACAGTGTGAACGCCCTATGCTACTGTGAATTGTAGGCTAATCCAGTGGCTAGAGTTGTATTTGTGTTACGGTCAATTAAGGAAACTCGTCCTCTTGGATATGGAGTGTGGCTAAAGCATCAACACCACAGAAAAGACTCTTCAATTTTTATCTCTGAAGCATTTTGATGTGTTCTTGGTTTGTGAGTGAATGAAGAGCAACAGGCATACATTCCACCAAAGGATTCCAGTTACTACTGGCAGTGAGCAAAATATGCCTCATGACTACAATGAAATCAGGTGCACCACTGACATTGCGTCAATGTCAACCACGATAATGTGAATCATGCATGGTGGAGGTTGGGCTAATTTCCTCATAGATTGGAGTATAAGTTTAGTTTTTTGTCACGTGTACCGAGGTACAGTGAAAAACATTTGTTGCGTGCTACCCTGTCAGCGGAAAGACAACAGCAGGACAGGCAGCATCTCTGGATAGAAGGAATGGGTGATGTTTTTTTGAGGTTGAGACCCTTCTTCTGAAGGTCTGAACAAGGGTCTCGACCCGAAACATCACCCATTCCTTCTAACCAGAGATGCTGCCAGTCCCCCTGAATTACTCCAGCATTTTGTGTCTATCTCGGTGTAAATCAGCATCTGCAGTTCCTTCCTACACAGCGGAAAGACAATACATGATTACAATCGAGCTATTCATTGTGTACAGATATCTGATAAAGGGAATAACGTGAATCACGTTTGGTGCAAGGTAAAGTTGGATCAAGGATAGTCTGAGGATCTTGAAATAGGTAGATAGTAGCTCAGGACTGCTCTCTAGTTGTTGCTAGGATGGTTCATTTGCCTGATAACAGCTGGGAAGAAACTGTCCCTGAATACGGAAGTTGCATTTTCACACTTCTATACATTTTGCCCGATGGGAGAGCGGAGAAGAGGGAGTGGCTGGGGTACGACTCGTCCTTGGCTGCTGGCCTTGCCTAGGCAGCGTGTGGTATAAGAACGGTTGATTTGTGTGATGGTCTGGGTTAGTCCACAATTCTCTGCCATTTCTTGCGATCTTGAATGGAGCCGTTCCCAAACCAGGACTAGGGAAACAATCCTTGTTCGGTTCTGGGGAGAGAAGGTTTCAAACAGATGTACAGGCAATAGTTAAAGATGTAATTGCTAACCATGGAAGAGGGGAAACTGTGGTTCACAAAGAAAGAAGGTATTTCAGAAGCACCTATACCTTCATCATTGGAACAAAAACAACTGAGCGTCCATCCAAGAAGGGAGGGTGGGATGAAAAGCAGTTGAAATATCTGCAGGATTCCGTAAGCTTTAATGGATGTTAGTGCTAACCTAACTCCTGTGATGGAGACAGAGATCTGGAAAAATGAGGGAGGAATCAGAAACTGACCACATGAAGGTGAGAGCAGGGTGGAAATTGGCAGCAAAAGTAACAGAACTATCAAGCTTTCATGACTATGGGAAGCAGCACTGATACAGTATTTGACGTACAAGATAAATAAGTTGAGGTAGTGGACTTGAGTTGGACTGAAACAAAAACTGTTTCCACCTATCCCACAGGCATAATATGTGTCCATGTGAGTGTCAGTGGGAGTGCCCATAGTTACTTGGTTGATCTGGAGGAAGTGAGGAGCTGAAGTAAAAGTATGGAATCGGTTAATTAGGAGATTGAAGGTGGGGCAAAGCTTTTCATAAAGTTCTTCATGGTAGGCTGATCCAAAAGATTAAGATGCATGGGATTCACAGTGACTTGGTCGTATGGATTCAGAACTGGCTTTTTCGTAGAAAATTACAGGGTTGTGGTGGAAGGAAGATATTCTGACTGGACATCTGTAACAAGTGAAATTCTGCAGGGATCTGTGCAGGGACCTCTGCTTTTTGTGATATATATATAAATGAATTGGACATAAATGTAGGTCAGTGAGTAAGTTTGCGAACAACACCAAAATTGGAGGAGTTGCAGACAGTGAGGAAAGCTGTCAAAAGATACAGCGGGATATAGTTCAGCTGCTGAAATGGGCGTAGAAATGGCAGATGGAGTTTAATCTGAGAAAGTATGAGATCAAGATTCAAGATTCAATTTAATTGTCATTTGGACCCCTTGAGGTCCAAACAAAATGTTGTTTCTGCAGCCATACATTACAAACAAATAGACCCAAGACACAACATAATTTACATAAACATCCATCACATCGCTGTGATGGAAGGCCAAAAAAACTTATCTCTCCACTGCACTCTCCCCCCCCCCGATGTCAGAGTCAAAGTCAAAGCCCCCGGCTGGCGATGGCGATTGTCCCGCGGCCATTAAAGCCACTCCGGGTGGTGCGAGGTCGCACACCGGGTCTTGATGTTAGAGCCCCCGGCGTGCGCTCGCAGAGTCCCGCAGCCATTCCAAGCCGCGCGGGACGGTGATGTCAGGCCCCGCTCCAGGAGCTCTTCAACCCCGCAACTCGGGCGGGAGAAGTCGCCGTTGCAGGAGCCCTGAAAAGCGGTCTCCCTCCAGGGACCCGCGGGCTCCCGGTGCCGCCGTCCGCCAGACCCGCAGTTGCAGCCTCCGAATCTCCGGAGGTCGGGCCGCAGCAGCAGCAGCGCTCCACCACCGCTCCACCCGCTCCGGACTCGGCCAGCTCCGCGACGGTGAGGTGAGTCGTCGGCACCAGAGTCCCCGGTCTTCTCCTGTTGGAGGCCGCTCCACGTTGCAGCCCCAACGACAACGGAGGGAGAGATTTAAAAGTTACCCCCTCCCTCACACCCCACCCCCACCCCCACACACACACACACCCCAACAAAAAATAACAAAAACTACATAAAAACATAGACAAAAATAATAAAAACGTGGACGGGCTGCAGAGTCCGCTGCTGACGAGAGTCGCGCTGCCTACCGAGATGTTGCACAATAGAGGTTGAATATAAGGAGTAAACAGTTAATGGCAAGTCCCTTAATATGCAGAGGGATCTTGAGTCCAAGTTCATAGATCACTGAAGTAGGTGGGGTGGTAAAGAAGGTGTATGGTCGATTTGCCTTCTTTGCTTGAGGCAAGAGTCAGGAAGTCATGATTCAGTCTGTAAGACTTTGGTTAGACCTCATTTGGAGTATTGTATGCAGTTCCGGTTGCCCCATTATGGAAAGGATAGGTTGGCTTTAAAAAGGGTGCAAGGAGGTTTACACGAATACTGCCTGGATTAGAGAGTTTCAGTTACAAGAGGAAATTGGATAAACTTGGATTGTTTTCTTTGGAACATCAGAGTTTGAGAGGAGACAATAGAAATATGTAACATTATGAGAGGCATAGATAGGATCGGCAGTCAGACCTTATTTCCCAGTGTGGAAATGTACAACACTCGAAAGTTTGGCTATGAGGTGAGAGGGGGAAACTTTAATTGTGGTGGGCAGGGCAAGTTTCATACACACATGGTGATGGGGGCCTGGAGCACCTTGCCAGGGGTGGTGGTGGAGGCAGATATGATAGTGGGGTTTAAGAAGCCTTTATAAACACATGGAAGTGCAATGAATAGAGGGATATGGATCATGTACAGGTGGATGAGATCAGTTCATGATCGCGACATGTTTGGCGCAAACATTGTGGGCTAAAGGACATGTTTCTGTGCTGTACTATTCTATGTTCTATGAATTTGATTACAGACAGTAACAAAGAGATTCATTATTTAATCAGAAGAGAGAATGTGCATTTTTGAATATATCAGTATTAAGATCTATTGCTCCATGATGTGAGTCTCTTTGGCCGAATCACCACTTGATTAGTTGTTTATTAAAATCTAAGATTTCAAACACTTGATTTAAATGTCAAAGTATGTTCCTAATTTTGATTTGCAACATAAATGCAGCTGTGAGTTTTCTAGTAAAGACAATATTTTTTTTTAGAACAAGTCTCTTCCATTTGAAATTTAAAAATTATGGAACTTTGAAAATATTATTTTTCCTTTTATCTCTTTCTTTGTCTTTGGTAGGAGTTGTCCATTTGACTGCTGAAAAATAAGCAGTGTTTTTTTGGTGACAATAGAGTGCTGTCACAGGGCAATAATGCTTAAACTATGCCGCTGCAATAAATGGTTTATTCGCATTTGCAGGGCACTGAAGGTGCAATAATTTTGTAAAATGTAATTAGGTTTCTTGACAAGAAAAACACTTTTGAAGGAGAGTCCTATTTGAGTACAGTACCGTTCACCACATAACACGAAGGACATGATGGTAAGAGGAAGTGTGCTGGGAAAAATGATAAGAATATAACTAGAGCTGGAGATTTATAGTAAGGAGGCGAGAGTACTCGGCTGGGAATGTTTTTTCTGGAACTGTAGAGCCTGATGGTGAAATGTGACTAAAATGTAAACATTTGAATAATTGTGATTTCTACCTGAGTAAGGACAGCTTTGCAATGGTGGGGGTCTAGGGAAGTTGCTGGAATTACAAAATAGTTATTCCCCCCCCCCCCACCCCCCCCCCCCCCCCCCCCCCCCCCCCCAACCACTATTCTGTAATTGTTCCACATCATATATTTATCAAATTCCCTCTTACAAGCTACAATGGATCCTGCCTTCACCACATTTGCAGGTAGAATATTCCATATTCCAGATTCCAGCTGCACACTTTTTCTCATGTAAGCGTTAATTCTGTTCCTCTTTTGTTTTATACCAGTGACTTCCAGTTCTCAATCCCTCCATCAGCAGGAACAGCTTTCCACTGTTCATGGTGTCCAGAACCCTCAACATTTTATATACTTTTATCAGATCTTCCCTCGTCTATCTTTTCTCCAGGGAACAATCACAACCTCTCCAATCTATTCTTGTAACTGCAAACCCTCAAACCAGGAATCATTCTTGCAAGTCTCCTGTGGACCTTCTCTAACACCTTCACATCCTTCCTTTAATGAGGCAACCAGAAGTGAGCACAATATTTGAGCTGAGGATGGATCAAAGTTTACTTCAGGAAAAGCCTTTGTTTACTTACCCTATCTATGTGCAGCACCACTTTCAGGAAACTGTGCACATATTCCTCAATCCCTCTGTACCACATCACATGCCTACCATGTGCTTTGAAGATCTTGGCCTATTTTTTTTTCCACCCTAAATGCAACACATCAATCTTATCTGAATGAAACTGCATTTGCCACTCCTCAGCCCATTTACCAGCTGATCAAGATGATGTTGTGAGGTCATGAATTTTAATAGGAAGAATGAGGAGAAGCAATATAGAATAAAATATACTGTTCTTGGATGAGCACAGGAGTAGAAGGACTGGGCTGTGGTTACATTGATCATTGAAAGAAAGAGGATAGGTTGAGAAAGCAGTTTGTAAGAAATATCCAATCTGGGTTTTATGAGCATGAAAACAAGGAAGACATACTGAGCATAAAACTTTGCTCCATCAGCTGGAGTATTGTGTCTAATTCTGGTTGCTGCTGGCTGACATAATTGCTGGATTTATCCTTTCTCCCATTTACTCCCATTTGAACACTTTCCAAATCCTGAATCACCAACCACATATCCAAACAGCATCAAGTTATGATTGGTGTTCCATTGATGTTTTTCTGTACTTCCCTCAAAATCATAGGATGCTTCCTATCTGGTTCTGGTGTCTTAACTACTTTAAGTTTAGCCAACTTTCACTCTATCAATTTTTGGCATATCTAATGTTTCAATGATCACTTCCTTCACTTTTTGAAAGCACTTTCTTTTCTGGTGAAGATGGATGAAAAATGTCAAGTCAAGTTTATTTGTCACATACACATACGAGATCTTCACTAGCATATTCACTTGACACTATAACATCACTGTCAGCATCCCATGTACAAGTTCACATTTTTGCTCAATGGACACAATCCCTCATGTTATACCCTTGTATTATGTAAATGCGGACAGCACATTATAAGAATCCCATTTATGTTGTCAGCTAACGTTTCCTTATATGCTGTTTTCACCTCTTTAGTTTCTATTGTCCCTCTGGCCATATGACGTAAAATAAACTATTGTCGGTTTTCTAAATCCTTAGGCTGCTGCCAGGATATTGGATGTTCATTAGTTAGTTCCTTGCCTGTGGTCACACAACGGCAGGATGCTGAGGGAATAAAATGTCTTCCAGCTCCAGTACTGGGTTATTATGAGGCAACTGCAAAACCATGTTTGCATGAAGGGATTTCTTGCAAGTCTAGAAAAAGTCATAGCCCAAAGAAGTTAACCAGTAACTGATCTGTAAGTAGTTGATAGTGTCCATAAATATCATTGTGGGAAGGGTTTGTTCATGCATGGTCAAGAGAGGGCTTTTGCTGCAACATTGAGCTTCAAATTGGCACTTCAAAAGAGTGTGTGTGATCTGCCTGGTCTGCAAACTTCAGATATTCATCGCATTCACATTAAAACTCTCATCTCATAATGTGTATGTACCCACAGAATACTAGTCTTCTTAGATATAAAACTATAATCCATCTGAACCTGACATGATCCCAAGGTATAATAATTTTTTGATATGCAATCAAATGGCAACGCATAAAGTCAGGTTCTATCAGATAGGTTTAGACACTAGGTTTGGATCAGCAGGGACATCCATGAAAAATTGGGGCCAGCACTGACAATTTCTTCCTAGTTGGTTTTGCATTCTGATTGAAATATATTTGTATCGTTTTAGATAAATGTAGCATAAATTACATATGATCTACTGGAACATGCCGTTTGACTGGTACATGCATTTGGTTCCGCCTTGCCAACAGGGCCGTTTCAGATTCCAGTGAAAGCTATCAACGGTTTTCTACAGGGAGCCGAAAAGCCAAATAGGAGAATTCAGCCTCGGGTACTGTGGCATCCTGCCTGGGGCCTAATTTCAGAGGAAACCCAGCAGATGTCTAGCAGCTGACCATTTGCACATGCTTTATAAATAACATGTGGAGTTGGGGTCTAATTGTAAAGGGGAAAATGTGCCTCAGGGAAACTCACTGTCAGATTCCTGGACCATAAATTTTAGACATCATTGGATCTCAGTATTTTCAGCTTGCTAATGTCCACTGTTGCAATTAAAATTTACCATAATCAAGCATGTTAAAATAACAGAATCACATCAAAGCAAAAGCAAAACAAGCGAAATTCCTGTGTCTACTGTTTGAACTTTTTAAAGCTCCCTTGAGGCCATAGGGATTGAAATCACTGACTAACCCATCAGCAAATGCAAGCCTGAGCAGAAAGAGACAAAGCAACTTCAACCTCAATTGCATAAAGATCCAATGTTTAAGATATGGTTTATGTTTGACCAAACCAGTTCTTCCAAGCTTTCACTATGGTATTTACAGACCAATTGCCTTGAATAGCAAAAGAAAAGCCATATAGAAGCATAGAAACATAGAAGGGCCATTCGGCCCTTCAAGCCAGCACTATTATTCATTGTGATCATGGCTGATCATCAACAATCAGTAACTCGTGCCTGCCTTCTCCCCGTAACCCTTGATTCCGCTAGCCCCAAGAGCTCTATCTAACTCTCTTTTAAATTCATCCAGTGAATTGGCCTCCACTGCCTTCCATGGCAGAGAATTCCATAAATTCACAACACTCTGGGTGAAATTTTTTTTTCTCATCTCAGTTTTAAATAGCTTCCCCTTTATTCTTAGACTGTAACCACTGGTTCTGGACTCCCCCAACATTGGGAACATTTTTCCTGCATCAAGCTTGTCCAGTCCTTTTATATTTTTACATGTTTCTGGAAGAACCCCCCCCCTCATCCTAGATTCCAGTGAATCCAAGCCCAGTCTTTCCAATCTTTCCTCATATGACAGTTTCGCCATCCTGGGGATTAACCTCGTGAACCTACACTGCACTCCCTCAATAGCAAGGATGTCCTTCCTCAAATTAGGAGACCAAATCTGCAAACAATACTCCAGATGTGGTCTCACCAAACCCTGTACAACTTTACTCCTATATTCAATCCTCTCGTTATGAATGCCAACATGCCATTAGCTTTCTTCACTGCTTGCTGTACCTGCATGTTTACTTCCTGTGACTGGTATACAAGGAAACCCAGGTCTCGTTGCACTTCCCTTTTTCCTAATCTGAAACTATTGAGATAATAACCTGCCTCCTTGTTCTGGCCACCAAAGTGGATAGCCTCACATTATACTGCATCTGCCATGTATCTGCCCTCTCACTCAACCTGTCCAAGTCAACATGCAACCTCCAAGCATCCTCTTTGCAGTTCACACTGCCACCCAGCGTTCTGTCATCTGCAAATTTGCTAATGTTACTTTTAATTCCATCATCTAAATCATTAATATATATTGTAAATAATTGCAGCCCCAGCACCGAGCTTTGTGGCACTCAACTCGCCATTGCCTGCCATTCTGACAGGGTCCCGTTTATTTCTCATCTCTCGGGTCAAATAAGGATGGACAATAATTTTAATTCATATTAAGAACAAACATTAAAGCAACCTAATGCATATAATAGGATACCAAAACAGACATAGGAACTGTTTGAAGAAGGGTCTCGACCCGAAACATTACCTATTCCTTCTCTCCAGAGATGCTGCCTGTTACTCCAGAATGTTGTGTCTATCTTCAGACATAGGAACACTTGAGATAACTACATAGGCTTTCCTTTTCTACCATCGTGTATTTCAGAAATATCCAGCTGGCACTGATGATTCTGGTAACATTCTTCTCTAGATTAAAGATTGCCTCCAGATTGATTGTTAAGTTTGCTCTTAAGTGGTCTAAAGCATGTGTTAAGAGGCTTCTCTCAAACTTATACGGAAGTGCTATAGAGTGTATTCTGACAGAACACATTTCAGCCTGGTATGACAACTGCTCTGCTCTTTACTGCATGAACCTGCAGAGAGTGGTGAACACAGTCTAGTCCAACACAGGCTCATCACTTCCTTCCATCCAATACATCTTCAGGATACGTTGCAACAGGAGGCTGGATGTATTGTTAAAGATGACCGCCACCATGGCCATTCCCTTTTCTCTCTTCTATTTCTAGGAGAAAATACAGCAGTTTAAAAGCCTGAGCATCCAGCCTTACAAGGGCTGTCCCACTGTGGCGACCTAATCCACAAGTTCAGAAGAGTTTGCCCTCGACTCATACTCGTAGCATGGTCGACACGAGATCCTAGGAAGTCTTTGTAACTCTCCTTCATGCTTGAGAGTAGTCCCCGCGTACTCGAGGCCTCAGCTAGGTTGTGGCGTATTTTTCAACGTTGAAAAATTCCCGCGAGTAAAAAGAGGTCGATTTATTATTTTTACTCGTAGGTTTAGTCGAAGTAGGCATAGTAGGTCTGCATGTTATTCGTAGGTAATCGAGGGTAGTCGAAGGTAGTCGTAGATAAGTCTTCAACATAGTCGAAGGAGGTCTTCAACATAGTCGAAGGAGATCAAAGGAGGTCGTCTTCACACTCCACTATTCGGTGTCCAATTTTCCCGAAGCTAGTCAAAGCTAGTCTTCAACATAGTCGTAGAGGTCTTCCTCATAGTTGAAGGAGCATGACACTTTTTCAAACTCTCCTAAACGCTTCTAAACTCGCCAATTAGGTCGCCGCAGTGGGACAGGCCCTTAAGGACAGTTTCCCCCACACTGCCATCAGACTCCTGAAACAATCACCCAATTCCAAGAGATGCAGCCATGTACTCTTTCACTTAGGTTTAAACTGTACTTTAAAATTTTCTGTATTATGCTTTAATGTTTTTTACACTACAATCTTGCACCATTCTGCTGTTTTGCACTCATTTTTTATGTAAAAGCCAATGCCATCAAATCGCCATTCATGTCCTCATTCAAACTCTTCTGAGCAGACATTTCATCAAGGTTAGTGGAATTACAACAAAATTGCAAAAGAAGAACTATTTCTTTGCTTAAGAAATTTGAGAGGCCATAAAGCTATCTTTTAACAAAGTTTGTGTTCCCTTAAGTGAAATTGATGTGAAAAGTACAGAGGAATTGCAACCAATGATTAAGAATAACGCTATCATGACAGAGGAAATCGGGCAGCAACAGCCAGATTACAAATATGCAAAGTTAAACATGCAAATCGAGCAGTTGCTGGATTCCTCGCTCTTATATCAGAAAGCCAGGCACAATCGTCAGAAATCATTGAACTGATGGGAACTTACAAACTATTAGATAATTAGAAAATATTTGGTCTTAAAATATTATTTAAAGATTTGCTAAGTCACATTTACTGCTTAATTATCTGCTTGACCCAAACAACTAATCGTGTATGTGTGAATTGTCAATCCCTCATATTAGTATTTTACATCTCTAAATATTTAAATATTTTTGAGTTTATAATATTTTCTATCATATATCAAACATGTGTGTGTGTATATATATATATGTATATATATTCAAATCTTCATGTCATGGTCTGTGAAAGGTATTTCTTACCTTTGTAAATTCCTACATTTGTAAGCTATTTCTTTTTTTAATGCTGGTTGCCTCCAACACATCAAGAGTACGAGTGCTTAGGCAGCAGCTGTGGACCATAGACACTTACCGTGGATTGCTTCAAGGTTTTGTTTTAACTACACTTTTCAAATATGATCCTTCAATTACAGACATAAAGTCTGGGAGATACTTCCATGATGCATGCATGAAATCTAAAATATTCTACAATTGGTAACCCCATGCTTCCAGTACATCATCAAAGACCGGAGGCAATACATGGTGGCTCCATCTCAACCATCTCAGTCACAGCTGTCAAATCAGCAACACAATCTGAGCTAATTTCTTTGATTCATGACTTTTTGTATCATAAAGAATGATCCAGATTGCCAGCTTCTGGGAGCGTTGATGGCTGGTCAACCGTGGCTCGCCATTGGAATTTGTATGAGCAGCTACGTTATTAGGAACTTAGGAATTCCTCTCTCCTGCTTCCAAACAAGTTTTACTCAGAAGATGGTCGGTACATGGGACGCGCTTCCACAGGAGGTAGTTGAGGCAGGTATTATAACAGCATTTAAAAAGTATATGGAAGGCTTACCGTGAATAGAAAAGGTTTAGAAGGATATGGATGAGCTTAGCTGGGGCAATTTTTTTGGCATGGACGAGTTAGGCTGAAGGGCCTGCTTCCATACTGTGTGACTCTATAACTCTCTAACGACTCTATAAGATAGGTTAATTGGCTTGTGCAGATTGCCCTTAGTGTGTAGAATACAAAGGGGGGGATAACATAGAACTACTATGGTACACCAGATTAATGCCGATCGTTGGTCAGCACAGACTTGGCGGGCCGAAGGGCCTGTCTCCACACTGTGTCTCTGAACTAAATGATGCCCAAATATGTAGAGTGGCTATAGCGGCAGGAAATGTACCAGCCATTGAGCTGTATTGTCTTAAATTAAATATTTTCCTCTATAAGGACCTCGTAAGATTCATCAGCACCAGTGAATTATTTCTGAAACATAAACTTTTCTGTTTAGGAAAATTGAGTATCTATGTTTTAACCAGGAAGATTCCAGAACAATATTAGAAAGGGTCAATTAGGATTGATTAAGGAAAATGTTTGGCTCTTCTTTGAAATGGTACCATCATTTTTTTTTAAATTAACCAACTGAGCTGCCAATTAGCATTCTGGATTCCAGATCCTTCCAAAAGACGCAAAACTTCTCAGTAACATAGTTACTTACTGTATGTTCTGAAGCATCAGACTAAATTTCATCTGTTTCTTTGGATCTCTCTTAAATAGGCTGAGAGGTTTCTGTTCAAGCTCTAATCCATTAACCAAAGGAAAAATGACCCAAACACATGCATGTTTTGTCATAAGTAGTTGTTAGAAATATCCGATCAGAACAATGCAAACATCTTGGGATTTGAGTAGCAGTAAATTATTGTCATTTTAGTGGCTAGAACATGCATTTTTTAAATCCAAAATATGAGCGTATGTTACAGGTTTATCCCAACCACAGAAACAGTTGGTGTCCTGCATGAATTATCATAGTGAACAATATGGCAGCTGCTTTAACCCTTCCTAGCACAATGCACTATTCATGATATAAAAAGAGGACATAATAGATTCATGTTCCATTTTGAGCAATAGACGGGGCACTTGCCTCAGCCATTTAAAGTTTTACAAAGTTTCTGCATTAAGCCCTATTTAAATTGTACGATTAACTTCAAAGAATTATGGCCACGTTGTTGAGAAGACGTTCAAAATTGTGTAAAAATAGTATTTACTGTTATTGGGTGCAATGGTTTGCAACAAAAAATATGTATTAAAAAAATATGTGTACATAAATATATGTAGTTTCTGAAAGAAATGCAATTTAATCTGCAAAACTTATTTTTCCTATTTAAGTCATGTCACTAAACCATATCTG
Source organism: Leucoraja erinaceus (assembly GCF_028641065.1). NCBI lineage: Eukaryota > Metazoa > Chordata > Chondrichthyes > Rajiformes > Rajidae > Leucoraja > Leucoraja erinaceus. The sequence goes on from NC_073407.1 coordinate 7,647,770, forward strand.
TGGGACATTTTATGTATAAGAAGGAACTGCAGATGCTGGATTAAACCAAGATGGACACAAAAAGCTGGAGTAACTCAAGGACAGCATCTCTGGAGAGAAGGAATGGGTGATGTTTCGGGTCGGGTTTGAAGAAGGATCTCAACCCGAATCATCAGAGTGCCCATAGTGTTAATGGTGTTAATGTTGCATAATTCATAGTCTCTGAAATAACATCATTTAGATAGAGACTTCCATATAAATAGTCATCCAAATCCACCTTTGTGATGTCCTGAGTACAATCATATCTTGATTAGAAATTTTTTCAGAATTACTTTCTGCTAATTGCAGGGTGTTCTATCCATTCCCTCATTCTCTCTCGGTTGACAGGAAACCCAACCATTGTTAACCTTTTGCTAGCCCAATTGGGAGTATTTAAGTGGAAGGCTTGAGTGTTAAAACCGATAGTTTTTAATACCGGAGCTCATGGTGTTTATACTAGACTGACCCAGAAATACTATTTATAATATCCTTTAGAAAGTGAATTGTCATAGCTCCTACCCTTTTTGGAATGTAATCAAAAGCTCATGGAAAGACAGAAAATGCTGGAGTAACTCAGCAGGTCAGGCAGCATCTCTGGAGAACATGGATAGGTGACATTTTGGGTCTGAACCTGAAGAGTGGTCCTGACCCAAAACGCCACCTTTTCCTGTTCTCCAGAGATGCTGCCTGCCCGCTGTGTTACATGAAACATAGAAATTAGGTGCAGGAGTAGGCCATTCGGCCTTTGAGCCTTCACCGGCAATCAATATAATCATTGCTGAACATCCCACCCCAGATCCCGTACCCACCTTCTCTCCATACCCCCTTGTTAGCCACATTACCACATCTAACTCCCTCTTAAATATAGCCAATGAAACTCAAACCCTCTGTGAGAGTTCCCACCACTCTCTGTGTGAAAAAAGTTCTTCTCATCTCGGTTTTAAAGGATTTCCCCTTTAGTTTGTACCCCTTGTTCCCCCAAATCGGGAACAATCTCCTGCATCTAGCCTGTCCAACCCCGGGTTGTGTAAGTTTCTATAAAAACTGTCACTAAATTCTAGAGAGTATAAACCAGTCTTATCCAGTCTTTCTTCATAAGACAGTCCTGACATCCAGGAATCAGTCTGGTGAACCGTCTCTGTACTCCCTCTATGGCAATAATGTCCTTCCTCAGATTTGGAGACCAAAACTTCAGCACTTTGTGCCTTTCTTTGGTACATCAGCATCTACAGTTCTTTGTTAGTACATTAATACTTATAGAACCAAAATTATGGCCAGTGCGACATAAATTTAGTTTCTACCACGTTATCCCAAAGGAGAGCTCAAGCGGGTTGTGGAAAACTGTCACATTAGATCCATCTGTTCATATTTGTTCACAATCTAACAGGGTTAGAGATGGGGCTTTGGAAACACCTAAACAAAATTGTTGGTGTTCCAATAACGCCTTAAAAATGAGGTGCAGAATTTCTTTGATTGATATACTGGATTTAAAGTTAAAATGTGAGCACATTTTTCTCTCTAAACATTTTTGTTCCATTCGAGGGTTGCTTTTTGTTTCATTTTCTTTTCTGACACATCAGGTTCTCTGTCCTTTGGTTTTGTTTGTTCATTACTGGCTTTATTCCTTGCCAGTAGATCAATCTTTGATTTCACCAAGGTAACATGGTTGATATATAATTAATTTTTTGCAAGGATCATAAGCAATGGACTAACACATTAACAAGTTGCTGGTCATGCAGGAATGTTTAACAATTTACAATAAAAATTACGCCAGTGCAAATATTTTATAATCTTTTGGTGCATTAAGTAACTTCCTTGTCCATTCTCATTTGGCGGTGCTGGCTCAAAGGGCCGAATAGCCTACTCCTGCACCTATTTCTATCAACATTTCAATGGTTCAGATTGGTTTTCTGTATTTTCTTTCCTCTAATAAGCTAGTTCATTTCTGTGTTTTTTTTCCCCTTTGCATGCATAAGCTGTGCTCTGTGACTCTCCTTGTCAATTTGCTGTATGTTATCTCTATTGTATCAGTCATTTTAAAAAGTACAATAGCCAAAACCTTACATAATATTCCAAATAAAGCTTCACTTACAATTGACCTGATAAGCTTAAAAAAATCCTATTTATCCCTACAGGACAGCCCAATGTGTGATTGCTGAGGTATCAGCTTGACCTATTTGATATTGTTAGTATCTTCTGAATCAGCTAGGCATCAAATTGACCTGATTACATATTGGGTTTACTTTAGTTAAGTTTTGTTTAGTTTAGTTTGGAGATACAGACTGGAAACAGGCCCTTTGGCCCACTGAGTCCACGCAGACCAGTGATCAACCATGCACTAGTTCTATACTACACATGAAGGACAAGTTACAGAAGCCAATTAGCCCACAATCCTGCACATCTTTGGAATATGGGAGGAAACCGGAGCACCCAGAGAAAATGTGGAGGAAGGAACTGCAGATGCTGGTTTGCACCGAAGATAGTCACAAAATGCTGGAATAACTCAGTGGAACAGGCAGCATCACTGGACTGAAGGAATGTGTGATGGGTTGAGGCCCTTCTTCAGACTGAGACCCAGAGAAAACACAAGCGGTCACAGAGAGAATGTACAAACTCCATACAGACAGCACCCATAGTCAGGATTGAACCCGCGTTTCTGGCATTGTAAGATAGGAATTCTACTGCTGCACCACTCTTACGGTGTATACTCTGTTACTGTGGGGTCAGATCAGATAATTCCATGAAAGCCAGTCTCCATACCTTACACAGATTGGAATGGTTTGCTTAGCAACAGTGTGTGTGTCCTCTAATCTTGATTAATATTTAGTGTTGCCTTCTCAAGCCGATCAGTAGCAAGTTTGGAATATTACTCAGGCTAATGTTTGAATTGAAAAGAAGTCAAGGAATTAAAAAAAAATCATAGATCATCAGGCTTGGATGGGTTTGGATTGGCAATGGTCGGTTTGGGATTGAATGAGATGTGATGAAGTGGGTTTGGATTGACCACTTTTGGGTTTGGTTGGATCCAGCTACAGTCAGGTCAGGTTCAGATTGGCTGCAGTCAGATCAGATTCAATTTCATACCCAAGCAGAGCTGTACTGTAACATTTGATCAGTGCAGAACTAGGGTAATGTTACATTATAACCTGTTAAAGGAGCTGGTGTTTGAGGATAAATGATGGGAGAGAATATTTTGAGGTTACAAAAAAATGTTATAAAGTAAAACATGGGAGAAAGAATTAATGAAACTACAAATCTCTTACCCCTCTGCTTGTTGAGTCATCTTCTAAAATGTATTATAGCCAAGACATCGTACAGTATTCCAAGTGAAGCCTCACATCATTGACCTTAAAATGCTTTAAAAAATCCTGATACGAATGGTGGCTTATAGCAATCCTTCTAACCTGTATTTGTGGATCAGACATTTCTGATTTCCAGAAGAATTCTTCAGTTAATTGCGTAAGGAGATTCACTGCTGCTTGACCTCTTCACAAAAACTTTGCAGTGGATTTTTTTGATGTCTAATAATCCATCCCCATTGCAAAAATGCATTGAAAGTGTTGTAACTATGTTTTATGAATGGCTGGCATAGTTCATTTGCTGCTGAGTGTAAAATCCAGGTCATGAATTAAAGAAAAAAAAATTACTTTGCATTAACTGTCTGGGTAGTAATTCAAAGTATAAATGATAGACACACAAAGCAGGAGTAACTCCGCGGGTCAGACAGCATCTCTGGTGAAAAGGAATAGGTGACGTTTCGGGTCAAGACCCTTCTTCAGACTGAGAGTCAGTAAAAACTCTGACTCTCAGTCTGAAGAAGGGTCTTGACCCAAAACGTCGCCTATTCCTTTTCTCCAGAGATGCTGTATAGCCTGCTGAGTTACTCCAGCTTTTTGTGTCTATCTTTTGTTTAAACCAGCATCTACAGTTCCTTTCTACACATCAAAGTATAGATATATTGACAACAAAACTGCTAAGTAATATATCGAGGTTTTGTTTTAAAAAACGTAAGAATTTTAAAATTCCTTTATGCCGCACAAAAACGGAAACATTTGCCAATCTGCAGCATCTCTTATGACCTCTATACATCCCCAAGTACCATATACCCCCAAGTGCCATACATCCAATTGAATAATTTTGAAGTTGTCACTGATTTACTTCAGGAATATGAACTCTGAATATAGTTTAGATGAGAAAACGTTTAATGTTTGACATGGAAAAGGAAGCACACACGAGGCAGCTCTAACTATGACATGTCTGGGAGATATTTGAACTTTAGGATTGTGGAGGCAGAAACGTCATTGCATTTAAAATGGGCCTGAATGAGTACTTGAAGGCTGTAAATTTAGTCAGATACAAAAATTCACTTCACTAGCCCTAATTTCAGCTGTAATGAACACCACTGCCGATTGGCTTTGTCATAAATTTCTGTGATAAGACTATTATGAATCTAAACAGATGAAGCAGCAATAAAGATCAATCCATCGCAGGAAACAGGGGTTAATAATGCCTGTTTGAAGAACCTAGATTAAGTGCGTGATCTGTTAAAATTGATAAAATAAAACTGATCTGTTGCATTGAATTTTGAAACGAGGATAATCACGATGGGTTTGCACCAGCTGTCCTGTGTAAACCAACACATTGATGTCAATAGCACTACTGATGAGATATTGAGGCTAGACATGTTTGTGGATTTAGATGTAGCAATTGCCATAAATGATTTGCAGAGAGACAAACAGACACATGGGTTTCAGAGTGTTTTACAATCAATAGATTATTTTTGAAGCACGTTATTCTTAGGTTGAAGAAAATACGTTAGTCAATGATGCCGGTAGTCGCCGAAAAAAAATCGCCAAGTGGGACAGGCCCTTAAGTTCATCCTCTGTTTTTGAGAGATTGAATAGCAATTGCATGTTGAATTCGGACTCTAAAATCTTTTTCCATTGACATTGGTGGAAAACTGAAGAAGATGATCTGCATCCTCACCCAAACCCCAGCTTTTAGTAACATTGCTTGAGAATGTTGCTCACGACCCTATCCTTCATGTTGTTGTTGGGAGAATTGGCTTTCCTAGATGTTATTTTTCACTGATTGACTCTTGTCCTTGAGAACTGCCTGTGGCAATACATTTTACTAACCACAGGAGGTGATTCATAACATGTTCTCATGCTGTCTTGAAGATGAGAAATAACAATCCTTGTGCCCAAAACTATAAATGAACCACACTGAATTTTGTACTTTTGACAGCTGTGTTCAGTTGGAGAAGCCAGAAACTAACCCTAATGACAAATATCTCATAGTGCCCATAATAATAAGTATGGTGTTGTATTTGATATGTGCTAAAGGAAAATGCCAATTTAAAAAAAATGGACAGGCATTTAAACAAATATTAGGTCTTAAAGATATTCAGCTTCCCACTGATAGTTCACCAGCTGCATAAGCTATTTGAAATTAAGTTTGTATATTTTAAAAAGATCAATGAATGTCGTATGTGATGACAGCAGATTATTTTTTATAGCATAACTGGAGTTTTGTTGAATATATGTAGTCCGGTTTATTCTAACAGAGGAAAACAGGATAATGGCATTATAGGTTGCAGTTTAGTTTTTCATTGAAAGCGAGCTAGTATTATCTGGGTTATAATATCAGTTTGGTTTGTTATTTATTTTGAAGTGCTAAAATTGTGATGGTCAAAACTAAATATAAAGTAATCTTTCGACATATGGATAGACAAAAACTGAGCAGCCTGTCGTGACCATGAAGAAGATAGCCATTTCTTGCCCTTTTTCATGATTATTTCACAAAAATACATTCTTCGCTGCTTACCATTTCTCATGTCAGCCAGAAATCAGGGGAAATGTGGGTCAACTGTCTATATTTAAAGGAACACCATGTAATTAGTATGTAAGCTGAAAACAAAAATTGTTTTCACGTATCATAGAATGATGCCAAACAGCTGCCAGCCCTCAAAACCACCTAGCCTGTATGATCTTGTTGAAGATGAAGTTCTTTTGGCCCAACTCTCCCCTTTGTATGCCACAGTCCAGCAATATTTTCTCCCTTCAAGTATTTGCCCCATTTGATTTTGAAATTTACTATTGAATCTGTTTTCATTTCCTAATCTCTACAGCCCCTATTGTGTGAAATAAATCTTAATGAAGCCTTTGGTTCTTGTAAGATATTACGGCTTCAGCATGTAGATAGAAACAAGCACAGGTTTTCAGTACACGCTGTTGCCAGTGTGGGTCTTCTTTATTTTACAAAAGTACACTTTTCACACATATTCACGAGACTGATAAGATATAGTATATATTACATGACACATCACACCATTCTGGTACTCCGTTCTTAAAGTTACAGTTACCATTATATACAGTACACTACTCTCCCCTTAGAAAGTAAAATAACTTAGACAAACAAGAATAATTTTATAAATTTAATCTGAAGACTGGTTTACGCACTCTTTCTGATATCCTGTGGTGGTTTAGCGGGAGTGCCGGGTTGTGGTTCTAAAGGAGAGTCAAGTTCAGGATCATTTATCTTTGTCTCTGCTTTCTTTGGAGACTCTGCATTTACATTTGAACTTAGAATAATACCAAAGTCTGACAGATCTGCTTCTTCGTCTATGCTTTGCTCTTGTACTGGTTCATCCCTTGCTGGGATCATGTGGTTTATGTGCACTCTTTTAACATGTCCTCCAATTTCTACCAAGTACCTCCTGGTAGACAATGCATTTCGTTGTCTCTGTACTGTACACTGACAATGACAATTAAAATTGAATCTGAATCTGTACCGCACACTTCAACGACTGTTCCTACTGCCCATTTGTTTGCTTTGTAAGGGGGGCTGAGAACACAAACCTGATCATGTGTATTAGACCTACGTTCTTTTTGACTTCCACCATAATGACGTTTCTGATCAGATTGTTTACGTTCAACCTTAGGAGATAGGTTAGGTAGAACTAAACTCAGTCCAGTTCTGAGCCTTCGTTTCATGAGAAGTTCAGCTGGCATATACCCTGTGGTAGATTGTGGTGTGGTATGATATTTCAGTAAGAAACTAGCTAGCTGCTGTGACATACTAAATGTTGAAATCCCTTCAAGAACTTGTTTCTTGAGAGCTCCTTTGACTATCCTGACTTCTTCTGCTGTGATAGAAAGTCATTATCCACTGCTTCCATGACGTAGCTAGCCCCTTTAGTGCCCACATCTGATTCTTCATGAGGCAAATGCGACAATGTATCAGCGATAGCAATTTTTTGAGCTGCAGTAACCAATGCTGTAGTCATACTGTGACAGGAGAACTGCGTGTAAACTTGGATTCATAGGTGTCTTTGCTTATAATTGTGAATCAGCAGCGGTATAAATATACGCCACCATAGATGCTGCCTCACGCGCTGAGTTTCTCCAGCATTTTGGTCTACCTCTAATGTATTGATTGTTCACTTTGACCCTTGTCTGAAAGTCTTCCTTTCCAGACTCAACGTTCGTAGTGTAGATGCCGTACAGTCCAAGTTCATTACTCTCTGACTGTTCTTTGTGGTTGTGAATCCCACAATTATCTTATTAAAAGTCAGAAAAGGCTCAAGGAAATAACTGGGCTTCTCGTTTTCTGACATTTAGTAGTGTCTTATTCTGGTATTTTTACTTTTTGTCAGGTTATGGTCCTATGAATTCTTTGGTGCATTGTGTAATCTTACTGACTTCCAACTTCTCTTTATATGGTCTGCTGTTGTTCAGTACAGAATTTTCAGACAAGCTAAGCGACTCTATATTGAACATTTTGATTTTATCAGGTAGCTCCTGTCTCCATTCAAAACTCTTTATTACCATCCTTACCTTTTTTTCTCACTTTAGAAAACTTCCCAGCCAACCCAGTTTGAGTTTCCTTTGATCCCTTTCACTGCCTGTGTAGCTGTATAGCATTTCCGGTCATTCTGTTGTGTCTCTGACATTTAATAACAATATCATCCAAGTGAAGGAACTAGAATGTCATAAACAGATACAGCATGGATGAAACGTAACTTTAAAGAAGATAATGGTAGGTGATTGAAGGAAGCAACCAGGGGAGATTGGGGGAGGGAGTGTTTTTTGTGTTTGATGCATTCCAATAGTCCCTATGAACCAATTTAAAAAGGCAGAAATTAGGATGAACCAGCAACAAGGAACTTGGCTGTTGTCCAATCATCATGACAGAGACAATAGACCCGTTGTAAGCAATTGAAGCCTAGTCAGCAAAAATATACATATTTTTCCAGAACTCTCTCATTCACCAAGCGTATGAGAACAGTATAACGTTTTCATATTTTTATATGTCCTTTTTGTTATTGTAAACATGGCCTCTGCATTTTTCCCTTGTGGATTTTTCAAATCAAGGAGAACATTTTCTCTATTCTTATATAATCTGTCTTGTGTTTGCCCTCATTCTGCGCTCCATTAGCAGTGTAATAATAGAAAGGTTCATTTAATCAAACTAAATATCTCCATTTTATCCTATATCCTTTATCCTATATCCTACCCTCAATAACATCCCCAAAATCCACCACCTGACATGTGTCTAACATTAATGTCGTCACTTCTGCAATGTAGTAATTGTTGTTGGCAATATACAGAACAATATTCCATAAACAGAAATGAGATAAATATATAGTCTTGGCCCAAGGATTAATACCGGGCAGAAAACTGTGAGAATTTCAAATGAAAACAGAAAATGTTGGGCATTGCTGGTCAGGCATTACTCAGAGCGGGAAACAGAACTAGTATTTCAGCTTGATGACCCAGCAAAGTTGTGAAAAGAAGGATGGTTGAAGTTGCAAAAAGGGGAGGGAAGAATGTGTACAAAGGCAAGTCTTTAAAAGGTTGAGACTAAGATCGTTCAGGTGATGCTATTGCTCTTAGTGCATTAGAGATGAGATGAATGATTGTTAATCAGAGTTGATTTGTCAGCTATGCTTAACAAGAAAGCATAGCTGACAAATAAGTAGAGAAAGATAAATGGGAGCAGTTGCGAAAACAGAAACTAGTGTAAGGCCATTTACCTGTAACATTAAATCAATTATCTCTCCCATTACTTCTGCCTGCTCTGCTGAATATTTTTAGCACTTTTATTTAGAGTCATAGAGTTAGAGAGTGATACAGTGTGGAAACAGGCCCTTCGGCCAAACTTTCCCACACCAGCTAACATGTCCCAGCTATAATAGTCCCACCTGCCTGTGCCTGGTCCATATCCCTCCAACCTTGTCCTATCCATGAACCTGTCTAACTGTTTCTTAAACATTGGGATTGTCCCAGCCTCAACTACCTCCTCTGGCAGCTTGTTCCATACACCCACCACTCCTTGTGTGAGAATGTTACCCCTAGATACCTATTAAACCTTTTCCCCTTCACCTTGAACCTGTATCCTTGATTCCCCTACTCTGAGCAAGAGATTCTGTACATCTACCCGATCTATTCCTCTCATGATTTCATATGCCTCTATAAGATCACCCTTCTTCCTCCTGTGCTCCAAGGAATAGAGACCCAGCCGACTCAACCTCTCCCTATAACTCAGACCCTCGAGTCCTGGCAACATCCTCGTAAATCTTCTCTGAACCCTTTCCAGCTTGACAATATATTTTCTAAAACATGATGCCCAGAACCGAACACAGTACTCTAAATGCGGTCTCACCAACATCTTTTCAACTGCAACATGACCTCCCAACTTCTTAAGACCTCCCAGAGTCAATACTCTGACTGATGAAGGCCAATATGCCTAAAGCCTCTTTGATCACCTTATCTACCTGTGACTCGACCTTCAAAGAACCATGCATCTGCACTCCTAAATACCTCTGCTTGACAACACTCCCCAGAGGCCTACCATTCACTGTTTAGGTCCCGCCCTTGTTAGACATCCAAAAAATGCAACGCCTTACACTTCTCTGTATTAAATTCCATCAACCATTCCTCAGCCCACCTGGCCAATCGATCCAGATCCTGGTGCAACCTATCACAACCATCTTCACTATGTGCAAAACCACCCACTTTTGTATCATCAGCAAACTTGCTAATCTTGCCCTGTATGTTCTCATCCAAATCATTGATGTAGATGACAAACAGTAACGGGCCCAGCACCGAACCCTGAGGCACACCACTTGGCACAGGCCTCCAGTCCGAGAAGCAACCATCCACCATCACCCTCTGCTTCCTTCCATGAAGCCAATTTGATGTTCATTCAGCTATCTCTCCTTGGATCCCATGCGATCTAACCTTCCAGAGCAGCCTACCATATGGAACCTTGTCGAATGCCGTGCTGAAATTCATAGATACGACATCTACAGCTCTGCCCTCATCGACCTTTTGGTCACGTCATCACAAAATGCAATCAGATTTGTGAGACACGACCTCCCACGCACAAAACCATGTTGACTATCCCTAATCAGCTGTTGCCCATCCAAATGCCTGTATAACCTATCTCTCAGAATACTCTCTAGTAACTTTCCAGCTACAGATGTTAAGCGCACTGGCCCAGCATTTTCCCTGCAGCCCTTCTTGAATAGAGGCACAACAGTTGCCACCATCCAGTCTTCCAGCACCTCTCCTGTGTTTAAGGATGACTCGTAAATTTTCAACCAGGGCTCCCGTAATTTCCTTTCTAGTTTCCCACAATGTCCTTGGATATATCTGATCAGGCCCTGGAGATTTGTCTACCTTCATACACGAGAATATCTTCCGTACTTCTTCGATGATAACAGTGACTGCTCTCAAGACACTTCCATTGACTGCCGCACATTCCTCCGTCCTACTATCTTTCTCCTCGGTAAATATAGAGGAGAAATACTAATTGAGGACTTTGCCCATCACCTGTGGCTCCACACAGAGGTGACCTCTTTGATTCCTGAGAGGTCCCACTCTCTCTTTCTACCCTTTTTCCCCTTATGTATTTATAAAATCTTTAACACTACCTGCCAGAGCTATCTCCTGGCCCTTTTTTTGCCCTTATGATCTCCTTTTTCAGTTTACCCCTTAGTTCCCGAAATTCCTACAGGGATGCACTTGATTCCAGCTGCCTATACCTGTCCCATGCATCCTTCTTGTTTTTGACCAATGCCTCAATTTCCGTCGTTAGCTAAGCTTCCTCATGTTTGGGTGCTTTGCCCTTCACTCTAACAGGGATGTACATATCCTCAGCTTTTGTCAGCACACTTTTAAAAACATCCCACTTGGCTGATGTTCCTTTCCCCTCAAATAACCTGCTCCAGCCAACTTGAGCGAGACCTTCTCTCATACCGTCAAAGTTAACACGTGGGCCCTCTCTTTCACTATTCATTAATATCTTAAACCTAATCAAACTGTGGGCACTGTGGATTATTTCACATTTCCAACATTTGATGAGTTCTGCATCTGATAATTCCAGCACTGATTTGTTTTCTATGATTCACAAGCATTCATCTCCCTCACATGGCACCAAAAATATTTCTTCATACTTTCTTTTCCCCTCACCCACAACTTGTTATTGTTATTAAGTTGTTATTGGTTGTTATTTTTTTATTCAATTCTGATGAAGTGACATCAACCTGAAACATTAACTCTGCTTCTCTCTCCTAATCACTATCTGACCTGCTGCACTTTCTGTTTTCACTTCAGATTTCCAGTATTTACAATTATTTGCTTTTCAATTAGTGGAACTTTTCTGCTTATATGCAAAATAAAAACTTGTAATCATTAATTTCCACTAGATAGATTGTTGGAGCTTTGTTAAATATCTCTCGCCAAAATGTGGCTTACATTCAATTCCTTTGCAAATATTTTTGTATCAAACTTACTTTATAAAGACTAGATGTGACGCTGATAGTTTTGAGTTGTTAGAGAGATAGTTTGTGAATACTGATGTAGATTACACAAAATGGATCGGATATACAAAAGGGATTTTCACTTTATTCAAGTAAGCATCGCAACTATTTTTATTGGAAGAAAACCTGTGGATTCTTTTTATCATTTAGAAAATTATTTCAAAATAGACTTTATTCGAGAAATAAATATATACAATACATGATCCTTACAAAACTCCATCCGACATTCTCAGAGGCTATACATACATACAATACAGTTTCCCCAAATCACAATTTTTACCCCACACCCTTGCCACTCATGTGCCGTGGAATCCCCCTGCCGTGGAATCCCTTCTCTTATTTTGAAGGGCATCTCCACCACACCCTGCCCCACATGTCCAGCAGCGGAAGGACCCTAGACTCTTGTCCTCCCCCTGCCGATCCTTGGCGTTGGCTGCATCGAGCTTCAGTGCGTCCATCAGCACGTACTCCTGCAGTCTACAGCGGGCCAGTCGGCAACATTCCCCGATGGACATCCCGCTCCGCTGGGTGATCAACAATGCTCGGGCAGACCAAAGAGCGTCTTTCACCGAGTTGATGACCTTCCAGCAGCACTCGATGTCAGTCTCTGAATGCGTGCTTGGGAACAGTCCGTAAATCAGAGTCCTCGGTGACAGAGCTGTTCGGAATAAACCATGACGGGGACCCTTGCAGACCTCTCCAGACTCTCTTTGCGAATCCACACACTGCAAAGAGGTGAGCAACCGTCTCCTCTCCATAGCAGTCGTGCCGAGGGCAGCGAGCGCTGGTAGTGAGGTTCCGACGGTGCAGGATGGATCTGACTGGGAGGGCTCCCCTCACTGTCAGCCAAGCCAGGTCCTGGTGCTTGTTGGTGAGTTCTGGCAATGAGGCATTTTGCCAGACAAGCTGGGCAGTCTGCTCTGGGAACCACGCCACAGGATCCGTGGAGTCATTTCCCTGCAGTGCCTGCAGGACGTTCCATGCTGGCCACTGTCCGATGGACTTCAGATTACTCTCTAAATGGTGTCAAGTTGGGAAAAGGAGAAGTACAACGGGATCTGGGGATCCTTGTTCATCAGTCTATGAAAGTAAGCCTTCAGGTACAGCAGTCAGTGAAGAAAGCGAATGGCATGTTGGCCTTTATAACAAGAAGAATCGAATATAGGAGCAAAGAGGTCCATCTGCAGTTATACAGAGCCCTAGTGAGACCACACCTGGAGTATTGTGTGCAGTTTTGGTCCCCTAATTTGAGGAAGGACATTCTTGCTATTGAGGGAGTGCAGCGTAGGTTTACAAGGTTAATTCCCGGGACTGTCATATGCTGAGAGAATGGAGCAGCTGGGCTTGTACACTCTGTAGTTTAGAAGGATGAGAGGGGATCTCATTGAAACATTTAAGATTGTTTAGGGTTTGGACACGCTAGAGGTAGGAAACATGTTCCCAATGTTGGGGGAGTCCAGAACCAGGGGCCACAGTTTAAGAATAAGGAGTAAGCCATTTAGAACGGAAACGAGGAAACACTTTTTCTCACAGAGAGTGGTGAGTCTGTCGAAATCTCTGCCTCAGAGGGTGGTGGAGGCAGGTTCTCTGGATGCTTTCAAGAGAGAGCTAGATAGGGCTCTTAAAAATAGCGGAGTCAGGGGATATGGGGAGAAGGCAGGAACGGGGTACTGATTGGGAATGATCAGCCATGATCATATTGAATGGCGGTGCTACCTCGAAGGGCTGAATGGCCTACTCCTGCACCTATCATCTATTGTCTATTGACTTGTGGTCAAAGGTGTTGGTCCGGAATAGCCTTTCCACGAACAACAGATGGTGCGGCAATGTCCAGCTGACTGGCACATTGCGTGGCATCTGCGCCAGGCCCATCCTTCGCAACACCGGGGACAGGTAGAACCTCAGCAGATAGTGACACTTAGTGCCCACGTCCCTTGGCTGTATGCTCCGCCTGATGCAGCCACACACGAAGGTGGCCACCAGGGTGAGGGCGACGTTGGGCACGCTTTTACCCCCGTTGTCTGCCAACTTGTGCATTGTGGCCCGTCACATCCGGTCCATCCTCGACCCCCAGATGAACTGGAAGACGGCCCGGGTGATCCCTGTGGCGTAGGAGGGAGGGACAGGCCACACTTGTGCCAAGTACAGCAGCCCCGAGAGCACCTCACACCTGATGACCACATTTTTTCCGGTTATGGAGAGGGAGCGTTGCCTCCACAGCTCCAGCTTCTTCCCCACCTTGACTATCCGCTCCAGCCAATTCTTGTTACTCACCTCAGCCCCCCCCGAACCAGATCCCGAGCACCTTCAAGAAGTCAGGCTTGATGGTGAAGGGGACGGAAGATCGGTCGGGCCAGTTGCCAAAGAGCATGGCCTCGCTCTTCCTGCGGTTCACCCTGGCTCCCGTGGACGACTCAAACTGGTCGCAGATGCTGATCAATCTGCGGACCGACCTTGGATCCGAGCAGAAGACGGTGACATCGTCCATGTACAGGGAGGTTTTGACTTGAATGCCCCCACTGCCTGGCAATGTCACTCCTCTTATGCTCGCATCCTTCCTGATGGATTCGGCAAAAGGTTCAATACAGCAGACAAACAAGGCAGGAGAGAGGGCAACCCTGCCTGACTCCAGACCTTATAGGGAAACTATCTGATTCCCACCCGTTGATTTGGACTGCACTACAGATATTGGTGTAGAGCAGATTGGTCCAATTTCAGATTCCCTCCCCAAAACCCATGTTGGAGAGCACGTCCCTCATGTACGTGTGCGATATCCTGTCGAAGGCCTTCTCCTGGTCCAAGCTGACTAGGCAGGCATCCACCTGCACGTAGGCGATGGTATCTCTCAGCAGCGCTAGGCTGTCTGAGATTTTCCTGCCAGGTACAGCACAGGTTTGGTCTGGGTGGATCACCTGTCCCAGAGCAGACTTGACCCGGTTGGCGATGGCCTTAGACAGGATCTTGTTATCTACATTCAACAATGTTATGGGTCTCCAATTCTTTATTTTTTATCTACTGGTGAGACTTTGAAGGAAAGGCTGAGGAAAGATGTGGAAAACATCTGTTCACTTTGTATGACATTCTGGCATACCTTCTTCACACAGTGTGGTACATATTGATTAATCTTCACTTTTTATAGTTGCAAGGTTCCAGAGCATTTATATAATATTGAGAACATTCCCAAATGTCTACCCTCAAATTTTAAAAAATTCTGTTTTGGGGCTGTATCTGTTTAACAATAGCTGGTTGTAAAATTAGCATATTATGATCTTGCACTCTTTAATGCTGCAGACTCCACACTGGGTATATTCCACAAGGTATAGGATTTATCTTTGTTGGCCTTATTCTGGTAATGAAGATCGCCAATGTAAATATTGAAAGATCCATTCATAACCCGGGGTCTTGGCTGATAGGCAGTGCTTGCCACAGAATCTGCCTGTTTGCAATGATCTCATCACATGCAAAGGGCCAGTTTAGATGATCAGATAGTTTCTTCACACAAAGCAAAACAGGTCATAATATTAAATTCTGTTGCCAAGCAAGGTTTTCATGAGTATTTTTGAAAGTAACTGCAATCCAAGATGACTTAACCTGGTCACACATTCCCTGCTGATTACATTCACTGCCAATTCATAAGATATTAACTAGACTAAGAAACCTTATATAATAACAGAAAACATAGGTATTAATTTATTTAACTCACTCAAACAATGACAAACACAAAATGATTCCAACCATTTTTACATGCTGCGTGCCTGATAGTAACTCTTTATTCTTTGTGCTTTGTTACTAAATGTTTAAACACGTTTGTTTCTGTTTGAAACAATATTTTGAATACCACTGCTGTGTCCATGATAAAAGACATATTAGTTCAAGAATTTTGACTAGATGTTCTCTTAAACAGAAACAGATCTCTGTATATAGAGCTAATATTGTGTAGTGGACGGGACAAAGGAGCAGCTGGTAGTGCTGCTGCCTCACAGCACCAGAGACCCGGGTTTGATCCTTACCTCGGGTGCTGTCTGTGTGGAATTTGCACCTTCTCACTGTGACTGCGTGGACTCCCACATCCCAAAGAAGTGCAGATTTGTAGGTTAATTTTAAGTTAATTGGCCTCTGTAAATTGCCCCTAATGTGTAGGGAATGGATGGAGATAACAGAACTAGTGTGAACGGGTGATCGATGGTTGGCGTGGACTCAATGGGCTGAAGGGCCTGTTTCCTGGCTGTATCTCTAAACTATACTAAACAATTGTAATGCTGGAATTTTGCATTGATGGGTAAACCATTATTTCTCCTTGAAAATGTGAGCAGCTTCAAGATTCTATCCATACATCATTTACAGTGGAAATTGGAAGCTGCTCTGAATGATCTAGTCTTTCTCCACAGCCAAGACTGTTTGCCACCTTCTTTCACAGAACTGAGGAAATCATCTGAACAGATGTGAAAAACCACTGACAAATGAGCCTTTCTTGAAAAACGGAACAATCTTGTACTTTGTGACAGGGATACTAATTACATTCAGATAAAATTACTGTGACACTGTCCAATAAGACTAATTTTATGCACATATATTTTCGTCACAGGTGCCTTAAAAAATATTACCATTTTAATGTTTACCTATGATATTTCAATTTCTACCACATCATTAATACAGGCAAGTGGGATTAATATAAATAGGCATGTGGTTGGCATAAACGATGTGTGCTGAAGGGCCTGTGTCTGTTCTGGACAATTCCATGAGCCGATGATGCACATGTAATCAAGCTAATCTTTATTTTAGAAAATAAGCTTAAAAAAAGAACTGCAGATGCTGGAAATCAGAAATAAAAAAACAGAAAAGTGAAATAATTAGGTTGAAGGCAATCAGAAACATTTTCCCAGAGAGGAATCGTCAAATACTAGAGGGAGTAGCTTTAAGGTAAGAGGGGCAAAATTTAAAGGAGATATTTGTGGCAACATTTTTGTTACACAGAGAGTGGTGAGAGTCTGGAACACGTTGCCAGGGGTGATGGTGGAAACAGATACGATAGTGGTGTTTAAGAGGCTTTTAGATAGGCACGCAGGAAATGAGGGATATGGATCATGTGCAGGCAGAAGAGATACGTTTATCTTGGCATCATGTTTGGCTCGGACATTGTGAGCTGAAGGGCCTGTTCCTGTGCTGTACTGTTCCATGTTCTATCTCATGAGATCAGGGAGCACCTATGGAAAAGGAAACGGTCAACGTTTCAGGCTGAAGACTCTATCAGAATTGGAATTTTTTGATTTTCATTGACTGTTGAATTGACTGCCACTTGTTTTCCAGGCATGCCAACTCTGAAGAAGTTCTCTTTGCTCCCCAGCGGGATTTCTCCCTCTCATTCTTGTCCACCCTCAGTGGCTTCTCTTCCCCTTTAGACCAGTTCTGACGAAGGGTCGTTGATCTGATGTCCTAACTGTTTCATTTTCCGCAGATGCTGCCTGAAGTTTTGTGTCTCTTCCAGCGTTATTTAGTCTCTGTAAATCGATTTAAAAATCTAATTTGAAAAAATATTTTCTTTCCTGACTTCCATTCAGAGAGAATTATGTAATGTGACGAGCTGCTCAGCTGGCTGGATGACATCACGGCAGCTGGGCAACAGGAATTCTTTTGATGAACTGATAGTTGACATGCACAGATGTTAGACGTCCATAAGGACTAAAGTTCTTGTCTCAAATTGTTAGCTATTTGTTCGCAATCAGGGTGCCCTGTTGTTAATTTTCAAATTTGGGGTTATCATTCTTTTGGATTGGGAAGAAGAATATCTAGTCTTTAACATGGTACAAGATAGTTCAGGCAATATATCAAGTTTACTCTGAAATAATAGGAGATAATATAAAATGATTCCTCTCACACTCTGAATAAAATCAGCAGTGCTGATTTAAGAAGCCTTTAAAATTTTATTTTGTTTAAAATGTGATTTTTTTCGCAACACGCTCAATCAGTTTAAATCCAGTGAACATTTTACTTGCAAACAAATCTCCTGCTGAGCCTGCTGTGCCTGAAACACTGAATGCATTCTATAATGACTTCTGTCAATGAGATAACCTCACAATGGTCTGACCCTTTTGGCAAGCTAATTGTGTCATAAAAATTCCTATTTACACTTTGCTGCATTTGTTAAATATGTGGTGCAGTCGTTTTAAAGTTCCTCTTGATCAATTTAATAACGTGTGCTGATTATTCTCAAGATCAAAAGATCTCAAATATTAAACATGCATTAGCTAACATTTAGCTGTTATTTTATCCAAGTAACTGAGGCTGAGATTTTATTAGGGCAAATGAGAAAGATGCGAGTAAAAGAGAATGACTAAGTGATTATAAAAGTGTCTGCTTCCTGAGTTTGCTAACAAAGGAATGTTTGACATGCCATGATGTTTAATTGTGGATCCCTCTGACCTTATTCAGCTGTAGGTTACAGAGATTTCCATTTGATTTTTCCTGTAATTAGTCTAATGCTGCTCTGGGATGATTGACTAACTACTTTCCATCAAGGGTCACGACCCTTCGGAGCTGACAGTGCAGCCTATGTTTTGCCCACAGATCTAAAGAAGTCGTCAGACACTGCATTGTGTTAAGCAATACTGTATTTCTTTTCATCTTTTACATTCATTCTGCACTTCCCTTCTTAGCAGCTGAATTTAGACAAATAACAGATTTAGTAATTTGCAATTGATGTAAGAACTATTCTTTAATTATTTCAAAGGTACAAGTTTTCTATGCAATGCAACAATGTTAGAAACTTTTTCAAAGTGAACTTATATTTAAGCTTGTTTCGTTTAGGATAGTTGCACAATACTTACTATTTGGAGGCAGCTGCAGCTTGAAAAGCAGTTAATGACCTGCAGTCTTTCTAATGGATGTCAGTTTAAAAAACTATAATGACATGGATTCTCTGTTAGGATATGACAATGCACATCTTTGCCCAGCACTTTACAAAATGGTAGAAATGTTCTACAACATCCTTGATATCCATAGAGCATTTTGTTATCAACAAAGTAATTACATATTTGATTTTAATATTGATCAGCAAATTTTCATGTGTTCACATAAATTCTTGCATAAAATGTTGCACCATGTCAAATTTTCTAACAATTTTATACAATTATAATACAACCAATAAGCAATGTTTTTCTCAATGCTTTAGATGGTCTCTTAAGAGATCATTTTTCCCGATGATAAAGTCAGTTAATTTCGAGAAATTTGGCGAGACAAAAGATTCTGTATTATTTGTCAGATCGCAAGAGGTGAACTTTATATTCGAAGTCTGAAATAGCCCATCCTTTTCATGGAGAGCTGGATTTATTAGTTACTTTTCTATGAATCAGAATTATTTACAATGCCAATGGCATCTGAAGTACTTTTCTTGGAGGACATGTACTTACATGTATGATAGTGTGATAGTATGATAGTATGACATGCTGATAGTGATATAATAGTGAAAACACAATTGCGTTAGTCTCTTAACCTTTTACATTATTTTATATTTCTTCATGTGAAAATTAATTTAATCCCCTCGGTGAAATGTGTCCTCTTATGTTTGCTTATAAAATGAAATGCCCATTTTTGGCCCATGGTACATTGGTAGCACCAGTGTGTGTAAGTGCTGCATCTTTACAACATCCCTCAGTGAATGTTTTTTTGTTTGTGAACTAAAACAGCTCCTTGCATCATATAATTGATTGTACCTTGCATTAACCACATGAAGAGACTACAAGTTCACAGTAATGTTGAGGAAAGTACATACTTATATTGCCAATTTTATCATACTCCTATGAATTATTTTTTGCAAAATAATACTTCAAGTTGTCCATAGACTGAATCAAGAAAGTGGCCTTTAGTTTCTCAGGGAGATGGTCTCATATTGCTGCAGCTTTACATTTCATGGAATGTAAACAGGGGGCCATGTTAAGCCTGTTTTTTAAAATGCTCAACATGAAAATTAAGCTTCCTGGGTTTCTTATAAACCAATTTTTACTTTGACATTACCATCGATCCTGTTTGTTCTTTCAAAACATTTCAATTATACCAGCTGGGACAAAGGGCTCCATTCACATATTTTAGTCCTTTATGTTCAGATAGATATGTCTGTTAAAAAGGCAGAGGAGCAGCTTGGAGTGACGTGGTATTACTGATTTTGCAGCTCTGTGTTAAACTGCTTGTTGCAACCCATCCCCATCCGATTGATGAATGATCCTGCTATGAAATATTCAATATCAAAATATTAACAAGACAGGATGAACCATTGGAGCTGTGTGGTAAAATCTATCCAGTCATTGCTGTAGTAATATATAGCTACAGTATACAATTACTCAATTTCCCATTCCCATATGCACCTCTGAATCTCTTAATGATATAGGGAACATTGAAAGATGTCTACAAAAAGATACCTGCAGGTGATCTTATCTATTTCATGGTCAATGCAACACTATTTAGGTTTTAACCATTATTATCATATTTGCAAATACAACAAAGAACAGGATTTGTGCAGATAGTATGATTTTTGGGATGTTGCGTGATGGTTACAAGAAGAAAGACCACTATGCTGAACAATCTTGCTGGTTGGGACACTGAAACATTTCTTACTCCTCTTTGGCTAGTTCAATGGAACCTTTAATGTTCATCTGAGGCAGAAAGAAAGAAAGTCATGGACTCAGTTTAATATCACTCCTGAAAGATGGGTGAAAGTGATTAGGGAATTTGTGGTTTCAAGCCAGAGGATAAGAAAGGCCAGTCGAACTTGGAGAAGTTGGAGGTACCTGTTTCCAGAATTAACATATACCACATTGACGCCAGGAGGCAAAGAACTAATACGTCTTTAGACTGAGTTTTTAAACATTTTGCATCTTTTGCTGTCCTGTTTCTTATTCTTAGACCAGTATTTGTTCTATATTGATATACTAAATGTCCTGTAAACCCTTTCTGGAAAATAGTTGCTAACTATATATGGAAGTACTTATAACGGCACAGGATACAGCCAGCTCTCAAAACAGTTCCTCAACAAAAGCACAGTGTAATATGACACGAAACAAGGCATTCCAAGAACTAACAGTCACCCAGTCAAAAATGCCTTAAAAATAGGAAAGTATCAGTTAAATTTGTTCCTATCAATATATTCAAAGTTGAATCGTAGACATTAAATTTTACTTTAAATAAACTAAATATTAAAAAGAATTCAGCGCTTTAACATAGCATTGATTACCAATTGCTAATTATGTGAAAGACCAAGAAACGGAATCATTACACTTTTTCCTTCATAGATGCAGTCAGACCTGTTGAGAATTTCAGCATTTCATTGTTTTATTCATTAAATGATGATAAAACATAATTTGTCTATTCCCTTTAGTTGTAAATGTAACATTTTAAAATAGTCTGAGATAAAATAATGCCTGCAAGAGGGATTTTCAGAGATGGGAAACAACACTAAAGAATGCCAACACTATTATCAGCAGAATAGAAGACCGAGGGTGTCTTGATCACTAACTTGGCCATGTTATTGCACTGGGGACGGACACTCGCTGTTTCGTTCTTTGTTGAGTCACTCCCAACACTGAAATGCAGTTCCATAGCAACAATCCAAAACATTGGCTTTATGTGAAAGCAGAGTCTTCATAGGTACCTCAACAATTAATGTTCATCATTCTTCTTTGGTATGGTTTCTGCTCACTAGATAACCATCTGCAGCTTTTCTATTGCAATTACATTATATAATGAGTGTGGCTAATAAACAACATATAGCCATCCATTTTACCTCACAAAACTAAGCATTGCAATATTAACATAATTCATCACTGCAGATGCCGGTTTGAAGATACTGGTCTAAGATTGAAGATAGAAACAAAATGCTGGAGTAACTTAGCGGGACAGGCAGCATCTCTGGAGAGAAAGAATCTGTGACATTTTAGGTCAGAGACCTTTCTTCAGACTGATGCTAGGGGAGTGGGTGGTACAGAGATAAAATGTAGTCGACAGTGAAGTAGGAGAACTAGGAAGGGGATGGAGAGAGAGGGAAAGCAAGGTCGACTTGAAGTTAGAGAAGTCAATGTTCGTACCATTGTAAGCTACCCAAGCAAAATATGAGGTGCTGTTCCTCCAACTTGCGCTGGGCCTCGTCTTGTCTATTAACTGTTCCTATGGGATCTATTTTTTTAATGAAAGCCTGGGTAGGCATTAATTAATTTATTTTTTAAATACACAAAGTGCTATAACTTAGCAGGTCAGGCAGCATCTTGGAAGAGCATGGACAGATGATGTTTTGGGTCAAGACCCTTCTTCATACTCAAAACAAATTTAGCAATCAATTGTTATAGTTGTTTTATAACCTACAGTATCAATCTAACTCGACAACTTGATTTTCTTTAAATAATTTTGAAATCCTCCTGCAATGTACTATTTACCTTTACTGAACTAATCTCTCATCTTTTTTACATCTTATTCGAAATAAAAGGCCATACATTCATAACTAAATATCTGTCAGAACAAAGGAAGTAACAGAATTCAAAACCTGGAGAATAGTTTTGCTTTGGCTGCTGCTGAAAATTCTTATTTATGTTTCAAACGGACAGACAGTGAGAGAACTTGACAACTCAGGGAAACTTGGAATCTGCCTCAAAATTTGATGTTTGTTGTTTGCTCTTGGATTTTAAACTGCCGTGGTGAAGCTGTGATATCATGGAAGCAATCTTCAAACTTGTATCTTAACACCACTTTCAAGTATAACCATGCCAAATGTTCCAATGTGATCAATCCTTTTTTTTTGTTTTATTGTTAGGAAAACCTAAAAACACCTGTTGATTTCAAATTGTTTCAGTTGATGAAAACCTTCCCTGTATGTAGATAACATGTAACATTTCACGTGACTGTCCCAGACATTTTATAACATATTAAGATAGCTATAGTCTGCTGCATGAATTGAATAAAAAATGTGTAACTTTCGTCTGCTTAGAGACCATTTCCTGTTTGAAAAAAGTTACTTACTTAAATTACTTATCCTTAATATTCTCCATTGCTCCATTGTGTCTGTGACAAGAATCCTGTGGATTTAAAATTTAATTAGAAGTTTTATTACTTCCCCCAGGAATGGAATCAGGTGGTGGTTGAAAAGGAGCCACGAGGGACCGTAGATGCTGGAATCTTGATCAAAAAACAAAGATCTGGAGGATTTCAGTGGGCGAGGAAGCACAGGTGAAAAAGTGTCCCAACCCAAAACATTGTCTGTCCATTCTCTCCACAGGTGGCAGAAATGGCTTCATTCATTCTGGACCTAAATATCAAACATGGTTTTGCATCCACAGATGGTGCTTGACTGTTGAGATCCTCCAACACGTTTAAAAAAAATCTAGATTCCGTAATCTGCAAGCAGTAGTTAGGGTATTTTAAATTTGCCCATTTAATGTATCTCACTAACCCAGAAGATATTTCAGGCAAAAATCCGGCTTTCTTCAATGCTCTTCTGGAGCTGCTGTTGCTCCAGGCTCCACAAATAAAGACATTACTTCAACTTGTCTTGGATCTGCCCAACAGCGATCCCTCTTTCTTACACCCATCACTTCTTCAATTTTGTCAGGACTCTTTCTAACTCCACATAGTCTTAGAATAAAGTGGAAGCCATTTAAGTGAGGTAAGAAAAAACATTTTCACCCAGAGAGTTGTGAATTTGTGGAATTCCCTGCCACAAAGGGCAGTGGAGGACAAGTCACTGGGTGGATTTAAGAGGGAGTTAGATAGAGCTCTAGGGGCTAGTGGAATCAAGGGATATGGGGAGAAGGCAGGCACGGGTTATTGATTGGGGATGATCAGCCATGATCACAATGAATGGCGGTGCTGGCTCGAACGGCCGAATGGCCTCCTCCTGCACCTATTTTCTATGTTTCTACGTTTCTATATCCTGGCAAGTAACAGCAGGATCCAGATGATGAGGGAAATGATGGGCAGATGGGCTAGGTGGGAGAGAGAAGGGTGGAGATAAAGAGGTATTGGAAATAGAATTTGTGTGAGAGGGCGTATAGATAAGGAGGAGATAGAAAGGAATAGACAGTCGATCTGCCGCTTTTTGCAACAGTTCTCCTGAGTTCTACATTGGCTGTGATGTGCTGGAACCAGCAGGCCCTTGCTCTGACTCTCCTGCAGCTCCAGGCCTCGCTGAACCAGACTCTAGTCTGAAGAAGAGTCTCGACCCGAAACGTCACCCATTCCTCACCAGAGATGCTTCCTGTCCCGCTGTGTTACTCCAGCATTTTGTGTCTATCTTTGGAGAATTCAATGTTCATGCCATTGGGTTACAAGCTACCCAAGCAGAATATGGGGTGCTGTTCCCGTAGTTAGCGTGTGGGCCTCACTCTGGCAGTGGAGGAGGCACAGGCCAAAAAGGTCAG
Source organism: Leucoraja erinaceus (assembly GCF_028641065.1). NCBI lineage: Eukaryota > Metazoa > Chordata > Chondrichthyes > Rajiformes > Rajidae > Leucoraja > Leucoraja erinaceus. The sequence goes on from NC_073407.1 coordinate 7,672,010, forward strand.
TATGGGAATGGGAAGGGGAGTTAAAATGGTTCGCAACTGGGTGATCTAGTGGACCTTGGCAGACCTAGTGCAAGTGTTCAGCAAAATGGTGACCTAGTCTACGCTTGGTCTCGCCGATGTAAAGGAGGCTATGTTGGCTGTACCGAATGTAGTTGATAAGGTTAATGAGGTCCTCTAGTTTTGCCCCAGTTTGTGTGCAAATATTGTTTAATACTGCTCACCATGACTTAACAATAGTACCAATATTACTGGTCACTTGGTGTGGAAAGCTGTAGGCTGCCTTATTTCCGTCGTGTACAGAACCTGTTAACTGATTTGATCTGATATATACGATGTGATAACTAAAGTCAAGAGGATATTGCCAAACCGATCCAGCTGCTGAACAGATGTCAATATTGCTTCAGCTAGCATGGTTGCAGAATTTTTCTCCATCTCATGTAGATGCTTTATATCTTTTAGGAAACTGCAAAACAACAAATGAGAATAATTTAGGAACATGTAAAAATAGCTAGAATGACACAGTTTTATAAATAAAAAACTAAATCGTACAGACATTTGAGTTTTTATGTGAAGTACCCAGACGCAGTGGCCCCTTCATTAATATTTGTAGGAAAATGGGACTTGGCAAGTAAATTAAAGCAAGTAATTGTGCAACAATCCTGCCTTTCCACCAGTCTGTACTTGTGGTAACATGCAGAGGACACAGCTGGCATTTGTTTAATTTAAGTACCTCCTTATTAATGGTAATTATTAAAATATACATTTTTAATTAATGCAGAATTTACAAAAAGTTGTGCTTTATTACTAAGAAAATTCAACAAACACATGACATTGCAAAGACAAAATGTCCCCAAAGACCTTTTATCAGAAGTCTCTTTTTCTGTTGTTTGTTGAAATGTTTGTCTTGTAATGGATGAATATTAGGTGGACAGTTTCAACTATATTGCCAACATTTGTTGTCTATACTTGTGCCAGAAGTGAGTTAGCAATTATGTTGGCAGGTCTGGAAATGCCTAAATCTATAAGAAAAACAGAATGCTTGAGGAACTCAGCAGGTCAAGTAACATGTGGGGAGCCACAAGGTGTAAAACAACAATTCGAGTGAAGACATTGCATCAGGAATGAAAAGGAACAGGAGAGAGTACCAGTAGATATCACTGTGGGTTAGAGTGATGGGCAGAGGATGGTACGTGATAGGAGGCGCCAGATGGAGAGGGGATAATGGGCAAATGGAACCAGGTGGGGGGAGTGGATTGGAGGAATAAATTATGAGAAATTAAAGCTGGTGGACAAGTGAGAATGGTGTGGGAAAACACTGGGGATGTGGTTTACTTTCAATTGCAAAATTCAATGTTCATGTTTGTATTGTTAGGTACCCAAGCAGAATATGGGATGTTGTTCTTCTGTCGCAATGGAGAAGGCCGAGGACAGATGTGCAACCTGAAGGTGGAGGTGACCAAACCTCCCCTCCACACCACCTCTCCCCAGGCAGATCAGTAATAGAGTTCTCTTGGTCCTCATCTTTCGCCCCACCAGCCGTCACATCCAATATATAAGCTTGCACCAGCTTCAATGTGATCCTATCATCAGTCACATCTTCCCCTTTTTGCTTTCTTCAGGGATTGATCTATTTGAGATTCTCTGGTCAACCCATCCTTCCCCACCCACAGGTTCCCATGTCCTGGCACCTTTGCCTGGGACTGTAGGGGATGTAACCTGTCCATTCATCTGGTCATCACCATCCAGAAGGGGTGGGAAATTGCAACCTTCACGTGGTCCACCCTGTTTCGACGAATGCAGTCAACCTAGCCTGCACAAACAGAAGATCAAACAGAATAAGTTTGTCTTACAACTTTAGGCTGTGCACGCCATACGCAAGAAGAGAAAACCACCCAGGAATCTAAATACCCCTTGGGTCGAAGCAGAGGTTCACTTGCGCCTCTTCCGATTTGGCCCACTACATTTGGTGCTGGTGCTGTGCTTCCTCTACTTTGGCAAAAACAAGCGACCATTTTGGCGAGCACTCTTCCACAATGGCCGTCTGAAGCTTCCACTTACATATCATTTTGTGCTCCTTCCCACCCACGTCTACCTGCTTGTCCTCAATCTTGTCCATTGTTTTGGTGGACCAATCACAGTTGGAAAAACAACATCTCATATTCCACTTGGGGATGTTCAATGTTATGAACATTGAATTTTGATTTTTCAGGTCACCCACACCCCTAGCCTTTTTCTCCTTTATACTTGCCTGATAATCTAGTTTTCTTCTCCCTTTTTCATCTCTCCCTTCCCCCTCACCACCCGGTTCCATGTATCGATCAACCCCACCCATTTGGTTACACCTATCCCTTTCAAGTAGCCTTTCAAGAGTTCCTCCGGTGTTTGTTTCTGGTTTTGGAGCTGAAAGCCAAACTCTGAGTAAGGGCAGCTGATTTTCATCTCCAAAATATATTTGTGAACCAGGTGTGTTTTTGAAGCAATGTGATGATTTCACATTATTGTTCATGAAAGTAGCTTTTTAAAAAATTAAAATCTAGTTATATTTATGTATTTGAATTTAAATTTTCACAGCTACCATTATCAGGATTCAAATTCACGCACCTGGATCAATGGTCTTGCAATTTGTATTTATTTCATTAATTTCTGCTTGTACGTCACTTGGTTTCCTGTCTTGTTGAATTTATAATCCCTTCATAGTTAAGACTCCTAGTGATGCCCTTCAGTCTTCAATGGTTCTCCTCATCTCTCAACTCACAAGGAAGTGGCTCTCCTCCATCCTCCTTTGCCTCACCATTGCCCATCCCAACAGTAGTGACAATACTTTCAGCTGCCAAGACCCCATGCTCCAGATTTCTCTACAACCTGTCCACTTGTCCACTTTTATTTAATTTAGGACAGATTTCTTTGATCAATAGTTCCTTCTTTGTTTTGGTCTCTGCTTTTTGATTGTGTCTCAGAGATTTTCTGTGTTAAATGCATTGCAAAACAGCAAGTTCTCCATGGATTGTCACCTTGTTGTGGTGGAGAAGCTTGGGTGGCCCTGAGAGCGATGCCGTCTGGAGCTATGCTCCTGGTAGGGCCACCCATGGCGGTAAGGTCGAGGGGGAGGACTCTGACAAAGAGCAATCTAACCAAGACCTCAACGGTGGAACAGGCGGAGGATGATGGCTGACCTTAGTGGAGGGTCACAGCAGCTGGGAAGGCGGATGAAGGCTGCAACAGAAAAAGGTCTCCGGTCGTCTTGGATTCCATGTCACTGGATCCTGACCCAGATCTGTCAAGAACCCTTGTGGTGGCTGTCTGTGCACCAGTCTCCCCACGTTAAACGAAGTCACGCACAGGCCTCCTCCAAGCCTGGAGACACCCATGGTCAGCCATGACCGAAGGGGGCCTAAGTACAGCAAGTTGTTGCACTAATGCCACACATGTGGATTCAGTGTAGAGGATGTTCTAGTTCATTCAAATGTTGAAACTTTGTATTATGTAGAGAATTTTATCACTGAGTGAATAGTTGTATGAAGGACGAGTGTGATCCAGCAGGGTACACCTTAGTCCGACCAATATTGGTTCCCAGTTAACCATCTTCGTCATCTTAAAATTCTGAAAAGGACACAAAGTTCCAGAGTAACTCAGCAGGTCGGGCAGCATCTCTGGATCAAGACGTTTCAGATCGATTGTAAGAGGGGTGAAGAAAGCTGGAAATGGGGAGAGCCAATAGGTTAAAACATGATCATAGAGCTGGAGAGCTGCAGGAATCACAGAGGAATCTGTGAGAGAGGGTCTCACAAAACTCCTGTTGGAAGTAGGCTTAACTTGAGGAGATTTTGTAGTGGAGCAGTCAAAATGTAGAAACAAAGTACTGCAGGTGCTGGTTAATACACAAAGGGACACAAATTGCTGGAGTAACTCAGTTGGTCAGGCAGCAGCTCTGGAAAACATGGGAGGGAGAAGAAACCTGGAAAAGGGGAGAGGCAGGACAAAGCGTGGGACATAGTCGTGGAGCCGGAGTGCCGCAGGAATCACGGGGAAGGGGGGGTGGTGCAGTGAGAGGGAAAAATTATCATCTTTGTTTTCAAATCACTCTCATGAATCCACTCCTGTTCTATATCTGTAAACTCATCCAGTTCTGGCATTTTTGTTAGTCCCCCATATTTAATTACTTCACCAATGGCAGCGTTCCCTTTAGTTGCAAAGGCCCTGAGATCAAGAATTCTCTCTCAAAACCTTTCCGCATCTCTTGAAGAAACTTCTTAAAACGTACCTCTTTGACCAAATTTTGCCCACAGACCCTTGAGTAGCAAAATGTTTTTTTTTTTTGTTTTTGTTCATTGACTCGCTTTTGAGGGGCCTTCGAATACTCTTAAAGGTGGTATATTAAAGGAAGTAGTTATTGAAGAGACAACAAAAAAAGTGACTGAATTTGGAGGTTGCTGTTAAGGTGCCTTACTCTGGCAGGTCACTTGAATGGTAGAGTTACAACATACTTACTTTTTTATTACAGACTCAAGGTCCAGATAAAAGACAAGACATTACATTGAATTAATTGCATACAAAAGCACAATAAATTCAGTATAAAGTACTGAATAAATTACAATAGGTTATTACATACAAAATACAATAATAAGTTACATACAAAAGCACAATACATGGTTTAAGATCAAGAATAAAAAAATCAGTGTCCAACAACAAGACAACTATACCAATGTCTCCACAGCTGGGAATGGTAGCGTGTAGTGCTAAACCTTATGTTTGATAAGGCCAAGATGATTTCATTTACAGAGTCATTAATCCGGCAAATAAATTTATACATAAGAGTTCTTAAGACTGTTTGTAAAGTATTGACTCCTGTAGCCACAAACATTTCACTTGCACTACACCATCTAGGTCTCTTAAGTAATATTCTCATGGCATCATTATAAGCTACTTTAAGTCTCAGTAAGCTTGCTTTTCTGTAGTTTGACCATAGGTGTGCAGTATAGAGTGGCGTACAATATGCTCTGAACTGAGACATCTTCACCACCTGTACACGCACTAAACTTGCGTAAGAGAATGTTTGCTTGTGCATACATCATACGTCTAAATTCAAATAGATTGATCCAAAAACTCCTTTGTTTATACCTTCCCTTTCTCCTCCTTTAATCACTCCAATCCCTGGTAGTTTATTCATCCTTTGCCAATGTGGTTGATGTCTTTCAGAAAGTCTTTGCATGTAAAAGTAGCAATAAATGGCTGTATCAAATAGTCTGACTCCTTTGATACATGACCTTTGTCTTTAATTAGTAGAGGAGCAGTTTATTACCTCACACACTCCTGGAAAATGGAAACCATCACAAAATCCTTTCCAATAAAACATGCCCTTGTGAGAGTATTTTACATTTCTGTATAAGACTGAGAAGCATACTGAGAAAAAATTTAATCATATATTCAGATGAACACTTATTATGACTGAGAGGATTCAGACACTGAAAGACATCCATTGTTAATGTACACATCAAATTACATAAACAGTATGTGAATCAGTATTAGTCAAGCATCTAGAATACATTAAAAATAAGTCCCAATGTGCTTTGTAGAGGGCAAAGTGAAAAAAGGGCATTGAAGCATGGAGACGGCCATTGGAAGATTTGACAAAAGGCACCAATTTTTAAGGAGGGAGATGCAAAGGCAAAGATGCGATGGGATTGCAGAGCTTCCAAAATCAGTCAGTTTATTCTTCATTTTCTCTTCAATAACAATTTCCTTTTACATACTGTTTCCAGACAGTTTTTAGTGCAATAGAAAAAATAATTTTGGAGCAAAAATAATACCAGGACTGAAGAAATGTATGGTTGTTAATTTTTTTTGTTGCGGTTGTATATATGAAGTTGTGTATACACACCAGAAAGTATATAGTGATGTGAGCTCTTAAATAATCTGACTCTTAAACAGCACACTGACAATGAAACAGTCCTATAAACTTGAAGTATGTCTATAATGATGTCTTGGCAGTTGTAAATTGATGGAAAGAAAATAATAGGGCTATTAATTTTAAGACTAATAAACGGATCCCAGTCTCAGTAACAATTCTAGCTCCACTCCCAAAATGGGACTGGAAACACAGCCTCTAATTGGGATGATAATTAAGATTGACATTGATACCCCTATGCCTTCTAGGTCATTTGCACAATTGATGTGTTTTGACAGTCTGGACTAATTTATGCTGATATAAATCCAAAACTGTCAAAAGCTTACAGCTATGTTGGTACTAAATTTTAATAGAATTACTACTTTGGAAGTTTCAAATAATGTTCACATAACTGTTCTAAATTGTTTTACTCACAGGAATTTGTTCTGAGTGACTGAATTAAACTAGGCCTGTACTGGTCCTGCAGTGATGGTAGCTTGTTAGAGTTGTTTCCTGAGTTCATGTAGACAGCGATTATTTTTTACGGCCTCAAGTTAGACTGCAAAATACCTCTGACAGATCATAAAAAGCAGCAGTTTAACAGCTTTGAATTGGTTCAATGGACGAAGACAGTTGATCTCAAGTTCACTAACAAGGGCTGGTGCACTTCATTTGATGGCAGTTTTTTGCCCCTGTCAAGTTGTCATCCACTTGGGATTTTTTTTTCCTTTTAGCTTTCAATGGACTTATAGAAACTTTAATTTAACCATCACTATAATTAATTGTAACAAAAGCCTAGCGCATCACCCTGTGATTCCTAAAGCCTGCACTTTTAGTAGACTCCTGGCTGTAAAGAAGAATACTCCAGTGTTACCCTGCAGATATATATTTCTCACAAGTAGAGCTGCATCTCCAATGTCAAAGTGAAGTCAAAATCTATGCAATGATATCAGCTCATTCAGAAATAATGAAGTGAGCTGTGGAGTAAAAGAACACACATCACAGAAACAAGCACAAAACCCACTGTTCACACTGATGATTAGACGTCCATTCATCCGATCTTACTCCAATCCAATGTTATTCTCCACACATTCTCATCAACTCCCCTAAGATTCTATCACTCACATATTGACTAAGGGGAATTTATAGTGGCCAATTAACCTACCAACCTGCACATGTTTGGGATATGGGAGGAAATCAGAGCACCCAGAGGAAATCTATGCAGTAATAGGGAGAATGTGTATAGTCCACACATATAGCACAAGAGGTCAAGATTGGAGCTGTCGGGCCGCACCTTTATAGCTGCGGCACTGTGCTGCCCAGTGAGTGGCACCATAGACCAATTATGTCAAGTCGAGTTAGGTTGAGTCTATTGTCAGATGCACAAGTACAATGATATACAGGTACAATGAATATCTTGCTTCCAGCAGCATCACAGGCAAATAGAATCAGAGAACACACAAAAACATAAATTATACATAAATCTACAAGACAGTAAAAAGTAAAAGTGTGCAAAGAAAACAAGACGCAAGTACAAAAGTACACAATTAGAAAACAAGTTTGTGTAGTATATCCAAATGTGCTTAAGTTACAAAGCTGGGAAGCAGTGTGAGTTGTGAGGAAGGAATGGTAATGTTTTAAAGGGATCTAACAGGCTAAATGGACGAGGTCATGACAGCAATGGTAAAAGTTGGGGGGAAATGATATCATCCATTTGGTCAGGAAGAATAGAAAAAAAATGTTTGAATGGTAAGAGTCTGAGAAATGTTAACGGTCAGAATTACTTGGGTTTCCTTATATACGAATGATTGAAAATCAATCGTGACGCTAAACGGTATGTAGACCATTATTGCAAGAGGATCTGAGAACAAAAAAGATGAAGACATTAATGAAATTATATATGGTCAGGCTGAATGGAATATTGTGTACAAGCCAGGCCTCCCTATCGTAGGAAATATATTATTGTGATGTAGGGAAGGCAGAGCAGATTTATCAGATTGTTCTGCAATGATCTCATGAGGAGGAATTAATCACACTGGGTTACAGCAATTCATACACATTCTTACAGGGCTTGACAAAGTGCATGCCGGCTTGAATCTTTTCTTGGGTTAGGGATAACAGTTTCAAAATAACAAATTGGTCTTACAGTACTGAGATTAAGAAATATATTAATCCAGGAAGTAGTGAAGTAGTTTGGAACTCTTTACCTCGGAGGGGATTGGAGGCTCATACACTAATATCTCCTAGACAAGGACCTTTGGCTATTTTGGGACTGATGAGATATAGAGCAAGTGGCTTGAAGATAAAAGATCAGTTATGGCCTATCTGAATGATAGAGCAGATGCCAGAGGTCAGATGGCTAATCTTACTTCTCTTTCTTCTGTAATACATGTTTCATTTCTAGATGCTGATGGAAAACAACCACCCCCTTCCCTAAACTGATTCCAGAACACCTAGATGGACCTGACTTATTTCCTCTAGGTTATAGAAAGCTGAAAAATGACTTGTGAACGATGCTTCTGTGGTTTGATGGGCTACACAGTGAAGATGATTCCCGATGGTGTGTTCAGAGCCAGTGGTCATAAGCACAATCATTGTCCAATAAATTCAATAAGAAATTCTTGGAGAGAACGTGAAACATTTTAGCACAGAATACTGGAGAGAAATAGCTGATAGAATATAGTTAAATACAGGAGACCGAGGTATAAAAGGAGGTTTTTATAGGATTGGATAAAATAATGCAGGTTGAGGCCTCTGCCAAGCACAAATGCTGGTACAAATGAGATGGACTGAATTCCCTAGTTTATCCAATTTTCTGGGTCCTTTAAAATATTTTATCAACTTTAACATCTAATCAATGGACTGGAATAAAACTTATTCCCATCTCTATTGTTCTGTGCGCTTCCTCATGGCCACTATAACAGATCATTGGAGTTAACAGTGTAGAACTAATTTATAAGCAATATCATGGTGTACAATCAGTAATGTTCCAACAGCTGAATGGTAAAAATGCCGCATAAAAGAATGCCTTAAGTGGAAAATGAAGTGCACAGGATACTTCATACTTAAAGAAGTTAGAAAATACTAGGCACAGTTCTGTGAAAATAAAAATAAAACTGACCAAGGGCCCTCAGCCTGAAATTTTAACACGGTTTTGTTTGCCACAGCTGAGAACTTCCAGCATTTTTTGTCCTTATTTTTTTCCAAATACAGTCCAAATGACAATCGATTTGAAACTAGCCTCGACATAGAGCAAAAAATGAGTCAGAATCCCATGATAGTTTTACCAGGGTGCTGTCTGGATTAGAGGGTATTAGCTAAAAGAATAGGTTGGACAAATGTGCAATGTTTTCTCTCAAGTGTCATAGGCTGAGGGTGGATGTGATAGAAGCTTATAAAATTATTAGAGGCATAAATAGGGTAGACTTTCAGAACTTTTAGAAATGTGAGTATCAACTACTGATGGGTAGAAGTTTAGGTTGAGAGGAAGGAAGTTTAGAAGAGTTGTTTAGGGCAGTTTTTTTACACAGGGTGGCTGCAACAGACTGCCAGTGATAGTGGTGGAAGCAGACACAACAGCAGTGTTTAAGAGGCTTTTAGGTCGGCCCATGAACATGCAGGGAATGGAGGAATATGCATCACTTGCAGGCAAAGGGATTGGTTTAAGTTGGCATTATGTTTGGCACAGATATTATGGGCCGACGAATCTGTTCATGTGCTGTACTGTTCTATATTCTATCAATTTGATTGAGATTTTTGAAGAGGTGACAAGAGGATTGACGAATGTGGCATCATGAACACTCAATACAATTGTCCAAGGTTACAACAGGATATATATAGATCACGGGCAGCACAGTGATGTAGCAGTAGACCTACTGCCTTACAGCACCAGAAACCCAGGTTCAAACGTGACCACGGTTTTGGCTGTGCGGACTTTGTACGTTCTGCCCGTGACCTGCATGGGTTTTCTCCGGGATCTCCAGTTTCCTCCCACACTCCAAAGACGTACATGTTTGTAGGTTAATTGGCTTTGGTAAAATGTTTAATTGTCCCTAGCGTGTGTAGGATAGTGTTCGTGTTCATGTATCGCTGGACGGCACGGACTCAGTGGCTGAAGGGTCTGTTTCTGTGCTGTATCTCTAAACTAAACTAAACTGGGAAAGACAGATGGAATTTGTGAAGACAAGTGTGAAGTGATGCATATTCGGGAGCTGAGCCAGAATTGAACGTACACAGTGCACAGCATGGGACTGAGCCAGAATTGAACGTACACAGTGCACAGCATGGGAGTGTTAATGAATATATCAACTTTGGGATACAAGTACATTCTCACGTAAATGTGGGAACACAGGTAACCGGGTAACATCCTTGTCTTCATTGGCCAAGGCATTGTGCAAGAGTTGGATGCATATACAGCTGAACAAAAAATTGATAAGTTTGCTACAAAAAGCTGGAGTAACTCAGTGGAACAGGCAGCATCTCTGGAGAGAAGGAATGGGTGACGTTCGGGTTGAGACCCTTCTTCAGACATAAGTTTGCACTTGGTGTACTGTGTGCAGTTTCCCTTTTGACAATCACATTTGTAAATATTACTTTTCAGTCCTGTGCTGAGAGGCTGCAGACAGAACTTTTAAATGAACTGAGGTACAATTTGTAGAGGGGTCAAAAGATGATCATCTAAATACAGGAGAGAGTGTTCCATCTTACAGTTCTGTGTGTATTTCAGTCATACCCAATTTTTTACAGTATTTAAGGTTGTGTATTTGCGTTATATCTTAATTTCACATTTCAAGCTCTAAAATGATAGGGAATTGCGTTCAATTGGAGATGACAAAAAATAAACCTATGTCGGATAGACACAAAATGCCGGAGCAACTCAGCAGTTCAGTCCAAGTCTGTACAAAACTATTTATGCATATCCTTCGGATCTTGCAAATTCAACTTGATAAAATCTTCTAAGTGGAACAATCTATTCAGAGAAGCAATCTCAATGCTCATTTGTTCTGTGTTAGGTTTTACGATAAAATAGATATGTTATGAATAATTTACATTTTGCAAACATCTTTCTTTATATTTACAAATTTGGCTGTGTCATTTTGCTGCTTCAGATTGTTAAGCCAAGGTCCAGTTTTTGATAACGTCAAGATCTAAATTTGAATTACTGGAACACAATTCTGTGTGCACACCCAAAGCCTAGTATGATACAGATCTGAGATTGATCTAAATGTATGCAGTGGTTTGGAAGCTACTGGCCAGTCTCCGAAGGAATTCTTCTGCCCGAGGAAGTTGTGAGGCAGTGGAATGGAATTTGTAATTTAGTCATCGAAATGTATAGCACAGAACATGCCTTCTTACTCACTGGCCCATAAAAGGCTTATTGATATGAATCCTATTTCCTCCCTCTTGTTTAAATAGCTATGTAACTTACATATGATTAAATGCTCCTCCAGGTAATTTTTTAATGTGCTGTGGGTGTCTGCCTCCATCAATGGATTCCAGATGCATACCATTCTGCGTTCAAAGATCTTGATCCCTATTTGATTCTTTTACCCAATAGCTTAAGCCTATGCAACTTTGTTGCTGACTCCCATGCTGCTAATAATTTTAAACACTTCAATTAAATCTCCCCTCAACCTTATCTGCTGTGAAGAACACAACTTCAGCAGAACCAGCCTTTCTACAAAACTGGATTACTCCTTTTCTGGCAACGTCCTTCTAAATCTTCTCTGAGCCCAGACATGTGATCACATTCTTCCTGCAATGAAACAGAAACCAGGTCAACCAGGTAGGTGGCTAAAGAACAATGTAGAGGTGAATAAGGCCAGAGTTGCAGATGAGATGATTACTTCTGCTTCTGTGAAGGGGAACAAAACAATACGGAATGGGCTAGACATCTTATTTTATCTGTGTTGTTATTTTTATGTAATACTAGACCAAGTGCAGCTCCCATAACGCACCCGTTCCGTACCCGTAGCCCCCAATTGCACTTGCCCTGAGTGTTGCAATAGCAATTCGTCCTCCCCCTCCTGTGAGGTGAAAAGTTCAGAGTGTTCCTGTCGAGCCATTGTGACATTATCAGTTGAAACTGGTCATTTTAAATTCAAAGTATTTTGATTTTTTTTTACTTTAATCAGTAATGTCAAGAAATAAAGCATAAAATGTTCAGTGAAGGTGATCTCTGCCTAGAGGGGGGAAATGTGAATCAGAATATGTAAAAATCTTGTGAAAGTTGGCATTTAAAATTTTTAATTTGCGAATAATGTGCCAAATATAGGATGAAATCTTCAGTGAGGCTGATCACTGCTAGCTGAGCCATTATGACATCATCAGTTGAAGCTGGTAATTTTAATTTCAAATTCTCTTTTGACTCTTTTAGACTTTTAATCAGTAATGAGTCGAGAATAAGTCGAGAAATAAAGCATAAAATGGTCAGATAAGGTGATCCCAGCCTCCAGGGGAAATATGTCAATCGGAATATGTAAAAATTTTATCGTTACCACGTAATGTTTTTGCGAAGATGTGAAGACAACTACATATATACACACATATACACACACACATACATATACACATGTACAAGATCAGAGTTTTATTAAGTACAAGACCAAGTGCAGACCCATTGGGTCTGCTCCCCCAACGCACCCGTTCTCCCTTCCCGTAGCCCCCATGGGAGGCCTGGTCCTCCAACTCAAGCCGTTCCCGAACATAAGATTGCAGCACTCCCCTGCCTCCCTCAGCAGTGGGCTTTAAAAAAAAAAATCACAATTGGACTTGCCCTGTGTGTTGCAATAGCAATTTGCCCATCCCCTCCTGTGAGGTGAAAAGTTCAGAGTTTTCCTGTGTCGCAACATTGTATCAAAGTGTGTTGGAAGCTGGCAGAAATGATTTTAACAGTAAAAATCTTGTGAAAGTTGGCATTTTAAAAGCTTTAATTGCGAATAATGTGAAATATAGGATGAAATCTTCAGTGAAGCTGATCATTGCTAGCTGAGCCATTGTGGCATCATCTGTTGAACCTGGTCATTTTAAATTCAAAGTCTTTTGATTTTTTACAACTTTAATCAGTAATAAGTTGAGAAATAAAGCATAAAATGTTCAGTGAAGGTGACTTCCGCATAGTGGGGAAAAATATCAATCAGAATATGTAAAAATGTAATTGTTTCTGCGTAGTGTTATTTCGAAGATCTAAAGCCAACCACATATATACACACACATATACACACAAACAAGATCAGAGATTTAATATGTATATGATATGATTTATAAATAAGGTGTGTTGCGTAGTCTATCAAAACATAATTAGATTGGAGAAAAATATGAAAATAAGATGCATGTAAAGCCTGTGCTGTGTGTACACTGAAGATTCAGATTCAGATTCAACTTTATTGTCATTGTGCAGTGTACAGTACAGAGACAACGAAATGCAGTTAGCATCTCCCTAGAAGAGCGACATAAATATGAGCAATAAATAAATTTATTTATGTGCATACAGTCATAGTATTTTTTTTCTTGGTGGGAGGAGTGTCCGGGGGGGGGGAGATTGGCAATCACCGACATACAATGTTGAGAAGTGTAACAGACACAGGGAAGAAGCTGTTCCTGGACCTGCTGGTCCGGCAACGGAGAGACCTGTAGCGCCTCCCGGAAGGTAGGAGGGTAAACAGTCTGTGGTTGGGGTGAGAGCAGTCCTTGGTGATGCTGTGCGCCCTTCGCAGACAACGTTTGCTTTGGACAGACTCAATGGAGGGGAGTGAGGAACCGGTGATGCGTTGGGCAATTTTCACCACCCTCTGCAGTGCTTTCCGGTCAGAGACAGAGCAGTTGCCGTACCATACTGTGATACAGTTGGTAAGGATGCTCTCGATGGTGCAGCGGTAGAAGTTCACCAGAATCTGAGGAGACAGATGGACCTTCTTCAGTCTCCTCAGGAAGAAGAGACGTGGGTGAGCCTTCTTGACCAGAGTTGAGATATTGTGGGTCAAACAGAGGTCATCAGAGATGTTGACCCCCAGGAACCTGAAGCTGGTAACACATTCCACCTCCGTCCCGTTAATGTGGATGGGGGTGTGCGTGCCGCCTCTGGACTTCCTGAAGTCTACAATGAGCTCTTTGGTCTTCTTGGAGTTAAGAGCCAGGTTGTTACCAGCGCACTATGCTGCTAGGAGCTGGACCTCCTCCCTGTAGGCCGACTCATCGTTGTTGCTGATGAGGCCGATCACCGTTGTATCATCTGCATACTTGATGATGGTGTTAGTACCATGTACAGGTGTGCAGTCGTAGGTGAAGAGGGAGTAGAGGAGGGGGCTCAGCACACAGCCCTGTGGAACGCCAGCGTTCAGGGTGAGGGTTGAAGACTGGGGTCTGTTGGTTAGAAAGTCCAGTATCCAGTTGCAGAGGGAGGGGTCGGTGCCCAGGTCACAGAGTTTGGTGATCAGTTTAGAGGGTATGATGGTGTTGAATGCTGAGTTGTAATCGATGAACAGCATTCTTACGTAAGTGTCTCTGTTGTCGAGGTGGGAGAGGGCGGAGTGAAGTGCCGTTGAGATGGCATCCTCCGTACTTCTGTTCTTGCGGTAGGCAAACTGATAGGGATCCAATGTGGGGGGTAGGCAGCCTTTGAGATGTGCCAGGACCAGCCTCTCAAAGCACTTGGTGATGATGGGGGTAAGTGCAACTGTGCGGAAGTCGTTGAGGCTTGCCGCAGTGGAGTGTTTTGGCACCGGCACGATGGAGCTGGTTTTAAGGCACGTGGGCACAACTGCTTGGGCAAGTGACAGGTTGAAGATGTCAGTCCAGACGTCTGTCAGCTGCGCAGCGCAGGCCCTAAGGACGCGCCCGGGGATGCCGTCAGGGCCAGCAGCCTTACGTGCATTTCTCCTACTCAGTGCCACGTACACGTCATAGGGGGTGAGTGTGAGGGGCTGGTGATCGGCAGGGAGCACCGCCTTGATGGCCATCTCTAGATTGTCCCTGTCAAAGCGGCCATAGAAGTGGTTAAGCTCCTCAAGGAAGGAGGCGTTGCTGGATGTGGGTGTGGTGTTGGTGGGTCTATAGTCCGTGATGACCTGGATGCCTTGCCACATGCGTCGGGGGTCGGAGTTGTTGTTGAAGTGCTCCTCAATCCTGAGCTTATGGCAGTGCTTGGCCTTCTAGATGCCCCTCTTCAGGAAAGCCCTGGATGAACTGTAGGCTCGGGCATCGCCTGACCTGAAAGCGGTGTCCCGTGCTTTCAGCAGTAGCCTGACCTCGCTGTTCATCCATGGCTTCTGATTCGGGAATATGGTCACCCGTTTGAGGGAGGTGACACTGTTGATGGTGGAGTTTATAATGAACAGCCATTATAAATGTTTATCTGTGCTCCTGCATCATTAATGTAATTATGACTAATTACAGGTAAAGCGCAGTTATTCATTGTTTTATTTTTTGATAGATATTTTGTTACATATTTGTTAAATCTTTTGTATTTTGAGCTTTAAAATTTTCCCATGAAGAAAAATTAGAGGACAGAAAAGTAGCTAGAAGCTCCTTTAAGGTTTAATCTCAAACTCAGTGGGCTGAGATGACCTTCTATCCCAGCATCCTGAAAAGTGGCACCCCATTATCGTACTTTTGTTGTTACTTCAGTTGTACAATTTTAGACTTTAGAGATACAACTTGGAAACATGCTCTTCAGCCCACCGAGGCCGCGCCAATAAGCGGTCACCCCGTACATCAGCACTATCCTACACACTCGGGACAATTTACAATTTTTACCAAAGCGAATTAACATATAAAACCTGCACATCTTTGTAGTGTGAGATGTCACACGTAGTCACACGGAAAACATACTATTCCCATATAGTCAGCACCCATAGTCAGGATTGAGCATTGTAAGGCACCAACTCTACTGCTACACCACTGCGCTGCTACAATCTTAACATTAATTTATTTTTGCACACACTCTAAAACTTATAGAAATTAATGTATTTCCATCTAGGTGAAAAATGTGAGAAAAGGTTCCTAACGGCTTTTTACACAATATTCAATGTCAGTTTTAGTTAAAAATGTAAGTTTCCACAGTTAATCGGTCAACTGGCATAGGTGTCAAAAGGCAGTGATGCATTTTAATTAAAATTGCTCAATATTTGAATGACAAAGCTGATAAGTTCCGAGAAGTCGCGGCGCTGTTGAACAGCTGCGGCTCGCCTGCAGTCCGTCTGTTTTTACTTTTTTTGTTTTGTTTTTTTGTCTTGTTTTAGTTAAGTTTTGGTTTATTAGGTTGTGTTATGTGGGGGGGTGAAACATGTTTTTTTGTCACTTCCTTCTGGGGAATGCAACTTTTTCTTGTCGGTATCCCCCTTCTCTGCCTCCGTCTGCGCTGAGGCCTAATGGCGGAGCTGGCGGTCTCCAACTGCGACCGACCTCGAGGCTCCAGAGACTCACTGATGCGGCGTTCCAGCTTTCGGCAACGGCCCCACTCGGAGCTGAGGCAGCGGGACTCGGAGCTGAGAGAGCGGGACTCAGAGCGGAGGCAGCGGTGGTCCGACTCGCTGAGGTGGCGGGACTCGGACCTGAGGTGGCGGGACTCGGAGCTGAGGCAGCGGTGGCCCGACTCGCTGAGGACCTGAGGCAGTGGGACTCGGAGCTGAGGCAGCAGTGGCCCGACTCGCTGAGGCAGCATTCCAGCTTTCGGCAGCAGCCTGACTCGGAGCTGAGGCTGTGGCGGGCCGACTCGGAGCGGAGACGGCGTTCCGGCTTTTGGCAGCGGCGACATCACTACGGAGGTCTGCTGGACTGGAGGGCGGCATCTTCGGCCTGGATCGCCTCAGCGCAGAGGGAGAACAAGGAGGGAAAATACAGAGACTAAGACTTGCAGTGAGGAGGTGCTTGGTGAACTCACTGTGGTGGATGTTAATTTGTGTTTATTGTATGTTTTGTTATTTATTGTTATTGTGTATGACTGCAGGCAACGACATTTCGTTCAGACCAAAAGGTCTGAATGACAATAAAGGAATCAAATCAAATCAAGTTCCAGCTCCAGTTAGATTTGTAATGTCCTGGGAATTTTCAAGCAGTTTTTTTATTTACGAGATTTTGGTGGATGCACTAGGTAAGAAAAGGACCATATAAATTGTTATTTATCTTAATTGCTCTAATCAGAGTAAAGATTGAGTGGCAATTTTCAGTTAAAACCAATAGTTTGATGTGTTGGGGCTGCTGAGGCTCTGAGCTCATCCTGTTTACATTTTGAATATATTCAGATATAGTGATGATCATCTTCATTGTTGGCTGAGACGGGCTTACGCAGTGCACTTTCCCCAGAGTTAGCAAAGGTTTATACAACCAATTTAGATGAAAAGTGCACAGCTGGCTACATGGGAGGCGGGTTGATGGACGAAGATCAGGAGTTCAAATCAAAGTTGGATACGGGTCAGCACACCCAATTCATAAGCTGCTGATTTTCCGGTGATTGTTGAAGTCTTAAATCTATTAGTGACTTAATTTATTTTCTTAAAAGCATATCAATAAGCGATACAGCAAATGAAAAATGTTAATTTATGACAGGATTGTTTTGTATTATTTGCCAGTAAACTTCCTGCTTTATGATGTAAATACTCTTGGTCCCTATTGACGTCAAATCCTCATCATCCAAGCCACAGTATTTTTGCTTCAGCAATTTCAACCAGACCACACTGACAGGAATATTAAGCAATAGTAAAAAAACTGCATTTAATTAGATGTTGTCATATTCCTCTTTGTTGATGTGGATAGATTCAAATGTTGCAAAAAAAAAGTGTTTGTTTTGAAACTGGTAAAGTATGTTTCTGCTTTCAAGCCAGTAGGACATTTTGTAACTTTAAGCAGCTTTGATTTTTGGAGTGAATCCTTGTGGCAGTCTTGTTCCACCCTAGAGAATTGTAAAAGGGCAATATATCTTTCCGTGGATGACCCTTTGAAAGTGATTGTTCTTATGCAAATAACAATACAGTGACAACCGATTGGAAACAATTCATTTAAAGAGGCCAATTGAGATAAAAGAGAAACACAGGCACCAGCAAACCGGGGATGATTGAATGAAAGAGCTTTGTGTGTGTGTTCTTTTGATGGTTTCAATCTGTTTCTTTGGAAATTGTCATCACAGTTAGTGGAAAACTGGATTTCTTGAGCAGATTTCTATTACACTTTTATCGTCTAATTATGAGCAATTTCTTGTACTATGATGTTGGAGAATTTTCCGAATCACATTTGTGCAGATGAAAAGGATTGTTCTTGAATAATGTGGACAGTTCTGGTCAGTCATGCACAAAGGCAATGTTTAGGCTGGGAAGGTTACTCTTTAGCATTTGAGGACTGGATTGTGGGAAAATAAGGTGTAATACTCCCAAAAGGAATTGACTAAAAATGGATCTCATGTAAAATTAAAACACCAAATCTAGTAAAAAGAAACCTTCAAGTATCACTCCAAAAACATAAAAAGCAAAGCAACGTCTGAAGTTTGGATTTTTTTGTGTAAAATAATTTAATAGATAGAATTTTGGGTTAGATAATGGAGGGAACCCATGATAAACTTAGATATAGGAGCAGGTGTAGACTATTCAGCTCTTCCAGATTGTTCTGCCATTCAATACAACCATGCATGATCCTCCATCCCAATACCGAACACCCACATTCACATTCATGTAAATAGCCACAAAATGCTGGAGTAACTCAGCAGGACTGGCAACATCTCTGGATAGGAGGATTGGGTGGACCCTTCTTTCAGTTTGCAGACAGGTCTCGACCCGAGGGTGTCACTCATTCCTCCTATCCAGAGATGCTACCTATCTTGCTGAGTTACTCCAGCATTTTGTGTCTAACTTTGGAGTAATCCAGCATCTGCAGTTCCTTTATACGCACTTCACATTAATGTATTTTGTTGTATATAATGTATTAGATATTTAATATATTTAATATTGTATTTAAAATTAAAAAAAACAATATTTAATTGTATTTATACAAATGCAAATATAAAGAGAGTCAAGAGTGTTTTATTGTCATATGTCCCAGATAGAACAATGAAATTCTTACTTGCTACAGCACAACAGAATATGTAAACATAGTACACTGTAAATAATATGATAAACGAGAGAGAGAAAAAAAGTTCAGTGTGTATATATACACACATACTCATATATGTATATATACACATACTCATATATATATATATATACATATACACACACATACTCAAACAAAGTAATTGTATTGGGGATACAATTTTAAATCATGGAGTATTTTGTGTCTAGAAATCTATTTTCTTCTTAAATATATTCAGCAGCTTGGTCTCTGTCACCTTTTGTCATGGGGAATTCCACAAGTTCACCCTCCTCCCAGTGCATGGAGATGTTTCTCTACATCTCCATCCAAAATGACTTTTCTCTTTTTCTGAGACTCTGATCTCTTGTTCAAGAGCTCCAGCCAGGACAAAACATCCTCTATGCATCCATTCCATCAGTTCCTGTCAGAATGTTGTAGGTTTCAGTAAGATCCCCTCTCATTCTTAAAAAGATAATATTATACCTTCATCTAGTTGTCACGCTTTTCTTCTCTGATCCTGACTCAATATTTACCATTGCTAAGTGCTGTGTCAATATTAGCTATTTAGTTGGTGCTGCTGAACATCAGCTTGCAGGTGCAGGTTCTGAGCAGAAGGTGGCTCTGTGGAATAAGTTTCTGAAAGGCAATTTATATCCACCTGGTGTATGGATGACTTGTGTCATTCTTGGCAAACAAGATAATTATTGTATTGATTTATTTAACCAATTAGTATGAATATTATTGGCCAACAATGTTTTAAAGATGAAGAGAAAAATTTCCTGAACCCAGCTGATTTGGCGTTTCTATACATGTCCAAGACCATCTTGACATCATCCTTCCTGTGGCTTCAAACCAATTAATGAAATGATAGAGGCAAGCTATTTCCCTTCTTTTACTTTGCCAGGGACATAGATTCGTAGGTACCAGTAACACAAGACCATATTTACAATCTGCCATCAATCTATTCGAATAGATTACTACAAAAATTAACAATAAATATGCGAAAGAAAAACTTCCTGCAACTGTATTCAAAGAATCTCTTGCAGAATGTTTATCACATTACTTCATAAAATCCTATAATACGATATTTCAAAATAAAGTACAGCCATCAAACATTTGAAATTTTTAATGTAATTTCCAGCCCTTCCCTTTTGCTCCTTCTGCAACACATTGTATTTTATCGTGCAGAGAATGTAACCTCTGACATAAAGCCTCTTCAGATACAGAACATATCCCATAATCTGAAAGTGGATGGGTTTGGGAGTGGAATTCTCTAATATCCTTAAGGTGACTTTGGCGCTGACGATGGCTGCAACGGTGTTCTGCTCCTTGCTGTTTTAACTGTGTTTGTTCGTTTGAGTCGTCTATGAAAATCCAACAAAGATTACTTTCATGAGAGGTACTCATTAACATCAGATATTCGGCACCTTCAAATAGTGTTCCAGATTTCTCTCACTCGCTGGATTATTTGGACATACTCGTCGGCGGGGCTGTGGCTGTGTTCAAGGTCTTGAAACTGAGGAGGACCCGGGGGAAGCGCTCTGGAGCACTCGCCCGACTCCGGCGATGAGGATCATGCACATCGCTCCTGAGTATATTCCTTGTAAATCTATGTTCTCTCAACAACAAAGTGGACGAACTGAAACTGCTGTGCCAAACAAACAAGGACTTCTCTCGAGCCACTGCCCGTTGCTTCTCCGAGATCTGGCTGTGTGAGTCGACTTCGGACAATGCACTGCAACTGGTTCGCTTTCAACTACACAGAGCGGACCGTGAAGCGGAGGCAGTGGGGAAATCAAGAGGCGGTGGAATATGCTTCTATACTAACCAGGACTGGTGCAGCGACATCACGGTACTGTCTAACTCAGTTCTCCTAATCGGGAATCTTTTGTAATAAATTGCAAACCCTTTTTTTCTCAAAGAAATTTACCTCTTGTATTCTCGCTGGAGTTTACCCCCCCCCCAGACTCCATAGTCATTGTTTTTGGGATATTTTAACAAGGCTGACCTCTGCCAAGAGCTTCCAAAATGCAGACATCAAGTTACCTGCCCCATCAGAGGGGAGAGAACTCTTGAGCATTGTTATACTACAAGTAAGAACGCATATCGCTCTGTTCTCCCTGTAGTTCTAGGACTCTCTGATCAATGTTTAGTTCACCTTATTCTGATCTTTAGATAGAAACTAAAATCTGCTAAGCCTGTGGTCAGAACAATGAAAAAGTGGGCAAGCGAGGTCATTGAAAACCTAGTTCTGCTTTGACTGCACTGATTGGAAGCAACCACAAACCTCGATGAATATACAGACAATGTGACATCATATGTCAGCTTTTGTGAGGACCGTTGCATTCCCACTAGGACCCGGATCAGGTTCAACAATGGCAAGCCTCGGCTTACAGCAGAACTCAGACAGCTCCACCAGTCTAAAGATGAGGCCTACAGGAGCGGGGATGCAGACCTCTACAGGCAGGCCAAGTACAAGCCAAGTACAAGCTGAACAGAGGAATCAGAGCTGCCAAGGAAAGGTACTCTGAGACATTGAGTAAGTTCTCAGCTAATGACTCGTCTTCAGTGTGGAAGGGCTTGCAAAAAATCACCAGCTACAAGCGGAAAACCCCCCGCTCCTTGGACAATTGTCAGCTGACCAACAACCAGAACGAGTTCTACTCGATAGACAGAAACATAACCCCGGTACCCCCTCCCCCCATTCCCCACCCACTCCTCCCCAATCACCACTTCACACCCACTTACATCCTGACTCCAGTCTGTAAAGACTGGGCCCTCGCCCATGACCCACCGCCTCCTTGCTGTCCAACATCAGTCTGGCCACTTCTCCATCACTAACAATAGAAATTGAGGAGGTGGAAAAGCTATTCAGGGGACAGAAAATCCGGAAATCTCCAGGACCGGACATTGTTTCCCCCTCTACGCTCAAGCTCTGTGCCGAACAACTGGCACCAGTCTACACAGACGTTTTCAATCGGTCCCTGCAAACCCGTACTGTCCCTGCCTGCTTCAAAGTCTCCACTATTATTCCTGAACCCAAAAAGCCAAGGATTACTGGTCTTAATGACTACAGGCCTGTCGCACTGACCTCTGTAATCATGAAAACCCGTGAAAGACTTGTGCTGGCCCACCTGAAAAATATCACAACCCACCTGCTGGACCCTCTGCAGTTTGCATACCGGGTCATTAGGTCCATGGATTACACAGTCTACCTAGGCCTGCACTTCATCCTCCAGCACCTAGACCACCAGGAAACATATGCAAGGATTTGTTTTGTGGATATTAGCTCTGCATTCAACACCATTATGCCAGGGCTACTGCACTCCAAACTCCCCCAGTTGACTGCCTGAACCCCTCGGTCAGTGGATCACCAGCTTCCTGACAGACATGAAGCAGCATGTAAGGCAGGGAAAGCACAGCTCGGACCCACTGACCCTCAGCAAGGCTGCGTATTCTCCCCTCTCCTGTACTCTCTCTACACCAACGACTGCACCTCCACTGACTCCTCTGTCAAGCTTCTCAAGTTTGTGGACGACTCAACCTTGATTGGACTGATCCAGATGGGGAGGAATCTGCCTACAAACAGGAAGTTACATAGCTGGCGTCCTGGTGCCATTGCAACAACCTGGAGCTCAATGCTCTTAAGACAGTGGAATTGATTGTAGACTTTAGGAGGGCTCCCCCTCCCCTTCCCCCACTCACCATCAACAACACACATTCACATTTGTGGAGTCATTTAAGAACCATCATCTCCAGGGATCTAAAATGGGAGGCCACCATCGACTCCACAGTCAGAAAGGCCCAACAGAGGATGTACTGCTGAGAAAACACAATCTGCCACAGGCAATGTTGGTCCAGTTTTATACTGCCATCACAGAGTCTGTCCTCACCTTCTCCATCATGGTCTGGTTTGGCTCAGTCACCAAGCATGACATCCGGAGGCTGCAGCGAATCATTTGATCAGCTGAGAAGGTTGTTGGCTGCAACCTTCCCTCCCCCATTGACGAACTGTACACTGCAAGGGCCAGGAAGTGAGCAGGTAAGATCATTTCTGACCCCTCTCACCCTGGCCACAAACTCTTTGAAGTACTTCCCTCTGGGAGGCGACTCCGGATTGTCAAAGCCGCCACAGCCAGACATAAAAAAACTGCATATTTTCCACGAGTAGTAGCTCTACTCAACAGCCAAAAGTCTAGCCTCCTTTTGCTCTGCTATTTTATTATATTCTTCACGTTTAAATTATAATATTTTATTTTTAATTGTCTACTGTAAATTGTGTTGTTATCCTTGTGTGTATATTCCTTTTTCCTTGTGTGTATACATACTTGGCTAATAAAATGTATTCAATTCAATTAAGTGACTTTAATAGCTGTTGTTAGTTGTTAATCTCCCTCTAGTGGTTGGATAATGACACAAAATAAAATGGCTTCACTCAGAGAAATCAAGTTTTAACTGTTGAACTTTGTGTCTTGTTTTCGCTCAATGGTTCCATACACTAAAAATACTATTATGATACACTGAGGTACTAGTTTTCTCCTTTAAGGTGGTTGGTCAAGAAAAACGAATTATCTCCTTCAGTGAGTCTGCGATAATGGATGAATTATTGTAGAAAATGTAAATGCAAACTATTTAAATACCATAGTTTCCACTCTTGGCAAATAATATGTAGTTTGTAATGGACTATAGATGATTGGTCTGACTCGGGCACTAATGTTCAACTCTGCTTCAACTTTCCTGTTTACACATTACATTGCGGATGTTGGAAATACTCTGCGGGGTCAGGCTCCCCACTCTCTGCTGGACACAGCGCTGAGCCCAGCAGTGGTTCCTGAACATACCGAGCTGAAAGGTCCGATGCACTTCACACCTGGCCACTCAACTTAATACCAATCCATTTGTTTACATGGGTTCACCAGCTGTTTCTAAAAAGTCAACTTAAAGTGTGCTTTTAATACTTATTTTCCTTAACTCACTTTATTTTTATGTTTTTAATTAATGTACAACAGATTAATATATTTTAATTACATTTATTGCTGTATTATTTTCAACCGGATTTAAAAAAATACCTAAACATTTTAAATGTCTCTAAATGTTAGAGAATGAAAAAAATGAAAGATGTCTTCAACAGCAGTTAGCAGAAGACCATGAAGACAGCTCAGACGTGGTCATGTCTCCTGGCCCATGCTGCCTCACTGTGAGGGCGTAGAGGGATGGACTCCAGTACAATGGATCCTGCAAGGAAAGTTATGCCTGTCCCAAGGAGTGTCAGTCAGTTGCACCTTCGATGAACTTCTCCTGAATGATTGGGCTTCTGTTTCTTGTGCTAAATATAAGTGGTGCCACATGTTTCATAAACATCACATATTCAAATAATTTTATGAGAAAGCAGCTTTCAAGAGACTCAAGGCCATTACTGTGACTGCATTATACATCAGCAATAGGAGGCATTGTGGAAGGTTTCTAAGGTTTCTTTGACATTAGTTCACAAACATATGACCTTTAATACCTTGATAAGCAAGCTCAGTGGGAACACAGACATCTCCTAGTCTCCCTCTAAATCAGACTAGGCAGTCTTCATTCATGGCCTCGGAGTCAAAATCCTGCAACTTTTTACTTAATAGTGCTCTGTCAAATGACAGAGGTTCAGGGAAAATGCTCACACATTCATCTATAGAACAGTTAGCACTCAACAGTCAATGTTGAATTTCCTATTGATTCCCATGATCAGAAACCATAATGCCTTTAGGGTTCCATTGAATTCATGCTAGTTTGCAGATCTTTGCCTTGCATACATTGACATGAGTGCAACTATTCCGATCCTTCCAGATGGTTCTTCAGGATGTGGCTTAGACATCCTGATGCATGTGTGTGCTCCAGTGCTAAGGTCCCCAAGTTACACCAGTCGTACCTCCTAACTTGTGTGAAACTGCACTTGAATTTGGTGGCCTTGCACCCTGCTTGAAATTGAATTTTAAGGAATAGCCATGAGTCAACTGCCAGCCCACCAGCCGTGAGTGAGTGAGCTGGCAGCACAACAGGCTTGAGTGACTGAGCCGCCAGCCCAATAATCCATTCAACCCACAATGTCCATACTAGTCCTCTGGAAACCAGTCCCTTCAGCGTACAACACACATACTAGCACTCCAGAAATACCCCCACTCCACCCCACTGGCAACCAATATTGGAATTGGTGGAGAGGTGGAATATTGTGTTGGGGGACAAGCCCTCCCATGTGGTGCTGGGACCCAACGGGTCCCACTTACTCTAGTAAATCCAATATCCTAAGATTTTCTCCAATAATTTCCCTACCACTGACATAAGGCTCGCCTGCCTGTAGTTGCCTGGCCTATCCCTGTTGCCCTGCTGAAATAAATGAACAGTTTTAGCCATCCTCCAATTTTCTAGGCCTCACCTGTGGCTAATAAAGATTAAACAATTGTTGCCAGGGCCCCAGTTATCACCTCGCTTGCTTCTCATAACAAGCTTGGGCAGTTTCACTACTTTCAACATCCTTCTCATTGGCGAATGCAGATGAATAGTGTTCATTTAAGACTCCACCAACATCAGGCTCTACCTACTGATTAAGTGAACCCACTCACTCCTGATATACTTATAGATTTATAGCTCATATAATGAATGGTGGTTATAGTTTTAGGAGATCCCAGCCCCAAACATTGGTGCATGAATTCCTCATGTCAGGGTTACAGGCATTTCAGTGGTGGATGGAATAAACATTTATGACAATGGGATTTCTCAGCTGCTTCATCATAAGATCAGAAATGGGGATACTCATAGATGATTGCACAATATATAATTTACAGTTCCTCATAAAAACCTATGCTGGTACAAATGATCAAAACAACATCTTGGAATGGGTGAGCAACATTTGTATGAAACAAATCTCAATTACCATCTCCAGCAAAAGAGAGCCTACCCTTGATATTCAATGACATTGTCATCAATGACCAGAGACCCAACTGGACCAACCACATAAGTACTCTTCTTATTGAGACCACACACAAGATTAGAAGTTGTTCAGCCAGAGCTGAACACACTTCTCGGCATCTGCATACAATGGTGTCTGTCTTGTGCTTCTTGTGCTTGGTGGTGGAAAGATTGGTGAAAACAGGGCCGCGACCTGAACGCTCTTTCCTTGACCCCGCATGAGTACTGCGGTGGCAAGAACCAATCAGAGGCTCGGTATCCTGCATTGAGTTACTCACCTCCTTCTGCCCACATGCCTTTCTATGACCCACAAAGCACAAGTAAAAACCATCACCTGTAGGCCCCTCTCCCACTCATGATTCAGTCTGTCTTGGAAATATATCGCTTGTCATTCGTCATTGCTTGGAAATAAATTCTGCACTCCCTCCACAACAGATTTTCGGGGCATTATCTCCAGATTGGTTAAAAACATGGCTCACCACCGTCTTCTCAAGAATATTTAGGAATAATCAATCAATATTGGCCTTACTTATAATGTACTCATCTAAAATATCAATCAAATAAGATCAAATAGAAAAAGTTTCCCTACAACTTTAGGCTGTGCACGCCATATACGCAAGAAGAAGATCCAAAAAATAAATAAATGTAGAATTGCCTCATTGCTGCTATCTTTGTTGGTTGCACTGTATGAGTTATTTGCTAAATTCAGTAAAAGTCCAAGTTCAACAGAATTAATGCCAGCTAAGTGGAAGTACGCTGCAGTTCTAAGTCTAAAATTTCCAAATCTCATTTGCAAGGATCATCAAGTGGAAATGGGACATTTGCCAATGGAAGGGAGGAAAAACCAGTGACAGAGTCAAGCTGCATTGTTTATGTATCCTACAATTCAACTTCAGAGTGAAATTGGCAAACAA
The DNA here is from genome assembly GCF_028641065.1 of Leucoraja erinaceus. Taxonomy (NCBI): domain Eukaryota; kingdom Metazoa; phylum Chordata; class Chondrichthyes; order Rajiformes; family Rajidae; genus Leucoraja; species Leucoraja erinaceus. The sequence goes on from NC_073407.1 coordinate 7,698,812, forward strand.
ACAAGTCTACTTTATAATTCAGGCTCAGTGTCTGCAAACAGGGACTTGGAAATTAATCTTATATCGAATAGCTATTGATAACTAATAAATTCTGAAGACTCCAGCGATGCATCTGAAATGCCAGGTTCTTTCTAGTGACTTTTTTAATTTACGCTTATAGTCAAAAGCTTCAGCCAATCTCAGTCCAAGAAGACCACCAAAGTAAAGCATGATAGTTGAATAAAGTATGGCTGTTTATTTTATGAGACTTGTGTGATTTGTTCTTGTTAAACAGTAGGCAATCAGCTTGCCATCTGTCAATGAGCTGCTGTTCCTGATATGTGCTGCTGTTGACTAATCTGATGTATTGTGATGCATGTGATCCATGGCCTACATATTAAAAATAATATAATTTATTGTCTGCATTAATTTGACACAGCGTCCAGGAAGTGTATTTGTGAATTCATATGAACAATGCATGCAAGGCATAAAATAATAAATCACAAGCCAGCTGACATTTACTCCTGATAGCAGTATGGTCATCAACAAGTGGGATAAGATCACATCAGTTACGTGTGGTGTTTTGCACCACAAAGTAAATAAGTCCAAACCAAGTAAAAGTGTGATTGATATTTGAATTATTTTTTATCAAAGTACCTTTATAATCATGTTCTCAGTTCTTGGGGAAATAAAACTCATCACACTCATGGCCACGTTCCCTTCCATTTTGTAAATAAGGAAATCTACAGGCTGAGCTCTGCTTTTGATTACATTATTAGTGAAATGCTGTATTATCAGTTTCTAAAGGCGAAAGGGTTTCCATACAAAGCACAAACATTATGCACTGACAGTGTAAGGAGTATATATATATATATATAGGCATTACACCAGTTCTCAACTGGTCTACAATATTTCCTTCAGCCAACGACTGAAACATCAGGCTTACGGATTTTTGAAAACTGAATTAAAAGGATTGTGAGTATAATGACTTGAGCAATAGCTAAGGCAAGATGCCCCAGCTTAAGTCATTTGTTTCATAACATCTTTTGATATTTCAGACTGCAATATTACTTTGACCTGCAAAATGACTTGCTTGTGCCTGATTCTTTTCAGCCCGCCAAATGCAATGTTCAGGCCAGAATGTTAAAATTACTCTGAAGTAACTAACTAATAATAAGATACATTTTGTATTTCTTGAATTACTTAAAATCTGTTCTTTGTTCCTATGGAAATCCTTAAATCAAAGTCTATTTGCATAATTTACACGTTGTTTACATAGATATATGATGTGTACTTTTTCTAATCAAAATGCAGTAGAGTACAGTACGTGAGGCATTTAGGAGTAGCCCTAGTTTCACACTAACCAGCAAATTGCAAAACATGGTTATATATACAGTGCAATTTTTGACACAGTAATACTAACACAAACTCAGAGGAGATGAAGTTTCAATTTCAGCTGGGTGCAGTATGGCCAGTAGCAGATTGGTTGTTCAATATACAGCTTACCCCTGGACCCCATTGCAAAGAAAAATCTTGTTGTCCCTGTAATTAATGACTATAACCCCTCTCACGGCCAATTTTGCATTGCCATGGAAGCATCTAAAATTCACAGTGGGGCTTTTAATTTTTAAATTATGCATATTATTTGTGTTTTCAAGAAAGGCGGTCAATCAAACATGCTTTGACTATAATCACTATACTTGTAATGAAAGTGTAGTGTGTATGTTATTGACTCAATTTTGCAACACTTTGTTGGTGGTATTTCAAAAAAGCAGTCTGCCAATTTGATGTAGTTGAAGAAATAACATTAGTCTGCTGGTTTAACCTGCAGCACATCTCGAAGACATACAACCGGAGAAGCTTTGCACGTTTGCCATTGGCTCAAAATACTAGTTGGTAGGAGGGGTATATTTACGTGTCCTACATTGTGCCCGTGTAGAATGATCAGTCACAAATCATCATGTAAATTCTAAACTTACTATTTATGATCATTTACGACAAGTGTTGGCATCCATTTAAACCTCTCTATCAGCCCAAGTGCAAATACTCATTCTTTATAAATGATCAAAATATATCAAATAAAAAGTGCTCTGTGATGGGCCATGGTTCTGTATAAAATCAGTAAGCAAAAATTATTTTGTAGATGACCTGATGACCGTTATCCCATGCATACAGAACTTTCTCTTTAGGATTGTAGTCAATCTGAGTGGTATAAGTGTACTCGTTGATGAAGGGTAACTTTGGATTTATCTCAGTGTCTGTGTGAGTATCATAAGCGTAAGATACTTGGCCTTCTTTTTCATTATAGGTATCTACTGCATACAAAATACCACAGATGATAAAGCAGTTACCATAGGAATTACGTTTGAGGCCTGTTTTCCATGTTGTCTCCTTCTTCATTGAAAGATCGATCGGATCTAGTTTACTGATGACAATTATTTCATTCTGGGAGTACTCATAATATGAGGCAGGGTAAATGACCCAGAGGCCAGTCTCATCAACAGCAAAGTCAATGTCTGAATGTCCTCGCCATTTCCATGGTGTAGTGTCTTCATAAACCACGTCATGAAGAAGTGTCCAGGCTTCCACAAATCGCTGTTTAATATTATACTTAATTATATTCCGGGTAAAAGCCCGATTGTAATACAATGACCCATTGTAAACAACATGGCCTGTTCCAATCCAGTTGTAAGGAAGTTTGTACAAGTTGCTCCATCGTCCTATAGGAAAAGATGACATGGTTATTAAAACAAAATATTGGTGAGTTCACTCAAAACCAAATTAAATCTACACTTAGAAATCAGATCCTTGCAATAATCTGCTTGATGGAGCCAAACAGTGAGAAAACTCTGTGGGTATGTGGGAATGATACCAACCCAATTTGCACTAACAAACTTCAACCTGTATGTACATAGACTGGATCTAACACATGGTAAAAAGTAAAATGGAAATTGCATGGTTGAATCATACTGTAAGTACACTTTAGTTTTCCAGCAAACCAGTTGACAAGCTAAAGTAATCTATTCAGAAGCACTATCTTAAAATGACAGTTGACACAAAACATAAGTTATTAGTATCAAGAATATGTCTGTTACCCCTTCTGTGATTTTAAAATGTGTTACAGCTCACCTTGTTTAAAGTTTTCAAGGTTTCTGAATTCTATTAGGTTGTTTCCATAGTAATAGTTGGTCACGTAGATCTTGTTGTCTTTTGCCACGGGATCTTTCATCCAGGCACCCTCATTACGGCCATAACTATGATGTTTGATAGGTGGTTCGATCATTGATAATGTCCCATAACACTCACCTTCCCTGACTTTGGATAAAAAGAATAGTAATATGAGTCTCAGACTGTGGGAAATATTTCAGGGTGGAACAGCACCATGCATATTTCAATTACAAATTGTTAATTCTGATTGTACTGGGACAGGAAATAATAAGTATTAAATTGAACAATGTTTACAGTGTTATTGAACAGTGGCGGGAGTGGAAATGGCGGCAACACATTGAACTTTGTCTGCTCATTGTGCTAATTGTACTAAGAAGTAATGTAAATTCAATGAATCATGCTTCAAAAATGTGGTTCCATTTGAAATGCACATACATTATTTCATTGGGAAAGACATCTCTATTCATTTATACTAATTGCATTGTATTTTAACAGATGGATTAATGGAAATTTATTGCGCTGTGTATTATCTACATTGTGAGAAAACAAAGAATTCTGAGATGCAGAAGAATGTGGGTATCTTCAGGCACAAAAGGTGAGTATTCAAGCACAGCAACGAAGTGCGAATGCTAACTCAATGTTAGTTAAGGAGCATAAACTCAGTTGGTTTTGCTTCAGTAATAAGGCATTGGTGAGATCACATCTGGGAGTACTGTGCACAGTTTCGCGCAGGCCACATTGTTTGCATGTCTAACACTAAAGCTTCTGAAGCAGATGCTCAATTTTGAGCTCTGTCAAGGGAAGAGGTTTCCAGCTAAATTCAAATGCTGCAGGCCTCCTTGAAGAAATACAGCATCCCCATTGGACTCAGGGAACATTTAGCCCATGGCCAGTTAGAGCGGAGAAGGAATATTTCAGATGGTACTGAGTATCTTGAGGCTATGCATTGGGAACACACAGGAGCCCAGCATAAGCCATGATAGGAGCAGCCCGCCGCTCAGAATACAATAGCCTGATACCCTTGGGACTTTGGTAGTACCAAACCAGCACATTTTCCAGATGCTACTCCTATTGATAATCTGATTCACCACATCAGAGCACATAAAACCCATCCTCCATTCTGAGGGAATGCCATAGAACATTAGCCTCCTTATTTAAGGATGGAGGTAAATATGTCTGAAGCAGTTCAGAAAGAAACATTCCAAACCTAAAATGGACAGGTTAACTATCTAGGAAGAATTGGATGGGCTAGGCTAGTGTCAGATGGAGTTTGTAAGGGCAAGAAGGGACCTTGGTTGAAATATATTAAATTCTAAATAGGTATTGACAGGGTGGATGTAAAGAGGATATTTTCTCTTGTGGAAGAATCCAGAACTAGAGGGAACTGTTTAAAAATAAGGGGATTCCCATTTAAGACAGTGAATCTTGTTTATCTCACAAAGTCATGAGCCTTGAGAACTCAGTATGAACCAGTAGAAGCACAGTCTTCGATTATTTTTAAGGCAGAGACAAATAAATTCTATCTACTTCAGCCTTAAGCACGGGTGTAAAGTTAGTGGGGCTAGGAGGGAATATGGAGTTGAGGTTACAATCAGATCTCCTATGATTATATTGAATGGTGGAACAGTGTTGAGGGGCCAATTCTTGCTGCTGATTTCTATGCCTACTCGTTCTCATAGAAATACAGAAATTAGGTACAGGAGTAGGCCATTCGGCCCTTCGAGCCAGCAACGCCATTCAATATGATCATGGCTGCTCATCCTAAATCAGTACCCTGTTCCTGCTTTCTCCCCATAGCCCTTAATTCCATTAGCCCCAAGAGCTATATCTAACTCTCTCTTGAAAATATCCAGTGAATTGGCCTCCACTGCCTTCTGAGGCAGAGAGTTCCACAGATTCACAACTCTCAGGGTGAAAAAGCTTTTCCTCATCTCAGTCCTAAATGGCCTACCCCTTATTCTTAAACTGTGACCCCTGGTTTTGGATTCCCCCAACATCATGAATTTTTTTCCTGCATCGAGCCTGTCCAATCCCTTAAGAATTTTATATGTTTCTATAATCTTCCCTCTCATCCTTCTAAATTCAAGTGAATACAAGCGCTGTCGACCCACTCTTTCATCATATGGCAGTCCCACCATCCCGGGAATTAACTTGGTGAACCAAAGCTGCACTCCCTCAATAGCAAGAATGTCCTTCCCCAAATTAGGAGACCAAGACTGCACACAAAACTCCAGGTGTGGTCTCACCAGAGCCCTGTTCAACTGCAGTAGGACCTCCTTGCTCCAATACTCGAATTATTTTAACACTTTTCAGTGTATAAGAATGCAAAGAAGAAAACAAATTAATGAAACTAAACTTTAGATATTGTAATTGAAAATAGGGCACACCAGCTGTTTTAAAAGTAAACCTTTCAGTATTCTATGTTTAGATTAATTGCAAGATGTACACCCAGTTCTGGAGGGCAGATATTACATCTGGAACCTTGTCTGGTCTCTCATAGCCCTTGTTATTCCATATTTAACAATACGATTGACCTCTAAAATAGCTTGGTAAGTCATTCATTTTGCAGGCAAATAGGGATGGACAGTAAATGCTAGCCTTGCCCCATATGATATATTCAGGTCATGGAAAATATCAAACAAATAAAAACAAATAAAAGATGTCAAAAATATGTCACGATTTAATCCAGTTTGGAGTCAGAATCACAGAGCATGGAAACAGGCCATTCGGTCCAACTCATCTATGCCAACCGAATTGCTCATCCAAGCTAGTCCCATTTGTCTGCGTTTGACCCAAATTCCTTTAAACTTTTCCTATCCATGTACCTCTCCAAATGACTTCAATGTTATTGCACTTGCTTTTTGGGGCAACCTGTTCCATATATGTGTTAGACTCTGTAAAAATGTTAAATTGTTTGATTGTTATTCAGTACTCTGTGAATGTACCTTTATTTGGCCTGGTGGAGCGTGGGATTGGCTCCCTGATGGCCTCTGCGGTAGTTGTGCCAGGGGCAGCTGTGGTGGGTGGGCTGCTGGAGATGGGGGGCGATGCTGTGGTCAAATTCTCTGTGCTCCTGTCACCTCCCTCAGATTCATGAGAACTCTGAGCCTTCTCTCCCACTCTTGACTCCCGATCCTCGGAACGAGGCGTCCCTCTTGATGAACTATCTGAAGGAGATTTTTAATAACATTAATCAATCTGGGTCCATTTCAAGCACAAAGTGTCATCAGTGAAGGCTGCAAGTTTATATGATATTTATTTCAAGTCTTACTTTCACAGCCCAGGAGACGGTTTTTCTTTCTAGCAAATGATTTCCTTCATTGGTAGAAAAAGTAAGAAGGACACACTGTCTCAACATAGGACTAAAAAATCAGCAGGCTCAGCATTGAAGTAATTGCTTGTAGGTGTAGAGTTCACTGGCCAAAGGGTAGTACGGCCAGAAGCCCGAATCACATTTACACTGTACATGCTGCCTGACCCGCTGGGGGTCCTGATACCTTGTATGTTTATTGACTGACTGATATGATGGGCTGAATGACCTCCTTCTATGATTATACTTTGCAATTTACTGGATGAGGTTTTATATTCCAGTTGCCTATACATCAAATTATTAAGTTAAAAGGGTAGAAAATTGTGGATTGAGAAAGACAGGAAAACTCCCCAATTATACAATTATCTGATGGCAACTTCCGTCACATTAAAATTTCACAACATCTGATTCATTTTTATCTTCTCCGAGGATTAACATTTTTCCATAAACATCATGAATTTATTTTGATTAAATATACTTCAATTTCTGGAATGTATAACATTTTTGAACCACCCCCTTCGCAAAATCAGCTCCATGGGATTTATCAAGGGTGTGTCAAGTCTCCAGCAGCTTCCATATTAAAAGAGCAATGGATGTATCAGCTTGATTATTTCATATCAATGGCTGAAAGCCTTTCTTTCCCAATATAAATCTACTAGACTAATTGCAGACCCGTTGGGTCTGTTCCCCCAACGTGCGGTTGTGGGGGGGGAGGCGGCATGCAGCATCACACACACTAACTATCCCCCCCCCCGCACTCATGCTAATTACCCCCCTTGATATTATATTAATATTATTAATTTGCTCCTTTTACCCCATAACCACCCTATCTACTGACGCATAGCCCCCAACTTGCAGTCACATCTAGAGAGGGGGGGCGGGGGTAGAGAGTGAGGGCAGAGAGAGAAGGGGCAGAGACAAATAGAGAGGCAGAGATAGAGGGAGAGAGGCAAGAAGGAGAGGGGGGTGGAGGGGAGGAGAAAAGGGAGGGTGGGTGAGGGGGAAAGGTGAGGGGAGGAGGGGAGAGAGGAGGGGAGGAGAGAGAGAGGGGGGAGAGAGAGAGAGAGGGGGAGAGAGAGGGGGAGAGAGAGAGGGGGAGAGAGAGGAGGGAGGGAGAGGAGAGAGGGAGAGAGAGGGGGGAGAGAGAGAGGGGGGGGGTGCTGAGTGAGGGGGGAGAGAGGCGGTGTTGAGAGGAGGGGGGTGGGGGGAGGGGGGAGAGGTGGGGAGCAGGGAGGGGGGAGGGGGTGGAGGGAAGGGGGAGGGGGGGGATTGAGGGGAGGAGGGGGAGAAAAAGAGCGGGAGAGAGAGGGGGGGGGGGGGGGAGAGAGGGGGGGGGGGAGAGGAGAGGGGAGAGAGAGAGAGAGTGCCTTTTTACTTCAACCCAAACCGCCCAAACAACCATTTGCAGGCAGTGCCTTTTTACTTCAAACAACCATATTTTAATTTTCAAACCACATCACAGCACAGTGGGCCAAAAGCGGTCAAGATCAGACTTTTAGTAATATAGATAGATTGTACATGCTGTTTGACCAGTTTCTATCCAATCCCCAAATGGGCATTTGTAGATGGTAATGAACTAAGTATAGGTGGATGGTCTCAGGGCAATTTGATTGCTGAACAATCCAAATAATCTTGTGTGCTACAAGATTCTACTGAAATCAACAGATCTAAAGAAAACATCAGATCAAATCAGAGTCAACATAGTTGGATTTTTCACAGATCCCATCTCCAAGAATTTTCACTCACGATATTCAGAAATACTTTCTCCAGTGTAAATCAACAAATCGTGCCTTGTTTAGTTAAACTGTAACTGAAAGCTGGAACAAGGAAAGCGTTGATGGAACAAGGATAGAGTTGATAAAACAAGGCGTGGAAAATGATATTCAGGTGAGCACAGCATGGAGATAATGGGGTAGAGATTGTACCCTTGAAATCTGGCTCAATGAGACAACATTCCAGAAGATGCAAAGAAATGTCAGTACCATCAAATGATCAAACACAATTTTTTTCCTCCCCGAGTACACTTTAGTTGTGCGATTGAAAGGAAGGAATAGTTGGGGTCCACCTTTAAAAGTAATTAAAACCAGTCTTGCAGTTGTAAAATAATTCACCAACGAAAGGGCTGTAGTTGTTAGAGATCAATCATTCTGCTCTAGGACATTATTGCTGGAATTCCTCAGAAAAGTTTAAATACCTTCTGAACTTAAAATTGATCTTCCTTCCATCATAGTGCCAGAAAAGTGAATGATCACTGATGATCGCATAATGTTCACTTCCATTTGTAACTGTTTAGCAGCTCACGTCTCGGTGCAACATGATCCAGAGATCACAGCTGAGTGCAACATACTGGGAGCCACCAATGGTCAGAAATTCAACTGGACCAGTCACATAAATACATGGGCAACACAGTGCTGCACTGGTAGAGTTGCTGCCTTACGGCGTCAGAGACCCGGGTTTGATCCTGACCATGGGGGCTGAGTGTACAGAGCTTTACGTTCTGCCTGTGACTGTGTGGGTTTTCTCTGGGTGCTCTGGATTCCTCCCACACTCCAAAGACGTGCGGGTTTGTAGGTTAATTGGCTTCTGAAAATTGTCCCCAGTGGATAGAACTAGTGTATGGGTGATCGTTGGTCGGCACGGACTCAGTGAGTCGAAGGGCCTGTTTCCACGCTGTATCTCTAAACTAAACTAAGCTAAACATGGCTACAAGAGCAATTGAGACCGAGTGCCCTGTGGCAAGTGACTCACCTCCTTATAACTCTACAAGCCTTTCCACAAGTCAGGAGTGTGATGGAACTTGCTCCATATGTTTGGTTGAATGTAGCTCCAACAACTCTCAAGAAGCTTGACACCATCCAGTATTTAGCAGCCTGCTTGATAGGCACCCAACCCACCACATTCGTTCCCCCACCAGAACAGAATGGTTGCAGTGTACCACACTTATAAAAATGTACTGCAGTTGTACAATATACCCAGGCTACTCCGACAGCACTTCCTCAACCTGTGACCTCTACTATTAAGAAGGACCTGGGCAGCAAGTGCCAGCAAACATCACCTGCTAGTTCCCCTCCAAGTCACATAACATAAGTACTAATCTTCCAGATTGTAAGCAAAATATTTTGCAGCTAAAGCCTGCTGGCTGAAGAGGGCTGACACTAGCAAAGTCCGTTTACTGCCGTCATCCTGACCGTGAAGCACTTCTGTTCTTGATTGCAGAATACTGTCAAGCAGGAAAATGAGGGAGAGAACAGAAGCGGAGGTCTGTGTTAAACTAAATTTAGTAATTTCTGATCAGGTTCCTGCATCTTCCATTCAGATCTCTTCTCAACCCAGCTGTTGTTTCTGTCCTTGTGTCACATTTAATTTCTCTTTCCTCCCACACTGCCATAAACCTTCTCTTTTGTATATCCTCCTGGATTCCCACCCCCCCCCCCCCCCCCCCCCCCCCCCCCCCCCCCCCCCCCCCCCCCCCCCCCCCCCCCCCCCCCCCCCCCCCCCCCTACATTTTCAGAGTTTATTTATCCTCTGCTTTTCCAGTTATGGGAAGAGTCAATGACCTGAAACATTAACATGTTCTCCCTGCCCACAATGCTGTGTGAGCGACTCGCCACTTCTGGCACTTTCGTTACTTGTTTTTAGAAATGTGCAAGTCAACACGCTTTGTACCAACATAAATTTAACAAGTTTAGAAAGCTGAAAGTAATCAAAAAATGTTCTAAATGTAACACAACGTGGGTGGTATTTGATGATCAAAAACCTCATTGACGAACTCAAAGGCTTGTTTACCTAGAATCAAGTGGGTTTTTTTAAGTGTCCTTTCACTGTAAAGCATATTTTACATGCCGACCAAACATTTCCTACAAATTTCCAGAAAACTTTGATCTTTCATGCTGACCCCATGACTGTACAAGGCTGAAGATGGGAGAAGTGAATCACATGTGTTATTCAGCATCCTCCCTGCATGTCAGATGAATTAAGCATTGGTATGGTTAAGGTGCAAGCGTTTCCCAGTCCAGAGGCACGCACATGAAAATAGCAGATTAAATGCAGGCTGCGGGCAGATTAGATCATTCCTTTTCATTTCAATTCCAGCATCCATATAAAGTTGGGAGCTAATTATAGAAATCACCAGGGACTGTTGTCATGCTTCATTTTCTCCACAAAGCCAAGGTGTTTGGATATGTGCTCTGGGAAAGCACAAAGACTGTGAAGACCTCTTGGCCTTGGACAATCTCCATTTCCCTCCAGTCTTACTTCATCCACCAATATGCAAATGATGCCTCTGCTGGTTAGAGAGAAGTGGCTCCTCAGCACAGTAGTGGTGCTGATGGGTAAACTTCCCTGTCAGTGGGCAAGCAGGACATTAACAGGCCTCCCACTGGAAGCAGAGCAAGCAAACAGGCCATTCAGCCCAACATGCTTATGACGACCATGATGCCCCATCTACACTAGTCCCACCTGCCTGCATTAGGCCCATATCCCTCTATACCAGTCCTATCCATGTACCTGGCCCAATACCTTTTAAATGTTGTTATAGTACCTGCCTCAACTACTTCCTCTGGCCGCACGTTCCACCACTGTGTGAAAATGTTATCCCTCAAGTTCCTATTAAATCTTTCCCCTCTCATCTTAAACCCATGTCCCCTGGTTCTTGATTCCCCTACTCTGGGTAAAAGACTGCGTTCACCCATCTATTCCCTCATGATCTTATAAACCTCTATACGGTCACCACTCATCCAAGGAATAAAGTTCTAGCCTGCACAGCCTCTCCGTGTAGCTCAGGCCCTCAAGTCCTGGCAACATCCTTGTAAATCTTTTCCGCACTTATCCAGATTAACAGCATCCTTCCGAGAGCAGGGTGACCAAAACCGAACACAGTACTCGAAATGCGACCTGTACGTCTTGTACAACAGTAACATAACTTCTACACTCAATACTCTGACTCAACACTCCAGCTCCTGTGTTTTGATCAAGATTCCACTATCTGTTGTTTCTTGTGCCTTCATCATTAACCCATCCCATTACAAAACAGTCCAAGTTACCCACACCAGCTGATTATATCTGCCTGTCACGATACATGGCAGGCAAGAGCTACACCTCTCCTGCTTCTCGTAGAAATCCCCTGCAACTCCACCCAACCCAAAACGGCATCTTGTTTGGCATCCATTGCCATTCTCACTGTATTGAGCAGCCAGCTAGCAAATTAGATGAGAGTGCCAGTACTGGAGTAAGCATTGAGGAAATGATGGGAACAAGTAACTGGAGTAGAAATACTAAATGTAACCTCCTTTATTTTTATTTGTTGTCAGGATGTGCTTGAAGCTGCCAAAACCCCATTTATTGTCCATTCCTAACTTTTCTGAAGAGGGGGTGGGGTTGAACCGGGTGGGGGCACAGGTGGACTGAGCAGGGTGTAAAAGATGTGGGAAGCTGCAAAGAAACAATTGAACTAGATCTCTACTTATGAAAATGTTACAGCACGCTAAATTGTTTACAAACACATTTATGTTTACGTCAAGATCAAAAGTACCAGACTTTTCTCTGTAATTCAGAAACCTAAATATGCTTGCATTTGTATAATGCTGCATATAAATATTTTGTTGCTGAAAAACCATTGATTATAAACGGTGGTTATTGAACATTAAAGAGCCAAATTAGTCACTCCAAATTTTGCAACCCGTTTAATGAATAATAGTGCCATATAGTGCATGAAGATGAACAGAAAACTATGTGTTGCTTCAAGTAATGAAAATTCCACCATATAATCAGAATAAATTATTTTGAAAAATAATAAAGTATCTCCTTAATTGGCAAGCACCAAAATGTCTATATGGATTTCAGCATGACATTTGATAAGGTTCAGCATGGTAAACTGCTTTAGAAGATTACATTGCATGGGATCCACGGAGCGCTAGCCTCCTGGATAAAGAGTTGGTTTAATGGAAGGAAGCAGAGGATGATGGTGGAAAGTTGTTTTATTGGACTGGAGGCCTGTGAGTAGTGGTGTGCTTCAGGGACCTAAGCTAGGCCCATTGCTTTGTGTGGTTTACATCAATAATTTAGATGAGAACGTAGAAGGAATGAATACTAAGTTTGCAGATGACACTAAAGTAGGTGGTGTCATTAATGGCAAATGTGGTTATCAAAACTTGCAGCACGATCTTGATCAGTTGGACAAGTGGGCTCAGGAATGGCTGATAGAGTTTAAAGCAGATAAGTGCGACTTGTTGCATTTTGGGAAATCAAACCAGGGTAGGCCCATCACAGTGAACGCCATGGTCCTGGGAAGTATTGTAGAGTGGAGGAATCGTGGAGTGCAGGCACATCATTTCTTGAAAGATGCATCACATGCCGATAGGGTGGTCAAGAAGGCTTTGGGTATGTTGGCCTTCATCAGTCAGAGTATTGAATATAGAAGTTGGGATGTTATGTTACAGTTATTCAAGATATTGGTAAGGTAATTTTGGAGTATGGTGTTCAGATTTGGTCACCCTACCACAAGAAGAATGCAGAGAAAGAGTATCGAGAAGATTAACGAGGAGGGTTCCAGAACTTGAGTGCTTCAGCTCTAGGGAGAGGTTGGGTAGATTAAGACTTTATTCTTTGGAGCACAGGAGGCGGAAGGATGATCTTAAAGAGGTGTACAAGATCATGAGGGGAATGGATAAAGTAAACACACAGAATCTTTTACCTAGAATTGGGGAATCAAGAACCTGAGGACATAGGTTTAAGGTGAAGGGCGAAAGATTTAAAAGGAAACTGAACGGGTATCTTTTTCACACAGAGGGCGGTCGGCATATGCAATAAGCTGCCAGATGAGGTACTATAACAATATTTAAAGAACATAGAAACATAGAAATTAGGTGCAGGAGTAGGCCATTCGGCCCTTCGAGCCTGCACCGCCATTCAATATGATCATGGCTGATCATCCAACTCAGTATCCCGTACCTGCCTTCTCTCCATACCCCCTGATCCCCTTAGCCACAAGGGCCACATCTAACTCCCTCTTAAATATAGCCAATGAACTGGCCTCAACTACCCTCTGTGGCACAGAGTTCCAGAGATTCACCACTCTCTGTGTGAAAAAAGTTCTTCTCATCTCGGTTTTAAAGGATTTCCCCCTTATCCTTAAGCTGTGACCCCTTGTCCTGGATTTCCCTAACATCGGGAACAATCTTCCTGCATCTAGCCTGTCCAACCCCTTAAGAATTTTGTAAGTTTCTATAAGATCCCCTCTCAATCTTCTAAATTCTAGAGAGTATAAACAAGTCTATCCAGTCTTTCTTCATAAGACAGTCCTGACATCCCAGGAATCAGTCTGGTGAACCTTCTCTGCACTCCCTCTATGGCAATAATGTCCTTCCTCCAACATTTGGACAGGTTTTACGAGGGATACAAGGTTAATGCAGGAAAGTGGGACTAATGGGACATTTGGGTCGACAAGGGCAAATTAGGTCATAAGGCCTGTTTCTGTGGTGCATAACTCTATTATGCATTTACCTTTTAAGAACACTGTGTACAGTTTGAGCGTGTCCAGTATCTCAGGCATGGGGGCCTTTCTGCTTCTGCTTCCAAGCCAACGGTAGAACCACTGATTCCCACTACGTGCGTGCACTGGCATCTTCTGAATACAGAACTTGCTGAGGGTCTGTGTGCTTTGTAAATCAAATAGCCAAGGGGCCAGATACACCTTGGCCCCATTCCACACACATACACACTCACACATATATCTCCTGTCCTACAATCAATCTCCTCATGCACAGACCGCAGTCTCCTAAAACCTCTCAAATGCACCCAGCCCAAATGCACAATGCACCCGTAGACACACTTGTACTCCCTACACACAGCCTAACCACACAAAGCCTACATATACAAACATCCCCATACACTCATAACCCGTCCACACCAATCAACAGACTTACTCTTGGCAACATACATATGTACATTGCCCCTGTACACACAAACAACAGCACACACTCTCCATTCAATCAAAAACCTACACACCCGAAAAACTTCCATTTCTCACCCCGCAAACCCGTCACTCTCCCACACACACACACACACACACACACACACACACACGCACACGCACACGCACACACGCACACAGACTTGGCGTAATACGGTCATGGCAGGAACTCTAGCCAATCATTTTAATCTTTAAAAGTTTGCCTCAGGGACAGGAATCAGAATGCAAGGGATCCTCTATTGTGTTTGACCGGATCATCCCTCCGGAGGGGAATGCTTCAGGAAAAGCACTTGGGAAAGAATAAAGCTAAACTACAGGAAAAACCTGTTGGCAGGCAGGAACAGTCCAATCAGGAAATGACAGACTGGTCCTTGAAGTTTGTGAGCACTGACTGTGGAAACAGGATGCACACTAAAATATTCTTTATGGCTTGAATTGTTTAAAGCTCTTTCATTTAATCTTAGACCGCCTGTGTTTTTTTTGGAAATGTTCTACCCGGAGTTTGTCGGAACTGTAGGAATACCATTCAACTGAGAGAGTGGAGATAATTCCAATTACAGGCTAACTATCAGAAACACCCCGCTTGATGCTGGAATATAGAACAAAGAAACAGAATGCTGGAAGAACTCAGCAGGTCAAGCAGTATCTGCAGAGGCAAAGGGTGCAAGACACATTTTGGGTCAAGGTCTTGTGTCAGGACTGAGAGAGAACAAGAAAAATCAATAGTAGATAGCAGTAGTTAGGGGATGGAAGAGGTGCTGGTAAGTTGCAGATAGAACCAGGTGGGGAGGAGATGGTGGGCAGATGAGACCAGGTGGGGGAAGGGAGTGAGACAAAGGCTGATAGGAGATAGGTGGACCCAGGTGTGAAGAAGTCGACACGCAAATAGCACCCGGTGGAGGAAATGGTGAGATGGACTAACAAAGGCATAAGAAAACTATGGAGGTGAGCACTGGGAATATAGGCTATCTGAAATTGGAAAATGTTAATACCATTGTATTAGTGTGCCAAATGTACATTGGAAGAACAACATCCCATCTTCCATTTGGATAAGTTACAACCACAATTAAGTTCTTCCAGTCGAAATCTTCCAGCATTCTGTTTTTGTTCAATGCTCCCCTTGTTCTGTAATGAATTTCGTCTAATAAAGGGGATTAGATAAATCAGAATGCATATGGTTTAAATACAAATGAGCTTGGTTGTCACTATAAGTACAAAGTGGAGATACAGAAGCCGAGAATTAGTACTACATGCCATTATGGTCTCTGTGCCTACAGGACGATATCCCAACATTGCTCTCAAAGCTACATAGTTGAATTAGATTGAATGCTGAGATGACTGGGTTGTTCCAAGAGGGATTTAGTAGCGAGGAAGGCTTCTCCAACAGATCTTTGTGTACATTTGGAGCCTTAGTACTGTTGTACATCACCCACGAGATGGTTACAGTGCAAATGAATAGATCATCCAGCTCTTTGTGCACTTTGTATTTGCCAAGAAGGCCTGGAATGGGATGCACTTGTTCTTGTCAATGTTTGCCCCAGACTCTACGATCTACTGGCTGATCCCAGAAAAGCATACAAAACATCAATTACCACCAGCAAGTGATATAATGAGACTGATTAATATTCACTGGAACTTGCAAGAATACGTGATCCCATTGTGACTCACAAGAATTTAGGAGGATTGAAGGGTTAGGGCTAGAGGCAGACGGCAGGAGATTCTGGAACCAAGTGAACATCTCAGGATAAGGTTTGCTTGGTTCCAGAGGATCGGAAAGGAAGACAGAGGATTAAAAGGAAGACAAATGTCTCTTGGAAGAGGATCGTGAATCCTTGAATTGCTGTTCCCAGCAACAGTGGATGCTCTGTCACTGAAAATATCCAAACATGAGAACAATAGACTTGTGAACACAAATGATTTAGAGAATTTGGAGGAAGACGATGTACAGGATGGGCTGCGATACTGATCAGCGGAGCCAATCACAGAGGCCATGCAATCTGCTCTCATCACCATCATCTATGAGGAGCTATAAGAATCAAGCTTCCTTTGGCTATTTGCTTACCTTAGCTTTTCAGTACAGTTTCAGTCACACAGAAATATCGCAGTTCACATTACAGCTGCAGTAAGATTAGTCCTTGTAATGTTAAACCTTAACAATGTTTACTGAGAATTACATAATATAAATAAAGCATTAATTCCAAAGTCCAAAAATGACTGAAAAATAAAGGTATAGAGCAATACACTAGATAAAGCTCTGTAATAAAGATGTAACATTCATCAATAGCAGTTTTAATGCAGTTTTTCCAAACTGTTCATTCAGCCATTGTGAGTAGATTAATTAGTGATTAATGAGTGACTGATGAGGGTAGGGCAGTGGATGTTGTCTACATGGATTTTAATAAGGCATTTGACAAGGTCTCTTATGGCAGGCTAATCCAGTAGATGAAGATGCACGGGATCCACAGTGATGTGGTAGTTTGGTTTCAGAACTGGTTTACAGAGGTAATGATGGAAGGGAGTTAATCTGGCTGGACCAACGGTGTTCCTTAGGGATCTGTGCTGGGACAGATTTATATATATACAGTGGCTTGCAAAAGTATTCATACCTCTTGAACTTTTCCACATTTTGTCACGTTACAACCACAAACGTGAATGTATTTTATTGGGATTTTATGTGATAGACCAACACAAAGTGGTGCATAATTGTGAAGTGGAAGGAAAATGATACATGGTTTTCACATTTTTTTACAAATAAAAAACTGAAAAGTGTGGCGTGCAAAAGTATTCAGCCCCCCTGAATCAACACTTTGTAGAACCACCTTTCACTGCAATTACAGCTGCAAGTCTTTTGGGGTATGTCTCTACCAGCTTTGCACATCTAGAGACTGAAATTTTTGCCCATTCTTCTTTGCAAAATAGCTCAAGCTCAGTCAGATTGGATGGAGAGCGTCTGTGAACAGCAATTTTCAAGTCTTGCCAGAGATTCTCAATTGGATTTAGGTCTGGACTTTGACTGGGCCATTCTAACACATGAATATGCTTTGATATAAACCATTCCATTGTAGCTCTGGCTGTATGTTTAGGGTCGTTGTCCTGCTGGAAGGTGAACCTCCACCCCAGTCTCAAGTCTTTTGCAGACTCTAACAGGTTTTCTTCCAAGATTGCCCTGTATTTGGCTCCATCCATCTTCCCATCAACTCTGACCAGCTTCCCTGTCCCTGCTGAAGAAAAGCATCCCCACAGCATGATGCTGCCACCACCATGTTTCACAGTGGGGATGGTGTGTTCAGGGTGATGTGCAGTGTTAGTTTTCCGCCACACATAGCGTTTTGCATTTAGGCCAAAAACTTCAATTTTGGTCTCATCTGACCAGAGCACCTTCCTCCACATGTTTGCTGTGTCCCCCACATGGCTTGTGGCAAACTGCAAACGGGACTTCTTATGGCTTTTTTTCAACAATGGCTTTCTTCTTGCCACTCTTCCATAAAGGCCCGATTTGTGGAGTGCACGACTAATAGTTGGCCTGTGGACAGATTCTCCCACCTGAGCGGTGGATCTCTGCAGCTCCTCCAGAGTTACCATGGGCCTCTTGGCTGCTTCTCTGATCAATGCTCTCCTTGCCTGGCCTGTCAGTTTAGGTGGACGGCCATGTCTTGGTAGGTTTGCAGTTGTGCCATACTCTTTCCATTTTCGGATGATGGATTGAACAGTGCTCCGTGAGATGTTCAAAGCGTGGGATATTTTTTTAATAACCTAACCCTGCTTTAAACTTCTCCACAACTTTATCCCTGACCTGTCTGCTGTGTTCCTTGGGCTTCATGATGCTGTTTGTTCACTAATGTTCTCTAACAAACCTCTGAGGCCTGCACAGAACAACTGTATTTATACTGAGATTAGATTACACACAAGTGGACTCTATTTACTAATTAGGTGACTTCTGAAGGCAATTGATTGCACTGGATTTTATTTACAGGTATCAGAGTAAAGGGGGCTGAATACTTTTGCACGCCACACTTTTCAGTTTTTTATTTGTAAAAAAATTGAAAACCGTGTATCATTTTCCTTCCACTTTACAATTATGCGCCACTTTGTGTTGGTCTATCACATAAAATCCCAATAAAATACATTTATGTTTGTGATTGTAATGTGACAAAATGTGGAAAAGTTCAAGGGGTATGAATACTTTTGCAAGTCACTGTATATTGCGAAGGCTGATGTGGATGGGTTGGTTAGTAGGCTTGCAGACACCCAAATTGGTGGATTTGGAGAGAATAAGGAAGGCTGTCAAAGGTTTGAGCAGGATTTAGATCGCTTACATATATTGACAGAGAAATGGCAGCTGGAGTTCAATCCAAGTTTAATATGAGGTGTTACAGTTTGGGGAGTCGAATGTAAGGGAATAATATACAATTAATGGCATGACCCATAACAACATTGATACACAGAGGGATCTTGGGATCCAAGTCCATAACTCCCTGAAAGTGTCAAAACAAGTAAATTGAGTAGTAAAGAAGACATATGGTAATGCTTACATTTAATTTTCGAGACATTGAGTATACGAGTCAGGAAGACATGGCGCAGCTTTATAAAACTTTGGTTAGGCTGCATTTGGAGTAATGGGGCAGTTCTGGACACCCCATTACAGGAATTATGTTGAGGCCCTGGAATGGTTGCAGGAGAAGTTTACCAAAATGCTGTCTAGGTTATAGGATAGTAAACTACAAAGAAAGGTTGAACAACATTTGAATTGTTTTCTCTGGAGTGTTAGAGGTTGAAGGGAGACCTGATAAACATATATAATATTATGAGAGGCAGACATAGCATAGAATCTTTTTTTCCCAGGATGGAAATGTCAAAGACTAGAGAGCAAAGTTTAAAAGAGATGTGCAAGGAAGTGTTTGTTTTTTAAAAACAGCATGATGGGTGTGTGTAACTCGCTGCAGGGGTGATGGTGAATGCAGATACAATTGTGGCATTCAAGAGACTTGTGGATATGGTCATGGACATGCAAGGAATGGAGGGATATGGATCACATGCAGGCAGAGATTAGTTAGATCGTGTTCGGCGCAGACACTATGGGTCAGCGGGCCTGTTCCTGTGATGTACGGTATGTGACTGCAACGCAAAAGATGGTTTAACAGCTTCACTTGTATATTTTATGATGGAGAGAATAAATTCTACTCTGTTTTTCCGACCATCAAATCAAACCTGATCAGGGAGAATGATTTTATGAATGTGTGGAAATCCTTTCCAACCAAATGATATGAAAACTATTCTGAGATTTATGCTCAGTGTGAAGAAGGAGATTTTGAAGCTGGGCCTCCAGCTGCTGCAAAAGGATGCAGGCATGGAGGAGAAACAGGTAGTGACTTATGACTAACCTTGAAACAATTGTGGCAATTTTTGAATTATCAAACAAAACAACAAGAAAAAATTCAGCATTTCGGAAGTGATCTCACCAGGAATCCTATATGTATCAGTTTCACCGCCTACCGATATACGCTCTGCCTTCTAGATGTTCATCAGCAGGCTGTGAAGGTGTTCCAACCAAGGAAATGTTGACTGCTTCATTTAGGTTAAAGGTTTAGTTATGCCTGGCTGATTTTAATTCACCCATTAAAGTTGTTGCAGGTAGACACAATTTACTCTCATTCAACAATGTCCCGACTCAGTGGGATTGGGTTCGACTTGGAATGTAGTTAAATCTAAATGCGCGGAGGGAAGGGAGGGCAAATCTTGTTTCTATCATGGATTCATCCCTCAAATGGCTCATTGTCAAGCTTTTAATCCATTCTGTTGCAATTCATCTGGAACCAGTCAAGGGCAAACACCTCAGTATCCTTTTAACCACTCATACTCCTACTCCCCCAAACCTAATTACAAGTTCAGACACATAACGTCTGATCTGAGGGAAATTCCCTTGAATCTGATTCCAATGTATGGTTTCTGATCAGTGCAACTGAAACCTATGAGTAGCCTGGCAACGATTACCTATGTTATCCTTGGCAATGCTAACAAGAAATAAAAGGCAAAAAGATCCAACCGATACAGCTTTTCATCAATGCAATAGAAGGTGCAACAATGAAAATATAATCATGCAGCTGTTGTTATCAGCTTCTGCAGAGCCAATCCCAACACTTAACATTTCTGTTCCCTATATAATCTATTGTCGGACGCGATTTAGGTGGGAAAACAAGTTTTGTTTTGTAATACCAGTGATGAGGATCACTTTCAGTACATTGTGCCAACGTATTGAACATTTATGTTTCAAATGCTTTATAGATTGAGTTGATGGAGGTCTAACTTGTCTCAGTTCACCATCAGGTTTGGTGAGCATGGGCGATGATCTGCAACAACAGCAAGTGAACCATTTCAGTAGTTTACAGCTATTCATGGGGAGGTGGGGAGGTCTTTGATGATGCAATCAGACCTGGCTATTGTGCTGGTGTGTTTCCCCATATGTTCCCTTGCCTTTTGTTTAATGACAGACAAAATATTGCATCTTGATAATATAATCTGCAATTATTTCTAAAACTGACCATAAATATTCTTGAAGCTGAAATGTATATTACGCCAAAAATTATTGTGTGAAGGGTTACATTATTCAACATTGTGGATAAAGGAAATCTTGTTTGACATTGGAGACCAATTTGGGCTCTTGCAAAAATAAGCAACAGTTGAGGTCTTCTGCAACATGACAACTATCTTTGATCATGTGGGAATATGGACGCATGTTTACAGGATAATAGAGAAAACAGATGTACACCCCATGCTAGACCACCAGGAATCAAGGGCAAGACCGACCACCCTGCAATCACACAGATCATAATTGGACCACAAGGAAATGCTGACCTCCACTTGAAGAATGAAAATCAGTAAAATAAATACTTGGATTGTTGTTATGAAAATAAATGTGATGGAAATGTTCAAACAAATAGGAGACGAATGACCATTGTTCTCAGTACACAGACAGAGAGTTTCTTAGATTCACCAGAGCCAGCCAATTCTGCAGTGTCCCTGCAGAAATAAAGTATCACGCCCCTAGCACTGGACCAGAACTGGAGCTTTACGGAAGTGATTGAAAGATGAGGAACGAGCAACTTGACTGCTTGACTTCTAAGGCAGAGGAAATGTATCGGCAGAGTGATCTTCTAACAGATGAGAATTCCAGGGCATCCCATCTATCTGTTCACATACAGTGCCTGTCATGATGTTTGGGACAAAGACACATCATTTATTTATTTGCCTCTGTACTCCACAATTTGAGATTTGTAATAGAAAAAAAAAATCACATGTGGTTAAAGTGCACATTGTCAGATTTTATTAAAAGGCCATTTTTATTTCACCATATAGAAATTACAGTTGTGTTTATACATAGTCCCCCCCCCCCCCCCTCACCCTCCATTTCAGGGCACCATCATGTTTGGGACAAATAGCTTCACAGGCGTTGTAATGGCTTAGGTGTGTTTAATTGCCTCCTTAATGCAGGTATAAGAGAGCTCTCAGCACATAGTCTTTCCATCACCTTTGGAAACTTTTATTGCTGTTTATCAACATGAGGACCAAAGTTGGACCAACATGAGGACCACATTCAAGTAGAAAAATCAACTCTTCTTGCATGGACACGACTTTGCATAGAAAATATAATCCTAATCAAATTATTTGATGGCGTTATGGGAAATCAGAATGGTGTAGAAGCACCAAACGTGATGAACAAATGGGTTACTTTATTCGGGCATAAAAGGTTTGTTATACATGCACGTTGGTCCTCTAACATAAAGTTGTTATTGCTGCTGCGAGGCTGTTGCCTCGTGGGCTCGAGCTGAGACCCTGCTGAGGTGGAATGACACCCAGAGAGAGAGGGGGAGAGAGGTCCCAGGGTTTGTTATATATCCTAGGACACACCCTTGTACCTCGTGACAACTCCTCCCTGCCATTGCCCAGTCACGTGGCCGACTGCTGAGGGTTCGTGTAGTTAGTGGCACAACCACAGACTCCCCCCCCCCCCCCCCCCCAGAACCAGAGGCAGGAAAACGAGCAGGCTGACAAAATGCGGCAGCGCGACTCGTAAACTAACTGAAAGGCCGTGAGGGCAGATGTCGAAAAGGAATGGAGCGCGCTCACCTTCTACTCGAAGGTGCGCGAGCATGGTCGAGGGCAACTCTTGCCGTAGGTCAGGGGCACACCGGCTGTGTGTCGGGACGGTGGGGCCCGCGGGCGCAGTCGATGCTCTGGCTGTGGGCCATCCCGAGGTATGCCGAGGGGCGCAAGGAGACCAATGCAAAAGCCGCAGGACGGACGAAGTATACACCAGTCATGTCGAACAGCAGGGGATCGTGTCCTGAGAAAGTTGTCGGCAACAATGCAAATACAACAAGAAACTAATAGTCATATTAAGCTGGGTGTACAGTGGAAAAACTACAGTGAGCAAACAGCAAAGATACAGCAAAGTCCAAAATGGTTCGATTAGCTGTGCTTGAACCAGGGGTGGCGCTGTAGACATCGGTCAGGCTTCAGAGATGCCACTCGACCAGAGGTGGCGCAGTTGACGGCGGTCAGCAGGTGGAGCGTCACTTCCAGCCGGCCGTAGCAGCCATTTTTGGTGTCGCTGCGGTGGCCATGTGAGAGTAGGCCGCGGCGGCCATTTTAGCGGCCGGCATCAACGAGCCTCGCCCCACCACTGCTTGTAGGGACTCCACCCACAGTCGCCGGTGTTGTCGGCGACCGGCCGCGCCCGCGCCCGCAGCAGAGCTGCCGGGGAATCCGTTGCGGGACCGATGACTCACGACTGGCTGAGGCTCCACCCCGCTGCCGAGCCGGACGGGCAGCCAGCGCCCGGGGATCTTCGGGGCAGCGCCGGTGAGGACGTCTTCGAGCAGCCACCCCAGGTAAGCCCGCCCTATCGGGTGGCTAGTCCTTGAACAGCTGCCGGCAGGGTAATGGGCGGGCCTGCTCTCTCCCCCCTCCCGGAGCCGTCGGGCGGCCGGCGGTGATGCTAGGAGCTGCTCCACTCACGGCCCCTGCAGCAGCTGGTGGGGGAACGGCAGCGGCCGTGGTCTCACAGCCCCGGTGGTCCACTCCAGGCGGGTCACGCATGCCAGATTAGCAGCCGTCAACCAAAGCCCGGACCGCACCCATTGACCCGGGCGGCCTGCGGCATACCTTACGGCACGGCTGGGTTGGCGACAGCGTCGTTGAGCTGGGCTGGGCTGTAAGCTGCAGACATTAGGTCTCCCGAGGCTGCGTGCATCGGGAGAAATCCAAAATTCCAATTTGGAACATCGGGGTCACCAATGTAGAGGCACCAAACGTGGTGAACAATTGGGTAACTTTATTCAGGCATAAAAGGTTCATTATACATGCACGTTGGTTCTATAACATAAAGTTGTTGTTGCTGCTGCGAGGCTGCTGCCTCGTGGGCTCGAGTTGAGCACCTGCTGAGGTGGAATCACACTCATCCCTAGAGAGAAGAGAGCTGGTCAGCTCAAAGTAAGAGAGAGAGAGAGAGAGGGTTGTCCCAGTGTTTGTTATATATCCCAGGACACATCCCTGTACCCCGTGACAACTCCTCCCTGCTATTGCCCAGTCACGTGACGTTCGTGTAGCTAATGGCCCAACCACCGGGTGCCGCCACAATGGGCTGCTTTAGAAATGGTTAACGTACTTTTAGATTGCACCAAGGACAATGCTTGGAATGTTAGTTTCAATGAATGGATTTACACATGCCATAAACTGGTGGTTAATGAATCCTGACAAGTTTGCTTAGGAGTAGCAATCAGTTGTACTAAACTTGCGTGTCAAGAGCATCATCATACACAGGTATATAAACAGTGATGCAGACTAGGAAAGTCTTTGTCTGAATCCACAGTGTGCGTTGAACTCATTTGGTCTCATCCAGCCCAGTGGTGTGGAAAATAATAGTGACACTGTTGTTTTTGTGACATGGAAGCTTTCAGTCAGGGCCAGGCTGAGACACTGTTGCTGTGGAAGAATTGGCCAGTTACCCCCAGAGGAACTGTCTCCTGCAGATCTGACCCAAGTCCAGCCAAAGCTGCTCCTTTATCAAAGGAAATTCCAATGATGAAAGAGAATTAGTTATTTATAAGTAAATAACTTTATTCCGTTGGAAAGGCAAAAACTACTTGTTAACAAATACTGGTGCTTTGAGAAAAGGCAGCAACTTCTTCTGTTGGTATACAGGGGTTTCTGTAAGCTATTTTCCATCCGAGTATTGGCTTAATTAATACCAGATTGTTAGGTTTGCAAAATCCTCTGATTCCTTGGATAAAAGAAAATTCAGCTGAAAAATCTTCTGCTTCAGAAAGTTAATGAAATGTAATGGATTTGGATTTGTTCATCTGCTCTGTTTTCTTAAAGTGATTTCCTCCTCAAAGTTTTGACATTCTCTTTATTTTGTGTTATGTAGGCTGGAGCACATATAGCTACTACTTGGGAAGGGATGGAAGCTCCACGATAAATCACATAATGTGCAACACAGGCCCTTACTAATCATTAAATTGAATTTGCTACATTTAATAAATGGGAGGCAATAACCCTTCATAAGGTAACTGCATTAATAGTTTGTCAGCTGTCTTAAAAGGTCATCAGACACATTGAAAGTGGTAGCTTAGACAAAGTGATGAATCTTCCTTGGCAGACTTTCACATTTCATAAGTTCAATATTTAAGCACAAAGTTCCTGCATTGTAGCAGTTCAAAACACAGATGCTTCTGTAGATTTTTTAAGCGGTGTTGAAATTCTCATTTTACAGGGTCACAAGAGATTGCAGATGCTGGAATCTTGTGTTTAATAAAAACTGCCAATGAACTCAGCAAGTCAGGCAGATTTCATGGAGGGAAATGGATAGACGATGCAGGAACTCAAAGCACTATCTATCCATTTAACTCCACAGATGCTGCCTGATCTGCTGAGTTCCTCCAGCAGTTCATTTTGATTCTCATTGTACAGAAAAGAACAGAAGATATGTAAGAGATTGGATGCATGATACGTAATAGAGAAGCTGAACTACTTCTAGGTCATATGAGAGCTGTAATTCTATTTATCATGTTGAATATAGAAAATATTTACACTCTTACAATATTGTAGATTCTTACTCTCCATTCACTGTGTTTGCCCGCCCCACTAATTGTTTCTCACCCCACTAATGTCTCTTCCCATCTGTTTTGCCAGTGATACAGTAAACACAACTCAGCCATTATCAAGGTATCTACTGGTAGATGTAGTGAGTGCAAAAGGAAAAATAACCAGAATGCAGCTTATCCCCTGCTTTTTCCTCAACACACTGGGCCTGATTCCCACTCTTCATTTAAATTCGCCAGGGCCCTGCTTCCCACTCGCCCTTTAAGCTCGCTGGGCCTGCTGGAAAATTGGTTATACCGTGATGTAACATGTAAAAACATTATAAATGTATTGTAATATTCATTGGAAATAGAATAGTTGCCTGAAAAATCTGTCACTCTAGCACCCCAATGCCCCAAGTATGCCATTTCACTGAATTTTACTAAATTGATCACACCTATTGAACAATATACCCTTGAAATTGTAGATTGTAATATTATCATACAGGCACATTAGCAGCTTGTGTGACATTAGTTTCCAGTCCAAACAGAGTAACTGATGATAGCTTTAAACTCACTCACCAGTCAGGAAGCACAATTTTGATGGCGAATCAGTTTGAGGGTGTTCGGGGTGGAGAACAGTTTCAAAACTAGCAATCTACACAATTTTTGCAAGTGTCCTAATGATGGGTTGGACACGTTTTATCGTCATTCAGGTACAACTCATTCTGTTATATTTGCAGCTGAGATTTGTTGGACCTTTAATGAGTCTTACAATGAACACCACCAAAGCAGATACTCCCGAGTCAGTATCTCTGTTAACTATACCTTTGTGCAGTTCATTTGGAAGGGTGCACAATTTCAAACAATTGTCAAATGTTTAGGTCAGTCAGAGATCATTCAGCCCAACACGTCTGTGCTAGTTAAAAATGTCTGGATTAACATGAAGATATAAATACAACAGGATTTTGCTTTGTTTGTACTTACTTTTTCCACCATTTCCTGTGTCTTCGAGTCCTCCTGCTTTGTAGTAGGTGACACTTTTTACAATACCTGGCTGTTGGATGCCAGGCTTGGCCTTGATGGTGGGCTGTGGTACTTTGGGGAAGGCCGCTGGTTTTACTTTTGTTGCTGGCTTCTTTGTTTTCATCCCTTTGTCTCTTGGTACTTTGGAAGGAATCTTTCGTGTGAGTGGCTTTTTCTTGTTCTCTACTTTATTTACATGTTTCTTTACATCCTTTGGTGGAGCTGTGTCCTGAAAATAAATGTAGATTCAGTAATAACCTAAGAAGCTCAGTCCTCTGAGCCATTCAAGTAAGCTAGATTTCTTTCCCATTTATTCATAATTATTGGTTTACTTACAATTTTGATCCAGTCATATCATACCAAGCACTATGAAGCCATCCACAAGTAGTGCAAAGAGAAAAATAACCAGAATTCAGAATTACAGTATTACTGCCACAAAGAAAGTGCAAATAAAAAAAATATAGAAGGGTTGCAATGAGGTAGGTTGGGAGATCGGGACTACAACCTTAGATTATGAACAGCCATAGATTAGTTTAATTTCTTGGTGTACTTTGCTGTGGCTGTAGCCCATTCAGGGCATTGTGTTGCTGACATCCACTGATGTTTGAGTGGTTCCCGTCCTGCTTCCTCTACTTGCACACTTTTTCCACATTCATAATCTGCTTCTGATCTTCTCCCAGGTTCTCCTACATCAAGGGTTCCCAACCTGGGGTAAATTTACCCCCAGGGATAAATTTCACCCACCCAGGGAGTGAATTTGTTGATTCGGGATTTGTACATGTTTTTTCTCATTGACTGACTGTGTTTGGTTCTGTTTGTTCATAAATAAGTGAAATAACATTGTTATGTGCTGTTAAAGTTGCCAGGGGTTTCCAGGGATGAAAAAGGTTGGGAATCCCTGTCCTACATGGTTCTCCCCTAATGCTTTTACTTGGCAATTCTCCCTATGCCATTACATTCCTGTTAATTCCTTGCACTTCTTGCCACTGCTAACTTTTTATTAACTAACCCAAATGTTCATAGCCGATCCCCATATTACAAATATGTAGCAGCAACTTCAATTGCCCGGTGGTTTCTCTTGCTCCCTTTTCATGATTGGCTTTCCCCACATTGGAAACAGCTTGGAACCAATATTGAAATATCAACGCTTACTTTTAACCCCCACTCCCCTCCACAGTAAATGTTAAATGGAATCAGAGCTGTCCAATGGGACCAGATTCTGTGTGCTGAATTCAGGTCATGATCATATTCTGATTAGATATGTGGGTGGATTTATGTTCTGATCGTACATCTAGGGTCAGGTTGGGCTACGTTTGGCACACCATGAATTCATTACAGGGCAGCACATCTTTTATCTACCTTTCTGTAAATGCCTCATGGAATTGATGCTGATTCCATTAAAATGACCTCATGAAATTATTACATTTACAGTGGCAGTCAGGTGCACAGCAAGCATGAGGAAGACCACGTCCTTGGGCACAGGGCAGGTTGGCTTTGCCATGCCATTCCAAGATGTCCATACTTTATTTTTGTAGATTACATTATCAGAATCGTTTGACTAAATTACTGTCTTGTACCTCTTTAAACAACTCACATAATTATGAAGTTTAAAGAAGCTTGCAGGACCACCTTCAATGGTAGGGTTCTTCTCTTCTTCTTTCTGGAGCAGACATACTGACAAGGATGCCAGGGGATGTTGCCAGGATCGTAGGCTGGGGAGCTATTTTGGCCCTCTTTAAACTCGCACAATATGCAACACTTGAGTACCAAAATCTGAGAAGGACAGCTATGACACTCATGATGGGCGGAATGGCCTAATTGTGCTCCTATAACTTATAATCTATGATCTTCTCTTTGTATTGTTTGATAACTCAAGTATTTCACTCCCACTCTTCTGGGAAGGAAGAGTGTACATAATTCAACTGATGGATTGCTGTTCATGCGAGTAAAGATTTCACTGAGCATGATCATCCAATTGCTTCCCAAGTTAACAACAAATTCGGAGCAAAGGTATTTAAAAATATTTTTGGAAACATATTTCCTGAATGATTTCATGGTCAATACGAAGTGGATACCTGTTGTTTATCTCCCACGCCTGCATCCTTCTGCAGCAACTGGAGACCCAGCTTTGAAATTTCCTTCTTGACACCGAGCATAATCTCAGAGTAGTTTTCATAACGTTTCATCTGGTCCGAAAGGGTTTTCACACTTTCTTTCATGAAGTCATTCTCCCTGGTCAGGTTTGATTTGATGGTCTGAAATATAAAATAGAATTTAGTCTCTCCATTATATAACGTACAGCCGAAGACATTAACCCAGCTTCAGGGTTTCAGTCACATCAACATGCGGCCCAGGTGAGCAGATTTTGTGGTTAGTCAGAGGCCTTGCTGAAGAGGAATGATCACCGAAAATCTGTACCAATTCATCAATACAGTTTCTCAGTAACAACACACAGCACTGCAACATGTTAAAGAAGATTCATCGTCATTTGTACAAAGGGAAATATTTTGTTGACAGCCACGGTTTTTGTCCTATGTTGTTACAAACACAGGCAATTAAGCTGAGGGACTCGACAGCAAAGCTTCCATTATTGAAGGGAGTAATTCAACTGAAGTGCAATGTTTAGAGGCAGCAATGTATCAGGATCATACCATGGAATACAAATCCTACACATGCAGCAAAACCCTATATCAACATTCTTAAAAAAGATGGCGTGAAAGCTTCCTGCACGACCCATTTGCTGGAATCCCCTTCAGGAAATTCACTCCGGACAACCAGACTCAAAAACTTATTCAAGAAATTATTTAAAGGGTATTAGGGCACTTCCGTCGGAGGCCGAGCTGAGTACTGACCAGACTGTACCTCATTTGGTTAGGTTTAGGTTTATTATTGTTACCTTACCGAAGTACAGTGAAAAGCTGTTTTGCATGCTATCCAATCAGATCAGGTAATGTACACAAGTACCTGTCTTAAACATTGGGATAGTTGCTGCCTCAACTACCTCCTCTGGCAGCTTGTTCCATACACCCACCACTGTTTGTGTAAAAAAGATACCCCTCAGATTCCTATTAAATCTCTTCCCCTTCACCTTAAACCTATATCCTCTGGTCCTCGATTCCCCTACTCTGGGCAAGAGACTGTTCATCTACCCGATCTATTCCTCGCATGATTTTATACACTTCTATAAGTTCACTCCTCATCCTCCTGTGCTCCAAGGAATAGAGTCCCAGCCTTCTCAACCTCTCCCTATAGCTCAACACCTCTCTGGTCTTGGCAACATCCTTGTAAATTTCCACTGTAGCCTTTAGAGCTTTACAACATCTTCTTTAAGCTTTGCCCATCTCATCATAAAGCTATGCCCTCTATAATTGATTTTTCCATCCTGCGAAAAAGATTCAGACTGTCTGTCAGAAAAGAGGAGTCGAGACCAGGGGCACATCAGCCATGATCATAGCAAATGGAGCAGGCCAAGAGGCCTGCTCCTGATCCTATTTTCTTATGTTCTGAAGCCAATACTCATGGGGGGGGGGGGGGGGTTCCAGCCTGCAGACACAAGTGTGCAAGAACATTTCTGCATCCACCATTAAGCTATAGATGTTCAGTTCTGTCAATGGGATCTCATGTTCATATGGGGAATACTCTCAATTGATATCTCAAATCTTTTCCATTGTAGGGAGGCTGGGGACCAATGGAATTGAATGAGTGAGCATGCTCAAGGGGCTGGTTAGTATAATCCTACTAATATACCTTACACATTTTCTTTGAAAGAGGAACCCTCAAACCCACCTGGTCCAGAGTATAATAAATTATCAAATCAATGTAAAGCAACAGACAAAGTCAAGATTGAAATAACAAATGGATACTTCTGAATTTACTCTTACATCAGAAACATAATGGAGCTAAGTACTATCATGAGTCAATGAGATATACAGTATGTCCTTCCCATGGTTTGTGCTACCAAGATTTCCAAATGATAAATACTACTGTGAACTTATTCTACATCACCTCTTCAAGATTGCTCATCTGTGTTGCCACTTTCCGTATATAGGAGTGAACTTTCATCATGTCAATGCTATACAAAGTACCTTCCAGTAGGTCAACAAGTGACTGCAACTAGAGTGAGAACATAAAAAGTAAAGTTAAAAATATCAATCATTTGTCAGGCAAAGTATCACCCTTTTAAAGTTTATTTTGCAATCACTTAAGGACTCAAAGATGATAAAATCCATAATTAATAAATATTTATTTACAAACGTTCCCTCGCTTAGTCTCTTAATGGGCATGCAAGAGTGAATGGGTTACATTGTAGGGGACTGATGGGAGTGCTCTGAGGGAAGACATAGACAATAGGCCAAATGCCTGCTTATAATACTGTTAAGAAATTTATGATTAATCATTTTAATCCTGGCTCGTGACATTTCCCAGGCCAGGGGGATCTGGCCATTCTAGAAAGTCAGTAATAGCTTTGGAAAAAAAGTACCTTTGGGCTCTACTTGGGGGAGGTGCAGAGAATTCTCACAATTTGCTCACTCCCCTTGGATTGGATGATTATCCCTAGGGTCCTCCTCCTCCCAGTAGGGGATAATGGACAGGTTCTCAAACACCCGCCCTTTCCCCACAAAGCCTATGCTGTTTGTATACAGTCAGAGATCAGACCCCTGGTGCCTCTAACACCACCACAGGCTCCATGCATTGCTGCTTTGATCTGCTTCAGAGGCTACCCTGGTTGATTGGAAACACAGTGTGTCAATCAGGCTGACATTTGGGTGGGGATCTTTTTTTTTTAAAGTCACAACTGTCTCTTCCACCCCCTCTCCTGAAGCAAACCCACAGTGTCAATATCAAAGCCTTTAAATCCCCAGAGTCTTTCAATTGAAATGCACAGGAGGCTGAAACCAATTAAAGTTTAACTGCTGTTGGTGAGAGTGTTCCCGATGACACATGCAAATTTTCAACCCCCCCAGATCATTCGCAAAATCCTCTATAATTAGCAAATAAACGACAGCTTTTGTTTATTCTGCTGTGGCGTCAGATTTGAAGTGCTTTCAAACTGTTAACATTTGATGATAACAGAAACATTACCAGACATTTACAAAGGAAAGCCGCGTTTATTTCATATACCTTATTTATAAAATTTCAATTATAACAGAATTTATAGAGCTGAGCATTGCAACAAAAGTGCCATAAAACTGTCTTCATGGCCGGTGGCTAAAGAATATATGGTAACTCAAGGCAAATAGTTAGCAATGTTCTTATATGACAGGTTTATGGTCTATTATATTAATTCACACAATGTGAATGTCACGACCAAGGCTTGAAGTGTGCCAAATTGCCTTGTGGAAGGTAGTAGTGAGCCACCTCCTTAACGGGTTTGGAATAATCAGTGGCTTGCTTTGCCATTACAGAATCGGTCACATTGGTGCGTTTCAGACGGGCGACGATAATATGAAGGACACCAGTGAATGACTTTCACCAGGTGAGCGATGCGGTTTAGCATTGAGACTGGGGCTGGGACGGCACAGTGGATGTGGGCCAATGCTGCCACTGAACCTTAGGGCAATTCATTGCCATGTGAGCAGCAACAACCGGGGATTTGTGCTCAGATTCAGTCTCCTGGGATGTCGGCACAAGGGGTCATGCAGCAACAGGCAGGGCAAGGGTAGTACAGGTTCCCAGCATTACAACATTGTCAATTCTAGATCCAATAACCCATTTTATTGCCAATTCCATTGGTAATCTTTCTGTGAACACATCCAGAGTGCTGATAAGTTGCCTGTGCATGGCAGTTTGATGGTTACTAGCTCTGTTATTCAGCTTTTAACTTAATGATACTTAGGCTCCAAGTATTAAGATACTAAGTTTAGATGAAGGAATTTAATGTAACATCTCCAAGTTTGCAGATGACACAAAGCTGGGTGGTAGTGTGAGCTGCGAGGAGGATGCAGGGTGACTTGGATAGATTGGGTGGGTGGGCAGATGCATGGCAGATGCAGTACAATGTGGATAAATGTGAGGCTATCCACTTTGGTGGCAAGAGCAAGAAGGCATATTATTATTTGAATGGTGGCAGATTAGGAAAAGAGGAGGTGCAACAGGACCTAGGTGTCCTTGTACATCAGTCACTGAAAGTAAACATGCAGATGCAGTAGGCAGTGAAGAAAGCAAATGGCATGTTGGCCTTCATAGCGAGAGGATTTGAGTATAGGAGCAAGGAGGTCCTACTGCAGTTGTACAGGGTGCTGGTGAGACTGCACCTGGAATATTGTGTGCAATTTTGATCTCCTAGTTTGAGGAAGGACATTACTGCTATTGAGGGAATTCAGCGGGACTGACATATGATGAAAGAATGGATCGACTGGGCGCATATTCACTGGAATTTAAGGGGCTGTCCCACTGTGGCGACCTAATTGGCGAGTTTAGGAGATTTTGAAAAAGTGTTATGTTGAAGACTTCCTTCGACTATGTAGAAGACCTCCTTCGACCTCCGTCGACTATGTTGAAGACTAGCTTCGACTAGCTTCTGGAAAATTGAACACCAAATAGTGGATAGTGAAGACGACCGACCTCCTTCGTTCTCCTTCGACCTCCCTTCGACTACGTTGAAGACTATTTACGACAACCTTCAAATACCTTCGACTACCTATGAATAACATGCCGACCTAATAAGACCTACTTTGACCAAACCTACAAGTAAAAAAAATATCGATTTTTTCCATGGCGACCTTTTTTTACTCGTGGGCGTTTTTCAGCATGTTGAAAAATATGCCGCGACCTAGATGAGGTCTCGAGTACATGAGGACTATTCTCGAGCATGAAGAAAAGTTACAAAGATCTCCTAGGACCTCGTGTCAACCATGCTGCGAGTACGAGTCGAGGGCAAACTCTTCTAAACTCGCCAATTAGGTCGCCGCAGTGAGACAGCCCCTTTCGAAGGATGAGAGGGTATCTTATAGAAACATAACATTTTTAAGAGATTGTACAGGCTAGATGCAGGAAAAAATGTTCCCGATGTTTGGGGAGTCCAGAAACAGGGTCACAGTATCAGAATAATCAGGTAGGCCATTTAGGACTGAGATGTGGAAAAACTTTTACAGCCAGAGAATTGTGAATCTGTGGAATTCTCTGCCACAGAAGGCAGTGTAGGCCAATTCACTGGATGTATTCAAGAGAGAGTTCAATATAGCTCTCAGGGCTAATGGAATCAATGAATATGGGGAGAAAGCAGGAATGGGGTATTGATTTTAGATGATCAGCCAGGATCACATTGAATGGCGGTGCCGGCTCGAAGCGCCGAATGGCCTACTCCTGCACCTTTCTATGTTTCTATGCTGTCCATCATCCCATGGTGGGATTTGTCTCCAGAGTTAGAACGTGTTTCTTGATAATTTGTCCAGTAATAAAATCAGAAGGCAACTGCATCTCTAACATACGTGAATTAAAACCATGTAATATTTATTGATTCATTTACAGCAACAAAAGAACTTTAGAGCAATAAATCCATCAGCTGAGGTGGTTTTGGGTTCTCATATTTTGCAGCTGTTTACTTGACATTACCCTGGTACCTTAAAGAATTCTGGAGCCTGTTTCCTGAGCTTTTCCATTCTCCACTCATTTTCACAAGGGTTGAGAGATGACGGAGGAGCCACGCAGGAACATTTACAGTCTGTCCCAGAGCTGACAGTTTCAACTGTGTAGAAGTCTTCAATGCGCAAGCTGCCATTCCGGATGCGACTGCAGGCATCTTTTGTCAGGGGCCGCATGATGCATTTGCAGCGGCAGTCAGAGCCCTCGGATATCATTCGGACCTGATCATCCTCCCCAAACAGCTGTTGAAATAAAAATAATTCACTAGCAGGAGTGTGCAGGCCAGTATCAATGGGCCTCAGTATTTACTATAGCAAGTTTACATCAACATGGCAATGCAATTACTGTCTCCAGCATGCTAAGAAACAAACCCATTATTTCTGCCTGCTTCTGCCCCACTGAACTAATCTCCACCTACCTCGAATCCCCACCTACGTCCGAGACACCACACATGCTATTTAACTCTTTAATAACTTTTTGCCTTTAGGCCCCCAGTCACTTATCTTTATCATGAATGTCCAGTCCCTCTACACCTCCATCCCACACCAAAGTCTCAAGGCCCTCTGTATTTTTCCTTGCACAGTGACTCAACAAATTTCCCTCAAATAACACTCCCCTCTGCCTAGCAGAACTTGTCCTCACCTTCAACAACTTGCCTTTCGATTCCTCTCACTTTCTCCATGTTAAATGTGTAACCATGGGCTCTCGCGTGGGCCCCTGCTATGCCTGCTTTTTTGTTGGTTACAACAAACAATCCTGGTTCCAGGCATACACTGGTCCTATCCCCTAATTCTTTCTCCGCCATATCACCAACTGCACCGGTGCTGCCTCCTGCACCTGTGCAGAACTCATGAACTTAATTAACTTCTCCACCATCTTCCACCTTGGTCTCAAATTCACCTGGTTTATCTCTGACATCTCTCTCCCTTTTCTTGATTTCTCTATCTCCATCACAGGAGACAGACTATTGACTGACATATCTTTGGTGTCCTGGATTTCTGATCTTGCTCCCTCTCCCCCAGATGCAATAAGGAGAGTTCCCCTGGTCCTCACCTTTCACCGCATCGAACACATTATCTATCCTCTGATATTTCTGTCACCTCCAACGTGATTCCACCACTAATCACATCTTCGCATCTCCACCCCTTTCCACCTTCCGCAGAGACTGCTCCCACCACAACTCCTTCGTTCACTCGTCCCTTACCATCCAAACCACCTCCTCTCCAGGTACTTTTCTCTGCAACCGCAGGAGATGTAAGCACCTGTTCTTATACCTCCTCCCTTGACTCCATCCAGGGACCCGAGAATACTTCCAAGTGAGACAGAGGTTCACATGCATCTTCTACAACCTCATCTACTGCATCTGGTGTTTCCGATGCGAGTTACTGTACATTGGCGAGACAACGCGTGGACTCAACAACTGTCTTGCTGAAGACTTACGCTCAGTCCGCCAAAACCTACTGGATCTCCCAGTTGCTAATCATTTTAACTCCCTTTATTCCCATACTGTCTGTCTGGGGCACCGCCATTGCCAGAGTGAGGCTATACACAAATTGGAGGAACAGCACCTCGTATTTTGCTTGGGTAGCTTGCATAGCTTACAACCCAACGGTATGAAGTTGAATTCTCTAATTTTAGGTAACATCTACAAACAACTCCCTCCCTCCCCCTACTTCCTCCACTTCAAATCTGCTAACTAGCTCCACAGCATGCAATGATGTATCCCTCATGGGCTCACACCTGCCTCTAGCCGTCAGTGCCTGGTGCCACCCTGATTCCTTGTTTTTTTTCTTGTTTCGAGTTCCACCCACCCCACACACACACAATCAGTGTAAGAAGGGTCCCAACCTGAAATGTCACTCATTTGTTTTCTCCAGAGATGCTGCCTGACCCACTGAATTACTCCAACTTTTTGTGCCTATCTTTGGTATTAACCAGCACCTGAAGTGCCTTTTTATAACATGCTGAGAAACAAAAGCTTGCATTTACTGAGAACCCGTCACACATTTGAGGTCTAAAAGCACTCCACGGCTGGTGAAGGCCAGCTTAGAAGACAGTTAAGTATCAATATAGAATGAAGTGTTGGAGTAACTGTGGGTCAGGCAGCATCTCTGGAGGAAATAGATGTGACCTTTCTTCAGACTTCATCAGTCCCTCCACAGATATTGCCTGACCCACTGAGTTCCTCCAGCACTTTCCTATTTTGTTAAATGAAGGTTGGCCTCCATCCACAATAAATTCCATTATTTTTCCAGTCATTTTCTGATTGTTTAGGAATAAAATCAGAACCAATCGTCATGTTCCGGCAAGTTTGAATGTCTCGCGGAAGCAGCAATGAGTTGTTGATTTGCAATAAATGTGTTCAAGTAAACAGGAATGAGAACTTGCAAACAAATCACTGTGGTTCTGGGCTAAGGATTCACAGATATCCCGGCAAAACCCAGGATCCAGTCTCCAGTACCGAGGTAAACAATAAGAATATAAACAAAAGCTAAAAAAGGTTTCTGGGAAGTTGTAATACCTCACAGCTTCCATTAACTTCTTAAGATGTTTGTTTGGGCTACATTCTTATCAAGAGAAGACCAGAGGTCTTCAGTATATCACCATTTGGAGAGCTTTAGTATCAAATTAGCAGTAATTAATGTTGCTTTGGAAATAGAAAGAGTGAAAAGAGTCCAGCTGGAAGCTTCAAATGTTCAGAGCACTTAATGGAGTTTGCACCCTCAGCCCTGTCCTGTAACTGCAAGTCTTTAAAGGTCTTGCATCTCATGCCTTTGTGGATACACAAACAATGACTGTCACACTTGGAAAGGTTTTCCTCATGAGTAAAGTGTGTTTAATTGTCATATGTACCAGCAATGAAACAATAACATTCTTTTTTGACTGAGCTTTAAAGGCCCTTTAATGCAATAATACACAAATAAAAAAATAACCAGACCATAATAGTGAAAAGCCGTAGTACGTGGTGGAATAAAAAATAAGTCTGCAACATATCGTAGTTGGTGGGTGGGTGTGTGGTTGTTGTTAGTATTGTGCAGTGTTCAAGGGCCTGTTTGTTGTTGGAAAGAAGCAGTTCTTGAACCTGGTGGTCACAGTTTTCATGTTTCTGTACCTTTGTCCCGATGGTAGCACCGAGATGAGAGCGTGGCCAGGGTTGTGTTATCATGGGAAATGTAAGCTTCTTGATTAAAATAAGCAAGAAAGATTTGTGATCATGAATTGACAATGAGAAAATAATCAGACTAAAACAGGGCAAGTATATAAGAAATATAAACAGAAAATGTTGGCATATTCAGCAGGTCTGGTAGCACCTGTAAGGATAACGATAGTGTTTTCATTGTAGAAACAAGGAACTGCAAATGCTGGTTTACCAAGGAAAAACACAAAATGCTGGAGTAACTCAGCAGATTAGGCAGCATCCCTGGAGAACATGGATTGGTGACGATTTGGATTGGGACCTTTCTTCAGACTGATGCTGCCTGCCCGCTGAGTTACTCCAACATTTTGTGTCTTACCAACAGTGTTTTCATTAACTGTGTCTCTCCCTGACATACTGAGTATTTCCTGCATTTTTTATTTTTGCGATCAATCATGGTACAAACTTCCTTCTGCCCAATCAGGCACGGAACTCGCTATCAAAATATGGAGGGAACCGGGGGACAGGGGGGACACATTTTTTGGCGGCCGCGCAAGCATGCGCACACTCACACACACGTGCGCGAGGCTTCGGAGGCCCAATCCAGCACTAAATGCAGCACAACTCTGCCTGTCTCGCCGGGTTAACTAAAGCCCTGACTGGACTGACGGGATACCAACGCTGCTTCTCCACGCTGGCCATATTTCCCGCAAGCCCAGGCAGGTTAATCTGGCGGGACAGGCAGAGTTGAGCTGGGTTTAGCTCTGCATCTCTGCGCTGGCTGTGGACCTGGGGGCACAGCTCTCGTCTGACTCCTGACCTCTCTAGCCACCCGTGGGGGTGGGGGGCACTCGGGTGGGGACGGGACAGTGCCGGAGACGCGGCTGGGATCAACCCTGGCTGCGGATGAGGCGCAGGTCTGTGCCCCGTCTCCCTCCTCCAATCATCGTGCTGAATCAACATGTCCCGCCCCCATTGCCTGCTGACCTACGTGTCTCTCGTCCAATTGGTGCCCTCGATCAGCAGTCCCACCTCCACTGTCACGCGGAAAGCGGAGATTTTAAAATCCGGATGACAATTACTTGGGGGGGGGGGGGATGTCCCCCACCTCTCAAAACATGGGGGGATGTGTCCCCTCTGGCCCCCCCAGGTTTTCCGCCCCCTGTGCCCAATTAACCCAAGTGGGAAAAAAAAATATTGGCTCATCTGGCAAAATTTCAGATTTTGACTATCTTCAGTATTATACCTTTGGACTCAAGTCATATTCAATCTGTTGTCACCGAGGAAAGGGTTACTCCATCAATGTACCATGGCATACCGATAGTCGAGGTGAGTGAAATAAAAAAAACATTGGAAAATGAGATGCATGAATTTGATGCATGAAAGTAAAAATGTGAATGTTTTTAATGTAGCTTAAAGATTAAAAATAAATTAGATTGTGTAAACTATAAATTCTGAATTGAAACTGTAAATAACAAACGAAAATATCAACTAAGTGTAGCAGTGGTAAAAGTGGGGGGGGAGGAGGGGATGCTTCCGAATCACAACCAGACCCGAATTCTGTCATGTATCTGATGAGAAACCTCATCTAAGACACAGTGTTTGACCAACACAAACAAGCAATTACAGGTTCTTTGATTGTGAACCCGTTGCATTGAATGCCCAGAGTTCTTGCTTGTAACAGCAGCAAAAAGAAGCAATATATGTATGTGAAATAACAAGCATTTGCAGACATGAATCGTGTTTTAGGGGGTGTCATTTCTGAGACCAGGAACCCTATTAACATTTAAAGCTCAGGACGCTTTCCTTTATTAGCAGAGTCATTGAATACAAGATGAGGGGGATTACGGTAGAAGTGTAGAACACTAGTTTAGCCACAGATTGACTCTTCTGGTCACAGCATCACAGGAAAGAAGGGATGTATGAAGAATGTGGCATTGCATTTTAACATTACTTGGTCGTGCACTAGAATGTATATACACTCTGTATATCCCCCCCGATTCATAAATAAGTTAATTAAAAATGGCAGGGATCATTTTCCAAACTCCTCCATATAATAACTGGAGCAAAATGGAAAAAGTTTATGCAAATATCATTAGATATATTCTCCTTGAGAAAATTTGGAATTATATACCAGTTTTGCATATAGATGGAAACAGATGGCACAGGTATTGCAGCCACTTCACAACTCAAGTAACCTGGGTTCCTAGTTGTTTCCTGTGGAGGTCGATGTTCTCGCAATGATTGTGTTGTGCTCTGGTTTCTTGCCATATTCTAAATAAGTGCTGATTGGTAGGTTATTTCTAGTGTAAACAACCCTTCGTTGAGGTGGGTAGCAGGTGAATCGAGGGTAGTTAATGGCCATGCAAGAAAGAATGGAACACAGCATTTGGTTTGATGTCAATGTGTAGAATGGCCTCCTCATCATAGGAAAATATGATATAAGCAGAGCAGGCTGATAATATACAGCCATTCAATGCCCTTTGTGATGAATATGTTACATTGAAGGGGCAGTGCAGTTGAAGCGGACTACATGGACTTTAGTAAAACCTTTGACAATGTATGTGTGGTAGGCTAGTCTGGTATAGTCTAGATCACATGGGATCCAAAGCAAACGAACCATTGGATACAACATTGCTAGTTACATCTGCTCAAACTTTAATTTCTGCAAACTCTTTTTCCTCAGATCTCAACTTTGAGGGTTCTATAGCACAGACCAATCATTGTAATTGATGCCAGCATTGAACCGTTTGGTTGGCATTATTCCCCTCATTTGGATTGTTACTTTGATCATATATTTTAACTTCATATCATCTAGTTTAAATTTAATCTTGATTACATTTTCAACCCACACAAGACATTTTGACTGATAATCAGACTCCTTTCAAGACTATTTAACTGTTAATAATGATCTAAAATGTTCCGTGCAATTGCTACTCATTTCCTAAATAACACTTTAACATGTTGTGAATTCCCAGAGATCATTTCAGTCGTTTAAATTCATGCCGACTTTGCTCCTGTGCCCCTGAGGCAGAAAGACTGTGTGGACCTATAATCCAGAACAGCAGCTGTATAGCAACTGTCATCCAACAGTTGATTAAACTTAGGGACCAAGTTCTGTATTAAAAACAAAGAACACGTAGTCAAAATCTTTTCAGACCTATTCCTGCCGTGGGTTAGCTGCACCAGGACATAGTACGATTCCTTTTGGGGAGTTAGGAGTGAACTACATTAGGTCTGTAAGGGATTTATGATACTACTTACAAAGTTCACATAAAAATTAAACGTAGGTAAAGATATACAACGCATTAACCGTCCCAGCTGAACAAGCCTCTGATCATTCCCGATCACCTCAAGTTCTTAAAAAGAGTGGCCTGTCATATCATTAGGGGCTCAAGGAGGCAGGGGCAATGAATTTAACTGAGTGTGAACAACTGGGGCTTTCATTCTGAAAGGTTGGGAGCTACTGGTGTAATGGATATGGTGTAATGGACAAGCTAGCCAAATATATGACAGGAGCCGCCTGATGTCAGTGTCTGAGCTAGCTAGGGAAGTTAACGATGCCTTCACTTGAAATTCAATCTCGGAGCTCCAGGACAGCCAGAAGTGCTCCAGGCCACAACCAATTTCTGACGTGAAGCAACGTTCTTGTATCACTCCTCGTTCCTTTTCAAAAAGGGTCTGCCTTTCTGTTTGCCATTCTAACATTGGTTTGGGAAGAGGCACTTTTCACAATGTCAGGATTTTCTGATATTTTATGTACTTTTCAAAAATCCAGTGACAACCCT
This sequence comes from Leucoraja erinaceus, assembly GCF_028641065.1. Classification (NCBI taxonomy): domain Eukaryota; kingdom Metazoa; phylum Chordata; class Chondrichthyes; order Rajiformes; family Rajidae; genus Leucoraja; species Leucoraja erinaceus. The sequence continues at coordinate 7,739,850 of NC_073407.1, forward strand.
AATGCAAGGGTTAATGGATGCAGGTTTGCGCTTGCTAAAATCCCCGAACCAAATTAACAATGCCAGTGTTATTGGCTGAGGGCCGAATACTGGCCAAGAGTCCAGGGGGTCTCCACTGACTAGGGCATTGGGAATTTTTATTCCACGGCAGGGGGTATACGGCTCTCCTTCTAACAGCTCCAGCAAAGGGCATGTTCCTCCCTCAGAGCAGAGACAATGCTCTGACTCACACTGCAGTGGGACAAGGGCCCATCAAGTATCTGCTCAGATCTGCAAACTGTTCCTGAAATAACAGCAAAAGTTATCCCAGTACAGTGGCAACCCAGCTGCCCTATTGTTGAGGAGTAGGCTTTATTTCCAGAGTGACGTGACAAGATTTTGGATACTCTCCAAGACACTGTGGCAGCAATTGGGCATTGAACGGAGTAGGCTGACTACTAGGAGTTGGTGGGTGAACAGTCAGTTTCTTCCCACTTAAACCTAAAGATGGAAAATCTTAAGCTGTGCACTTGGGATTCTTCCACTAACTGGAAGAATGGAGGCCTCTTTTTGCCTTGTATATAGTTGGGAAATTCCACACACATAGGAGCACACTATTATTAAAGTGCAGAAGGAGACTGTTTGGCCCATAAAATCTAAACCTGTTCTCTGTAGGATAAGACTGTCTTCCCCAGTTCTTTTCCTTTTGTTCTACGTTATTTTCCCACAAGACCATCCAATTCCACTTTGAAAGGCCTGACTCCATTTAGCCCCGGTTCAAACTATCACTATCTTCTATCTATCTATATTACTAAAACTCTGTTCTTGACTGGTTTCGGCGATCTGTGCTGTGATTTCCGAGAGAACGCCGCCACCTACGGCCGTCATTTTTGGCCACCTCGCTCAGAGCACCCCTCCACTGTATGTGTGCCGAGGATTTTTCCCGTCGATGAAATATGACAGAGATATTAATGTTTTTACTAAATTCCCCATTCTCTCTGCTGCCCCCGCTGGAGGCAGGGGAAGGGACTATAAAACCAGGAAGTGGTGTGCCTCAATTAGTCTCTGCAAGCTGGAGCTCTGTCAATTAGTCTCTGTCACTCTCTGAATGACACTGAACAAATGTCTACAGCACTGTGAGTACCCTTAATTTGGTTTGAAAATGACAATATAGTTAGTTTGAAGTAAAAAAAAGCACTGCCTGCAAATGCTTGTTTGGGTTGAATTAAAAAGGCACTCTCTCTCTCTCTCTCCTCTATCCCTCACTCTTTGTCTCAATCCCCCACTTCCCCCCTTTCTCTCTCCCCCTCCCTCCTCCCCCCCCCCCCCCCCTCCTCTCTCCCCTCCTCCCCCCCTCCCTCCTCTCCCCCCCCCTCTCCTCTCCCCCCCTTCTCCTCTCCCCCCCTTCTCCTCTCCCCCCCCCCCCTCCCTCCTCTCCTCCCTCCCCCCCTCTCTCTCTCTCCTCCCCCCTCTCTCCCCTTTTTCCTCCCACCCATCCCCTCCCCTAAACCCCCCTCCCCCTCTAAACACCCCCTACCCCTCCCCCACCCCCCCCCCCTTCCCTCCACTCTCCCTCTCCCTCACCTCCCCTCAGCACACCCCCTCTCCCCCCCTCCCCCCCCATCCCCCCCCCCTCTCTCTCTCCCCTCCCCCACCCTTCTTCCCTCCCCTAAAAACCCCCTCCCCTCTCCACCCCCTACCCTCCACCCTCCCTCCCTGCTCCCCACCTCTCTCCCTCAGCACCCCCCCTCTCTCTCCCCCTCACTCACCTCTCTCTCTCTCTCCCCCACCTTTCCCCCCACACCCACCCTCCCTCTTACCCTCTCTCTACCCCCCTATCCCTCTTGCCCCTCTCTCTGTGTCTCTATCTCTCTGTGTGGCTCTGCCCCTTCTCTCTCTGCCCTCACTCTCTACCCCCCCCCCCCCCCCCCCTCTCTCTAGATGTGACTACAAGTTGGGGGCTATGCGCCAGTAGATAGGGTGGTTATGGGGTAAAAGGAGCATATTAATATAATATCAAGGGGGGTAATTAGCGTGAGTGCGGGGGGGCGAGGGATAATTAGTGTGTGACGCTGCATGCCGCCTCCCCCCACCCACAACCGCACGTTGGGGGAACAGACCCAACGGGTCTGTACTTGGTCTAGTTCTCTATATTTTCTTCCCACCCTCTTTTGCCTGCCTCTTTGAATCTTTATCCCTTGGTCCATCCTTGAACCATCCCACATAGTGAGCAGATTCTTTCAAATTTCCTCCATCTAAACTCGACTATCCTGCCCAAAATCCCTCAGCTCGCCCTGCTTCGAGGATAACGCCAGCTTCTCCACTCTAAACCTGTGATGGAAGTCCTCATCTTGGGGATCTCACGTAAATTGGGAAATATTAAAACTACAAAAGTAACCATTTTACACTTAATCTTTAATGCTAAGCAGCAATCTCTCTGGCATTTTGGATTTAGATGTGCAGCATTCATATTACTAAATGTGTTTTTGCACATAATATCAGTGTTTGCGTGAGATTTCCAGCAACAACAGAAGTGAAAGCCTAAGAAACCTCATAACACTCCAAGCACTGCCGGCGGTCAGTACTGTCATCGTACTTTACCTTACAGTCAAGTAAATATTTCCTTTGCCTGTGCACTGTTATCATGTGGTTATGTGTTGGCAGCATACAATATTTATAAAATCCTACCGAATGCTAACAAGCTAAAGCAAGTTAAAACATCCTATACTAATCGCTTTACCCATTTAAGTCATGAATCCTGCACCAGATTGCCCAAGGATTTTAGATGTAAATTATTCGTTTTGCATCTGATTAAAAAAAAACAATAATTTGTTCGCCTTTTAAATGTAATCCAGCAATCTTGAATCCCTTCAATTCAGCTGGTACAATCACAACTTGAAGCTCGCTGTTTTGTGCAGTACTGATCTCTACATTTTGTGCAGGGTGAAGAATTAAAGTTGATCTGATCCTTTCTGTTCATCATTCCCTCTTCATGCAGGTTCCAGGTAATCTGCTCTGATTACTGCAGCGGCCCAGGGTGCAGCCCCCACTCCCCGCTGCTCAGTGTCCAGCCTCTGCCTCCCTCCTCCTGCAGAAGCCTGCCATGTGAGGAGTCACTGGTCTCTGTTCCTGACTGCTCACTCTTTGACCATAACATTGTACACTGCGAGAGACAATTCAACCTCTACAGCTGTTTTACTATTCATTTAGATCATTACTGTTCTACATTTACTGTCCTTTCTTCCACATTCCTTGATATCCCTTTCAGACAAAAAAAAAAATAGTGATTTCACTTTCAGTATTTCCAGCTGACTCGTGTTACTTATAGTGCAAAGACTTACCTCAGCACCGTGCATTTTAATCTCCAAATTGAACAAGCTTGGTCTCAAACCCCGACCAAACCCACCACAGAAAGTATCTCTTCCTCACCAGCCCTTCCAATCATAAAATCAGTTAAAATGTTGTACAACACTTAAAGTCCAGATATTAAAGACGACACAAGGTCCGAAGCCGAACAATTGTCACAAAAGCTTTCGACCCGCTGACAGATGTAGTGGCAGGTAATGTGCCATGTTCTTCATTTGAAAAAACAAGTTATTTTTTTAAATAGATATTGAAATACTGATAAGTAATTGCAGAAAATGCTGCCAATTGATGCCAAACTCTGGAGGCTGTCATTTTTATAGATTTTGGAATTATGATCAAAAGCCCGTTTTTCACACGTACAATGTCCGGACCAAATAAACTATAGACATGTGTGGCAAACACTCGTAGGTAGTGTGATTGCCACAGAAACCTTTCTGATGAAATCATAGAATCCGGGAAGTCCTTCACAAAGTGAATTACATCAATTAATTAGTAGTGTTTTCTCCAATGATGATGTGCTGCAAATCAGAGATCCGTTGCACAAACTCTGAATCAACATCTTAAAATGTAAAAGAGTTTACATTTCAAAAACATTTACTTCCAAATGTTTGACAAATAATTCTGCTTTGCCAAATTGTTTTATCCCCGCAATGGGCTATTGCAGGAATCGACACCAGACGCCTGCTCAATTCATGGTAAAATAAAACCCACCTAAATGCAGTTACTTTGATTTTCGAAGTAAATTTAACTGGAGCACTTGATTTGTTAGCTATATACAGAGAGCCTGCACAAGCCATGTGTGGAGAAACGGGTCTAGTGACCCACCTACTGTGACTTTGCCGCCTTGAATCTGATCCAGATGTTCAGGAGAACTCTCAAAACTTGTTTATAACAACACGAGGTTGACTTCGGTGACTGATTGACTCGTACAAAGCCCGCAGTGCACGCCTGGCAATTAGTGCCCCTGTCTGAACTGAAACTTTGTTACTGTTCCACATTGTAAGGCACTTAAAAGGAAACAGCTTCTTCCAAAATAAATATGGACTTGCATTTCTTTTATCTGAACGAGATAACAACATTTATTTTATTATTATAAAATTAAACTGTTTAACATTAAAAGAGTCATTGAAAAGATAACATTAGAACTCACCTTGCTGGTTGCAGTAACTGTCTGTGATAGGATGAGAAGTGAAATTGTCATTTTTAGTGGTATCCACATTATTAATAAGTACATTTTATATTATTGATGTTTGAGAGAGAGGAGAATCTGAGGGATGTTGCAGCTTTATGCGAAATCCCGATAACAAGACGAATCTAGTCGGCGCGCCAATGCTTTAACCAGACATGGCTTGGGTTCCCCACAAGAACGCGAAAGTCTTGCATCCAACTCCTCCTCCAACACTAGGGCAACTGCGGCTGTGCGGTGCACAATTCCGCTTTACTACCAGAGAAGGCTATTTTTAATTCCCACCGTGTATTGAATGTAAGGGAGGAGCATTAATGATTGCCAGTAAATGCCCACCCACTGACCGCGGGGCCAAAACTCACTGCAGTTCCAATCTGCTAATGAATCACGGTTGTCGCAGATTTAAATGTGAAAATGACAGATGTTGTTGGTGTGTCCTTTGGTTTTACCGTGAGCTGAGCTGCGCTGCTTCACGGGCAGGGAGGGAGGGATGTAGTGTTTGTGCGGTGAAACAACGCGTGTTGCCCGGCTCTTCATCCAACTGCGCCTGGTCCCCTGTTCCCCGCGGTGGCTGCGCCATCTGGTGGCCGCACACAGCGACGTCATACAGCAGCAAAACACAGTCTGAAGAAGGGTTTCGGCACGAATCGTTGCTTACTTCCTTCGCTCCATAGATGCTGCTGCACCCGCTGAGTTTCTCCAGCATTTTGGTGTACCTTCGATTTTCCAGCATCTGCAGTTCCTTCTTGAACAGCAAAACACAGTGTGCTGGAGGAACTCAGCGGCTCAGGCAGCACCTTGTGGAGGGAACGGACAGACGGTGTTTTGGGTCAAGATCCTTTTGCTCTCTACTCCATTTGCCTGAAGAAGCGTTTCCGCCCAAAACATCGCCTATCCATTCCCTTCACGGACGCTACCTGACCCGCTTACTTCGACCAGCAGTTGCATTTCTTCAGGGACGTTTTAAGCGCATCGTTGAATATTTTTCTGTTCCCCTGGTATTCTCTATCCGTGACAGAACTAGGAATAGATTTTTTTAATTTCCAAAAATAAACTTTGTTCAGAATAAAAAATATATAAAAAAACAAGAACAGTGCAAACATTTCTTCCAACATTCTCAGCATCTAAACATTAATTAATGTCATACTCAGTAGTACAGGTACTTGCATCTGTACTTAAACCAAGCACCCTTGCCACTCTTATAGCCCCCTGGGGAGATATCCCTTCCCTGTTTGAGGGGTGTTCCCACTGGACTCTGCCCCTCAATGTTCTGCAGTGGGAAGATCCTAGACTGTGGTCCTCCCCCACCGAGCCTTTGCATTGGCTACACCAAGCTTCATTGAGTCCCTCAGCACGTACTCCTGCAGTCTGGAATGGGCCAGTTGGCAACATTCTCTAACAAACATCTCGCTGCATTGTGTTGGGAAACCAACAATATTTGGGGAGATCAAAGATCATCTTTCACTGAGTTCATGGTCTTCCAGCAGCACTTGATGTCCTTCCCCTAATGTGTTTCTGGGATCAGCTGGCAAATCAGAGAGACCTCTGTTAATGATGCTGTTCCGGGATGAACCTTGACAAGGACCCTTGAATCATTCTCCAGCCTCTTCTCTAAACCACACTGTGTAAAGAGGTGGGCAACCATCTCCTCTCCCTAACAGCCGTCAGTGCAGTGTGCATCGGTAGTAAGATTCCGGCGGTGCAGGGAGGATGTGACTGGGAAGGCCCCTTTGGAACCTCTGAGCAGGGCAGTCTGCTCAGGGGACCATGCCATAGGTCACACATAAAGGTTACCATCAGATGAAGGCGACATTGGGTACTCTTTTGCTCCTGTTGTCTGCGGACTTGTGCATTGTGATCTCCCGGATCTAGTCTGGCATCAGGCTTGCAAACAACATAGACTGTGCGATGTGGCTGTCTTAGTTCTTTCAGGGTCATAATGATCTACACTCAACTCTAGATCCAGGGAGATCCAACGGTTTCAAATCTTTGTAACTGTGGAGCTCCCAATAATATTGCAACATGAAAATTGATCAATGTGCTGTAAACAACCTATTTCCAATATTGCTCCGGGCAGATTATGTGGCTGTGATTGGGATGAAATGGGGAAAAAGAGCAAACATCAAAGTTGCTGGAATAAAGAATTTATTAAATCAAAGAGATTGGTTCTCGTTAACCCAAAATGATTACATAAGTTCATGTCAAGGAGCAGAGTAAGGCCATTTGGCCCATCGAGTCTGCCATTCAATCATGGGTGATCTAACTTTATCTCTCAACAACCTCTTCCTGCCTTCTCCCCGTAACCTTTAACACCCTTTACAAATCCTTACATTATGAAAAAGATCAAAAATCATATGATTATCTCCATAAATGTTGGCCTATTGAAAGAGGATCTGAAGGGGATTTGAGTACAAAGACGATGACATTTTTGTGGAATTTTATGAAAGTACACTGGGAAAATTAAGGAAGGATATGCTCGCAACAGACAAAGTGGAATGAAGGCTCACCAGGTGGATTACTGGGTTGGGATGTTTCCTTTCTGAGGAGAGATTATGCAGACTGGCCCTATACTCCCCTGACTATGAGGAATGAAAGGTGACTTCCTTGAAATGTATGAACATCTCATATGGGGTTCTTTGAGAAATGTGGTGCTGAGGTAAAAGATCAGTCATGATCTTATTGAATAGTAGTGCAGGTGTAAGGGGCCGAATAACCTATATCTGCTTTTATTTTTTATGTTTTCATGGAAGGTATTCAACAGAGAACTCAAGCTATTCAATTCAAATGCAGGCCTTCGGAGATTTCCTGAACCTGTATTTGATTGCTAGCTTGACTCGAGTCCAAGAAATATATATTGACATTTTCAATGGAATTTATAAAGTGTTCAAATCACCTGGCATGATGAGTTATTTGTTTATTGTAAAGTAAGTAAACAGTTGGAAAGAAAGTAACGTTAATTAAGAAGTACTAGTCATGAGTGAGACATTTACGACTGAGATTGGACTTCCATAGTCACTGGTGGTGAGATTGCCCTTACACTTGAAATTAATAGTGCATTCTCTCTATGCAATGCACTTCCATGTAAGTTTTAGATGACTTTAAAGAGGGCTATAATTATTGGAATAATTATTTTCAGTAAATAAATTGAACCAACCATTTCAATCAATTATTGTAATAATAAGTAATATTGTAATGTGGTTGAAAGTTCTTGGTTGTTAATGTATGATATTGAATAACACAATAATTAATAATCCAAGCTATCAATTTATGATTATAATGTTATTATTTTTGCTTCCAAATTTAATTGTTTATCTGCCATGTTTAATTGGTTCTGTCTGGTAATTTGACAGAGTAATTAAACGGTAGAGTTAAGTGAATTCTCACATACAACTCCCAAAAGACCTTGAAAAGATCATGCTTGTCTTGTTCGTGAAATATAATTTTATTATAAACAAGAGCAAGGGAGAGGTGGAGGGGGGATGGGGGGGGAGAGGAGGAGCGGAGGAGCGGAGCCGGGTGAGCTGGCGGGCTGCGAAAAGCGGAGAGAGCCCGTGGGGAGAGAGAGAGCTCTGGTACTGGGCCCGACTCTCAGCATCTCTCGGGAACTCTTGGGAAACCCGAGTCGAGGCAGCAGCGGGGAGGGGGGGGGCAGGGGGAGGGGGAGTGGGTTGCAGCGGAAGGGAGAGGGCAGGGGAGGGGGGTGACTTCACTCGCTATGCGTGGAACATAGCGCAGCAGGCCGTGAGGAGAAAGTTCTTGAAAAGCAAGCCAGGACGGTCGTGAGTGCTCGTGAGCAACCGTGACTTCGGAAGACCTCCGAAGCTGTCGGAAGCGTCTTCGGAAGCCCTCGGGATCTGCAGAACAGAGCACACTTCCTCGTTCTTTCTGCGTCTTTTGAAGAACAGGGGAGGAGGGGGAGGGTGGTGACGTCACTCCTGGAAAACAGTGCCCAGCAGGCAGCGCATTGAAAACTGCGTGGCGGGCTGCGAGGAGCAGAGCTATTGTGACATCATCAGCTCGTTAACTTCAGCTCCTTAACTTCAAAAAAGATCTCGGATTGGTGAACAATTTTTGTAAAAGACTCAGGAAATAATGAATCAAATTTTCAGATGAGGCAATTTTCGAGATCATGAGGTAAATCTCTCCCAGAATATGTAAACATTTTACCGTTAGCGCGTCGGGTTTTCGAGGAGATGTGAATCACATACGAACACATACATCCACACACAAATAAATACATCCACATCCCAGATCCGAGGGGGGGGGGGAGGGGGGAGGAGGGGGGGGGAGGGGGGGGGGGGGGCGGCGGAGAGAGGAAGGAGGGGCAGAGGGAGAGGGGGAGAGAGAGATGGGGAGAGAGAGAGCGAGGGGGAAGAGGGGAGAGAGAGAGGGGGGGTGAGTGAGAGGGGGGGAGAGGAGGGGAGAGGGGGAGAGGGGGGGGGAGAGAGAGGGGGAGGGAGAGGGAGGGGGAGAGAGGGAGGGGGAGAGAGAGGGGGAGGGGGAGAGAGGGGAGGGGGAGGGAGGAGAGAGGGGGGGGGAGGAGAGGGGGAAGGGAGAGCGGGGGGGGGGAGAGGGGGGAGAGGAGAGGAGAGAGGAGAGGGGGGGGGGGGAGGGGGGGGAGGAGGAGGGGGGGGGAGGGAGGGGGGGAGAGGGGGGGGAGGGGGGGGGGAGAGGGGTGGGGGGGGGGAGGGGGGGGGGAGAGAGGGGAGAGGGAGGGGAGGGGGGGGGGGGGGAGGGGGGGGGGGGGGGAGAGGGGGAAGAGGTGGAAAAGAGAGAGGAGGGGGGGGAGGGGGAGAGGGGGGGGGGAGGGGGGGAGAAGGGAGAGCGGGGGGAGAGGGGGAGGGGGGGGGAGAGAGGGCAAGAGAGAGAGGGGGGGGGAGGGAGGAGGAGGGTGAAAGAGAGATATTGGGAGAGAGACGGAGAGCGATAGAGAGAGGGGGAGAGGGGAGAGAGAAGAGGGGGAGCGAGGGGGTGAAGGGGGGGGGGGAGAGAGGGGGGGGAGAGAGAGGGGGGGAGGGGAAGGGACGTTAGATTTAAAAAATATGTCAGATTGGTGAACAACTTTAGTAAAAAACTCGGGAAATAATGAATCAATTTTCAGATGAGGGGATTTTTGAAATTATGGGGTAAATCTCTACCGGAATATGTAAAAATGTCACCGTTACCGCGTCGGGTTTTCGAGGAGATGTGAATCAAAGAAAAAGTTCAAGCAAGCAAACACACAAGTAAACATCCAAGATCAGAGTTTTATAATATAATAGATAGAAGATAGATAGATAGATTACCATGGTCCAATATTTTAATGATAGGTGTAGAAAAACGATTTGCATCCACAAATGGCAGCTTGTTTCATCTTTGAGTGAATGTTACAAACTTGAAAATAGCTTTTATTTTCGAGTCTGATGGTATAATTCCTTTAGATAATAAAAATATTAACGTTCTTTTTTCTAACGACAGCTTTCATCAGAATTGTTGAAAAACACTGATGCAATAGTTTCCTGTTTTTATCAGCAGGGGGAGTTGCTGAGCAAGGAGCAAGATTGGATGTGGTATAGGGTTGGATCATCGTAGTGCTGTATACTTCAGCTCAGCGCTTGGTGACCAGGTAAAGTGTAGTTTGTTCCTTTTTGTTGTTACCAATGCTTGATTTGTGAACATACATTTAGTGAGATTATCAAAAGAAACCTTAACATGTATTTGGTTTCTTTTTTTTCCATAATAAAAAATCTCACAATTAAATTTCTTTAAAAGATTTTTATGTGAAATACCCCTTGGCATTTCATACTGTTCATTCTTATTGTAAATAGCATAACCAGAAATACTTAATTCTATATTAATGTTCCTTAAGTATTCATTATGCGAAGGCTTTGTCTAAACAGTTACTGTTTTCCACATTGAATTATAGTGCTTGTTACACCAAAATTCTTTTTTTGTGTAATTTTAATAGGAATTACAACAAAAGAGAGCTTTGTCTTATTATAAATGTATTTGATGAAGCAGCATTCATTCTGTGCAAAGCAAGATTGTACTAACTATTATGTGGTTATTAACATATAATCTATTTTGGAAATTTTGAATCGGGGTCAAGTATTGAGTTTTATTTAGTTTGTTGTTATGTGTAGAGCCAGGATGTTTAGGCACAAAAAAACTCTGAAATAGGCAGGCAAAAAGGCTCAATAAAATTACAAAAAAGGCACGAAAAAGGCACTTCTTGACAAAAAACAGGCATAAAAAATAATGTATTTCCACCACCAAAATATGGTTAAAAATGATAATTAAATGACCAAAGTTGCCTGGTTGCACATAATTACTAGCATTTTTTCAAATTATCTGGTGTTAAACTATGCCGTTTGTCAGACAGAATATGCTTCAGAATAAAACTTATTTCTACCTCAGCTGAGGTCACTGGTCCAGACCCGAAACAAGCTACAGACTCTATATTCATGTTGATATCTTGTGCATTACAACTACCTTTGAGGACTTTAGCTATGTTCGGTATTTCTTCAAGATCTTTGTTAGCTAAAATCACTCTCTCACATTTTCCTTGTACGTCTCTCACTACATCGCCAGGAACTTTACAAATATCGTCAGTTACTTTGTTGAAAACCTGCAAATTATTCACTTATGTTTCGCCACATTTCTCAAGGGAACTAATAGCATGTGGGAAGTTTGCAAAATTGGAAGCAATAAACACAAGATCGTGGTCATTTCACTGACGATGCTGACTGCAGCAGATTCTTCTTCTTCTTCAAAACAGTTGACCATTTATTTTATCATTTTCAAAGTTTGCAGCATAGTAGAGTACAGCAGAGAGCCATGTACCCCACCTAGTCAAAACGGGCTGAGGAGGTAGCAGAATCTCGGGTGCCATTTCCTTGAACAACTGCACACATGATAGTGCTTTGAGGAAGATTTTCTTGACATTGGAAACTAGGCGATTGACATTTGGAAACAAGCTACGTATGTGCTTAGCAATTCTATGAAGTCCTTGAGCTAAGCATGACAAATGCAACATTTTGGGGGAAAAATACTTTAAGAGTATGAGCAGCTTTTTTCATGTACGGAGCTGCATCAGTCACAAACAGAAGACTATTCTCGTGTTTTATACATTCTGGCCAAAGTACAGCAAGTGAAGATGTTAACAACTGAGCAATAGTTGAGCTGTTTGACCTCCAATACTTCCGATGTCAACAAATACTCCTTTGATGGTTGACCTGCCTCCTGTGTACCAATGGCCACATTGGCAACATATCTCGCACAGCATCGGTTGTCTCGTTTATTGAGATCCATATTTTGTTGCATGCAACTTCATCTCTAATTTTCTGCACAACAATGTTGAAGTTGATGTCGACATAATTTTTCCATAATGATAACTCGCTTGGTATATGTTCCTCTGTGTATTTCTCTAAAAAAAACTCTGAGAGATTTGTTTTCCAATTTCCACAGTGGAATTCCAGCATCAATTAATGCCTTGCACAGATCACTCAAACTCAGATTTGCGACCGGAGCCAGCAATAAATGTAGTGAGGAGACAAGCTTGGGTATTTCGCTTGGGTAGTCTACACCCCAGCGGTATCAACATTGACTTCTCTAATTTTAGATAGCCCTTGTCTTCTCCCTCCTCCCCAGCTCTCCTTCTATTCCTGCTGTCTTTGCCTCTTTCCTTCTTTTTCCCGCCCCCGCCCCCCCACATCAGTCTGAAGAAGGGTCTCGACCTGAAACGTCGCCTATTCCTTCTATCCATAGATGCTGCCTCACCCACTGAGTTTCTCCAGCATTTTTTGTCTACCTTTGATTTTTCCATCATCTGCAGTTCTTTCTTAAATAGATCTTGGAGAAGACTGAACCAGTGGGCAGCAGCACGAACGAATGAACGACCGACAGTGGCGCCCTCGGTTTCACCCTGGTGGTGAAAATTTTCTTGTAATTTATACTATGTTAACACGTTAATAATAACATTAACATAGAAAAGGTCATTGTAATCACGGTACAACTAGAGAAAATAGCACAACCTTTTACCAAAATGGCAAAAAAGGGCTGATTTAGGCACTCGATCGTGAAAAAGGCGTTATCTTGGTGAAATTATCAAAAAAGGCATAAAAAGGCACATGGCATTTATGGCAAAATCCTGGTTCTAGTTACGTGTATTGAGGTACAGTGAAATTGCATTGGCCAGGATACCAAGAGAACTCCTCATCTCTTCCTCAGTCATGTTACGGAATCCCATACATCCACCTGAGAGCACAGGCAGTCTTGGTTTAAAGCCACATTCAAAAGGACGCAGGTCCCTCAGACACATCTTAGACCGTGCTTCAAGGCTGAGGTTGACTTCCTTCCAGTTCTGCCTGTGGGTTCCAAGACCATTGATAAGGGTGTCCAGAGAACTGCAGTCTCTGCCGACTGGTATATCGACTGGTATATCGATGTGGACTAGGATTTCTGAGCTCAGGTCTCTGCGGTGGACTTGAACCCATAAAGCTTTGACCACAGGTATACGTGCCACCAAATTGTCACAGTTGACCTCATGAGCTACATTGGTATCCTGTGGATCATTGGAGTCGAAATGTGCCACGGCTTTAAGAGATGATATTGAGTCCTCTGCAAGGGAATATTCTCTATCAGATAGCATTGTGCTCATATGTTTTTGTAGCTGAGCTCATTCGAGTGAGCAATGATTACTTCATTTCAATCCTAGTTTTAGCCTTGGAGTTGGTGGGATGAATTGAGATGTGGATGATCAAATGCATTTTCTGGTCCATGTTCAGTGGCAACACAGAAGCAGTAAATATCCCAGATGCTCTGCATGCCAGGCAGCATGTTTGGAGAGAAGGACACATTAGGTTATTCTTCCATGATCCATGTCTTTGACCCTGGGAGTCTTGCTGATTGTGGTTATGAAATGTCACACGGCATTGATGGATCTGATTTTAGTAAAATATGGCATTGACTTTCCTTGGTGAAAATGCTTTCCACCATTTAACAGTCTGAGTCTGGAAATCATTCTGGGCCAACTGTAAATGGGCAGAAGTTGTTTCATTTCAGGAAGAATTAGCTTATGAATATTAGATAACTTATAGCTGGATATTCCAGTCCTGACTATGAGAGGGAAGGAGCACAATTAAAACAGCAACTGAAGTTGGTTGGCTACCAATGGTCTTCTCTGGAATTTCTGAGAATCGTCCTGAAGCTGGGATGTCCATAGACAATTTTCTATATATGGAATATGACATTTCATTGAATGTCTTTCCTTTCCACCCCATGATATTAGATTTGCAAGGGTCTCTGAGTTATATTCTGCCTTGGTAGTCTCTTGGTCTGTTTCTGGTTAATGTGATTACTATCGACTCATGCACACAAGGTGCTTGGGTAGGTTGGGAAATTATGCACTTACTCTATCAATTACACTTGGCTCTGTGCATGAATGCTATTTCTCCATTTTCAAGAGGTACAGGCCAGAGATTCCCAGGATTTGGTGGATATGCTGTACTTTTCAAGAAGGTTGAGAGAACATTGTTGAACCAGTTGCTCTGTTCACTGGTAAATACGTACACAAATGGAGTTTGGAGAAGAGTGTTTATGTCGGGTGTATAGTTTCAGGCAAGCAAAGGATGTGCTCTGCCCATTTGAAATAACTGGGAGTACACTAACACTGGTGCACCCATCCTGCCAGAGGGTTTTGCAAAGATATAGTTGGTGGTGCTCCTGCAGAGCATTGAGATTTCTACTGTTGGTAGTCCACTTCTCAGAAGTGTAAAAGAGGATGGGATCACTGCTACCTGGTAGACCATGAACATCATGCCTGATTTTCAATCGATCTATCCCTCATTTGGTTAAAGGCTCTGTTGACCCATTGGAGGTGTATTGATTTGTACCTTTGCTGAGAGGTGGCTCCCAAGATATGGGAAGAGGAAATTGTTTTTGAGGGATTTGCTATGGACCTTTATTGATTGAGAGAGATGTTGTCCATGATGTAGAGGAGGGGGAGGTTAGTAGAGGCATTAAATGTCAGGCTCATTCTCTCATGAACAATCGATAATGTCTTGTAGTTCTTCCCTTTAACCTTATCATCTCTATGCTACAATATAATGATTGAAGTTGGAACAACCTTGGTTCTGCACTGGAGGTGGTGCAGGATGCACAGTTTCCCCATTTGCCCTGCATATTAACTCCACTCTGGTGATCAACAGATGGGAGATGAGCTGCAGCATTGTGGCAAAAAGATTGAACAAACGTTTTGGGGTAATGAGGTGGTCTGCTTGACTCTGAGCTCAATGCCTTTCACACCCGTTTCGAACATGCAAATAAAGTTCCACAAAGGCCCATCTCCCCATCCCCTGTTGACTCTGTCCGATACAGTGCCCTCCATAATGTTTGGGACAAATACCCATCATTTATTTATTTGCTTCTGTACTCCACAATTTGAGATTTGTAAAAGAAAAAATCACATGTGGTGACATCGGGAGCTTGCGGGTCCCTGGTGGGAGACTGCTTTTCGGAGCTCCCGCAACGGCAACTTCTCCCGCCCGAGTTGCGGGGTTGAAAATGACCCGGAGCGGGGCCTTACATCGCCCGGCATGGCTGTAACGGCCGCGGGACTTGCCATCGCCCGACGCGGGCTCCAACATTAAGACCCGGAGCGAGGCCTTACATCACCCGGCGCAGCCTTAACGGCCACAGGACTTGCCATCGCCCGCCGGGGGCTTTAACATCGAGAGAAGAATGGAACACAGGGGAGAGACAAGACCTTGCCTTCCATCACAGTGAGGAGGAGATTCACTGTGATGGATGTTTGTGTAAATTGTGTTGGTGTGTGTCTTGGTTCTTTTCTTGTTGTATGACTGCAGAAACCAAATTTTGTTTGAACTTCATTTGAGGTTCAAATGACAATAAATAATTGTATAATTATATTTGGATTTTGGGCAGTTCCTTCTCTCCTCCATACTTTGCTCTTGCCATCACTCTGATATAAGTTAATCTTCATCTCATCTAGTCCACAAGACCTTTTTCCAGAACTGTGGTTGCTGTTTTAAGTACTTCTTGGCAAACTGTTACCCGCCCATCCTATTTTCGTGGCGAACCAGTGATTTGCATCTTGCAGTGTAGCCTCTGTATTTGTTCATGAAGTCTTCTGCGGACAGTGGTCATTAACAAATCCACACCTGAAGTGTGTTTCTGATCTGTCAGACAGGTGTTTGGGGATTATTATTTATTATCGAGAGAATTCTTCTGTCATCAGCTGTGGAGGTCTTCCTTGGCCTGCCAGTCCCTTTGCGATTAGTAAGCTCATCAGTGCTCTTTTCTTCTTAATGATGTTCCAAACAATTGATTTTGGTAAGCCTAAGATTTGGCTCTCACAGTCTCTAACAGTTTTATTCCTGTTTCACAGTCTCATAATGGCTGCTTTGACTTTCATTGGTGCAACTTTGGTCCTCATGTTGATAAACAGCAATAAATGTTTCCAAAGGTGATGGAAAGACTGGAGCAAAGACTAGGTGCTGAGGGCTCTTTTATACTTGCATTAAGGAGGCAATTAAACACACCTGAGCAATTACAAAAGCCTGTGAAGTCAAGTGGGGGGGGGGGCTATGTATAAACACAGCTGTAATTTCTACATGATGAAACCACAATGTATAAACATGGCGTTTAATAAAATTTGACGAAGTGCACTTTAACCACATGTGATTTTTTCCTATTACAAATCTCAAATTGTAGAGTACAGAGGCAAATAAATAAATGATGGGTCTTTGTCCCAAACATTATGGAGGGTATTGTATGTTGCTGTGGCAGAAAACAGATGTGCTTTCCCAGGAGTAAACTGTTGGAAAGCGGTTGACCCTGATGGATTCTCTGCGTGGGTTTTGAAATTGTGTGGCAATCAACTGGCCACAGTCTTCACCGACACCTTCAGCCTCTCATTTCAACTCTCACTGTTCCCTTCTGCTTCAAAGAAACCTCCATCATTTCAGTCTCAAGGAAAAATGAAATAACTTGTCTCCATGACTACTGCCCAGAAGCTCTAATATCAATCATAATAAAGTGCTTTGAAAGATTGGTAAATGGGCTGTCCCACTGCGGCGACGTAATTGGCGAGTTTAGAAGAGTTTAGGAGACTTTGAAAAAGTGTCATGTTGAAGATCTCCTTCGACTATGTAGAAGACTATCTTCGACTAGCTTCGGGAAAATTGGACACCATATAGTGGAGAGTGAAGACGACCTTCCTTTGACCTCCATTCGACTATGTTGAAGACTATCTACGACTAACTTCGACTACCTTTGATTACCTTCGACTACCCTCGATTACCTATGAATAACATGCCGACCTACTACGACCTGCATCGACTAAACCTACGAGTAAAAAAAGTATCGATTTTTTTCCATGGCGACCTTTTTTTACTCGCGGACATTTTTCAACATGTTGAAAAATACGCCGCAACCTAGCTGAGGCCTCGAGTACACGGGGACTACTCTCGAGCATGAAGGAGAGTTACAAAGACCTCCTAGGACCTCGTGTTGACCATGCTGCGAGTATGAGTCGAGGGCAAATTTGCCAGAACTCGCGGATTAGGTCACCGCAGTGGGACAGCCCCTTAATGGTCAACATCTGCACCAGTCCTCCAGATAAGCCAGCTCACCCTCTCCCTATAGCTCAGGGAGTCCTGGCAAGATCCTCGTAGATCTTCTCTGTACCCTTTGCATCTTTCCAACATCTTTCTTATAAAAGGGTGACCAAAACTGAACACAATACTCCAAATGTGGTTTCACTAATGTCTTGTGCAACTGTAATACAACCTCCCAACTGCTATAATCAATACTCTGACTGATGAAGGCCAATGTGACAATTGGCAGGCTTTCTTGACCACCCTCCCTACCTGTGACGCCACTCTCAAGGAACTACAGTAGCTACCTGTACTCCCTGATCTTTCTGCTCCACAACATTCCTTTGAGCCCTTGAAAAATTCCTTTGAGCCCTTGAAAAACACTGCTGTAACGATAACATTTTTACATATTCCAATTGACATTTTTCCTGTCGAGGCCGGTACCGCATTATCTGAACATTTTATGCTTTATTTCTCTACCTATTCTCGACTCATCACTGATTAAAAGTCTAAAAAAGTCAAAAGACTTTGAAATTAAAACCACCCGTTTCAACTGATGACGTAAAAATGGCTCAGCTAGCAGAGACCAGCCTCAATGAAGATTTCATCCTATATATATATATTTTTTTTTCATTTAATATATATATTTTTATTAAAATGTTTTTTTTTTCATTTAATATATTTTTATTAAAACAACATGTACAGATAATAATAATAATAAACGACAAACTGGTTACAGAGTTCTTACATAGCTTCAATCTTTAAAGTTTTTTTTTAAAGAAAAGAAATAAAGAAAGAAAGAGATAAGAGAAACTACAAACTAATAGAAAGAAGGAAAGCAAGAAAAAAATGAGATTACAAATATAAAGATTGTGGAGATAGATCCAGGAGATGTTGAGTATAGTTTTTCATCCAACCCTAAACACAAGTTTTGACTTTAATTTTGTGTTAAACCAGTTTACTTTTTTAAAAATTCAATAAATGGAGACCATATTTTTAAAAATAGTTCTGGTTTGTCAATTAAGACAAATCTTATTTTTTCCAAATGCAAGGTCTCGGTCATTTCCGTAATCCACATTTTAATTGTGGGAGTTGCTGTTCTTTTCCAAAATTTAAGTATTCATTTTTTCGCAATTATTAAACTGTAATCAAGAAAGTGTCTCTGGTTTATCGTAAAGTTTGTGGAATGTTCTGATAATCCTAATATTATTAATTTTGGATCTGGGTCCAGTTGATTATCGATAACTTTTGGGATAATTTTAAAAATGTCCGTCCAAAAATTTTGCATTTTTATACAAGTTACAAAAGTGTGAGTTAAATTGGCTTCTTGAAATTGACATTTATCACAGATAGGGGAAACACTTGGGAAGATCCTGTTTAATTTTGTCTTCGAATAGTGTAATCTGTGTAATATTTAAAATTGTATTAAGGAATATCTAGTGTTTAACAAGCAATGATGTATATATTGTACACTTTCATCCCATGTGTCTTTCTTTATGGGTTGAGCCAGTTCATTCTCCCATGCTCGTCTATATGACTCTGATGACGGAATGTCAGTATCTAAGAGGGTATTATAAATATCAGATATTAGTTTATTTGTATTGGGATGTCGGTTCAGATATTCATCAAGGATTTCTGGACCCCTAAATCTATAATCTTGCGTATGTAATTTTCCATAATCTCTAAGTTGTTAATATCTAAAAAAATTATTAACATGTAATTCGTACTTCTGCTGTAATTCCTGAAAAGAGAGAAAAGTCCCCTTTTGATAAAGGTCTCCCACCATTTTAATTCCATTAATTTTCCATTGAACAAATCCTAAGACAGACGGTTTGAAAGAAGGGTTATTTGCAACAGGGAGAAAGTGAGATAAATTACCCAATTTTAAAGTAAATTTTAATTGTTTCCAGATACGGATAACACTGTGTATAATCGGGTTGCCTCCATATGTTTTTTAATTCAAATTTATTGGAGCTAAAAGAATCGAGCCTATGTCAGAAGGTAAACAATCCTCCTTCTCCATCTTTAGCCAATCTGGCTGTTGATCAGTGTCATCCAGCCAGAAGGTTATTTTTTTAATATTAACCGCCCAATAATGAAATAGAAAGTTTGGTAAAGCTAATCCTCCATTAGCCTTAGACTTACATAGATGTATTTTGTTTATTCTATGGGTCTTATAATCCCAAATATAATTAGTAATAATGGAATCAATTTTTTGGAAAAACATTTTTGAACGATAATTGATTGGAATAAGTATAATAGTTGTGGGAGAAAGATCATCTTTATAGCATTAATTCTACCAACTAGTGAGATGGGAAGTGTTTTCCAAAATTGGATGTTTCTGTGTAATTTAGTAACTAAAAAAGGAAAATTTGATTTGAATAGAGAAGTATAATTCCTGGTCACATAGATTCCAAGATATTTAAACTTTTCATAGGCGATTTTAAAAGGGAATTGTTGAAATATAGATGGATTTTGTTCCGTTATTGCCATAATTTCGCTTATATTCCAATTAATTCTATATCCTGAGAATGAGCCAAATTGAGTTATGAGATTTAATAAACTCAGAATACTAATTTTGGGGTTTGTGATGTATAATAATACATCACCTGCGTGTAGAGAAATGTTATTAATTGTATGTTTGGTATTGTACCCGTGGATGTCTGGGTGAGATCTGATACTCTCGGCGAGTGGCTCTATAACGAAGACAAATAAAAGCGGGGATAATGGACATCCTTGTCTACAGCCTCTGGATAAGTGAAATTTGGGTGACAACATTTTGTTTGTCAGTATTCTAGCTGTTGGGGTTTTATATAGGAGTTTCACCCATGAACAAAAGTTTTCACCGAGTTGAAATTTTTTCATCACAGAGAAAAGATAGGACCATTCCACTTGATCAAATGCTTTTTCAGCATCTAGCGAGATGATTGCTAAGTCTTCATTTAATATTCTATTTGAATATATTATATTAAACAAGCGTCTCAAATTGAAGAATGAATATCGTTTAGATATAAAGCCTGATTGGTCAGGATGTATTAATTTATCAGTAACTAAACTTAATCTGTCGGCTAAAGTTTTAGCTAATATCTTCTGATCCGTGTTTAAAAAGATCATAAGATAGGATTTCATCCTATATTTGACACGTTATTCGCGATTAAAGCTTTAAAAATGCCACAAGATTTTTACATATTATGATTCACACTTTTCCCCTCGAGCCAGAGAGCGCTTTCACTGAACATTTTATGCTTTATTTCACGACTTCTTACTAATTAAAGTTTTTAAAAATCAAAATACCTTGAATTTCAAACCGACCAGCTTCAACTGATGACGTCACAATGGCTCGACTAGCAGGGGGAGGGCGAATTGCTATTGCAACACGCAGGGCAAGTGTATTTGGATTTTTTTTTAAAGATCATTGCTGAGGAAGGCAAGGGGAGTGCTGGTATCTTATGTTCGGCAATGGCTTGAGTTGGAGGACCACGCCACCCGTGGGGGCTACGGATAGGGAACGGGTGCGTTGGGGGAGCAGACCCAAGGGGTCTGCACTTGGTCTAGACACTATTATAATCAACACCTGGACTCGTGTGTATTTTTTGTGAACTGGAAACGAGGAACGTACATCATTATTTACACCATTGGAAATTCAAATTAAATTCCAGTTACAACTGTGGCAGTGCCAGTAAAACAGTGAAAAATATTTATTAAGACCAGGGCATGTGGCTAGTTTCAAATGTGGTCATATTTCACCTGTCCATAACCTGGATGTCTATATGAAAGCTGTTACCACCACTACACAGCTGCTGAGTGCTGCTGGGGTTTCCCATATCACTGATTCCAATTATCCCGCAAAAAGAGATAATAAGTACATACATTTAGATAGACAAGGGCTGATTAGGGATAGTCAGAATGATTTTGTATGTGGGAGGTTGTGCCTTACAAATCTGATTGAGCTTTTGAAGATGTGACCAAAATGGTTTACGACGGCGGCGCTGTAGACATTGTATATATGGATTTCAGCAAGGCATTCGACAAGGTAGGTTGCTTTGGAAGCATAGATCGCATGGGATCCAAGTAGAGGTAGCCGAATGGGTAAACAATTGGCTTAGTGGAAGGAAGCAGAGGGTAATGGTGGAAGGTTGTTTTTTATATTGGAGGTCTGTGACTATTGGTGTGCCTTCGGGTTCGGTGCTGTGGCCATTGCTGTTTATCATCTATATCAATGATTTGGATGAGAACATACATGGCATGATTAGCAAGTTTGCAGATGACACAGATAGTGAAGAGGGTTGTCAAAAATTGCAGCAGGATCTTGATCGTTTGGGCAGGTGAGCTGAAGAATGGTTGATGGAATTTAATACAGAGAAATATGAGGTTTTGCATTTTGGAAAATCTAAAATGGGCAGGACATACACTGAAATGGTTGGGCTCTGCACAGTGTTGTAGAACAGAGGGATCAAGGGGTGCAGACCTTGAAAGTGGTATCACAGGCAGATAGGGTGGTCAAAAAGGCTTTTGGCACATTGGCCCTCGTCAGTCAGAGTGTTGAGTATTGAAGTTGGGAGGTCATGCTGTAGCTATATAAGATGTTGGTGAGGCCAGATTTTTAGAGTATTGTGTTCAGTTTTGGTCACCTTGTTATGAGAAAGATGTTGTCAAGCTGGAAAGGGTGCAGAGAAGATTTAGGAGGATGTTGCAAGAGAGGTTGAGCAGGCTAGGACTTTATTCCTTGGAGCGGAGGAGGATGAGGGCAGATCTTATAGAGATGTACAAAATCATGAGAGGAATAGATTGGGTAAAGGCACATAGTCTTTGCCCAGAGTAGGAGAACCAGAGGACATAGATTTTAGATGAGGATGGAAAGATTTAATAGGAGACCGGTACCATTACAAGGTTTAAGAAGCATTTAGATATGTACATGGATAGTATTGGTTTAGAGCAATATGGGCCTAATGCAGGCAGGTGGGACTAGTGTAGATGGAGCATGTTGGTCGGTGTGGGCAAGTTGGGCAGAAGGGTCTGGTTCCACACTGTAAAACTATAACTCAAAATAGGTGGAATTGCATGTGGGATTTCAGATTGGATTAATAGCTCAAAGAAACATTTTTGTTCATTCATTGGAAGCTTGACTATCCAATTTTTCTAATAATACAATGTCAATTGGAAGGGCAATATTCTGGTTGGAAGTCTGTGACCAGTGGAGTTCCACAGGGATCTATGCTGTGTCCTCTGTTGGTTGTGATACATAAAAATTATTTGGATGTAAATATAGACAGGTCAGTTCAGATTAGTTTTGAGATACAGCCCTTCGGCCCATCAAGTCCGCACTGACCAGTGAGCCCTACACATTAACACCATCCTACACACACTAGGAACAAAATTTTACACATATACCAAGCCAATTAACCTTCATACCTGTACGTCTTTGGAGTGTGGTAGGATATCCAAGATCTCGGAGAAAACACACGTGGCCACGGGGAGAACGTAGAAACTCAGTACAGACAGCACCCGTAGTCTGCATTGAACTTGGGTCTCCGGAGCTGCAAGTGCTGTAAGGCAGCAACTCTACCGCTGCGCCACCTTGGCCGACCTAAGTTAATATGTTTGCAGTCGACACATAGATTGCTGGATTTGTGGACAGTGTGGAAGGCTGTCAAAGTATACAGTGGGATATATATCAACCACAGAAATGGGTGGGGAAATAGCAGATGGTGTTGAGTCTGAGTAAGTGTGAGTTTTTGCACCTTGGAAGGTTGAATGTATGGGGAAGGTTTACAGTTGATGACAAGGCCCACAGCATTGACGTACAGAGGGAACGAGGTCCAGGTCTATAACGTCCTGAAAGTGGCAACACAGGTGGATATAGTGGAAAAGAATGCATAGGTATGCTTCCCATCATTAGTCAGGCACTGAGTATAAGAGTCAGGAAGCCTTGATTAAGCTTTAGAGGACTTTGGTTGGACTGCATTTAGAATATTGTGTGCAATTCTGGTTGTCTCATTACAGGAAGAATGTAGAGGTATTGGAGAGGGTGTAGAAGAAGTTTACCAAAAGGCTGGCGGTATTACCGATAAGGAGAGTTGGACAAAGTTGGATTGTTTTCTCTGGAATGTCAGAGGCTAAGGGCAGACCTGATAGAATTATATACATTTATGAGATGCATAGATAAGCTAAACAGTCAGAATCTATTTCCCAAGGTGGAAATGTCAAATATTGGAAGGTGCAGCATTCTGAGATAGGCAGGGTTTAAAGGAGATGTTTATTACACAGAGAGTGGTGGATTTCTGCAACACCTTGCCACGGGTGGTGGTGGAGGCAGATATGATGGTGATATTTCAGAGACTTTGAGATGAGCACGATGATATGCAGGGATTGGAGGGATATGGATCATGTACAGGTAGAAGGGATTAGTTTATCTTGGCATCATGTTTTGCACGGACACTGTGGGCCGAAAGGCTGTTCCTCTGCTGTATTTTTTATGTTCTATATTCTTTATTAAGTTGCTAAGAGCAAATCTTGCAAGTACATTGGAAGTATATGCTCTTCTATCTTTTTGTAATTTTATCCTTTTTGGGTTAAACTATTCGTCAGTTTGTGTTTTGAATGTGTGTTTTGCTGATATGTTAACCACAATAGCAAGATTTCAGGACTCCTGATCAGCTGTTGACTTTTAATTATCCATTCCGTTAGGCACAGGTTCAGCCTGCGCCATACATTTGAACTCTGTGGGAATAGGTAATGCAGATTGCACAAACACACCCAGTAACCTTCATAGGAGATTTATTCTAGGAGATAGGGTTTGTTATAAAAACATCAATAAGCTCTGCAATATATTTAAACCTTGGGCCTATCGTTGCCATAAAGCTTTGCAATTCATTAACCAAAATGTGAGATGATGATTGTTTTAGTTGGGATTACAATGGCATTCACTGTGTTTCAAATATTTATTTAACTCCCCTCCTCCACCCTCTTGAATGAAGTGGGGTTTAACCATTATTTGAAACTCATGGATAAGGCCTTTTCTGATTGTGCAGGTAATGAATTTTGTAACCTGGAATGTGCTTCAGCAAACTGCTGATGTCATCTCATCTCCACTAAATTCAATCAGCAACTCCTTTGGTGGGTTGCTTTGACTTTCAAAGTTACAGTGCACAGGCAAGCTATGATGCCAAGACATGTCCTTTCGAGTTTTATTTTCTCTTCTATGAGTGCTATTCTTTAGCTAAGGAGGCAGGAAAGATGCCTCTTCATATGTGTCCTGTTCCTTTGATATGGCTGCTAAAATTTATATGAGAGTTATCTGGGGTACATTCAACATGAATTATAAGTAAAGCAAGCAATTGTGACTATTTTTTCCTCACTCCTAAATTTGCTTCAGTATCTTGTGACATTTAGAAATTTGGCTGTTTTGATTTTGTGAGACGAGGAAAGGTTGTTTTTCACACAGCTAATACACTGTGAGACCAATGATTAAATGTTTCTGGTAGAGCTTTGGTTTCACACTCACATTTTTGTTTCTCCTACAATACATGCCAATGAACTATCACCTCCCCCTTCCACAATCCTCTTAAAATGCATTCCTGGAAAAAACCATCATAGATTTTGTTATGGAATTACAACTGGATTTTAATTGTAAAATTCCTTTGATTTTTTGGGCAGTTTTCACACGGAAACAGATTGCTCCAAGCAGTGGCCTCCTGTTAGCTGTGACTCAGCTTCCACAGCCTGTTCATCACTAAGTTCCTACTTATCTCTTGCCTTTTCTCACTTATGCTTTGATCATCTCCAGACATTTTACTATCAATGCTTCCATGTTGGTCTCCCAAGCCCCAGTAATTACTTTTTGGAAATTATTCAGCAAATATCTTGTTCTCTGGGAACCCTGTTCTTCTCTTTGGAGAGCTATGTGATTGGCTATATCAAATGACTTAAATTTAAGAGGGCCTTTATATCATTAGGTCTTCTCTGATGTTGTCCTGTCTTTCTTCCCTGTTTCAGTAAATCTTGCCAAACCCTTCATTCCTTTGGGAAGATTTCTTATGCAGCCCCTTTTTCATCTCTTCAACATAGCATAATGAATAATTTGTTGTATATTTACTTGTGTTGTTTCATTGATGTGTCTTTAAAGCTGCAGCACATTTAAAAAAAAATCATTGTTATGGCCTCAGTGCATATGACTATTAAACCGTCTTGGTTCTTGAGATTGCAGTCCTGTGAAATTCTTGTAAAAATATTTCACATGTGGAGATCCTCTTCCACAGGTGCTGCCTGATCAGCTGAGTTCCTCCAGCAGATTGTGTTTTGCTCAAGATTCCACATTCTGCAATTTCTTGTGTCTCCATGAAACTCATCTTTTGGCTATTTCTTTCATTTTCGACCTCATAAAGTGAACCGAAATAAATATTTTTGAGTTACTCCATCAATTTGTCTTTGCAGATTGGAATGGAAGGGTGCCGTGAATTCTGCCGGCGCGCAAGCGTGTTAGAGGGAGCCGGCTCCGCAAGCAACACGCAGACGCGTTGGGGGAGGGGGCTATGAGGAGGGCCAGCGAGCGAGCGAGCGGCTGGCTATGCGCATGCTCGCTGCGAGGTGGCGAGCGGGTCGCGAGACCAGCCCAACCGGGCGTTATCGCGGTGCGCGAGCGAGCGGACGGACGCGCGGGGCTGACAGGTAACGGCGATGGACGACGGTCACTGAGCTCCCAGCCAGAGCGCAACACCCAAAGGATGGAGATCGAGAAAAGAACCAATGGCTACGAATACGAAGAGAAGAACGGTTTAAAGCCCATCAGTAGTAAGTGAGCGACGCGGTTTTATTTCTGCGGAGGGCAGCGGGTTACCTCCGTTTGCCCGGGTGTTGAGGAAGCGGGCGTGCAGTGGCCCCGGGTTTCTTGTGCTGCTTCTGGGTGTCCGCAAGATGGACAGGGGGGAGTGAGATGATTTGGGGAGAGGGTGAGGGGAAGGACCCCGTCTCCAGCTTATTTTAGCCGACAAACTGCAGCTGTGGGACATTTATTTGCAATGTGTTTCTCTGTAGTGATGAGTCTTTGTAAGGTCGTAAAACGTGAACTTTTGAACTTGAGAGCGCCCTGGAGCAATTAGGAGAAGGCATAATAAGGACACCGCCGAATTACAAAGGATGTATAAAAAGAATAGAAAACACCATCAATCAAAATAGCATCACATCATAAAACATTGCATTCTCTTAACCTCGAGTGGTGGCTTGCAAATACAATGCACCTGGGAGTATTATTGGTTAAAATTAACTCCGGAATCAGTGAGATTAACCCAATTTTTGTTTAGTATTATTAAAATACTACGTTTAAATTATTTAATACAATCTCTCCACCCCCCCCCCCCCCAATAACAGTGGGGTGTGATTTGGTGTTGGTGAGCTGAATGAAAAGGTGATCGTTAAGAGTAAAATGTTATTGAGAAGTTCCACATTGGATATTGTGTAACTTGGACATTAAATTTCAATCACACGCTACTTGAAATGTGTGAGCAATCATTTTCTTTGTTGAAGTTGTCTTGTGGTATAAAGTGGAAATTTGCAGAGAGCACCAAAGTAGTCTGACGAAGGGTCTCGACCCGAAACGTCACCCATTCCTTCTCTCCAGAGATGCTGCCTGTCCCGCGGAGTCACTCCAGCATTTTGTGTCTACCTTCTATTTAAACCAGCATCTGCAGTTCTTTCCTACACATAGTATATTTAACATTTTGTTGCTATACATGCTAGCTTTCAAATTTAATTTAATTATCTTTTGCAGTATTCTCCCAATTCCTTCAATTATATTTTTATTTATTTACTATTATTCCTGTTACTTTTGCTATGTGTTTTGCATTTATATGCATTCAGTATTGCACTTTTCTGGTTTAGTAAGTATTTAAGAAAAGCCATTGGTGTTGCAGAAAAACGGAAATATTGTTATTTATTTTGGTCAACGTTATGGTTACTGACTGTTGTAGATTTCTCAAATTTGCAAACATGTGGCTGCTAACATTTGTATACTTTCGTAGTTCATACACCATAGTTTGAAATGTTAAACAAAAATATAATTGGATCTGGTGAAGTTTAATTTTTCACTAATAAACATCTTTCATTATATGGTGCACAAAATGTGATTTGTTTTTGGTAATGTTACTAAACTTTACTGAAAATAAGATTTCAACTGATCTATATCCAATCTTGGATCATCATGCTGCACATGAATACATTTTAACGCGTTTACTGTAGTTTATGAGCTCGTTTGGTTACAATTTTTTGCCTTCCACATGGCTTTTGAAGATCCGATTACCTTAGAACATCTATATGAAGAATATTAAGTTAGAAAAACGTAATTGAGTAGTTACTATTTTCACATTGTAGTGAAGAAGTTTTTGTCTTATTGTAAGGGGGTTTAAATTATACTTCAGATTGTGGTTGATGCCATTCGCCAATCTCACGTCCTTGAGAACCAAACTGCAATATTAGTGTTGTCTTCTGCAGTTTGAGTCTCAATTGTTGAAGAACTGGGCATGGCTGAAAACTTACTAATAGAGAAAAATATTGAGATTCTGTAGAAACCTTTGACGATTTGATTTATTGTAGAAATGTACAAACGTGCCTGTATACACTGTGACACAATTATCAATATATATGTCATCAGTACATCAACTATTTTCAGGTTTGTTTGGACTAAAAAAGTTAGTATCGCGTTTTGAATGGGATGAAGGGTCTTGACCCAAAATGTCACCCATTCCTTCTTTCCAGAGATGCTGCCAGTTAGCCGCAAAATGCTGGAGTAACACAGCGGATCAGGCAGTAACTCTGGTGAAAAGGAATGGGTGACATTTCAGATCGGAACCCTTCTTCAGATGCTAAGTTTGAGATGCTGCCTGACTCGCTGAGTTACTCCTGCATTTTGTGTCTTATTTGAATGTGAGGTTGCTTTTTGTGTCTATAAATTTCAAATATCATTTGTTTTACTAGCCTTAGATGGTTTTTAAATGTTGGTGGATGGAGTTTGTTAATGTTATGGTGCTGTGATTGCGAGGGTGTAGCATGTTTGTATATTGTGAAAACGAAACTAATGTTAAGAATGTTATACAATTAGCTAAAGATTGTTTTATCTTTTAGAGGTCGTATAATATAATGGCAGAATTAATGGTACAACACTAGTATCATAAATCTACTGTTCTGCTTGATCACAAAACTTAAAAGGAAGAATATAAAAATCAGTTTTGAATCAAGACTATTTTTCAGTATTCAAGAAACACTTTTGGTTCTTCCGTTATTTCGTCATCACCTGACTTTTAGCCTTGTGCCATAGGGTGAGAAATGGAGAGGAGAAATGTGGCTTATCTGTTAATCCAATGTTAACAAAACAATAGGGCTAAAATGGAGATGGAGGCCATCTATGGGGGAAAGACATTTGTGATTCATTGACCTAGCAGGGTTGACGATCAAAGAACTTGCATTTTTGATTACTTCGTGCAATAGTTTACAGAATATCTGATTATTGTGATTGAATGAAATATTAACATAGATCAAGAAAAATAGCATAGTACGCATATGCAGTACGACTCGGTGCATGGAGAAGTGCTTAATATTCTGGATCGAGGTGTGTGCTTTCTGTTTAAAGTGTGATATTTTAGAAGATACCTTGGTTTTTTAGAATGTCGTTATCCACAAAATAAAAAAAATGTTTGCTGAACTACATAGTTGGAAATGAGGTGATGTGCTGAATCATTTTTTTCTTTCACCCAGACATGTTTTGGTTATTTATGATTCAATTTATGACCAATGAGTGGTGGGAAAATGTCATTTAAAAAAAATACTATGCAGAAGAAAAGAATTTCAAGAAATTAAGAATGTGATGATTATATTCCTAACAATTAAAATAATTCAGTTGGAGTGCAGGTTGAATTGTCTCATTGAAGACTTGGTGGTATGTAATTGTCTAAGATGATGACCATTCTCAATATTCTTATCTTGAATAAGACATATGTAACTTATTGTGCATAGTTTCCAGTGTAGGTTATGAGGTGGTACTGTGTTTTAGCTGCTATTTGAATTATTTGTTGGATAGTAACTATTAATTTTTGTATAATTAAAAAATAAAATGCTCTTATTAGAATAATTGTCAAAAATAAATGAATTGTCTTATTTTATAACATGCTGCAGTAATTAAATTAAAATCTGTTGAATACTGGCATGCTATGTGCTTTCATTAAATTCACTGAAATCAGAGATGGTCATTCCATCTTTGTAGAAGTTGGCTTCTCTTATTTTAGGATAATAAACCAACAACATAAAAATCCCTTGAATTTTTTATCATTTCATTTAAAAAAAGGCTTCCCTCATTGATGACTTTACTGACACCCTGTTTGCTTGTTGAAATAAAGTGATTTATTTTGTGAAATAATTACTTATTTGCTCACTTTGCTTTCTAGCTACTTGGATTAATCCGGTTGCTCTTATTCATTGTTTTGTTTAGTAACTATATTTCAGGTGCTATGACTGCTATGATCTAACCAAAAAGTGATTTTTATATTGCCAAATGGATAATTTTTGATAAATTGTGATGTTTTTTGACTAATGATTCCCAATTTTAACATTATTTAAAGGCAAAAGGCAATACCCATAGTTTAGGTTGACATTTCTGTGAGTTATGTGTGAATTGCCCAGTTTTGCTGGAAAATCAAAACATTTAGATGTATATTAACTGGAAATATTCGTCATGTGTATTTCTTCACAAGTTTTTTATGGAATTCTAATTTTGATGGCAATGCAAATTGTCTAGTCAATTAGTCTTCCATTCATTCTTCAATATTTTATTTTAATATCTTCATTTGTTACTTTCACTTTATTTCCATATTATTAGATACTTTGCTCCAACATCTTGCATGGATGTTTGATTTCAAATAGGTTGCATATTAAAAAGAAATACATTGACTTAATTCAGCTTCTAGAATGTCTTCCTTATTTTGCCTTATTAGTCATGCTTCTATTGAAATCGTGTTTTCACATTGCATTGGTTTGTGTGGTGTTACAAGTTGGTGCTAAGTTTCTCTCTGATTAGATGGTAGATGAAGGAAGTGGAAAAATGTGCATGGCGGTGATAAAGTTCCAAAGTTGGGCTAGAAGGAACTTTACTGCCTTGTAAATAATGATATACCTGGTCATGGAATTGATGCCAAAACATAAACATGTTTACAATTATATAATTCTAAAGTACATGATAAATTAAAACAACCTGATTACTTGCATCTTGTGAAATATATTTCTGGTATTGGGAGAAATAAACATTTGTAAAGGTAGCTGAGATAAATGGGGTTAGATTTTTGTTGATTAAATAAAAGTAATTGTATACAAATTCAATCTATGGTTATAAATGTAAATGATGTATGTTAACACTATTGTACCTTCTGCTAAAGGCACTTGCCTACAAGTTTTGTTACATTTCCTGTGTGTACAGTGAATGATCAATCAATGTGCACTTAGCAAGAAGCAGTTTGGATGTAAAATATCCTGGTGTTAGCCTGAGGTAACACCATTTTCCACTTGCTGTGTTGATCCCCGAAGTGTTTAAGTTAAACTTAAGGCTGCTAGGCAACATTGTTAATAAAGTTGCCAAATATTCTTACAAAAATAATGAGTTAGTGATTGCAATGGCCAAATGGATAAAATAAATAATCCATCTTCACCAAATTAGGAAACCAATGACCTGGCGATGTTATTTCTGTTATTTGACTAACTAATGTGGCAGCCCTTTTGGTTCAAACCTGTGTCGGGGTGAGCAAAACAAAATTGAGTAGCTTCTGTTTGCTATTACGTGCATTGGCAATGTGCAAGTGCAGGCTTTTCTCTGAGCATATTAGCTAACGTTCCTTACTGGCAGTGACAGAATACATGTGGGAAAACAGTATAAACCAAACCACATCCTAGTGATGAGAGGATTACACGAAGGAAGCGGATATTAAGGTTTTGATAATATTGGTTAGTTTGATCCGAACAGTGCTTTGTTAAATTGTGTTCACTTGAAGCCAAGATGAATAAGAGTCTCGATCCGAAACATCACCCATTCCTTCTCTCCAGAGATGTTGCCTGTCCCGCTGAGTTACTCCAGCATTTTGTGTCTATCTTCGGTTAAACCAACACTAGTTCCTTTCTATACATGGTATCCATTGTTCTTTGATTCTTTGTTCCAGAATTTCCATGTTCATTTTTTCATATGTTTGCTCTCTTCTGCTCTTGAGTTTTTTTGCTTTTAGTTAGGGTTGTTTACATGTCTATGCACTGTATTGCTGTGACTTGCTTATTCTACCTTCTGCACTCCCTCTTTCACTCCATCCTCCATTCACTTTTGTGCATATTCCAATCCTTGAATCCCTCACGATCTGACTTGGCCCTTTTTAAACACAGCTTTTATCTGGAAATTGCTTCTCAACTCAGTTCTGATGCCATTCAAATATTTGACGTATAATTATTTGACTGGAATGTTTTATTTTGTCATTTACTGTTTATTAAGGTTGGGAAGGGCATCAGTGGAAGTAGCTGGCATCTGTGATGAAGGAAACTTTATCTTATTCACTAGGAGAGACCAAGTATTTGATCTTGGCAGTAAAGAAAGCGAATGGCATCTTTCATAGCAAGAGGATGATTTGAGTATAGGAAACTTTATGCAGTTTATAGGGTAGGGGAGACCACCTGGAGTATTTGAGTTTTGGTCTCCAAATCTGAGGAAGGACATTATTGCCATAGAGGGAGTGAAGGTTTACCAGACTGATTCCTGGGATTCAGGACTGTCTTATGAAGTAAGACTTCTATACTCTCTGTGAGAGGGCACTTATAGAAACATACAAAATTCTTAAGGGGTTGGACAGGCTAGATGCAGGAAGATTGTTCCCGATGTTGGGGAAGTCCAGGACAAGGGGTCACAGCTTAAGGATAAGGGGGAAATCCTTTAAAAACCGAGATGAGGAGAACTTTTTTCACACAGAGAGTGGTGAATCTCTGGAACTCTCTGCCACAGAGGGTAGTTGAGGCCAGTTCACTGGCTATATTTAAGAGGGAGTTAGATGTGGCCCTTGTGGCCAAGGGGATCAGAGGGTATGGAGAGAGCAGGCAGGTACGGGATACTGAGTTGGATGATCAGCCATGATCATATTGAATGGCGGTGCAGGCTCGAAGGGCCGAATGGCCTACTCCTGCACCTAATTTCTATGTTTCTATCTACTTGAGCGTTGACTTGAATTTAAGAATTTTTCTGGTTCTCTAGCTCTGTGTGCACATGACATACAATGAGCTGCGTTTTAAAATTATGAAATAATGTACCATAATATGTTGTTTTCATTTGGCAAAAGGTGTAGAACTGATAATGTATAACAATGGCAAATACACAATTATGAAGTGTTTGCAGATTATGAAAGATTTGAAATGATTGCGTATTGGAACTAATTCTTTGGTACAGTGAATGTTGCATTGTTTGATTAATGGTGTGAAAGGAAAGGGAAATGTTAAATGTATTACCACTGTTAGGTTACAGGTTATGGATATTTTATGAAATTTGTAAACATTTAGGAAAAACAACAATAGCAAATGAGCTTAAGTAGATTTGACAATTGAAACATACATGCTCAAAGTGTTCTCTTCTGGAACTGTAAAATATGCACGTTACTTTTTAAATTAAAACATTAGTCACTGTTGTGCTTTTCATTATAGACTGTTTTATTATCTCCAGCAGGTGGTAGACCTCTGCTATATCCATACCTTGGTTCTGTTCTTGCGTATGGCGTGCACAGCCTAAAGTTGTAGATCAAGGGTGGACATCCAGCATCAGTTACTGGGTGGAAGGCTTTGATGCCACCAGGGAAAAAAAGGATGAAGAAAGAAAATACTTTTCACCAAGGTATGGGAACAGCCCCATACCTTGGTGAAAAGTATTTTTCTTTTTTCATCCTTTTTCTCCATCAAACCATCCAATTATTTTCTTTCCAATCCCTCTACCAGTTACTATGTATCCATGAAAAAATATTTAAAAAATTGCAGGTGCTGCAAATCTAAACACAGCATTGAAATAGAAAATGCTGGAAATACTCAGCAGGACCGGCTGCATCGCTGTTCTGATGTAGCATCTCGGACCTGAAATATTTATCAAAGTAGATGCAGTGTGACTTCCTGGTACAGGTATTTTCAGCATTTTTTGTTTTTGCGCTTCTTTAGCTCTATTTGACCCCTTAAGCTGAGGGTAAAAAGGTTCTTCCTACTTTTTATTAGATTCATACACGTCCAATTAAATCTTTGCGTCTTAGTTCTGAAGAAACATCCCAGTCACTCCCCATGACTAAAAGTTTCCAATCCTGCAACATCCTCATAAATCTCCTGCGCCTTCTGCAGCGCAATCAAATGTTTCCTGCAAGAATTCCTGAGCTGTCCGCAGAGCTCCAGCTGCAGCCTGACAACAGTGTATTCAGTTCCTGCGTAAACCTGCTCTTTGCCACAGTAAATAAAGAAAAAACATCTTCATGCTGTTTACTCCATTCTTTATCTACCTGTCCTACCATCTTTAAAGATCTGCCCACTCGCAAATCTACGGGATAAGCCAGTAGAATAAAGAGGAAAGAGACCTGAAAGAGATATGAACATTTCACAATTTTAAATGTAGACATTGCCTATTTGGGGGCTGATGTACACCAGCAAGCAGGGGTGATGGGTGATCACAACTTGGTGTGTGTTTGGATGTGGACTGAAATTTTTTAGGTGACCTTTACAGTGAGCAGAATGAAGGTGTGTGTTCGTACAGTCAAGTTTACAAAATGCAGTTAATTTATTATGGTTCATGGTTTTTGTAATTTAACTTGCTCTTTAAGATATTTTTACACTCAGATTGCAACCATATTCTAACAAATAACATATCAGATTATTTGGCTAGTAGATTAAGTAATATGCCGTAAAATATTATTTTGTTGTGAGGATGGCATTTTCTTTGATAATTTGTTTTTGTTTTTCAACTTGCTAAAAAAAGTGTTCAATCATTTCAATAACAAAAGAGCAGTAACCCATTTCTTACACTCTTCTTTGAATGAGGGCTTAAATGTTTATCCTGTCGATAAACAGCTTGCTTAGATGAGAAAGACTTTGCTTGCAAAATCTAGTCTAATTCACAGTAATTTACATAAGAACAGGATTAGAATCTTTTTCAGCTGGCCACTGTTTAGGGAATTCTCGTCATTTCAGGCTGTGTGGTATTGCTTTGATCCTTTAGACCTCCAGGTCACTTTTTATGTTATCTCAAATATTCATTTAAATGGTAGTAAACTTTTCCAAGTATGTTAAAGTATTTACCTTTTTAACTACCCATTGTGCTTGCCATAGAATATATTTAGAATGTTCAAATTTTTCTAAACACAGTTAAATATTAATACCTTTTAATATGTAGCAAAGGTAGTACATTGTATGGTATCTATGTACTGGGCTTTTTACAACTGTCATTGAGCAGACCCTGCAATGCAAAGTCATGTACTTTAATTCATCTTTGTATGGTTGCAAGGTTAGTTTGTCACACATCGAGAGCTGTGTCTTTTACTGAAATACCTAGTATGTTCTTGCAACTGAAATCTAAAGCGCCTGTCCCACTTGGGCGACATTTGCGAGTCATTTACGCGACATCATTTATGCGTCATGATGCGCACGTGATGCACGCATGGTGCGTGGTGACATGCGGTCGCGCGTGGCTCCCCAGGATTTTGGGATTCACAAAATTTTCGCACGCCTCCTGCGTGATGTGCAAATGATGCCCAAGTGGGACAGGCCCTTAAGTGTCTTTGGAAAGAGTTTCTATGAAAGCTGTATTATGGAAAGAGTTATTTATTTAAACTGTTTAAATAACCAGTACTCTAATGAGTAGGTTCTCTTTTCACTGTGCAAATTGCTCACCATGTAGTCGTTTTTCCCCAAAAAATAGGCATTTGGAATTCAGTTATCCTTTCTCCTAAATTTTATCTTCTATAATGTTTGTTTTAATCCAGAACTCCATAGCCTCATTAGTGATTGTTTGATGCAGTGGAATCTCTAATGCCTTTTAAATGTGGATCGGCTCTCTGTCCCTAATAGCAGGCGCACCAAGATCTTTGTCATTAGATACTTATGTTTTGCCTTATCCTATCTGAGAATATTTTCTCACCAGATTTGCTCATGGTATACTCTTACTGTTCATTCTCCATTTCCTCATCAGTAGCTGTTTCTTAAACACTCTGCTCCTTTCCAAAACCTCTTTAAAAATCCTATCTCTGCCACCCCTCCTCCCCACCCTCACTAACCATTTTTTTCTATGCTGTAATAATTAAATTAGTTTATGACCATAATCAGTTCTATCCATTGGACGAGATTAGTTTCCCCCTTATATTTGTATCGCTAACAATATGAGGATGTGTTTCAGGTGACCTGAACCCACTTGTGCTTGTTTTATTGTATTTAAAAGTCGAAGGGAAATTGGCTGGTTGTTCATTATTTTTAAATCTTAAGATGATGACAAGGTTCTGCTACCTTTCTTATTGTGTGCTTATGTTAGGAGTCACTGAAGAACCATAAAAAATGAATGATGCTTTTGTGCTGTTACTCCACACCCATGCTAGCTGGTACCCAGCGCAAGTTTGTATTCAGAAAAAAGTGATAATCTCATCAGCTGCTTCAGTGTGAATGATCTATCAGATGTCTGAATTGGCAGCCTTAAATAGTGTATACATACATGAATCAAGCTCCTTTCCTCTCCAAGATGAGCACTTTTTTTTGCACCAGTTTGAATGGTGCATTTTTACATCCTTCCCATGTGCACAGAATTGCTATTTTTCCACAGTAAATATGCAATGAATATAAAACAAAGCATAACCCAATAATGCGTCAGCAGCATCTGCCGAGGGAATGGTAGCATTTGTGAGGGAATGTCCATTACCTCTACAGATGCTGCCTGACTCGCTGCGCTCCTACAGCACTTTGGGTTTTTCTCATGATTCCAACCTTTGCAGTTTCTTGTATTTATATAAAGCATGTTGTAGGAAGTAGTTTATTATAAAGAAACTAGTTGGGTGAGCGATATTGCTTGCATATTACAGGAAGTTAACAGTAACATGTAGTCTGGTCCAAGCCTAACATAACCCATTTTGTTTGTCAGGGTTGGTTGCGTATTCTACTGAAACCATTGTGTATCGGTCACCAGTACTTCATCCAGGTTATATTTACTTGGTGTCAGCAAGTGACAGATGGACTTTTGACCAGAGAGTGAATGGGCCAGGGAAGATGATTTTTGGGTGTTGATTTCAAATTTGGCTCTGTCAGTGGCAGGATGAATTACTTGGATGGGGATTGTAGGAGTAACATTGCCTTGGCTCAGGGAGCTCATTTTCAGGCATCTGTTTCATGTTCAGCTCTGTGTCAGTGACAGGAAATTTTCAAATCTCCCATTGTGTTGTGGTCTGGCAAATCCATCAGCCCCAAGGGGAGTTTACAAGGGACTTTACTATTGGCTTGGAATAAACTGAAGGTATTGTGAATATCTGTTTTGATTTTAGAATTCTGTAGTGTGCTTTTTGAAAATAATATTTGATACTAAGGGTAATCAATGGAGGTGGGTGCAGGGTTGCAGTGTGCTTTCTCAACCATCAATTTTAAGTTTGGTGGTGGTTACAAGGCAAGAGGATGGAAAGTATTATCTGAGATTGGGAAATGGTTTCTGTTTTTTTCTTTAATCAGATGGGAATATCTGAGAGCGGGGATTGGGCAACAAACTTCACCTAGCTTGTGGTGCCTTTTGTTGGGTGCAGGTTGCACCTAACGTGCCAGTGTTGGAGTGTGATATTATATTTGACTCAACTATTGGCAACTCATTCCATATACTTACCACTCTCTGTGGAACAAATTGCCCCTCAGGTTCCCATTAAATCATTCACCTCTCACGTTAAATCTCTGCTATCTAGTATTTGATTTTTCTATTCTGGGAAAAAGATGTATTCATTCCCTTCATGCACCTCCATAAGAATGGAGTTGAGAGGGAAAGATAGATCAGCCATGATTGAATGGCGGAGTAGACTTGATGGGTCGAATGGCTTAATTCTGCTCCTAGAACTTATGAACCTGTGAACTTTCCTCCAGCAGGGTGACCTATTTTGCTGTACTCGGACTTACCAAAATGCGAAGAAACAGTATTGGATTAGAGTTGGTGGTGTGAAGGGATTGGAGTATGAATTGTGGGGATAATTTGGAATCATCCGATCCACTAGACCATTGTAAGTGTATAATACATATGAGTGTCAGACTGTCATTAATATCCACAAAATGATTTCGAAATGAACTACTATCCTGAGAGTGTGTTTTTGATGATAATTTAATCAGGAGTGGATTTGGAGTTGGTAAGGCAGGTTTAATGCTAAACTCATTTGACTCCATCAATTTGAGGTCTCTCGTACTTTTCCTGCCAGGCTACATTTATACTTGTTTGAAGTGCTGGTCATGCAATTCATGGGCTTTGGAGTAGGATTTCTGGTGGGATCCTGAGCTGGGTTCAAGTTAATTGCCTTATTGGGTTAACAGTGTTTGTGAGTACTAAATTAGCCTCTACTACGATTGGGAAATGAAGAGTCAGTAATTATTTTCAAGGCTGAAGCAAGTTTTCCTGAAGCAAGATTGTTTGAAGTATTTTTTCCACTGACACCCATGTCGGTGTATTACTCATTACTGGGTTGAAGGATTCAATATATTTTAATACAGGATTAACATAGAGATTTTAATGTTTCAGGGAGTCGAATGAGAAAGTCACCAGGAGAATGTGCTGTCAACTGATATCTGGTTTATCTGCCTACAAGACATTATGCTAACCCTTCTGTTTATACTTCACCTCAACCTAATTCATCTTTGTCAGATAAAGACAATTTCTCCACTTTCTTTAAATGCTGTCCTCCATACATTGCCAAGTCATTCAACACATACACTGTTATATATTGGAACCTACACATGCATTCTATCGGGATCTCCCAAGATGTATTCGGATACCAAAAGCATTGCTTAAAGCGTACAACATTTGTATTTAATGTTCCTGGTGATCTAAAGGCCAGATGTTAGTTGCTCAAGCATGGCAATTCGCTACCCTTCCATTCCAGAACCATGATTTCCAAACAACCATCCTCTGATATTCCTTGAAGGACAGAATAGGAAGGGGCAGCTGCCTCAGATGGAACTAAGATGAACTGGCTAATTATTTTGCTGCAATCACAAGTCGCTCTTTTCCTCACAAACAGAAGGGACAACAGTCAACTCTCTTTTCAAAGTAAGCAAGCAGTAGTCCATTATGAACTCTTGGCTCAAATACTCCCGTTAACAAATCTGATTTCCTATATACGGTTTGCGCTTAAAAGTGCCTTGTTAATGGAGGAACCTGATTTGGAAGTTCAGTAAGCCAGTTCTAATTACATTACAGGCAAATAGTCATAATTTGCTGGAATTCAACAACTAAGATTTTAGTCCTTAATTATAATTGCTTATAAATACATTTATTCCTCCTTTACATTACATTTTAAACCATTAATTGATTTATGTATTTATTTTAATTAAACATTTAATTATCTATTCTAAATTTATTCTAATTAAAATTCTAATTTGCATCTGTGCTTTATTAGAATATCAAAAAATAGTGAAATGTACAGTTTATTGTATTGAATCCAATTTAGTTTAAATATTAAAATTAAACATTTCATAGTTAAGCTTTTAACAAAACAAACTCTGTTCCTGTTACTTCTGGTGTAGATTGTATCGTAGCAAATGCCAATGAGAATTATTCAGAGTACGAGTATGATGTGGATAGTGTCAAACATTTGAAGTTAGCTTTGCCTTTTGGAGCTGACGTCACAAAAACAGATTGAACATGATTCTGTAGCTGAAATAAATTTCTACACTTGTTTAATACGACTGTTCATTTCTGCTGATTGTTTTCCTGCTGTTCTTGAGATTTACAGGTGTTTGATTTTTGGATCTTTATCCAAATTGCATGGTTTAAGTATGGCTAGGTCTGAAAGACTTCACTAATTGGAGATTTTTGGAACAACCAGC
Source organism: Leucoraja erinaceus (assembly GCF_028641065.1). Taxonomy (NCBI): domain Eukaryota; kingdom Metazoa; phylum Chordata; class Chondrichthyes; order Rajiformes; family Rajidae; genus Leucoraja; species Leucoraja erinaceus. Next base: position 7,779,054 of record NC_073407.1, read on the forward strand.
TGCATTCAAACATTGGTATAATATCTGTATTAGGCATTTCTCCAGGAATTCAGAATTTCTCAGGCATTTCTCCAGGAATTCAAAAGTAGGCAGTGGATTTATGGGAAATTTTTTGGGCGACTACAGACGACTGCACAAAGTTTTCAACATGTTGAAAAATATTCGGTGACACTGGCAACAATTTCTGCTGTCGTACGTTGACATAGGTGCTGTCGTAAGTTATCGCCAGGTGTCGTAGGTGAATTCCATTAAAACTAGTCGCTGGCAGTTGCCTAAGTGGGACAGGCTCATTAGGTTGCTGAGCAATAAGGGAGAGGCCTCTCACTAAGAGAATATATCTGCCAAGAGGTTTCAGTGAGCATGTCTATCGAAACCTCAGCGTAATAATTTGTGACATGTTTATATTTTCATAAGGCCAAGCTCAGTGAAATCTGGCAAATGCTGCAGCCACAATGGCAGTCTCAGAGCAACACATGGTCTTGTTGCCTCTGGTTATCTTGGTGGCCATGCTACTGAATTTGTATTCCTCTGGCTTCTTCAAATCAGAGCTGGTAATATTTATAACCTATCCTTGTTTTCACCCATTGTTGTTTCAGGAAAATCATTGACACTTCATTTAACAGCTTCAACATTCCTCTCTGGAGGAAACAAAAGCATATAACTTGCCTAAAATACAAGATTCTCTATGCTGCAAGGTAATGTTGGTTGCAGACCCATTCCTCTGTGTCCACTTTGTTGTATACAAAAAAAAACCCGATGTGCTAAGTAAACTGGTCCAGTCAAACATGAGGAGGAGCTTTCCAGGCTCCAGTGAGGCACTAAATGCTGGAATAGCTCTTTGGGTCAGGTAGCATCTCTGGGGAACTTGAATAGGTGATGTGTCGAATCAGGACTTGAAACATCGCCTATCCTTGTTCTCCAGGAATGCTGCCTGACCCGCTGAGTTACTCCAGCATTTTTGTGTCCTTTTGTGTAAACTAGCATCTGGAGTGCCTTCTTTCAGTAAGGCATTGCCAGGGTGCCAGCAGGTGAAGGAGAAATGCTGTGTTCCTGAGAGGACGGTAAACCTATTTCTCTGAAGTCACTACCATGTCATTGGGGCAGTGCCTTACTAGCTCTTTAATCTGTTGAACATATTGCTGGATGATTGAGGACCTAAGAGTCTCGTTGTGCATACTGCTCCGTGGTTGTTTAATTTTGATCACTCAGAGTTTGTGTAGAAGTTGTAAGATTGGTTTTAAAGGTGAACCAAAGAAATGTGCGCATGTGAAATGACTATTCCATCTCCTTTACAGAAGACAAGCACTCATGCCTGTTCCATCCCCCTTCTGTTAATCATTGCTACATCTGATTATGTGACTCTATATTCTGAAAATGAAAGGGAAGTGTATAATTGCAATCTGAGTGGCTGTCATTGTTGAATAATTGGTAGTGTTCAGTGTGTGATGGGCCAGTCTGCTTGCAGCAATATGTTAGGATGGAGTAGAACATATGAATGTTATGAATCTTGATTGTTGTTGGTAGTTGAGTGAGTCTGTGATGATTGAATAGCCCCTGAGGCCAGCAGTACAGATGGTGGTATATTCAGTGACAAGGACCATTCACGAAGCTATGGAACATCTTAGTGCATTCTATTCTAATTCTTTGGGGTTGACCCATTATGTTGATCTTCATGGGCATTTGTTTCTGCTGCTTTCTAAGGCCTTCTCTGGAGGATTTCTGGGCACTATTATCATAATACATCTCCCTCTTCAATGGGATCTTTAGTGCAGGACCTAAAAACTTCTGAGTATGTTTTCTCAGTGCTGGAGTAACTTGGGGTCAGGCAGTATCATTGCTGAACATGGATAAGTGATGTTTTGGGTTGGGACCCATCTTCAGATGATTGTGGTGGGGGACGTGGGGAAGAAGAAAGCTAAAAGAGGGGTCAGCATGGCTTTGTGAAGGGGAGGTCTTGCTTGATAAATTTGTTGGAATTATTTGAAGAGGTAAATAGCAGGACAGACAAAGTAGAGTCAGTGGATGTGTTTACTTTGATTTTCGGAAAGCCTTTAATAAGGTACCAAACGTTAGGCTGCTTAGGAAGATGAGAGCCCACGGTAACAAAGGGCAGATACTAGCTTGGGTAGCAGGTTGACTGGATGGCAGAATACAAAGAGTGACAATAAAGGAGGCTTTTTCTGGTTGGCTGCCAGTGACTAGCGGAGTTCCACAGCGGTCGGTGCTGGGGCCACTGCTCTTCACGTTGTATAAATGATTTGAGCGAGGGGATTGAAGGCTTTGTGGCAAAGTTTGCGGATGATACGAAAATAGGTGGAGGGGCAGGTAGTGCAGAGAAAGCAGGGACTCTGCAGAAGGACTTGCAGGGCTCTCACTTTTTTTCCTCTGTTGTCAGCCGGGCAACCTCGGCAGATTTTTATGTTGCCAAATGACAGTTTAGGTGGTCATTTCAGATGGCTTGCATGACGCGTGCGATAATGTGCTCGGACGAAGTGCGTAGTTACCAGTCGGAATTATGGTCAATGAAGCATTCACATATTATTTCTGCTTCAAATAAAGTCACAAACTAAACATATTCACCAATCAAGACATGATATACCACAATGACATGCAGCAAAATTACAATACAGTATCTCTTTTTACACGTTGCAATGAATGCAATTTCTATTATTTCTTTCCACTTCCAAACAAAATTCTGGTTAGATTATTCAGCGTATGATCAATTTCGGTGAGACCAAGCACAGGCTTGGCGATCGCTTAGCACAACACCTCCACTCAATTTGCAATAACCAACCTGATCTCCTGGTGGGTCAGCACTTCAACTCCCCCATCCATTTCGAAACTGACCTTTCTGTCCTGGGCCTCCCTCATGGCCAGGCCCACCGCAAATTGGAGGAACAGCACCTCATATTTCGCTTGGGTAGTTTACACCCCAGCGGTATGAACATTGGCTTCTCCAATTTCAGGTAGTCCTTGCTTTCTCCCTCCTTCCCCTCCCATTTCCCCCCCCTCCCCCCCGATATCAGTCTGAAGAAAGGTCTCGACCCGAAACGCTGCCTATTCCTTCGCTCCATAAATGCTGCCTCACCCGCTGAGTTTCTCCAGCATTTTCGTCTACCCATTCACACAAGTTCTGTTATTCCACTTTCCTCACACACTCCCTACACATTAGGGGCAATTTTACAGAGACTAAGTTAACCTACAAAGTCAATGCGTCTTTGGGATGTGGGAGGAAACCGACACGCTTGCAGGGAGAATGTGAAAATTCAACACAGACAGTGCCCGAGGACAGGATCGAACACAGATCTCTGGCATGTGAGGCAGCAAGTCTAACAGCTGTGCCACTATATTTTGTTTTCCAACACGCACAAAATTATATGTTGATAACTTTGGTTACTAAAAAAAAGAAAATATCAATTTTCAGTCTTAAATCTCCAAGTGACACTATGTCCCCCTTTACAGCTACTGTATGTTTTAATTAAGTTCAAGATTATGGGGCAGTAAATTGGCCATAAAGTTGCTGCTTAAAAGTGCCAGAGACCCAGAATTGATCCTGATTATGGGTGCTGTCTATATGGAGTTTTCTCCCTTTCCCTTTGATCGGATGGGTTTTCTTCGGGTGCTCTTGTTTCCTTCCACATTCCAAAGGTGTGCAGGAACCTTCAGACCCAAACCAAAATGTGATATTTTCCTTTTGTCCAGAGATTATGTCTGACCTGTTGAGTTACTCCAGTTTTTTGTGTCGATCTTCAGTTTAAACCAGCATCTGCAGTTCCTTCCTACACACACAATACTATACGATAGAACTTTATTAATCCCAGGAGGGAAATTGTGTGTGTGGGTATATATATTACACACACGCGTGCGCGCGCACACGCATTTGTATAATTATTTATTAATACAACTATTTAAATAATTATATATAACTATAGAAAACTATATTTATATTGTTATATATTCATATATAAATATACACCATTTTGTTTTCTAGTTTTATAACATTGTTTACAGTACTATGTTTACATATTCTGTTGTGCTGCTGCAAGTAAGTATTTCATTGTTCTAACTGGGACGTGAGAGAATAAAACATTCTTGACTTGATTTACGTCGCTAATGTGTGGGATAGAACTAGTGTACGAGTGATCGGTGGTCGGCATGGACTCGGTGGGCCGAAGGTCCTGTTTCCACGCTATGTCTTTAAATTAAACTAAAAACACTAAAACCAGAGTAAATCTTAAGAAGGGTCTCTACCTGAAAGGTCACCCAATTTCTTCAATCCAGAGATGCTGGCTGTTCCCCCTCCCACAAGTAAAGCATTGAATAGTCTTCACCCTACCATAGTTGCCCAACCAGACACAACTAAATTTTGGTAACTCTTTTTCCCCCAAGAACTGTTTTTTGCTTAAGTCCAAGTCGAGATTCAATAGAGTTTTACTGTCATGTGTCCCAGATAGGACAATGAAATTCGTGCTTGCTTCAGCACAACAGAATATGTAAACATAATGCAGAACAGGAGATAAAAGTTCAGTATGTCTATATACCATTGATCATATCTGTACACAATACATAAACAGATAAAGTGCAATAGGCTGTTATCTTTTAGAGTTTGGTGGTGGTGGGTCCACTCCTGTTTAAATTCTATTTGGAATATTTTTGGAGGACCAGGAAACCAAGAAACCGGAGTTACTCCAGGGAGTTACTCCAGCTCCGGGGAGTGATTCTGCGTTGGGTTTCAGCGGTCGAGGTGAGGCGGCGAACGGGCAGAAATGGCGGCCAGATCTCCCACAATGCAAAGGGAGGGAGAAAGTTGCCGACGCTGACCAGTGCCGTGGCAGTGCGCATGTGCAGGGCGGCACATTCGCACAACCACGGCCGATGGGCTGGCTGTGGTTGTGCGCATGTGCAGGGGAGAATGTGCAAGCTGTGGCAGTGCATATGTGTAAGGTGTAAGGCGACCGGCTGTGCCGGCGGATGAGGAGTGGGCGGAAAATGGAGAGCCGGCGGCCAGAACTCAGACAGGGATGGCGGGCGGAGACGGAGAGTGACAGAGAGATAGAGATAGAGAGAGGTGTCTCGAATGCTTGCCAAGCCTGGCAAAATGGCAGGGCTCTTAGGTTGCCCGGCCCGACTTTAGGTCACCATTGACACCCGGGCAACCGTTAATTTCGAGCCTTGACTTGGACAGGTTGGGAGAGTGGACAGAGATGTGGCAGATGGCATACAGTGTAGCAAAGTGTGGAATCATGCATTTTGGTAAAAGGAATAAAGGTATAAACTATTTTCTAAATAGACAATAGACTATAGGTGCAGGAGTAGGCCATTCGGCCCTTCGAGCCAGCACCGCCATGTGATCATGGCTGATCATCCCCAATCAGTACCCCATTCCTGCTTCTCCCCATATCCCCTGACTCCGCTATTTTTAAGAGCCCTATCTAGCTCTCTCTTGAAAACATCCAGACAACCTGCCTCCACTGCCCTCTGAGGCAGAGAATTCCACAAACTCACAACTCTGTGAGGGGAAAAAGTGTTTCCTCGTCTCCATTCTAAATGGCTTACTCCTTATTCTTAAACTGTGGCCCCTGGTTCTGGATTCCCCCAACATCGGGAACATGGGGTGCGAACCCAGCAATTGGAGGTGCAAAGGGACTTGGGAGTGCTGGTGCAGGATTCCCAAAAAGTTAATTTGCAAGTCGAATTGGTAGTAAGGAAAGCAAACTCATTTATTTCAAGAGGGCTTGTATACAAATACAGGGATGTAACGTTGAGGCTCTATAAGGTGCTGGTAAGGCCGCATTTGGAATATTGTGAGCAATTTTGGGCACCATATCTGAGGAAGTATGTGCTGGCTCTGGAGATGGTTCAGAGGAGGTTTACACGAATGATCCCAGGAATGAGTAGGTTAACCTATGATGAGCGTTTGTCGGCACTGGGCCTGTACTCGCTGGAGTTTAGAAGAATGAGGGGGGGGGACCTAATTGAAACATACAGAATAGTGAAAGGCTTGGATAGAGTGAATGTGGAGAGGATGTTTCCACTATTGGGAGAGTCGAGGATAGAGGTTATAGCCAGGGGTGGGAGATTGCAACCTTCACGTGGTCCGCCCTGTTTCAACGAATGCAACCAACCTGGCGTGCACAATCAAATAGAACAAGTTGTCCTACAACTTTGGCTGTGCACGCCATACGCAAGAGAAGGTCATAGCTTCAGAATTAAAGGACGTTTTTTTAGGAAGAAGATGAGGAGAGATTTCTTTAGTCAGAGCTTGGTGAATCTGGAATTCTTTGCCACAAAAGGCTGTGGAGACCATGTCAGTGGATATTTTTAAGGCAGAGATTGATAGATTCTTGATTAGTACAGGTGTCGGAGGTTATGGGGAGAAGGCAGGAAAATGGGGTTAGGAGGGAGAGATAGATCAGCCATGATTGAATGGCAGAGTGGACTTGATGGGCCGAATGGCCTAATTGGACTAGACCTTAAACCCTGCAAGTAATAGGTAGATACAGATGAGGGAAATTTTTGAGTTCCAGGAGGCCTTGATGGATCGAGCATGTCAGTCTACGTTTGGTCTTGCTGACGTACACAGTTATTGGTAGGTTATTGATAGGGGACGATCAGCCATGATCACAATGAATGGCGGTGCTGGCTCGAAGGGCCGAATGACCTCCTCCCGCACCTATTTTCTGTGTTTCTGTGACACATCGGAAACATTGGATGCAGTTGAGAATGTGCACGTGAAACACTAAGGAAGGACTGCTGGGGTCACATGAACCTCAGTCTCACATGGAAGTACATGTGAACCTCTGTCTCACCTGGAAGGACCACATGAACCTCTGTCTCACCTGGTTGCTAACTATTTTAACTACTCTTCCCATTCACATTGACCTTCCTGGCATGGGCTTCCATTGCCGGAGTGAGGCCACATGGAAACTGGAAGAACAGACCTCATATTCCACTTGGTTAGTTTACAATCTAGTGGTATGAACATTGGATTCTACAATTTTTGGTAACTAACAACCCCCTCCTGCTTTTCCACCCCCTCCCCTAATCTTGGCCAGTTCACCATAACCCTCAATTCCTCAATCTTTCAAATGTTTATTTATCTTCACTTTAAATACATCTGATAATCTGACAGAGAGAGGCTGATAATTCAACTGGACTGGAGGGCGGCAGCTTCGACCACCTCCGGGCCGCGGAGCGTGAACTGCGGGACTGACTTACCATCGCCCGGGGGGTATCGCCTCAGCGCAGAGGGAGAAGAGGAGGGAAGAGACAGTAACTATAAGACTTTTGCCTCCATCACAGTGAGGAGGTGCTTGTTGAACTCACTGTGGTGGATGTTAATTTATGTTTATTGTGTGTTGTTATTATTACATGTATGGCTGCAGGCAACAACATTTCGTTCAGACCGAAAGGTCTGAATGACAAATAAAGGATTCAATTCAAGAGGTTATTTTGAGAGATTCACTGAGAATGCTACTAACCTTTTTAGGTAAGGGAGCCAAAACTGTGCAAGTTTACCAGTTCCCTGAAAAATCTCTTCATTCTTAAATATAAACCCCTTCGCAATGAAGGCCAAGGTGTCATTTGCTGCCTTAACTACTCGTTGGATCTGCTTGTTTTCTTTTTTGTGATTCATGCACGAGAACACTCTGAACTTGAATCATTTGCAGTCACCATTAAGATAATCTGCCTATTAATTCTTCTTAACAAACTGCATGACCCCTCACTGCCTCACATTAAACTTTATTTGCTCAGTTTTTGCCCACTCACTCAATTTATGTATGTTTCATTGTAGGATCATTATATCCTCATCACACAAGATGAGGACATCACACAAGATTTATTTTTGTATCATCTTCAAACCTGGAAACATTGCATTTTGTTTTTCTTCCAGGGCATTAAATGCAAATAGTAAACAACTGAGGGACAAGAACCAATTCCTGAGGTCCTCCTCTAGCTACATTCCTTCAGCCTGAAAAAGACACATTTATTCAATTTTTTAAAAAGAAAGTACAGCATGGAAACGGGCCAACTGAGTTCAAGTCAACCACAGATCACACTTGTTCACACTGGTTCCATGTTATCCCACTTGGTTTCTATATGACAGTCAGTTTTCAAACCATGCTAACACAGTTCCTCCAGTACAATGGGATCTTAATAAGACACCATATGTGGCACCTTGTCAAATGCTTTTTGAAAAAGTAAATACACTACATCTACAGGTTCCTTTCCATCAACTTTCCCTGTCGCATTCTTGACTTCTTTGAGGAAATATATCATATGATTTATCTTTCATAATCTCATAAGACCAGATTTGATTATGTTCAGTTTTCTTAAATGATTAGTTATTTACTATTTGGTTATTCATTGCAGCATCTTGTCAACTATGGATGTTAAACTAACCGGCTTATAGTTCCCTACGTTCCGTCTTCCTTTTTAACTAAGGAAATATTGGAATTTTGTTTTTTCAAAAGTTTTAGTTTATCCACCAACTCTGTAGTCTCTTCCTTTAAAGTCATTTGTCCCAGTAATTTGTCCACCTGTAACCCTGTGCGTTTCTCTTACACTTGTTATGTGTTTTACAAGTTCCTCTGTTACTTGAGTCCTACCCTGCTCTTTGTACTCTATGCCTGTGCTAATAAGGGGAAAAAACAGCATTGAGAGGCTGAAAATGCAAGAGCAACATATACCATAAACTATAGGATTCTTAGCATCATTGGATCTCTGAAAGTGGCAACATAAATAGATTGGGTAGTAAGGATTGTATGGAGCATCATCAGGGTGTTAAGTATAAAATTGGGAAGTCATGATACAGATGTATAAAACTTGGGTTAGGCTACATTTAGAGCATTCTGTGCAGTACTGGTTCCCACTCTATAAGAAGGTTGTCTTGGGACAACGGGGAGGTTTACCAGGACCTTACCTAGTTTGTAACGTGTTAGCTACAAGGAGAGGTTGGACAAACATAAATTGTTTTCTCAACAGAATCGAGGGTGACCTGATAGGTATATAACATTATTAGTGGCATAGATAGCTAGATGGTCGTTTTCTCAGGGTGGAAATGTCAAATGCTAAAGGGCATAGGTTTAAGGTGGGAGGAGTTAAGATTAAAGGAGATTTTCAAATGAGTTTCGTTTTATTTTTCACAATGCTAATTGCCTGAAACACTGCCTGGGAAGTGGTAGAGCAGATATGACACCCGTATTTAAGAGACATTTAGTCAGGCATATGAGGAGGCAGGGAAGAGAGGATGATGTACAAGCACATAGAAGTATTTTGGTTGGTCTGGCCAGTATGGACATGGTGAGTGAGAGAGTCTGTTGTGCTGTACTGATCTATGTAGCCCTTGTGCCTTTTTTAAAATTCACCTTTTAATCTATCCAGATACCTTTAAGGTAACACTAGACCAAGTGGGATCCGTTGGGTCCGTCCCCTCAACGCACGGTTACGGGGGGGGGTCCTGCGGCGTCACACACACACACGGGGGGGGGGGGGGGGGAGGGGGGGGGGAATAGTAGAGGGAGGGGGGGGGAGAGAGGAGGGTGGAGGGGGGAGAGGGGTGCGGTGGAGGGAGGGGGAGAGTTGGGTAGAGGGAGGGGGAGGGAGGTCGATGTGGAGGGGGGAGGGTAGAGGGAGGACAGAGGGGGGAGAGGGGGGGTAGGGGGAGAGAGAGCAATGGGGGAAAGAAAGGAGCGTGGGGGAGAAGGGGGGAAGTGGGGGATTCCCAAGAGATGAGGGGGGGGGGGGGGGGGGGCAGAGAGGGAGGGGGGACAGACCCAAGTCTGAAGATGGGTCTCGACCCGAAATGTTGCCTATTACCTGCGCTCCATAGATGCTGCCTCACCCGCTGAGTTTCTCCAGCATGTTTGTCTACCTTTGATTTTCCAGCATCTGCAGTTCCTTCTTAAATAAAAAAAGGTATGGGATAGGATTACAGAAACAGCTGATGGGAGAGAAAGTTGGCATGGGAAGAGTGGCCATCAGCCGCTCTCACTAATTAGGTGAGTGAGTCTGCTCAGCATTCTCAACTCTTCTTGGCTTGACTCTGCCCCCGATTGTTGTGATAGAGTGGTGGGGAGAGAAAGTACTCGAGCCCTATTCCCCTCGGGCAGAAGATTATTGTAGCCCTGCAGTAGCTGGCAAATCCATCCTACATACTCCTAAACATTTGTTCCAAGGTGAGGTGTGTCCAAAAGCCAGATGTTCATAACCCAAGGAGAACCTGTAATGCCACTAGTGTCATATTTTTAAAAAAGGTTTTGGAATACAAGCTGTATTGCAGGGCACCTCAATGTGCATATTCTATTTGTTGTTGTTCTTTTGTGCTGTGTTGCCTTTGAGCAGCTGTTCAAATGCTTTGTATGTTTTTTATAAAAAAATCAACAGCATTGCTGCCAAAACAGCAGTTTCAAGGAACTGACTTGCTACTGGGATTATGGAGAACATACAGGAAAGTAGAATTGAGCCATGCACTTTTTGAATAGTGAAACAAACTTGCAGGGCATGTTGCCTGCTCCTCCTACTGTATGTTCCTCTGTTGTTAAGGGCTTTAAAAAGCTGCAGCAAGACAAGTGCGTTTTTTACATTGTGAAATGAACCAAATCCATGATAGGCATGGTGGAGAAGAATGAATACTCTTGAGGATTTATTCAAACGTTTCTGACTTGTCTCTAGCTTTCATGCTGGGTTTCACCATGGTGAGGTTGTGGCATGTTGATGAACAACCTTCTTGTTTGTTGGCCAGTTGCTCATCACACAGCTTTGATCTGATCTGTGGAGCTATTTAGCTTTATTTATAACCTGCTAGTTTTGCTGTTGAGGAATAGTAGTAGATGATAGAACCCAGTCAGCATGTTCTGCCATGTAATTAGATTATTACTGATCAGTACTTCTCCTTTGCTTGCTTCTGATCAATGGCTCTTGTTGCTTTTACTAAGTTAAATATATTCAAGATTAAGACTTTAAGTTCTATTTATACAGGTCTATCTGATTTTTCAGCACCCTTGGTTCTAGAGCCTTGCTGGATTCTCCATTTTGCAGGGCCAATAGAGGTCACAGCCTCTGGGTCCAAGATACTGGCCTGCGCAGTTGGCCATGGGGCAAATTTGACCTGCAGATCAGCTGCGTAAGTCCCGATGAGCTCAAGATCAGCTGCCTCACCCAGTCGTGGAACTATATCACATTTTATCACTAACCTGTCCCTCTATTTAAATTAGTTGGTCTTTATACCCCTCTAGTGCCTTCCTCAGCATTTGTAAATGATTTTCTGTGGCTGCAGATCTTCTGGCTAGTATTTATCACTGGACAAATTGAGAGAAATTTGTTAAATGTTAGAAATCTGTTGCCTTGACAGAGGTATGCGACGTGAGCTTCAAATTTGAATTTCAATGGGCATGTTACTGATAATTTAACCTCTGAGCAAATTAACTTATGAAAAATAGACAAATGTTTCCCATCTATACTCTTGTGGAATTTGTGCAGACAAGCAATACCTGAAGTAAACATGCTTTTAGCATCAATCTTTTGTACATTTTTATCCTTTGCACACAGGTGGAGGAAGCAGTGCTGATCTTGGGGGAAGAAGGAATAAGAAACATTATGATTGAAGAGGCACAAATGAGGCCAGAATAATGTTGTGCTTTTTTACAACGTTGTCCTTTTTGTTGGTCGGCATGTAGATTATGTGAGACCATGCATGCTTAACCATTACTGTCTTATAGCAACCGTTGCCCTTTCTCTGATTATGTAGGTTCATTCTGTCTTTGGAAACTTCTGAAATAGAAACATTTTCCCCAACAAGGACTTCAGCCTTAACACAGACAAATATTCCTTGACTGGGAGAGGAGGGACGAGATTGAGGAAGATTCCTACTGCATTAGTCAGCAAAAGATGACCAAAGAAAATGCTTGGAACTTGCGCATAGGACTGGGATGTAGACCTTGGAGGATAGACTTTAATGTAAGATTCATTGACATGCATTGTCATTGGGGTTCCTGTGTAGTGGTTTCCACAACATAGTGGTGAAGTTCTCTTCCTGTATATATGTAGTTCTGGCCATTGCCACCCCTGGTCTATCATAGGCCATCCACTGAACAACTAATAGAATCCTCCGTCTTTAACTTTGGAGGCTTGTTTTAATTCACGTTGGTGCTTTCGGAATCTTTCGGTTCTTCCTCTTCTATCAGCTTATGACTATCAGCATCTCACGTGCAGTAGCCCATTATAATGGGTGGCAATCAACTGGTGCTAACTGGTGAAGGTGCTTTTGAAGACAATAAAACATACTATACTTTAATTCTCTTATACTTTGTTCCTCTAATCTGCAAATTATTGATTTTAGATTCATAAACCCCTCCAGTGCAGAGCACACTGCAATCTTCCATTGCACCTGCTGCAACTTCAGCATGTTATCCTTACTGCACCTGCCCTCTGGTATCATGAATGTTATGCTTCCAGACATTCTCTCTGAAAGGAAAAGTTTTGACAAGAATTTTCAAATGACATGTATGTTAACTATACCTAAACATATGTATAAAACATGAGATCCTTCTTTATACTTAGAGCGATATCCTAAATGGAGGAATTTATGGAAGCCTTTAAGTCAATAGTTGGGCTTTACAATATTGAATCAAATATTTTATGGTCATTAAGACTTGGGATAATATGCAGAGGAGGTTTCCAAGGAAGAGGAATTATAATTATCTGCAAAGAATCAGTTTGTTACCATTGGAAGTACAAATGACGAGGGAATATTTAAAATAAATATTTAAAACTGAGGGCTTTTGATATTGATTGACAAGCAGTGTGAAGGAACATGATTTGAAAATAATTTGTCGTGTTATCTAAATTGTATTGCGTTAAGGTAATATGACCTGTCTCGGCTGCTTGTTTTTCAGCTGTAATGTTTGGAAGGGTGGGAGCTGATTCAATAACAACTTTGACAAGTGAATTGGTTATATATTTAACAAGTAAACATTTGCAAAGCTATGTGTTAAAAGCAAGTAGTTCTTCCTAAACGACCACATTGACACCATGAGTCGAAATGTCCTCTATCTATGTTGAATTATTATTTCTTCATGATTTTATGTTAAAACTCAAGAGCTTCAACACCATCCCATGAAGATTTAACAGCAAAAGCACTATTATTTTTTGTCTGTATAGGCTCTTAATTGTTGATTTTTCACTTTGCCACTAAGGATTAGAGGATACTAATTCTGTGTAAAACAACCTAAAATTTAGTTCCCATTCATGCCACAGGATTCTGATTTGCATGATTGCATGTGGACACTGGTACTGATGATAGAAATGAGTTGGTACTTTTGTTGTGATTTTTGTTTCAATGTGCTGGGCAGAAAGCTTCAAAATGGAAATCATTGTTTCCGGGTGGTGGCATGTAAATTGAGAGGAAAAAGAACCAATTTAAATTTCCTTGGAGATGAAATTTAGCAAATGAGGAACAATTCAACCTTGGGTTGATGAATGTGATTGCCATGTAAAAGGCTTCCCAGTAGGAGGACCACTGCGTCATTTGGAAAGAAACATCAATCATTTCTATAGCAGCCATTTTGTACAAAGCATTATCAATCAAATGTTGAAAAAAAACCCCTCTGGATCTTGCAGCTGTCTGTTGTTCAATTTATCTCCTTCACGTTAAAAGGCAGGCAGTAGACATATTCTTTTTAAGGAAGGAACCTGCGTAGCTAATTCACGCAAGATCAATGCTTTAAATTTGTTGGCGATGTAGAGCAGTTTTGACATTTACTATTGTTGTGGAGCCCAAAGATATAAATTGGATTTTTTTTTCAAAGGAATTAAATTAAAAAAAGTAGTGTGATTTGTTTCATTATGTAGTTTTTACATTAATTTACTTTTGTGATAACTTCTTGAGTATTGATAGAAATGTAGAGGTTGGGTTAGATTGCACCTTCCTTTTACATTGCAATTGAAAGATAAGCTGCACAATAACAAATACAAATTAGTACTTCATCGTGAGAATAAACAGCTAAGGACAAAATTAAATATTTTGAATCATTGTTTGATAACATTTTCTCAGATGTTCAGTACTATGCAATGGATATAACTCATACACTAATATTAATCTTGTTCAGATTTGGATTAGTTTATTGTCAAATACACCAGGGTGCAATGAAATTTCTTGTTCGCCTGAAGCTCAGAGAAATTTGATTGCACTCTGGTGTATATAGCAATAAACTAATCTGAATTGGAACAAGATTGCTAGATTGGAACAATGTATAAGCTAAATTCATTGGTTAGTATGGAAAAACTGAGAAAAATGATGTCAAACATTGATTCAAATAATTTTGCCCCTTTCTTCAATCTTACATGATTAAGTAATATATTTTATTTTTTACTAGACCAAGTGCAGACCTGTTGGGTCTGCTCCCCAACGCAAGATTGCACCACTCACCAGTTACCCCCAATGCAAACCGTTCCCCCAACGCAATATTGCACCACTCATGCATAGCCCCCAACTATTTGTTATTGTACAGTTTATCTTTAAATTGTAATGTAAAAGGAAAAGGCAATTAAATCTAACAATTACATTTCTATAAATACCACATCTAACAATGAATATAGATCATAACCTGTAATAAGAATCTTGTGTTTAAACATTATTTAATGGTCACTATATTTCAGTTCTGGTCCTAATAATATTCTTTGAAATATTTTTACCATCCCAGCACAGTTATGATACTTTATCTTTTCATGAATAGACCGTTTCGTTGCTTTATTCTTTTAATAATAAAGCTACCCCAGATGGTGATAGCAGTATGGTTTGAAGATCCAATAAGACTATCTTCTGATCACTGAATAGATCAGGTGCTCTCATATTTCAAGGATGTAGCTAGTAGAGTGGATAAGGGAGAACCAGTGGATGTGGTATATCTGGACTTTCAGAAGGCTTTCGACAAGGTCCCACATAAGATATTAGTATACAAACTTAAAGCACTTAAAGAAAAAGATTAGTTAAAACAAATGTAGGTCCCTTGCAGTCAGAAACAGGTGAATTGATCATGGGGAACAAGGACATGGCAGACCAATTGAATAACTACTTTGGTTCTGTCTTCACTAAGGAAGACTTAATGAATCTGCCGGAAATAGCAGGGGACCGGGGGTCAAATGAGATGGAGGAACTGAGTGAAATCCAGGTTAGCTGGGAAGTAGTGTTGGGTAAATTGAATGGATTAAAGGCCGATAAATCCCCAGGGCCAAATAGGCTGCATCCCAGAGTAGTTAAGGAAGTAGCCCCAGAAGTAGTGGATACATTAGTGATAATTTTCCAAAACTCTTTAGATTCTGGAGTAGTTCCTGAGGATTGGAGGGTAGCTAATGTAACCCCACTTTTTAAAAAGGGAGGGAGAGAGAAAATGGGGAATTACAGACCAGTTAGTCTAACATCGGTAGTGGGGAAACTGCTGGAGTCAGTTATTAAAGAT
Organism: Leucoraja erinaceus; assembly: GCF_028641065.1. Classification (NCBI taxonomy): domain Eukaryota; kingdom Metazoa; phylum Chordata; class Chondrichthyes; order Rajiformes; family Rajidae; genus Leucoraja; species Leucoraja erinaceus. The sequence goes on from NC_073407.1 coordinate 7,794,512, forward strand.
GGGATAGCAGCACATTTGGAAAGTGGTGAAATCATTGGACAAAGTCAGCATGGATTTATGAAAGGTAAATCATGTCTGATGAATCTTATAGAATTTTTTGAGGATGTAACTAGTAGAGTGGATAAGGGAGAACCAGTGGATGTGGTATATCTGGACTTTCAGAAAGCTTTCGACAAAGTCCCACATAAGAGATTAGCATACAAACTTAAAGCACACGGTACTGGGGGTTTAGTGTTGATGTGGATTGAGAACTGGCTGGCAGACAGGAAGCAAAGAGTAGGAGTTAACTGGTCCTTTTCAGAATGGGAGGCAGTGACTAGTGGGGTACCGCAAGGCTCAGTGCTGGGACCCCAGCTATTTACAATATATATTAATGATTTGGACGAGGGAATTAAATGCAACATCTCCAAGTTTGCAGATAACTCGAAGCTGGGGAGCAGTGTTAGCTGTGAGGAGGATGCTAGGAAGCTGCAAGATGACTTGGATAGGCTGGGTGAGTGGGCAAATGCATGGCAGATGCAGTATAATGTGGATAAATGTGAGGTTATCCACTTTGGTGGCAAAAACAGGAAAGTAGACTATTATCTGAATGGTGGCCGATTAGGAAAAGGGGAGATGCAACGAGACCTCGGTGTCATGGTACACCGGTCATTGAAAGTAGGCATGCAGGTACAGCAGGCAGTGAAGAAAGCGAATGGTATGTTAGCTTTTATAGCAAAAGGATTTGAGTATAGGAGCAGGGAGGTTCTACTGCAGTTGTACAGGGTCTTGGTGAGACCACACCTGGAGTATTGCGTACAGTTTTGGTCTCCAAATCTGAGGAAGGACATTATTGCCATAGAGGGAGTGCAGAGAAGGTTCACCAGACTGATTCCTGGGATGCCAGGACTGTCTTATGAAGAAAGACTGGATAGACTTGGTTTATACTCTCTAGAATTTAGGAGATTGAGAGGGGATCTTATAGAAACTTACAAAATTCTTAAGGGGTTGGACAGGCTAGATGCAGGAAGATTGCTCCCGATGTTGGGGAAGTCCAGGACAAGGGGGTCACAGCTTAAGGATAAGGGGGAAATCCTTTAAAACCGAGATGAGAAGAACTTTTTTCACACAGAGTGGTGAGTCTCTGGAACTCTCTGCCGCAGAGGGTAGTCGAGGCCAGTTCATTGGCTATATTTAAGAGGGAGTTAGATGTGGCCCTTGTGGCTAAGGGGATCAGAGGGTATGGAGAGAAGGCAGGTACGGGATACTGAGTTGGATGATCAGCCATGATCATATTGAATGGCGGTGCAGGCTCGAAGGGCCGAATGGCCTACTCCTGCACCTAATTTCTATGTTTCTAAATGTCTTCAACATGAATCATTAATTGTTTCTCTTTCTACAGTTGTTACCTGACCATTAATTGTTTCTCTTTCTACAGTTGTTACCCGACCTGAGTAATTCCAGTGTTTGCTGTTTTTATTTCAGATTTCTAGCATGAGTAAATTTTCTTTTTGGTTTTTGAATTGAAAAGTTTTTTTTCAGCACTAATGTGGTTTTTGGTGATAGATGTACACAAAATTGTTTAAATAAATATTAAATGGGAGTAAATCCTTTTCTTACAGACATATTTTACTTGTTAATTGAAAACTTTTTGTCAAGGCTGCGAAGTAAAAATCATTAACACCACCAGGGACTTCCAGATTAAGCAGAACCAGAAAAAGGTTGTTTAGTGACAGTATTGGTATGACATTTTTAGCTCCCACAAGTTTATAATTCTCTAGAGATTGCAAACAAATTTTATTTTACTGTAATGGCTGTTATTTACTGTTACTGTTATTTATTATGGCTTTGTATTCCCAGAAAGGCTGACTTGGCCTTGACTAATTTTCTGCACAATCTTTATATAGTGGACTAGATGTAATCCTGCTGTTGGAAGTTAAAAGGATGCTGACTAATCTTTCAAGCTCTGAAGAGGCATTTGTGTTCTAGATTTCAGTAACTCTGCGTTTTAAACCAAACGTATATATAGTTGATTAAAATTCTGTAGATCAGAACAAACTTGCAACCCTTGAAAATGGCTTGCATGTACTGGGATTTGTGAATCATCGGGAATTGTATTGTAATAGAAATCTTGTTTGTCACAAATACTCATAAAATGACTCCCAATGATTTATTTGTTAAACGCAACAGTATGAAATTAATTTGCCAAAATAAAGCAAATTATCCTTGTATCTCACATTTTGCTGATGCTATTGGTACTTTTGACAATGCTTTTGCCAATTATTACTGAGCCAGTGATCCCTTAACTTGGCATTGGATATGACAGAAGACTAACAATTAATTAGTTTCCGCGAGTAATGTTAATTATGCAAATGCATAAAACCTTCCTAACTTGTGTACGTGTGTATAATATCTAAACTATGTTTGTTATAATCCACTAGCTAATGGTATGGCTTTTTCTGAGGTATTAAAGATCATTCTCACCTTTAACTCTACTATGATGCTGAAATTACTTTCTTTTAAATTTCATTAGACAAAAATGTATAATTTGAATAAAATAGAAGTGATATTTGTTGTGCTCTAGGTACGTTTTGGTGGTCAAGATTTATCTCCAGATGGAAAAGAGGTAAAACAAAGTAAAGCCCAGCAAGTCTACTGTTGTTCACCTTTGATATTCAGTTATGTGACAAACCAAATGGCCTAGATAGATTGTTAAAGAAGGAACTGCAGATGCTGGAAGATCGAAGGTACACAAAAATGCTGGAGAAACTCAGCGGGTGCAGCAGCATCTATGGAGCGAAAGAAATAGGTGCTGTTTCGTGCTGAAACCCTTCTTCAGACTGATGGTGGGTGGGGGGGGAGAAGGAAGGAAAAAGGGAGGAGGAGGAACCCGAGGGCGGGGGGATGGGAGGAGACAGCTCGAGGGTTAAGGAAGTGGAGGAGACAGCAAGGGCTAGCAAAATTGGGAGAATTCAATGTTCATGCCAGCCGGACGCAAGCAACCCAGGCGGAATACGAGGTGCTGTTCCTCCAATTTCCGGTGTTGCTCACTCTAGCAATGGAGGAGACCCAGGACAGAGAGGTCGGATTGGGAATGGGAGGGGGAGTTGAAGTGCTGAGCCATCGGAAGTTCAGGTAGGTTATTGCGGACTGAGCGGAGGTGTTCTGCGAAACGATCGCCCGACCTCCACTTAGTCTCACCGATGTAAATCAGCTGACATCTAGAGCAGCGGATGCAGTAGATGAGGTTGGAGGAGATACAGGTGAACCTTTGTCGCACCTGGAACGACTGTTTGGGTCCTTGAATGGAGTCGAGGGGGGAGGTGAAGGGACAGGTGTTGCATTTCTTGCGATTGCAACGGAAAGTACCCGGGGAGGGGGTGGTACGGGAGGGAAGGGAAGAATTGACAAGGGAGTTGCGGAGGGAGCGGTCTTTGCGGAAGGCAGACGTGGGGGGAGATGGGAAGATGTGGCGAGTGGTGGGGTCACATTGGAGGTGGCGGAAATGGCGGAGGATTATTTGTTGTATTTGCCGGCTGGTGGGGTGAAAGGTGAGGACTAGGTGAGGACTTGTTGCGAGTGCGGGGATGGGGAGAGGGGTTGCGGGGTATGGACGAGACCCTGGTGCGAGCCTCATCTATGGTGGAGGAGGGGAATCCCCGTTCCCTGAAGAGCGAGGACATTTCCGATGCCCTGGTGTGGAATGTCTCACCCTTGTGTAGATAGATCACTATTTTGCCAATTCAACCTGACGATAGCTTTTCTGCTATTGTCTCTTCAAACCTGTTCAGGCAGTGGTATTACATTTGGTTAATGCTTATATACCGAGTAGTCATTGGTCACCTGGATGTTACATATGTGTAGAAAGCCAGTATTATTTGTGAACCTCAGGCTGAACTGCTGAGAGTCATGGATGAACTCAGCAATTTTCGATTACTGTACAGAATGCTTGTTGTGACTTTAAAAGGTTAGGCATATAGTTGGAGCAGAGATTAAATATTTATCTATGTGGAACATCATAGAGCTACAAGTATAATTTGTTCCAAATTAACAGTGTAAAATCTGACCCTAGCAAAGGGCCACTCTAAAGCAGACACAACACTACAACATTTATCAAAGGAATTTTCGTCAGTAAAAAAGTTAAAAAATGGACAGTTATCACACTTAAAATGAGAAATGTATTATTTAGACAGATTTTTGGTTTCCTACTATAAATTCTAATCTAGAAGATAAATTAGCAAGGTGTTTTATCACATCCTGTGGGTTCTAGCTCCATCATCCTTTATATTTACCTTTTCTTAAACATATAATTCCTCATGTAATTGAGACTGAAGCAAGGCATCATTCAAACATTAAGAGATATATAAAGATTAGTGATATTGAATCATCGGCACATGTGACACTAATTTTATAAAGTTAAATCATGGTACAGTTCTGGCCATCATAAATGTAAAAATAACACTAATGTTAAGTTTGTACTAACCAAAACTTTACAAGCAGCATTTTTGAAACCAGTTCAGATCATTACAAATAAATAATCTTGAAGAGACCGCATGGACTTGTTCCAACAAGTCCCTGCTGACCATTGACTCTAATCCGACATCCTGTTTTTTTTTTTGTTTTTTTTTTAATTCTTCCCACATTCTCATTACGATCTCCACAATTCTACTGCTCAAGGATAACTCAATTTACAGTGACCAATTATCTTGATAACACACAAGTCTAGGGATGTTGGAAAAAGCCAGAGGACCCAGTGGAAGCCGACAGGGTCATGTGGAAAATGTGCACTCTGCACAGCTAATTCCCAAGGTCTTTGGTCTTGCGAGGTAGTGACTGTACTAGCTGTGCAACTGTACACTGAACAGTAACTTTCAAATAATGTCACTGGGAAAATGTCCTCAAGTTGATGCTTAGTTATTGCGTAGAGAAAAACTGCTCTTCAAGTATCTTTTAACTGTGCTCAAGTTTATTGACCACCTCGAATCTGACCAAAACATTTTAGAGGGAATATAGCCATGATATAGAAGCAAAACTGAGATATGTTTCTTGCCCATCATTCCTATGTTGATGGACCTTTCAGAAATGCTTGTCTACTCACATCGCCTAATTAGCCTGGAAACAGATAATTGAGGAACGCGTACCTGGAATTGACGTTGACATGGATTACCAGAGATGTTTAAACATCATTCCAATAAGATCTGAATTTGAGTGTAAATTTTGAGTATGATGTAACAACTTTGTAAAATCAAACAGAATATCTTAAGACGAAATGGAAATTAAGTTGCAGATATGTTTGGAATTTATCCATGTGATCAAAACCTTCTAAAATGAACTGAGACGTGGTATTTGTTTGGCTGCCATTCAAAGCACAATGATACTGATACTAATTAGGGAAAATCTTTATTTTTAAATGGTGTTGAAAGTCTGCCAGGTGTTCAAATAATAGTATTAGATAATTGCTTTTGGGAATAGTCTGCCAAAAAAAGCAAGAGTGGAACTTTAGATTTTGGCAGTGATGTAAAAGGAGTAAAATTGGATTGTTATACAAATTGGATTAATTGATCATTACACATCTTGCCAGCTCTGTCTCCCCAAATGGAACAGAAAAGAGTGTGCAGCAGTTTGGCAAGTGGTATATAGTGGGCAACCTATTCAACATTTTCTATTTTATATCCTCATTAAGGCTGAAAGTTGTGGTGTTTGAATCACAGCTTGGGAATAATTTCTCCAAGTTAAGGTACGGAGATCTTTTAGCTTTTATTAAAATTACTTCGTCCTCAGTTCAGTTTTAAAATCAGAATACAGTAATCAGCATAATACTTTGATTTGTACCAATGCAGCAGAATATGTAGTGAACATTTTCATCTGTGGGCTCCATGGAGGCTATAAAATTCTAGTTTGGTAATGTTGAAGTATTTTGAAGGCCTGAAACTTCTGTCTCCAATATAACTGTTAATTTTACCTTTGCGATGTTTGAATTGCAAATATTACGCATCATCCAAATTTACCGAACACTGCCACGTAGGCAGACATGAGATGGGGTTCTCAGGAGAACTTTATTATTCAATGCATTCCTGCCTTCCACTGAGGTCATTGGCCTAAAATGTTAGCCGTATTATTCTCTCCACAGATTTTAGCTGATTTTGTCTGACTTTTCTGGTTTTAGATCAACTTCTGAAGTATTTTGCATTTTACTTCCAGAAATCCACTTGCTTCACTTAAACATTGCTAATAGTGTGCTGTTCCAAATGTTTATGAGTGTTATAAAAAGCATTAACAAAGATGTAATAACAGGATGGATATTGAGACATACGAATTATTTTAAATTTGGTGCTGAAGTCAATGATAGTGAGAGACACTAATAGGAAAGTTTTCTTCGGTATTTCAGCTGTCATATGTCGTGTTATATTGTCTTGCATTGCATTGAATATTTTATTATTGAAGGTGGTTTACTCAATTAATTTAACTATGTAAATAGTATATTTCTATTTAAAAAACATTACTTATGACCCAGAAAACGCAGAACACATGACTGTGTTCATGTCAGTTCAAAAAGATACGTAGCCAACCATTTTCTATCACTTTTTAAAATGTGTGGTGATGGCCTGTATCACCATTTCAGGAAGTTAGTTCCAGACCATTCCCATCTGGATAAAAAAAAATTTATTCGTGACATATGCTAGGAGCATCACAGTTAAATTAACAGATAAAATGGAGTGACAGGGAGAATAGAGGGAATGTCTGCGATCGGGAATTTTTTTTCTCTAGCTTGTTAAATTTTTTTTTCTCCCCATTGCTGTTCCTTGACCTGCTAAGTGCTTCCAGCATTTTCCATTTTTGTTTTGATTTTTCAGTATCTGCAATTGTTTTGCCCCAATAAGTAATCTGAGGATCGACACAAAATGCTGGAGTAACTCAGCAGGACAGGCAGCTTCTCTGGAGAGAAGAAATGGGTGAAGTTTCGGGTCGAGACCCTTCTTCAGACAACGAAGGGTCTCGACCCGAAAAGTCACCCATTCCATCTCTCTGGAGATGCTGCCTGTCACACCGAGTTACTCCAGCATTTTGTGTCTACCTTTGATTTAAACTAGCATCTGCAGTTCTTTATTACATAAGTAATCTGAGGACCCTGACAAACAACCCAGAGACTCAACATATTTACATGTTGCTGCCATTAAAAACGTGAATGAAATTAGATTTATTTTTCTGCTCTTTCCAAAAGTAATTGATTTAGAAAATTGTAATTGTAATTGTAAATCTTTATTGTCATTTCCTGAGTATTCGCATACTCAGAGGAAACAAAAAAACGTTTCTCAACCAGTGTCCATTCAGTTTTCGTTACAAAATAAATAGCAATTAAAATTAAAATACATGTCATGAACAATTTAACCCTCTAATAACATTCAATAACATTCAACAGCCGTTCCGACCGGCAGCGGCACAACAGTGGCTCTGCTGCAGTGTGGGGGGTTTGTGCGCGATACTTGGCAGGGGGGAAAGTTCATTTAACAGTCTTATAGCCTGTGGGAAGAAGCTGAGGAGCATCCTGCTGGTTTTGCAGCTGATGCTCCTGTACCTCTTCCCAGATGGGAGGATGGTGAAAAAGTCATGCGATGGGTGGTAAGGGTCTTTGATGATGGAGATGGCTCTGTTGATGCATCTCTTCTTGTATATGTCCAGCAGGAAGGGGAGTGGAGCACCAATAATCCTGCTTGCGGTCTTCACTATCCTGTCCAGTTGGTGCCGTTCGTACGCCTTGCAGCTCCCGAACCAGGAAGTGATGCCGTATGTCAGTGTGCTCTCGACAGTCCCCCTGTAAAAAGTCCGTAGATGTGTGGTGGGGAGGCTTGCTTTCCGTAGTCTTCGGAGGGGGTGAAGTCGCTGCTGGGCTCTCTTGACCAGAGCTGTGGTGTTGGCCGTGGACGTCAGGTCATCAGACAGATGTAGTCCTAAGAACTTCATGCTGCTGACCCTTTCCACATCAGCTCCGTCGATGTGCAGAGGTGCATGGTGATGTTTCCCCGCCCTCCTGAAGTCAACCACCATCTCCTTAGTTTTTCCCACGTTAAGAATGAGGTTGTGGGATTTGCACCAACCTGTGAGCAGCTCCACCTCCATCCTGTACGCCGATTCATCGTTGTCACTGATGAGACCCACTACTGTTGTGTCATCAGCGAACTTGCTGATGAAGTTGTTATTGAGTCTGGCAGTACAGTCGTGTGTCAGCAGACTAAACAGAAGGGGGCTTAGGACACAGCCTTGGGGTGAGCCAGTGCTCACGGCTATGGTTTTTGATGTCCTACTGCCCACCCTGACTGTCTGCTGCCGCTGCGACAGGAAGTTCAGGACCCAGCTACATGTGCCAGCATCAACCCCCAACAGCTCCAACTTCTCCACCAGCTGCTGCTGGTGCACCAGTTATTTTTTTTATCTTGTGAAATATTAAAACAAATCAATTTGAACAAAATTTTGGGGGAACGGAATATTCAATGAAAAGATTATCCTTTCTGAAAGTCAACACAGCACTTACCTTTTAGAGAACTTGTAATGAAAATGAAAACATTTAGAGTTAAAAGAATTATATTTGCTTGGCTGGTGGGATAGCTGCAGCAAATAAATACAGAGTAAAAGGGGAAGGTAGCTTTCTGTATTACAAAAGTAGGATTTGGGGCACAGATCTATGCTATAATTTATTTCTTTATCTACATTAAGGATTTAAAACTTAATATCCCACACATGTGTGTGCACACCTGTCCCATGGGGGACAGCAGAATCCATTTGAGAGCAATGCAACACTTACCTGTTTAAGCGTTCGAATTGCTAGATTGATCAAATCAGCAAGGAGCTAACCTGGAGCTCAGTATATGCAGATTCTTCAGAATCTCTGAAGAAAATCTCTTATGTATTATGAAAAAATTATGTCAATAACTGGAATTATTTATGTTTTTGAGAAATAATTCTTAACAAAAATCACTGAGTAGTATCAGCATCTTGAGATGTTAGAGCGAGTGGGTGAATTTACATTTTGTGGAGCCTTTCATGATTTTGTCACATCCCAAAAGACTTTGCAAGCAAATAATTGATTTTCAAGTGAAATCGTTGTAATACAGGCAAATGTTTGTATGCTGCAAACTTACACAAACTGATAAGGCAGTCATTAGAGATATTTAAAGAGGAGGTAGATATTCTTTTTGAAAGATCAGGGAATTGAAAACTATGGGGACCTGGTTCAAAGGAGGAGTTGAGGCCTGGGGCTGATCAGCAATGATCAATCACATTGAATGGCAAGGCTGACTTGAGCGGCCAGGTGGTGTACTCCCACAAATATTTTCTTGTATGTTCTTATATGAAAATGTTTTTTAGTAATTGACTGTAGGATGAATTGTGGCCAGGAGATCGACAATATCTTTGCCTTTTACACTCATATGGGTCTCGATTAAAGTCTCCACTAAATGCAACCAACTGTGACCAGCCTAGAATCCTAACGGTTGGTGTTTCTATGCCGTAACTGTATGACTCTGACTCTTTATGTGCAGTGCTTTTATTGTAAGAGCGAAAGATCTGCATTTTCAGAACATCTGCAAGCATTTACTGTTGTGATGCAAAATCTGCAGAATTTTAAAAAGTAGTATGGGAAAATATTTCAAAATAAATAGTTTCAAAGGGAGTTGAATAATTTGATTATAGAGATATGAAGTTTCTGTTGGAGAACGGGTATTTGCACAATATCCTTTTTTTTTAATGCAGTAATGGTTTGACATGACAAATACATTTCTTACATTGGCTGAATAAAATCAGTGCAACCTCTCTGTTCATTATTTTAACTTTGGTTATAAACTCTGACTTGTTTTAGAAACTGAAAATTGCAATACTAATTCATTGCATTCCATGCATGGATTAATTTAGTTGTGCCTGTTCTGATTTGAAAGCAAGGATGTATTCCTTCCTTCATGGAAAGATTTGTGGGTTAAGATATAAATGGAGACGGGGCTTGTGTTAATGCTTGACCCTTCTCAAATGTAAGCACTGATTTCCCTCAACCCTTCTCCTTTTCATTTAGCTGTTGCAAAGTTGTGTTTTTGGACCTCCAATTAGTGCATTAAGAGAAAAACGTCTATTTTATAAAATAGAATAAACAATATTTTTCTTTGATTCGCATGTTACTCAAGGAATCTTTTGGAGCTCAATGCTTTTGAACTTTATTTTGTTTTTTTTTAAAAATACTTTTTAATTCTGTTTTATAGTCTGCGATAGTTCAGTGCGATGGCCAGTATAGCCGATGCCTTACAGCATCGGAGACCCTGGTTCGATCCTGACCTCGGGTACTGTGTGTATGAAGTTTGTACATTCTCCCTCGACTGTGTGAGTTTCCTCTGGGTGCTCTGGTTTCCTCCCACATCCCAAAATATCTTTGACTTTCATTTAGTTTTTAAATTAGAATTGAGTGTTATTTAAAGAATTTCGCCTGACTGTTGATAATTTGGAAAAAATCTAATTCCCATCGGAATGACAGGAAACACTGACAACCCATTTCAGCTAAACATCACCCTGAATTGCTAGAAAATTCAAATAAATGTTATATATTCTTACTTTCACCTGACACTAATCTAAATTTTAAAAAAGTTGTTGAATTTTAGCTGTTTCTACTGAAGCCAGGAATTTCTTTAAATCTAAAGTCAGAATATACCGGAGATGATTATCAAGACAAGCTGCATCAGTCAGAACAGTGTTGAGTTGAATTTATCCTCGCATTAAATTTATTTCAATTCTGAAGATTTGTGCCCGTGAGATAAAGGACGGAGTTCTCTTGCTGATGTTGCTATCTGTTTTCGGTGTACTCTTGAACAATTTCTTTTTGGATATGTATTTTTGAGATTCAGGAACAGCTTCTTCCCTGCTATTATCATCTTACTGAATGGACCAACCACAAGATAGCGTGCAGTCCCGATCTTTCAAACTACCTCTTGCAGACCTTGAACTTTTTCCTCTGTAACAGTGATACTATAAAGCTATAACGCTATATTCTGCACTCTGGTATTTTCTCTTTGCACTATATGTTGTACTTCTATATGGTTTGATTGTACTCGTGTATGATCTGACTTTACTGGATAGCGTGCAAACAAAAGCTTTTCACTGTATATCGATAGAAATGACAGTAATAGTCTAATAACACCAAGAATTTCAATGAAAGCCTTGAAGGTAAACTTTTATCTTGGGGAACACAAATAAGGAATTGTGCATACTATTTCATGTCAAATTATAGTTCTGATGATTTGATTCATCTTAATTACTGGAAATTTTGTATTGCAATGAATTGAGTAGAGGTTAAGCCATCCAGGTTTCTGGTTGTCCTCCGATAATTAAAGCTCATGTTTCAAGTTTGAGAAAAAAGCTAAAGATAAAGCTCAAATAAACGAGTAACAGTGAAAAGAACAAATGGAAATTCACTGAAATACTGACACAGGAGCTCATGTAACTCTAAATTTATACTTAAGTTTACTTTTTATCAGAAGGTCTTTTCCTTTTACATATAATTACAATTACAGTTATTGTATTTCAGGCAAAACCTCAATTCTTATTTTGAATTTTCTTCTCGTGTTTCTTCCCTTTTGATGAATATTCTTCAGTTAGCAGGATGGAAAAATGTTGTGTTTCTTATCAAGTCTCCAGCAAATGTCTGAAATCATCTGTTAGGTGAAGATTTTCTGACTTTGTTTTAATCGCATGGCTGTTGTCTGGTTTTTTAGTGCCTTGCAAAGAAATTGAAGTTGTAAATCTGTGCTGCCATTTTTATGACATAACAACCCTTTAAAACCATCTGGTCAGTGTTTAAAAACAAAATTGAGACCAATGAACATGTGGGGTGGGAAATGAAAATCTATGATTAAAACTATGCCATTTTGCAAAACAATTTTAATATGTAGTGTGTTCTCTTATAATCAAAAATTCTGAGGGAAAATGAATGGCATTTTCTCTGAACTTCCTTTGATTTAATTTCTTTGTTTTGATTTGACTCTTCAGTCACTTACCATCATTTGGTCCTTTAGAGAGTGGTAAATTTGCAATAAGTTACCTTTGTGCTTTCATTATTAAATAACTGATAATCACTCCCAATATGATCTTCTTTGTGACGACTCATCGCTACAAATGTTTTTTTTTAAAAAATCATTGCTCGGAAAATACTAGATGTGTTCATGTGGTCTGTAATACCTTTGGAAAATAATACTTTTATTTATTTCCATCTTATCTAAAATGCCACAATACATATACAGCAAAGCAGAGCAAATGCAATGTCATTTATCTTACTAAATGTTGGCACAAATTTTAAATTAAGGAGAGTTAACGTACAACTGAATTAATTATTCATTGTTAAAATATTTACACTAATTTTAATTTGTATTGATCAAAACCTATTTGGAAGCATATTTTCAAAAGTATTCTAAATGTTAACAGATCTTTAAATTCAGAACAATATTAGAATTTTGCAAAAATATGTGTAGCCATATGTATTTGTATTTGTATTTGTGCAAAATGGTACACGATAGCGCTACAATTTTTGGCCCACTTTACTCACCATTGTCCTGTGATGTAAACTAAACAAGTTTCGTTCAGATTGATGCCATATTGTACAAGTTATTGATGGTTAAAACTTAAACTTTCAAAAACCTCTTTTTGACTTGCCCTGTCTGTCAGCAGTGTCCCACCCCACAATGACATCTCAATGGGATCTCATCTACATTTAAAAAAAAACCCCTCAATTTTAAAAACTACAGCAGCGTTCCACCTCACAATGACGCCACAATGGGATCCTGAATTTCATTTACATTAAAAAATAAAAAATAAATCAGTTTTCAAATAAAAAACATGGCGATTTTCATGTGTGGGGGGGGAGGGGGGACAGATAGGGGGGAGGTTTCTTTTAAAATTAAAAAAATCACGGTTTTCATTGTGGGATGGGGGAGGTGAGTGGGGGTGCAGGGAGATAGACGGAGAGGAGGGGGATAGGGAGTGGAGAGGGGTTATGGAGGGAGGAAGGGAGTGACTGAGGGTAGGGGCAAGGAGAGGGAGGGAGAGGTGAGGAGGGTAGGAGGAGAGGGGAAAGAAGAGGAGGGGGAATGGAGGAGGATAGGGGCAGTAAGAGGAATGGCGAGGCGTAGTTGGGGGCTATGAGTGAATGGTGGAATATTGTATTGGGGGAATGGGGCCCAACGGGTCCCACTTGGTCTAATCCTTTATGAAGTCCTTGAGGCACGTTTTACAGTTGTAGAGATATAGCTCATTTAATGTTAGATTTAATGTGTTGCACAAGCAAAATGAAATCTTCAAAATAGCCATTAAGCAAAAGCCAGAGCAAAAGTACTTGTTTGAATAAACCTTGTTGAAGGAAATGGGTTACAATATTACATGTCTTTCTGCTTAAGATATTGATATTCCTTTTGTCAAATTAATCTTTTGAGTTACCCTGCAATGCAGATGGTGGAACTTGAGAATGAAAAAGACATGGCAACTTCAGCACTTATGTTAAATCAGAAATAAAGCTGCAACCTCTTTCCAAAAACGGAGAAAGGGCTGCATTGCACTACAGGAGGTAATGTGATTTGCAAATATACATAAGTGTGAAGAAACTTTCTGGATTATCCATTTTGCCGAACCAACAGGGGTCATGGCCCCTGTGAGGAATCCCATCAGTACTGGAACGGTCCGATTTGATACAAGTCTGCCTCAAGTCGGCTTTGGGAACAGATCTGCTGGCTCCGGATGGGCTGGGGTTCCTGAGTCCTCGGCGAGAGGGCAAATTTGATCTGCTGATTGCTGCAGAAGTCCTGATGAGGTCGGCCGCCTCATCAGACCTTGGCGCCACACATTTGGAGGGATCTCCGAGGGAGGGGGGGTGGGTTTCAAGTGTGCAGCATGTTATGTGTATTCCTGTTGACTGGTGCTCGGCTTTTGCCGGCACTGAGTTGATTAAACACCAGTCACTGGATCAAGTGAGAGGTGCAGTTGACTGTCCCTGGCCCGTCAGTGAACGGGTTCCTCGGAAGTTGGAGCAGAGTAAAACTGGAGTTTGCGCTTATTCTTCGCGCTGGCTGTAAGCCTGGTGAGCCACTGCTCCGGGCCGATGTCCCATCAGTCCAGGGGCACTCCGGACATCTCTGGCCATCTTCGGACAGGGATGGGATACTCGGGAGTGGATGGGGACGGTAGTGAGACTCCGCTCACAAATCTACCTCCTGGGGTTATGCAGGAGAGGGGTGAATAGTTCGCCCCTGTATAATAAACCTGTGTAAGTCGGGAGGGCAGCCCGAGTGAGAATGGAACCCAGGCTGACGGGGACCAGACCGTGATTCATCTGTTGGGACAGTGGGGAATAGGAGGGAGGTGGAGAGAGAGGGTTCCAATCCGTCCACATGTCCAAATGTCTTTCAAAATGTTGTTATTATACCTTCCTTAGTAACTTCCCCACCACCCACTGTGTGAAAAAAGTTGAACCTCAGGTTCTTATTAAATCTTTCCCCTCTCACCTAAGCCCCCTAGTGCTTTTTGGTCCCGGACAACTTTCCTTCCTCCCTTCAACCCCACCTGTTCTCGTGTCCACCTTCCCTGCATCTTCCGATTACTTATCTTTATCTAGTTAAATTAATTTGGTTTAGGGACACAGCACGGAAACAGGTCCTTTGGCCCACCAAGTCCACGCTGGTCACCCGTTTGCACTTGTTCTACATTATCTCACTCCGATATCAATGCCGAGAAATTTGCCCTTGCACGTTTTGTCACATGCAGTTTGTGCACATTAGATTGTCACTGCTGAGATTTCTGCATGGATCAGTGGAGAAGGGAGAAATAGTGTCACTAACTCCAGTAGCAATTCAACAGGGCTTGCAGCGCCAGAGATCCAGGTTCGATCCTGACTACGGATGAAACGCAGGACTGTATACTCAGCTGCCGAGAATGTTTATCTCGAGTGACCTGTGATCTGGGCATGCGCAGTTGAAATACCAAACTCGTTTATTGAAAATGTAAAACAGTCTGTAAACAAGCAGGGAATGTCAGAGCTTTCGTATTACTGCTTGATGCTTTGGGCTACAGCAAAGTATCATAAAAATCATGAAAATCTGACAACGAAGATTAATCGAATAGTATCAATTAAATTATGATCTGTTTTTGAAATGAATTGATGTGCTGGTACAAGTAGTAATTACACTAATTAAAATTTTAAAGCTCGGTAAAAGGGCAATTTAAATAGTAAAAGAAATGTTAAGATTAAAAGCAGGGATCAAATTTAGCCGCTCATTTATGGTTTAGGAATGAATTATGGACAGAAATTGTAGCTTGCTGTTTTATCTTTCAGGTTTTTATGATGACCACCCACTAGAAAATGACCAGTCTAATACCAGTAAGTGTTTCTAGCATATTTCAAAATTACGCAAGAATGATGCTGTTTGCAGTTTCGTTGTGGAATATGTAAGCGATTTTGGAACTGAACCCACTGATAACCAATCCACCCCCTAAATTAAATTTCATGCTGCTGTCCAGTAAAATCATAGTTTAAAAACAAAAACCTGGTAGTTTGCATAAAGCTGCTTTTCATATGTTTTATGGGAAGTGAATCATTCCCAATATATACTAATGGATAGTGTACCTATACTAATGGATAGCCCTGAAATGGAGTAGTACCTTCATTATTCAATATATGTACAGATCAGTATTCTGTGAAGATAGAATGTGGTGCATGTTTAAGATTCAATTCACATTCAAATCCACTTTTAATAAAATTGTACTTAGTGTAAACTGCTATATTTGTTGTGTAATATCTGAAAAATTCTTTGTCCAGTTTCCTACTAGTATTCTGTTTGGATGGACAAATATATGTATTGGTATTCAATGAGTTGAGAGATACACCATGACTGCACTGAGCCTCTACTGAGGATCAACACCAGCGGAATGGTGGCGTAGCAGTAGAGCTACTGCCTTACAATGCTGGAGACCTGTTTACGATCCTGACTATGGGTGCTTGTCTGTACGGAGTTTGTACGTTCTCCCTGTGATCTGCGTGGAGTTTTCTCCGAGATATTCAGGTTTCCTCCCACACTCCAAAGACGTACAGGTTTGGAGGTTAATTTCCTTGGTGTCAATTTAAAATTGTCCCTAATGTGTGTGGGGTAGTGTTAATGTCCGGGGATTGCGGGTCGGTGCGCACTCTGTGGGCTGAAGGGCCTGTTTACCATGCTGTATCTCTAAACTAAACTAAACACCCATTTGCACTGGTCCTACGTTAATAGCACTAATATCATTCTCCCCATATTCCAATCGACAACCCCCCCCCCCTCTTTCCCCCACATCCTCAAGATCGTACCAATCACATACTAAGGGAAATTTACAGGGGTCAATTAACATATCACCCACAAGTCTTGGGATATCGGAGGAAACCCACACAGTCACTGAGAGAACACCCGGGGTCAGGATTGAACCCGAGTTTCTCTCAAGACAAAGTCAATAGACAATAGATAATAGGTGCAGGAGTAGGCCATCCGGCCCTTTGAGCCAGCACCACCATTCAATGTGATCATGGCTGATTATCCCCAATCAGTACCCCGTTCCTGCCTTCTCCCCATATCCCCTGACTCCGCTATCTTTAAGAGCCCTATCTAGCTCTCTCTTGAGAGCATCCAGAGAACCTGCCTCCACCGCCCTCTGAGGTAGAGAATTCCACAGACTCTCTGAGAAAAAGTGTTTCCTCGTCTCTGTTCTAAATGGCTTACCCCTTATTCTTAAATTGTGGCCCCTGGTTCTGGACTCCTCCAACATCGGGAACATGTTTCCTCTAGCGTGTCCAAACCCTTAACAATCTTATATGTTTCAATCAGATATCCTCTCATCCTTCTAAACTCCAGAGTGTACAAGCCCAGCCGCTCCATTCTCTCAGCATATGACAGTCCCGCCATCCCGGGAATTAACCTTGTAAACCTACGCTGCGCTCCCTCAATAGCAAGAACGTCCTTCCTCAAATTAGGGGACCAAAACTGTACACAATACTCCAGGTGTGGTCTCACTAGGGCTCTGTACAACTGCAGAAGGACCTCTTTGCTCCTATACACGACTCCTCTTGTTATAAAGGCCAACATGCCATTCGCTTTCTTCCCTGCTGTACCTGCATGCTTACTTTCATAGACTGATGAACAAGGACCCCCAGATCCCGTTGTACTTCCCCTTTTCCCAACTTGACGCCATTTAGGTAGTAATCTGCCTTCCTGTTTTTGATACCAAAGTGGATAACCTCATATTTATCCACATTAAACTTCATCTGCCATGCATCTGCCCACTCCCCCAACCTGTCCAAGTCACCCTGTATTCCCATAGCATCCTCCTCACAGTTCACACTGCCCTCCCAGCTTTGTGTCATCTGCAAATTTGCTAATGCTACTTTGAATATCTTCATCCAAACCATTGATTTATATTGAAAATAGTTGCGGTCCCAGCACCGAGCCTTGCGGTACCCCACTAGTCACTGCCTGACATTCAGAAACTCTCTGTTTCCTGTCTGCCAACCAATTTTGTATCCATGTCTGCACTCTACCCCCAATACCATGTGCCCTAATTTTGCCCACTAATCTTCTATGTGGGACCTTATCAAATGCTTTCTGAAAGTCCAGGTACACTACATCCACTGGCCTTCCCTTGTCCATTTTCCTAGTTACATTAAAAAAAAAAATTCAGAAAATTAGTCGAGCATGATTTCCCCTTCGTAAATATGCTGACTCGAACCGATCCTATTACTGCTATCCAAATGTGCAGCTATTTCATCTTTTATAATTGACCAGCATCTTCCCCACCACAGGCTAACTGGTCTATAATTCCCTGTTTTCTCTCTCCCGCCTTTCTTAAAAAGTGGAATAACATTAGCTACCCTCCAATCCACAGGAACTGATCCTGAGTCTATAGAACATTGGAAAATTATCACCAATGCATCCGTGATTTCTAGAGCCACTTCCTTATGTACCCTGGGATGCAGACCATCAGGCCCAGGGGATTTATCAGCCTTCAGTCCCATCAGTCTACCCAACACCATGTCCTGCCTAATGTGGATTTCCTTCAGTTCCCCCGTCACCCCAGATCCTCTGGCCACTACTATATCAGGATCTAATTGCTGTATCAACTGCTGATAAATAGTATTCTATTTTTGATACAGAAATGTGTTGGTAGATAGATATAATCTATATTATACTAAAACTCTTCCCTTTGTTCTCGTGTCTGAGTGGGCCAGGGTTGTGTTTTCTTTCTTTTAATCTCCTTAATTTCTATCTTCTTCCAAACGCTAGGCCACAGCCATCCCATTTTCACACACGCTACTTACATTTTTTCCGTGGACCGGATAAATAACTCCCGTCGCATTTTAACCTTTCACAAGTTACTAACCTTTTAAAAACAGCTTCAAAATATTAAAGTTTTCCAAGCTCTCATTTTGAAGAAAGAAATTCAGACTGACGTCACATTCAACTCGCAAGACACGACTGGACACTCTGCGTGGGAGGGGGATGTAAGCGCTCCAACCACAAAAAAAACACACTGACGTCACAATCCACTTGCAGGTCGGGTCCACGCCCGGCCTCGCACGGGTCCTCGGGTCGACGCCCGCCCGCGCCTTGCTTGGGGTCCATGTCCACCCGCGGCTTCGCTCAGATCCCCCCCTTCTCTGCCCCCTCCCTTCTCTGCCCCCTCCCTTCTCTGCCCCTCCCTTCTCTGCCCCCTCCCTTCTCTGCCCCCTCCCCCCTTCTCTGCCCCCTCCCCCCTTCTCTGCCCCCTCCCCTTCTCTTCTCCCCCTCCCCCCTTCTCTGCCCCCTCCCCCCTTCTCTGCCCCCTCCCCCCTTCTCTGCCCCCTCCCCCCTTCTCTGCCCCCTCCCCCCTTCTCTGCCCCCTCCCCCCTTCTCTGCCCCCTCCCCCCTTCTCTGCCCCCTCCCCCCTTCTCTGCCCCCCCCTCCCCCCCTCCCCCCTCCCCCCTTCTCTGCCCCCTCCCCCCTTCTTGCCCCCCCCCCCCTTCTTGCCCCCCTTTAGTTGTTAAGTATTAGAATACATCCTAGGATATATTTCCTTACATTTCAGCTATATTAGAGTAATTTAACTGTTAGTAATAACCATCTACTCCTCTATAAAGCCCTGATTCCCCCAACCTCAATTAATTAGTATATTTGTTGGTCCCATTAGTATAATATTATACTAATGAAGTCGGGGCATGACTGGAGACCATGCGGCGGCCGAGCTGACAGCTGTGGTCTACAGCCAGGTCGAGGCTGAGTATGAGAACCAGGCCGAGTTCCAGGCTCTGGCGCTGCTCTACGACCTGGGTAGGTGCTGTGGTAGGGAATGGGAGTGAGGGGAGGAGGATGAGGGAAATGAGGAGGAGGAGGGAGATGGGGTGGGGTCTCTACCGCCCCTCCCGCACTGCCCCTCTTCCTCTACCCTGCCTCTCTACCCCCTCCCCTGCCTCTCTAACTACCCCCCTCCCTGCCTCTCCTCTCTACCCCCTCCCCTGCCTCTCTACCCCCCCTCCCCTTCCTCTCTACCCCCTCCCCTCCCCCTCTCTACCCCCTCCCCTGCCTCTCTACCCCCTCCCTCCCTCTCTACCCCCTCCCCCCCTGCCTCTCTAACCCCCTCCCCTGCCTCTCTCTACCCCCTCCCCTGCCTCTCTACCCCCCTCCCCCTGCCCTCTAACCCCTACCCCCTCCTACCCCCTCCCTGCCTCTCTACCCCCTCCCCTGCCTCTCTACCCCCCTCCCCTGCCTCTCTACCCCCCCCTCCCCCCCTCTCTACCCCCCCCCCCTGCCCTCTCTACCCCTCCCCTGCCTCTCTACCCCCTACCCTCTCTACCCTCCCCCTCCCTCCTTAACCCTCTCCCTCCCCTCTACCCCTTCCCTCCTCTACCCCCTCCCTCTCTAACCCTCTTCCCCCCTCTCCTACTCCCCCTCCTTCCTCCCTCTCTACCCCCCTCCCTATCTACACTCGCCCCCCCTTCTTTCCCCCCCTCTTTACCCCTCCCCCTTCCCCCTCCCTCTCTACTCCCCCCCCTCCCCCTCTCCCCCCCCGCCCCCCTCCCTACCTCTCCTACCCCTCTCCCCCCCTCCCCCCCTCTTCCTCCCCCCCCCTCTCCTCCCCCCCTCTCTCCCCTCCCCCTCTCCCCCCCCCTCTCCCCCCCCCCTCTCCCCCCTCTCTCCCTCCCCCCCTCTCTTCCCCCCCCTCACCCCCTCCCCCTCTCTCACCCCCCCTCTCCACCGCCCCCCCCTCTCCCCCCCCCCTCTCCCCCCCCTCTCCTCCGCACCCTCTCTTCCCCCCTCCTCTCCCTCTCTCTGCCCCTCCCCCCCTCTCTCTCTCCCCCTCTCTCTCCCCCCCCCCCCCCTCCCCCCCCCCCCCCCCTCCCTCCCCCCCCCTCCCTCCCCCCCCCCCCCTCCTCCCCCCCCCTCTCTCTCCCCCCCCTCTCTCTCCCCCCCCTCTCCTCTCTCCCCCCCCCTCCTCTCTCCCCCCCTCTCCCTCTCTTCCCCCTGTCTCTCCCCCCTTCTCCCCCCCCCCTCCCCCCTCTCCCCCTCCCTCCCCTCTCCCCCCCCCTCCCCTTCCCCTCTCCCCCCCCTCTTCTCCCCCCCCCTCTCTTTCCCCCCCCTCCCCCCCCCTCGCTCCCCTCCCCTCTCTCCCCCCCCCCCCCTCCCTCTCCCCCCCTCCCCTCCCCCCCCCTCCCCCCCCCCTCCCTTCCCCCCTCCCTCTCCCCCCTCTCTCCTCCCCCCCCTCTCTCCCCCCCTCTCTCTCTCCCTCCCCCTCCCTCCCTTCCCCTCTCCCCCCCCCCCCCTCCCTCCCCCCCCTCCCTCTCCCCCCCCCTCTCCCCCCCCCCTCTCTCCCCCCCCCTCTCTCCCTCCCCCCTCCTCTTCTCTCCCCCCCCCTCTCTCCCCCCCCCCCTCTTCGTACCCCCCCCTCTGCCCCCTCCCCTCTCTCTCTCTCCGTCCCCCCCCTCTCTGCTCCCCTCCCTCTCTCCCCCCCCTCTCTTCCCCCCCCTCTCTCTCTCCCCTCCCCTCTTTCTCCCCTCTCCCTCCCTCCCCTCTTCTCCTCCTCCCCCTCTCTCTCCTCCCCCTCCCTCTCTGCCCCCCCCCTCCTGCCCCCCCCTCCTCTCTCCTCTTCCCTCCCCCCCCTCTCCCCTCCCCCCTCCCCCTCCCCTCCCCCCTCCCCCCCCCTCCTTTCCTGCCCCCCCCCCCCCCCCCCCCCCCCTTCCCCCCCCCCTCTCTCTTCCCCCTCCCTCTCTCCTCCCTCCCTCCTCTCCTTCTCCTCTCCTCTCCTCCCTCCTCCCCTCTCCCTCTCTCCCCCCTCCCTCCTCTCCCCCTCCCTCTCTCGCTCCCTCTCCCTCCTCCCCCCCCTCCCTCCTCCCTCCCCCCTCCCCTCTCCCCTCCCCCCTCTCCTGCCCCCCCCCTCCTCTCTCCCCCCTCTCTCTTCTCCCTCCCCCCTCCCCCCTCCCTCCTCCCCCCCCTCCCCCCCTCCTCTCCTCTCCCCCCCCCTCTCCTCTCCCCCCCCCCCCTCTCTCCTCCCTCCCCCTCTCCCTCCTCCCCCCTCCCCTCCTCCCTCCCCCCCTCCCTCCTCCTCCCCCCTCTCTCTCCTTCTCTCCCCCTCTCTCCCTCTCTCTCTCCCTCCTCTCTCTCTGCCTCTCTCCCCCCCCTCCTCTCTCTCTCCCCCTCCCTCCCCCCCCCTCTTCTCTCTCCCCCCCTCCCTCCACCTCTCCCCCTCTCTCCCTCCCTATCTCTCTCTCTCTCCCTCTTTCTCACCTCTCTCTCTCCTCTCACTCCCTCTCTCTCCCCCCCCCTCTCTCTCTCCTCTCCTTCCCCCTCCCCTCCCTCTCCCTCTCCCTCGGTCCCCCCTTCCCTCTCTCCCGCCCTCTCCCTCTCCCTCTCTCTCCCCCCCCTCCCTCTCCTCTCCTCCCCCCTCCCCTTCCTCCTCCTCCCTCCCCTCCCCCTCTCTCTCTCTCCTCCTCTCCCTCTCTTCTCTCCTGCCCCTCCCCCCTCCCTCCCTCTCCCTCTCCTCCTCCCCCCCTCCCCTCTCCCCCCCCCCTCTCCCCTCCTCTCTCTCCTCCCCCCTCCTCTCTCTCCTCCCTCTCCCCCCTCTCCTCTCTCTCTCTCCTCCCCCCTCTCTCTGCCCCTCCCCTCTCCTCTCCCTCCTCTCCCTCCCTCCCCCTCCCTCTCCCCCCGCCCCCTCCCTCCTTCTCCTCCTCCTCCCTCACGCCCTCCCTCCTCCTCTCTCCCTCCCCTCTCCTCTCTCCCCTCTCCTCCTCCCCCTCTCTTCCCTTCCTCCTCTCCCCCTCTCCTCTCCTCTCCTTCTCTCTCCCTCCCCTCTCCCCCTCTCTCTCCTCTCCGCCTCTCTCTCTTCTCTCTCTCCCCCCTCTCTCCACACCTCTCTCTCACTCCTCTTCTCTCTCTCTCTCTTCTTCTCTCCCGCTGCCTCTCTCCCCCCTCTCTCTCTTTCCTCTCCTCTTCTCTCTCTCTGCCCCTATCTCCCTTTCCCCACCTCCTCTTCTCTCTCCCCCTCCTCCTTCTCTCCCTCCCCCCTCTCTCTCCCTCTCTCTCCTTCTCTCTCTCTCTCCTCCCCTCCTCCTCCTCTCTCCTCTCCCCCTCCTCCCCTCTCCTCTCCTCTCCTCCCTCTCTCCCTCCCCTCCCCCCTCCTCTCTCCTCCTCTCTCTCCTCTCTCTTCCCTCCTCCTCTCTCCTCCTCTCCCTCCTCCCCTCCCCCCCCTCCCTCTCCTCCCTCCCTCTCTCCTCTCCTCCCCTCTCTCTCTCCTCTCCTCTCCTCCCCCCCTCCTCTCCTCTCCTCTCCTCTCCTCTCCTCTCCCTCCCCCCTCTCTCTCCCTCCCTCTCCCCCCCTCCCCCCCTCTCCTCTCCTCTCCTCCCCTCCCCCCTCCTCCCCCTCTCCCCCCCTCCCTCTCTCTCCCTCCCCCCCCCCCTCTCTCCCTCTCCCCCCCCCCTCTCTCTGCTCCCCTCCCCCTCCTCTCCCTCCCTCCCTCCTCCCTCTCTCCCCCCTCCCCTCCCCCTCTCTCCCTCCTCTCCTCCCTCTCCCCTCTCTCTCCCTCCTCCCCTCCTCTCTCTCTCTCCTCTCCCTCCTCCCCTCTCCTCCTCCCTCTCCTCCCCCTCTCCCTCCCCCCTCTCTCTCTTTCCCCTCGCTCCCCTCTCTCCCTCTCCTCTCTCTCTCCCTCTCTCCCTCTCCTCTCGCTATACCCTCTCTCTCCTCTCTCCCCTCTCTCTCTCCTCCCCTCTCCCTCTCCCCTCTCTCTGCCTCTCCTCTCCCTCCCTCTCTCCGCCTCTCCCCGCTCTCTCCTATCTCTCTCTCCCTCTCTCCCCCTCTCACTGTGTCTTCTCTCTCCCTCTCTCTCTCCCTCTCTCCCCACCCTCCCTCTCTCCATCCCTTCCTTCTCCCTCTCCCTCCCCCCCCCTCTCCCCTCCCCCTCTCTCCTCTCCTCTCTCCTCTCCTCTCTCCTCCCTTTTCTCTCTCCTCTCTCCTCCCTCTCTCTCCCTCCCTCTCTCCTCTCCCTCCTCTCCTCCCCCCTCCTCCCCTCCTCTCTCTCCTCCTCCTCTCCCTCTCTCCTCTCTCCTCTCCCCCCCTCTCCTCTCCCTCTCCCTCTCTCTCCTCCTCCCTCCCCTCTCCTCTCTCCCTCTCTCTCCTCTCCATCTATCCCTATATCTGTCCCTCTCTCCCTTCTCTCTCCGCTCTCTCCCCCTCTCTCCCCTCCTCTCCCCCTCTCCCTCCTCTCCCTCTCCCTCTCTCCCTCTCTCTCTCTCTCTCTCTCCTTTTCTCTCCCTCCCTCTCCCCTCCCCCCCCCTCCCCCCTCCTCCCCCCTCCTCCTCCCTCCTCTCTCCCTCTCTCCCCTCCTCTCTCTCCCTCTCTCCCCCTCTCCTCTCCTCTCCTCTCTCCTCTCCTCTCCACTCCCCTCCTCCCCCTCCCTCTCCTCCCCCCCCCCCCCTCCCCCCCCTCCTCTCCCCCCCCCTCCTCTCTCGCCCCCCTCCCTCTCCCCTCTCCCCCTCCCTCCCTCCCCCTCCCCCTCCCCCTCCCCCTCCCTCTCTCCCCCTCCCCCTCTCCCCTCCCTCCCCTCCCCTCCCTCCCCTCTCTCCCTCCTCCTCTCTCTCTCCCCTCTCCTCCCCCCCCCCCCCCCTCCCCCTCTCTCCCCTCCTCTCCCCCTCCTCTCTCTCCCCCTCCTCCTCCCTCTCCCCTCCCCCCCTCTCCTCCTCCTCCTCCCTCCCTCTCCTCTGCCTCCCTCCCTCCTCTCTCTCCTCCCTCCTCCCCTCTCTCTCTCCTCCCCTCTCCTCTCCCTCCCCTCCTCTCTCTCTCCCTCCCCTCTGGGCCCTCTCCCTCTCCTCTCCCCCTCCCTCTCCTCCTCTCCCTCTCTCTCCCTCCCCCTCCTCTCCCCTCTCTCCCCTCCCCTCCCTCTCCTCCCCCTCTCTCTCCCTCCCCTCCCTCTCCTCCCTCTCTTCTCCCTCCCTCTCCCTCCCCCCCTCTCTCCTCTCCTCTCCCTCCCCCCCTCTCCTCTCTCCCTCTCCTCTCCTCCCTCTCCTCTCCCTCCTCTCTCTCCCTCTCCTCTCCTCTCCCTCCCTCTCCTCTCCCCCTCTCCTCTCCCCTCTCCCCCCTCCTCTCCTCTCCCCCCTCTCCTCCCTCCTCTCCCCTCCCTCCCCTCTCCCCTCTCCCCCTCTCCTCCCTCCCCTCTCTCTCCCCCTCCCTCCCTCCTCCTCCCCCCTCTCCTCTCCTCTCTCCCTCTCCTCTCCCCTCCTCTCTCTTGCTTCTCTCTCTCCCTCCCCTCTCTCTCCCTCCCTCTCCCCTCTCTCTCTCTTCCCCCTCCCTCTCTCCTCTCTCCCCCCCTCTCCCTCCCCCTCTCCTCCCCTCTCTCTCCCTCCTCCCCTCTCCCTCTCCTCCTCCCTCCCCTCCCTCCCCCCTCCTCCCTCCCCCCCCCTCCCTCCTCTCCCCCTCCCCTCTCCCTCCCCCTCCCCTCCCCCCTCCCCCTCCCCTCCCTCCCCCTCCCCCTCCCTCTTCCTCTCTCCCCCTCTCCTCCCCCTCTCTTCTCCTCCTCCTCCCCGCCCCCCCTCCCTCCCCCTCCTCCTTCTCTCTCCTCTCTCCCCTTGTTCTCCATCTCCCTCCCCATTCCCCCTCTCCCCCTCTCTCTCCCTCCCTCTCCCCCTCCCCTCTCTCCCCTCTCTCCCCTCCCCCTCTCCCCCCCCCCTCTCCTCCCCTCTCCTCCTCCCCCCCCCCTCCCTCTCTCTCTCTCTCCCCTCCCATCTCCCTCTCTCTCTCTCTCTCTCCTTCTCTCCCTCCTCTCTCTCTTTCCCTCTTTCTCTCCCTCTCCCTCCCTCTCTCTCCCCCTCTCCCTCCTCTCCCCCTCTTCTCTCTCCTCTCTCCTCTCCCTCTCTCTCTCCCCCTCTCCCCCCCTCCTATTTCCCTCCCTCCCCCTCTCTCCCCCCCCCCTCTCATTTTGTCGCTCTCCGCTGGGAACAGGAGCCAAAAGTCGACCATCTCTGAAACAGGCTCCCTCTCTCTCACCCTCTCTCTTTCCCCCTCTCTCTCCCTCCCTCCCCCCTCTCTCTCTCCCTCTCTCCCTCTCCTCTCCTCTCTCCCTCTCCTCCCCTCCCTCTCCCTCTCTCCCCTCTCCCCCTCCAAGTATATTCGTCACATACACATACGAGTTGTGCGGTGAAATAAAAAGATCGGTCGATCTAACTCCCCCTCTCTCTCTCCCCCTTTCTCTCCCCCTCTCTCTCTCCCTCCTCTCTCCCCCTCTCTCTCTCTCCCTCCTCTCTCCCCCTCTCTCCCCCCTCTCCTCCCTCCTCTCCCCCTCCCTCCCCCCCCTCTCCTCCCCCCTCCTCCCCCTCTCCCCCTCCTCCCTCTCCTCCCCTCTCTGCCTCCCTCCCCCCCTCTCTCTCCCCTCTCCCTCCCCCCCCTCCTCTCTCCTCCCCTCCCCCCTCTCTCTCCCCTCCCCTCTCCTCTCTCTCTCTCCCTCCCCCTCCTCTCTCTCCTCTCCTCCCCCTCGCTCTCTCTCCTCCCCTCTCTCCCCCCTCCTCTCCTCTCCTCCCCCTCCTCTCCTCCCTCTCCCCCCCTCTCTGCCTCCCTCCCTCCTGCCCTCTCCTCTCCCTCCCCTCTCCCTCTCCTCCCTCCCCCCCCCTCTCTCCCTCCCCCCCTCCTCCTCCCCTCCCCCCTCCCCTCTCTCTCCCCCCTCTCTCTCCTCCCCCCTCTCTCTCCCCTCTCCCTCTCTTCTCTCCCCCCATCCCTCCTCTCTCTCTCCCCTCTCCTCCCCCCTCTCTGCTCCCTCTCTCTCTCCTCCATCTACCTCCCCCTCTCCCCCTCTCTCTCTCCCTCCCTTCTCCTCTCTCCTCTCTGTCTCCAGAGGGATCCTCTCCCTCTTCCAGTCTCCCTCTCTCTCCCTCCCTCCCTCTCTCCTCCCCTCCCTCTCTCTCTCTCCCTCCCTCCCCTCTCTCCCTCTCCCCCTCTCTCTCTCTCCCCCCCCCTCTCCCCCCCCTCTCCCTCCTCCCCCCCTCCCCTCTCTCCCCCCCCCTCTCTCCCCCCCCCCTCTCCTCCCCCTCCTCTCCCCTCCCCCTCTCTCCCCTCCTCTCTTCTCCCCCCCCTCCTCTCCTCCCCCTCCCCTCTCCTCTCTCTCTCTCCTCTCCCTCCCCTCTCCCCCCCTCCCCCTCTCCCTCCCCCTCTCTCCCCCTCTCCTCTCTCTCTCCCTCCTCTCTCCTCTCCTCTCCCTCTCTCCCCCCCCCCTCTCCTCCCCCCTCCCCTCCCTCCCCCCCCTCTCCTCTCCCCCCCCCTCTCCCCTCTCTCCCTCCCCCTCCCTCTCTCCTCTCTCTGCCTCCCCCCTCCCCCCCCCCTCTCCTCTCTCCCCTCCCTCTCCTCCTCCCTCCCCCTCTCACCCCCTTTCCCTCTCCCCCCCCTCCCCCCCTACCACCCCTCCCCCCTCCTCCCTCCCCCCCTACTCTGCCTCCCTCTCCCTCTCTCTCTCCCCCCCCCCTCCCCCCCCCCCCCCCTCTCTCTCCCTCCCCCCCTCCCCTCCCCCCCCCCCTCCCCCTCTCCCCCTCTCTCCTCTCTCCCTCCCCCCTCTCCCTCTCCCCCTCTCCTCTCTCCCTCTTTCCGTCTCTCTGTCTCTCTCTCTATCCCTCCCCTCCACTCTCCCCTCTCTCCCTCTCCCCTCTCCCTCTCCTCTCCCCCCCTCTCTCTCCCCCCCTCTCTCCCCCCCCCCCCTCTCTCCCTCCCTCCCCCTCTCTCCCTCCTCCCCCCCTCCCCTCCTCTCCCTCCCTCCCCCCCCCCTCTCGCCCTCCCCTCCCTCTCTCCCTCTCTCCCTCTCCCTCCTCTCCCTCCCCCTCTCTCCCTCCCTCTCTCCCTCTCTCTCCCTGTCTCTCCCTCTCCCCCTCTCTCTCCCTCCCCCCCCCCCCCCTCCTCTCTCTCCCCCTCCCTCCCTCCCCAACTCCTCCTCTCCTCTCCCTCACTCCCTTTCCCCCTCCCCCCCCCCCCCCTCCCCCTTCCCCCCCCCCTCTCTGCCCCTCCCCCCTCCTCTCCTCTCCCTCTCTCTCCTCTCCCTCTCCCTCCTCCCCCCCCCCCTCTCTTCCTCCCTCCCCGCCTCCCCCTCTCTACCCCCTACTATCCCCCCCTCCCCCTCTCTACCCCCTACCCCACCCGGGTACCCCATTCCCCCTCTACCCCCCACTCCCTGCCCTCCTCCCCCTCGCGGTCCCCCCTCCCCTTTGCCTCCCGCACCCCCCTCCCTCTTCCTCCCTCCACCCCCCTCCTCTCCCTCTCTACCCCCTCCCCCTCTTTGGGAACCAGCCCTCCCTCCCCTGTGACCGCGCATCTCCACCCCACCCCCCCCTGCCTTGGAGGGACGGGACACAATGGGTCCCACTTGGTCTAATATATATTTAAAATGAGATGAAATGTTTTATAATATATCTACTCTTGAATATTGGCTGCAGCTTGGTGCATGAAACAATAAAACAACCTGCAGTGTGAAACACCTTGCATTTCTTTGTTAATTTCATGTTCTCAGTCTGGTACCTTCTGCAAATTATTTCTCGTGGGTAGAAATCCTTTGAGGGGAGAAATTTCTGAATCTGCTACCTCCAATTCCGATGCTGCAACTGACCTGTGAAGCTGACCCTATCAAATGAATGGAGCAGACATTCAGCATAGACCGAGACATTTTGCCAGCAGTTGTGTGACTCTTCACAGTCTAACATGTGACCCTCTAGAGATAAGCACCTAAAAGAAATTAGAAGAAATTTAAGAAGACATTTATTGTAGGACCCAAGTCATGCTTGTAGTGACATTAAATTGTAGCAGCTTTTATTCTTGCTGAGGATCTTGTGTTTAGAATTTCTGCACCCTTGGCACATGTCTCGCTTACAAGGCAAGGAATTGTAAACGTGGCTCAAACATTTTAAGGTCCCTAAACTATTTTTCTGTTATCGGGCACCGTGACTGGATTGCTCAAATTTGAGTAGTTAATGATTTAAAATCTAGTGAGATTGTACATTGCATGTTTGAACACTGTCACTCTGTGCATAGCCTATCTCCACCCCTCCTTGGCCATACCAAATCCTGCCTGTCTCAAGTCATCATTAAAAAAAGCTCCCAATTACAATATATTTGTAACAAAAATAATTCTTAAATTCCCCGTCCCCATTTTCCACATTTTGTTTATCAGATCAGAACATTGTAAGTTATCACAGAATAACTCTGGGACTCTAGTGTCACATTTAGACTAGCTGAAATAGTTCTGGGCTGGAACCTTCAGTTACATGGATAGATTGGGAGATTGGTTGTTGCTTTGGAGGAGAAAAGTTTGAGAAGTGATTTCATAGAAGGGTTCAAAGATAGAGAAGGGTTTAGATGGAGAATAAAGAGATAATAATTCTGTTGGGGGAAAAAACAAAGACAGTTGACTTAATGTGATTGGGCAAAGAACCATAAGTCACACAAAACTTTCTCATGTTGCTAGTTGTGATCTGGAATTCAGTGCACAACTGGTAGACAAAAATGCTGGAGAAACTCAGTGGGTGAGGTAGCATCTATGGAGCAAAGGAAAAAAGCAACTTTTTGGGTCGAGGCCCTTCTTCAGAAAAAGGGTCTGAACCCAAAACCTTGCCTATTTCCTTCGCTCCATAGATGCTGCCTCACCCGCTGAGTTTCTCCAGCGTTTTTGTCTACCTTTGATTTTTCCAGCCTCCGCAATTCCTTCTTAAACACAACGGGTAGATATGGCTTTCCAAAAAGGATCGGGTATGATCTTGATGAGCTTGAAGAGAAAACAATTGAACAGCTACAGGAAATGTGGGAAATGGTAATAATGGGATGATACTAAGCAAAAGCTGACAGACTTTCTGTGATGCAATTCTGCTCAGTATGAACAAGTGTATCGAAATGAAAATCTTCCTTTGCCACCTCCTCATCCACTTGTCCAACCTTACTCCTTTATCCCAACTGCAACTCCTTATCCACACTACACAGTAAACTGATTTAAATCTTATTTCCTGCTTAATGGATTATGGAGAATGGTCAAGATCAGATGGCTATCTTATTGAATGCCAGAGTGAGCTCTCTGCTCACTCAGCAACAATCACAACATTTATCATACCTGCTGACAAGGGAGGTGCCGTTGTTGTCTGAAAGGGCAGAGGAAAGGTGCCATCCCTCGGTCTGTCTCCATCACATGGGATTCACTATCGACTGACAACTACTGTAAGCCCTTTAACTCCTGCAATTTTCTAGACTGCACATCCCAGCCTGCTTCTTGCAAAGACTCAATCCTCTACTCTAATTTTCTCCATCTCTGCCGCATCTGCTCCTAAGATAAGGCTTACTGTTCTAGGATATCTGAGATGTCCTAATTCTTTAGTTCACATAGTTTCCCCATGTTGTCCCTTTCCCCCTATATTATTTCCTGTAGCTTCACAATCACACATCTTCTATCCTTATCTCCTGCCTTTTGCTTTTTTTTAGCCTTTGCCCAACCATCTGCCCATCAAAAATGTCACGTATCTATGTTCTCCAGAGATGCTGTCTGGCCCACTCCAGTTACTTTGTTACTTCAGTACTTTGATTTTTTGTGAACTAGCATCTGCAGTTGCTTGTGTTTCCTTACTGAATGCTGCAAAAAGCTTGAGGTGCCGCATCGCCTATTCCTGCTATATTTTATTATATTCTTTCTCTCCTTTGCTGATTAATGTGATGGACTTATTTGGAATTTGGATTGGCAGCCTATGATTTCTCCATCGACATTCATTTCTGATGGTATGATCACCCCTTTTATCTTGATTGAAACATAGCACAAATTCACACTGATTAAAAATGGGATAACGGACTTGGACATTAATGCAAATGGTACAGAATACTAAAAATCTATATTTAATTTAGATGGCAAATACAGTTAACTTTATACATAATGTAGGTGGAATAAAAGTATAAATATGGATAATATACAAAATAAATTATGTTGCACGTACAATTGCAAATCTGTGAAAAAAAGTTAAACAATTTAAGTAGAGATAAATCTTCAGTCACGTTTCTGGCATTGGAGAGTATTATAGCTCATGTTTTATCAGGTCTTGCATATTATGGCATTGGCTATATTTGTATTTCTCTTTGCAAAAAAACATGTTGGAATATTTCAAACTATTCCAGATGTTTTGCTTGATGCATTCAGCTCCCTGAGATGACCAGCTTTAATTATGTTGACCAATATCAACTCTGGTCTGTCCACAACCATCTGGTCCTCTCACTGGACAGCTGCTGAGCATATAGCAGCAAGTATTGTGTGAGTGACCATCTGCTAATGTTGTATTTTGTACCCCATTCAGGCCAGGAAGTGGACTCGGATCATTAGGTGTAATGAGTTTTTGAATAGGTAAAGGATTACAATGCAAACTTGTACTTTTGAAGGATTGAAAATGTTGGTTAGGAGTAAGCCTAAGCAACTTCAGATTTCATGTATAACCTATTTTCCTATAGTATTTTTCACAATTAATATATTCTTGGATAAATATTTGTGATTTTGTATTATCTATTCGTATTATTATTGTATCATGTTGAAAGTTATAAGGATAATTTTGTAATATGGTGGATAATTAAATTCTTACAAAAATCATGCATTTCATCCACAATTTAGTTTCATTTGATGACAGCCTGGCAGCAATGATTGCATCAGTACATTAAAACAGCTTTTTAATTCAATTAATTTATTTGGCAATTGAGCATGATAGCTTGAGAGCAATAGGAAATAAATTACTTTCCTATTGGTCTATAAAATCATCTTACAGAATGGGTTTTATGGCTGATTATATGCTCCAAATGGCCCAAAGTACTTCACAACTAGGGAAATGCTTTTGAAGTGCAGGCACAATTGTTATATGGCAAATGCAGCAACCAATTGGCACAAATCAAGGTACTACAAACAGCAAATGAAATGAATAACTAGATGGTGTTGCATAAGGAAGTAGTGTTAAGTAAGAACAAAAACACATTCCTGCATTTTTTTAAATAATAGGCATTGGACCTTTTTACATCCATCTGAAAAGCCAAAAGGAGTTTCAGTTTAGCCACCTCACACTTACAACATCACTCTACTCTTCAGCAGATTGAAGAGTTGTTCTGGAACATGTGATTTAATCTTGAAATGGCAGTGCAAAATAGTTCTCTGATTCAGCGTACATGGTGCTAACTTAAGGCAATGTCAGTATTAGTCTAATATTGGCATCAACCTATAAGTTTTAAGTTACTTTATAAGAAAACTATACAAATTTATTTTTGAATAATTATATATCGTAATTCTGAAATATTTATTTATTTGAATGCAAATTGTACCAAAGAGTTTATAGATGCATTTAAAATAAATCAATACATTTATTGTTATCAATGTTATTTAGGAATTCAGAAATTTCAGTTTTTATTCTAGAACTCCTAATGTTTTTCCTATATATATAGCGACAGATAGCACAATGGGCTAAGAGTTCGGCTGGCGACCGGAAGGTGGCCGGTTCAAATCCCGCTTGGAGTGCATACTGTCGTTGTGTCCTTGGGCAAGACACTTCACCCACCTTTGCCTGTAATGGAATGGCGGCAGGCGCGGGCACACCGCGACGCCCTGTGTCTCCCTTTCAAGGGAGATGCTAAAAATGCATTTCGTTGTCTCTGTACTGTACACTGACAATGACAATAAATTGAATCATTTCATATATATATATATATATTTTCCCCACTGATTTCCAGTTTATATTAATTCCACGAAATACCCAGTGACCCACAGACCCCTTTTTCCACATGCTGCTCCTACTTTGCCTCTTCCAGTTCTCTGCAGTGCAGTTCCATTCAGTCATATAATGTTTAAGAAGGAACTGCAGATGCTGGAGAATCGAAGGTACACAAAAAAGCTGGAGAAACTCAGCGGGTGCAGCAGCATCTATGGAGCGAAGGAAATAAGAAGTCTGAAGAAGGGTTTCGGCCCGAAACGTTGCCTATTTCCTTTGCTCCATAGATGCTGCTGCACCCGCTGAGTTTCTCCAGCTTTTTTGTGTACAGTCATATAATGTGTTCATTACCTCATTTCTCCATTTGATATTTGTGCAATCACATTTTCTTAATTAATTAAGCTGTCGAAAATATTATTTTTACAGTTTCGGAGCCGAGCAATACGTTTTATTAGTTAATTTGAAGCTTTGGTCAACAGCTTTATGGCCCATTTTGCTGATATTTTACTTTTCCATGTAATGTAAGAAGAGTCCTAAAATAAGACACTAATATATTCCAAGGTTTGCTTAGCAGAAAATGCAAGTTATCCTCAAACTGCCTCTCACTTCCCATATGCCTGCAGACTCAAATCTATCCTATGAAGCTATACCATGTTGACAGCTTTCACTATAATTCTCTAAAGTACCAATTTCAGAAATAGGAGATCTGAAGTACATTTTAGTGCCTCAACTCTATATCCAAATGTTGTTTATCTTGAGGTCCAGGTCCAAGCTTAGGCTTTGAAACAGAATGTAGTAGAAGACAGAGAAATTGTGCAGAGGGAGAAGCGGAAAGGGAAATATTTTTGTGTTGTAGAATGAATGAGGAAGAAAAAGTGTCAGATGGAGATCACCTTAAGAAACTGAAATTACTATAAGATAGTGATGTTGCTTTTGTTTAGGAGAAGCACAATTTGACCATCAATATAAATGCTAGTTAAGTTTAACTATATCAAATCTATGGTGTAATTTCTTAATCTTTGGTTTCTAATATATTTACACATGTGTGTAATATTGCTTACATGTACGACCATACACATCACTCTTGCTGTTGTGGGGGATGATTTAGTTGGGGTTGATGTCTATTTATATATGTGTATGCAAGTGGGTAGCGAGCCTGAACATCGGGCCGCCTGTAACAGCGGCAGCAGAGGGCTCGGGGAGGCCCTGACCACGGGTGAACATCAGGAACATTAGAGGAAGATAACTGACTTTGGTGCCTTCCCTCACAGTGGGGAAACTTTTGAATCTGCTGTGTGGGGCTGTTTTATGTTGAACTCTATCGTGTGTTGTGTTCTTTATTTTTATTGTATGGTGATCACATTTCACTGTGCCAACAGGCACATGTGACAAATAAATGTATCTTGTAAGTAGTGTTAATGGCTTCTCTGATAATGTTCTTGGTTGTCCTGCAAATTATTATTATTTTTTTAAAACTGCAAATGCTGAAAGTCTAAAATCTATCAGAAAATATTGGAAATCGTTTCCTGGTCAGGCTGCATCTATGGGAAGAAAGAAATGTTTCTGGTCGGAGACCCTTCGCCAAATTAACTCAAGTTAAAGTCATGAAGAAGTTAGGATGTGTGTGGTTATGTAATATGTTTGAAATGGTGTTGCAAATGTTGGAACAAAGGGATTAAAGAATAAATTATTTGAATACAGTCCTCTGTTTTAGTTTCATTACCATGGCGTCTAACAGACTGAGGGTATAAATATGAGGAAGTGATTTGAAAAAATACGGTTCATAGTAATGAACAGTTAAAGTGATTTGAAATGAAAAATAGAATGGGTTCACAGTTATGTACAGTAGGCCTGAAGAAGGGTCTCTACCCGAAACGTCACCCATTCCTTCTTTCCAGAGATGCTGCCTGTCCCGCTGAGTTAATCCAGCATTTTGTGTCTATCTTCGGTTTAAACCAGCATCTGGTTCCTTCCTACACATAATGTACAGTAAACTGCATTCTGCAGGCTTTCTCCTCCCTGTCCATTAGTTTGAAGAAGGGTTTTGATACGAAATCTCTTTTCTTTTCCCTCATATGTTGCATTCCTCTGAATTCCTTCAGCCCTTGTTTTTTGCCTGGAATTTGAATGGGTTGTTTTGGGAAGAGGGGTGCAGGGAAGAACATTTCATTGTTTTATTGTTTTACTTGGCGGTGGGATGGGTTAACCTATTAAAGGCTTGTCATAGGATTATTTATAAGGCAGAATAAAAAGAACAACACAGGGAGATTTATTATTGAGATAATAACATGGATGTTAGTTTTGATGGAGAAAAAGGTGAAGGTGATAAACTATATCACTAAGAAAATGCTAATTCTTCTATTAAATATAACACAAATTGACCAAAAACTTGGAGGGAAGCCGTGTGACGACGTGTGATTGTTGATTGGTCATGTTAGGCAATACTGTTCATAGTCCATCATCATTAAAGATGTTTTGTGTGTGTAAGTGTCTTGTTACTAAGGCACATCTATTAGAAAATCATATCAAAGGTTTACTAATCATGACTGAGGTAACTGGATCAATAAAATTTAGTGCTGCTTTGAATCCAAATCTAAAATATATTGACAATTACACAAAGAATGTTAGTCACAGTGGGGATGGAGCACACCACCGATTGTGATTGATGTCTCTATTAATTAACAGTTAAAGACTATACTGGTGGCAGATCCTACTGTTTATGGTTTTGGACAAGCAATTCCAGAGGTTACGAGTTCAAATTCTACCATGGCAAGCTGTGAAATTGAATTTAATAAATTTGGAATACCATCAATAAAAACCATGAAGGCTACCTAGCTTAATATTTGATTCGGATTCCACACTTTGAGTAACTAGGGGTCAGTTATATTGTATATGTGCAATATAGTTGATGCCTTTGACATATAGTGCCAGTGGTGTGGAGCAAAACTTGTTTTCTTGTTGCAGGGGAGTGAAAAACCTATTCACCCTGAGGGTGTAGTGCGCACATTCTCTTTCTATGTACAAAGTATAGCATTTCTAAACACAGATGTGGCATTGCATCTTTACCAATGTACAGACATTCACACATCACTTCTCAACCAACCAACGATGAGAATAAAAATGATGTGTAATGGATATCATATTTCCTGCATAATCATTGAGAGCTTCACAGACTTTGGTTGAGGTCTGCATCCCTTGATTCAGTTGCTTCCATGGTGACAACCTTGAGGATTACTCTGGAGTTATCCCACCGCTATAGAGACCATCCTGGAAATACCTCTGTAATCTATAAATATATTAACGCAAAGACTGCTAAGATCTTTTAGCTTCCTGTAATGAAGGGGTTATAACTAGAGAACAATCTGGTGGACTATTTGTTTCTTATTCCACATTGCTGAGTACAACAAGGCTTGACTTGCGAATGAGTTGATGTGGGTTGTAATGTAACATGCTATTGATGTATTCTGTTTCCTCTGTCGGACATGTCCCGATTCATTATGTTTAACTTTTATTCTGTTTTTTTTCACAGGTACAGATGTACAACATTTAGAGTCATCATCAGTGCTTCAGATGAATTCACTAAACAGTGAGTAATGGTTCAGTAAAATATTAAAGTTGCAGTGATGTGGCATTTTACTCTTAACTATTTTGTAGATTGCATTTTTGTTGTTTCTACTCTACTATGACCTTCAAGTTAATAAGATTATTTTTGTACAAATATTGTCAAATATTGTGCTAAAGATGCTGGTCTATGGAGCATTGTACATTAAAATGTATGTCTGCTGATTCATTTTTTGTCAATTAGTGGGGTAACCCCAAAAGCTAGAGACTTAAAAAAAAAATTATTTCCCTTCCCCTCTTCATTTTTTTCACCCTTATTTCTAAAAACAAAATCAAAATGAATTATCCAGGTCAATGGCATTGCATGTTGAGTCACTTTCATAGTGCAATTATTTTCCATTTTAATTCCTTTAAGATTTGATCATCTCCAACTCAGTTACCTCTATATCTATAACTCCACTGTCCCTTCACTCTGCATCTGGTTCAACTCCTTTATTGGAATAATCCTCCATGCCTTTTGTCATTTCAAGAATTGAATTAAGACTTCACTAACTTGTATGGTTGCTGTCACAATTACACCTCCAATTTAAAATTCTTATCCTTTTGTTTGATTCCTTTGTGGACTTGACCTTCTCCGTCTCTGTTACGTTCACTAATCCTACCAGAATTCTTGAGCTCCTAATTCAGGTCTCTTGTGTGTCCCCTTCCCAATCATTGCTCAACCACCGACGGATGTAACTGTGCCCGATGTAGTCACATGCTTTGAAATTCCCCCTCAATCTCTCTACATTTTACAGTCAAAGGAATCTCTTTCACTAAGACCTATCTAATGTCCCAATTTTATCGGGCATTATCAATTTTTGGCCTGAGCAAAAATAATTTTAATTTGACTGCATCTGCAGCCTCTTGCATCTTCATAATTTAAAGTTTATTTTGCTTAAATTCTTATGCCCCCATTCTATGGGGCTACATTTTTCCCTTTTTGTATAGTACGGGCAAAAGGAAACTAGCTTGAGTTGATAAAAATACATTTCATTTACTAACTATTCTGCAATGTGGCAAGAATTCATTCATCAAATAGCAGCGATAAGAAAATGTATGTAATTAAAGTAAGTACACAAGTGGATTAACACCAATTATTTTAATTTGTCAGTTACTAGAAACAGTACGAATTCCAAACTATTTGTCATTTTCACTCATACATGGCATTTACAAGAATTTAAAATAAATGCAAATATTGCAGGTCAGACAGCTTCAGTGGAGAGAAGAATGTGATTTGTATTTCAAGTCAATGATCTTTCATTGAAGCTGAAATGTGCATTGAGAGCACGTTGTAACAGGTTTTAAACAAGTACAGAGGTTGGTCAGTGTGGGTCCAATTATGTAGGGTGGTGATAATACTTTGGAGAGAACAAAAGAGAATGTCTGATTTGTGGAATGCAGTTGACAGAAAGGCTAATGATGTAAATGAATAGAGGAGGATAATAGGCTTGGCTAAAAAAAATAAAAGATGGGTCTAGAGCAGCATATATTGGAGTAGCAGGATCAATACTAACGATTATGGCTGAAATTTAAAATTGTTGAATTTGTGGTTGAATACTGAAACATCCTTAAATAATCCCCCTTTGAAATTTAGCTTGTTATCTTTGGCATTTATATTGTTTCACTCCACCAGCCCCACCACTGGTGGTATGGAGTAAAACAGAAACAAAATGCATGATCATTCAATGTCTATGGAAAGGAATATGGTTAATATTTTAGATCACTGACCCGTCAAGATTCTTCCAGGCTTTTTTGTTTTAGTTTTGTGTTCATAGCATCTGTGTTTTTGCTCGAAGAAAAGGTAATAGAGGGATTGGGAAAAGCAATAATGACAGAATATTATTAAGGGGATCTTATTGATAAATAATTGATGAAAAAAAAATCACTTAATGAAAAAATACATTTGGACAGGTACATGAAAAAAGGGATACGTTATGAGGGATATGGAGCAACTGCAAGCAGGTGGGACTAGTGTAGATGAGGCATGTTGGGCGGCGTGGGCAAGTTGTGCTGAATGGCCTGTTTCCATGATGTTTTGACTGACTAATTTGATTCAGCAGAATCTGGATGGATTTATGAAAGAGAAATCAAATTTAACAAATCTTAAAGATTTTTTTAGGTTGTGATTTGCTGCATAGTTAGGGGAGAAAACAGTGGATCTGGTGTGTTCCACATCCACTGTTTTCTCCCTTAACTATGCAGCAAGTCACAACCCATGGAAGACCTGACCTGGGACAATATTCTTGGGCTGATCTTACCAGAGCACCATGTCATTCTAGTAAGAAATGTTTACTGAAATCCTCTCACAGTTATGATCAACAACAGCTCGGCTTCCCAATTGCTTGCTCTACCAGTGCATTAACTGTCGATGATTTAAATATAGGGAAACCCAGGATTCTATGAGCACCATTAATACAACCTGTCTAAAACACTTTTGTCCTTCTGCATGCTCCAACTTGGATTGGAGATAAATGAAGTCCTAGCAAAAAAATGGTTCATCTGGTTGATTCGTGGGATTGAGGAGCTTTTATGGTGACAGGCTAAGCAGGCACTAATTGTAATCTTGTGTGCTTTGAAGAATAAGAAATGATTTTATTGTAAAATGCTTGCTTGACTGAAAGGATGTGAAGTTGATGTAACGTCTGGCTGGCATGTCCAGAATTAGGTGGCAAAATCACAAAGTAGAGGTGGCCATTCAACCCAAATCAAAATAAATATATCACCCTAACCTTTCCTGAGCGGACTGTGAGGGGTTAGCGTCAAATTTTATTAAGTACATTTAAAAAAAAATTATGAGTGGGATTGAGGGATACAAAGTTAAGTGTTGGAAAATGGTGCTGAGATGAAAAAATCAACAATAATATTGAATGGCATAATAGGTGCAAAAGACTGAATGACCCATTCCTACTATTGCTTCCTATGTTGCTTACATGTGGTAAATAACAAATGTAGTTATTGAACAGATTGGTGAACTACAATGTAGTATATTTTTGCTTTCTTTACCGTGCTAAAATTCATTATAGTCCAAATATAAAAATGGTTTGAGCCTTCTGATTTTTATACTAAATGGGTACTATGTGCAGAACTGACCACATTTATTGCCCAACTTAAAACTTCATTGTAATGTTTCATCCAAATTCTAAAAGGCGATTGTACGTTGCCATTCATTGCAAGAGGGATCAAATATAGGAGCATGGCTGACGCATCAGTGGTGAGACCCCACCAGGATTTTTTGCCTGCAATGTTGCCCTCCCTAATAAGAGAAGGATGTTTTTACAATGAAGGGAGTACAGTTAAGGTTTACTAGATT
The DNA here is from genome assembly GCF_028641065.1 of Leucoraja erinaceus. Classification (NCBI taxonomy): domain Eukaryota; kingdom Metazoa; phylum Chordata; class Chondrichthyes; order Rajiformes; family Rajidae; genus Leucoraja; species Leucoraja erinaceus. The sequence goes on from NC_073407.1 coordinate 7,833,634, forward strand.
GATTTTTAGAATAATAAGGCGATATATGAGGCAAGATTGGATTGATTAGCCCTGTATTCACTGGAATTTAGAAGGGATGGGAATGCATGTAGATCTAGAAGATCATAACGGGACTTGGAAGACAAGATGAAGGGAGGATGTTACTGATGGCTCAGGAGTTCAGAACCAAAGGGTACACCCTTGGGCTACAAGGAATGCTATTTAGTATTGCCAGAAGAAATCTATTCACCTAAAGGTGATGAACCAGTGGAATTCTGTTTCACAGAAAGGATTGGAAGTCATTAAAGATATTCATGAAGGAGGTAGGTATATTTCTTAATGCTGAAGGCAAGAAGGGATGTGTGGAGAAAATGGAAAGAGTACTGATGTGGGTGATTGGCCATGGTCATATTGAATAGGGGAGAAGGGCCAAATGACCTGCACCTGTTGCAAGATCTGCTAGTAAAAAAATATATATTTATAATTTCAATGATTTCACATTGTCATTTATTATTTGTTTACTCCACTTACATCATGCGCATTTTTCTCAGCTGTTTTCTGGGGTTGGAAAATGCAACACTGTAAATTTTTCATTTTCAAATTCACATCTTGCCTCACTTCTTCCATTCTTCCTGTAGATCCACCATTTAATCTGTTAACCTTGTAGACAACTTTCTCTTTGGTATCCTGTGGGTTGTAGTTGTGATGAGTTCCAGAAATATTGCTGTAACAGTTCGTTTTCAAGGTTTAAAATACTTTTTAAAGTAAAATATTATGAACTATAGACAGAATGTCAGAAGGTACCTTTGACTGGATTAGGTCTTGCATTCTATTCAATCCTTAATGAATATCAACTCCAATGTTTCCACTATACTAACCTGTGAGAATGAGAATTCGAATGAAGATTTCAGCTGGAAGAAGCTTATACGTCTAAATAGACAAAAATAATTGTAATACCAAATAAAATGTTGTTATTTAATTTAAAAAAAACCACTTTATTCTTTGCATTATCATTTCCATCAACTAAGGTTTCTAAAGGAAATATTTAGCTTACATTGCAGATTCTTGAGTTTTGCGCAACAGTTCTTGCTACTTAAAGATATTTGGGCTGCAGTTTGCATTCACTGATCAGTGAGTTGTTTAAAAATAAAACCCACCGACAGCAATGAATGTTTATTGCAACCTTTTGTCAAGCTTGTTCCATTTCTAACACTCTTCAGTTGTATAGTTTGTCTAATCTTCAAGTATTTTAAGAAAGACGAATAAAAGAAAAACAGAATATCCCAGCAATTTTCAGTTGTTTTGAAATTATGCATTATATTTGTCTCATTTACTGATGTCTATGGGGAAACTCAAGCAACATGATTTATTTTTTATTTTTATAAGAGTTAAGTCATTGGAATTTGGGTTTTGTGACTCCATTGTGAAGTTTTGTGCTTGAAAGTTGTTCCAGGTCAATTGAAATCCCTGTGTATTTTTTTGTGCAATTCCTCTATTCTTGCTTATTCTTGGCATGTACAAAAGAGTAAAATGGGATAAATTCATTGAATTTCTTTCATTAAATACATTCTGAAAATTGTAATTACGTAATTTCTCTTGTCTTCAGGAAATACATCTGTTATAGTTTGTTATTTTCTTTTCAAACATGCTGGTTTCTGATCACTCTTGAGACCTTGTGCTGTGCAAGTACAACTGAGGATTTTCTCAGAATGGTTATAATGAATTTATCTACAGTGTGATATTCATAACCTGTAGCAGGCAAAGATAACTCTGAGCTGATTCCAAAGACCTGATAAATCTTTTTTTTTAAAACATGAAAAATAAGACTAGGACCATCAACTGAGCATCCACGGCTCTCAGAAATAAAGTTGCCTGAAGAGGTAGTCTTTCTCCTCATCTCAGTGTAAAGTAGGCAACTCCTAATTCTGAGGCAATGTTTTCTGCTTCTAGATTCTACAATGACGAGAAATAGCATCTAAATGTCTGCCCTGTCAAGCTGTTGTAAGAATGCATGTCAATGAGATACCCTCTAACCACCAGAGAATATAGGTCAATTCTACTCAATTTTTCCTTGTGGAATATCTTTTGTATACATAGAATTGGTCAAGTAAATCTGTGCTGCATCTCCCCAAGGCAAAAATATTTTTTGGGGGTAAGATCAACAAGCTGCTCCGTGTAGACTGCAGGGAACTATACCCAGACATCCCTCTGGCTGTGTGAGACTACAGGATGGTCTGCTGATGCCAGGGTCAATGATGTCTTTGAGCCAGCACAGAAAATACTGATCAGCCAGAGGTTGTGGTCATGATGATACCAAGTTAGGAAGGAAAATGTTGGTTCTGCGAAGAGAATTTAAGGAGTTAGGTAGAGGGTTAAAAAACAGGGCCATCAGGAATATGATATCAGTATTATTACTTTTACCATGAGCTAGTGAGACAATAAATAGAAAGATAGTGCAGTTCAATATGAATCTAAGGAATCGGAAGGGATAATAGCAGATATGTTGCAAATAGAAAGAGACATTGTTAAGTAACCTGTAACTCTCAGTGGTGGAGGAGCCCTCCCTGACTGAGGAGAAAGGAAACCTTATTCAAAATACTGGTAGAAAAAGTTGCAGCTGTTTTTTTCGGTACTGCTATGGAGGTCATGGCACCTCCCATCTAATTTTCTGCATTCTGAGGTAGCCATCAAGCCCATTGTGAGTGCCATGGTGGTGTGGGCAGGAGACGCTCATCATGTGGGTTAATTACGCATGGGTAGTTTGGGACGATGGGATCCTTTTGGTTGGTATTTACCTTGGTATGTTCACAACTTAAGTACTCTAGATTAGCTCTGTCATCCTGAATGCCCCTTCCCTAACATGCGCATTGGCTGCATTCTGTAACTGAGGTGACCTTTATTCTGGAGTGGAGGCACATAGATTGAACGGTTTCCATCATCCTGTATATTAACTGCACTCCAGTGGGAAGTTTAGTATTGTGTTTCCAATTTAGAGATACATCATGGAAACAGGCCCTTCAGCCCACTGAGTCCACGCCAACCATCAATCACCAGTCCTATGTGGTCCCACTTTTTCATTCTGCACACTAGCATTAATTTATAGAAGCCAATTAACCTACAAACCTGCATGGTGTTGAAATGTGGGAGGAAACCAGAGCACCTGGAGAAAAGTAATCTAGTCACAGGGAGAGCGTACAAACTGTGCACAGACAACACTCAGTCAAGATCGAAGACGGGTGTCTGGCGCTGTGCTGTCTTTGTGCCACCATTATGATGAGAGATGAAGGGGCTATGATCTAATCACCGGCCTTCACCGAGATAAGGTCAGTGCATACACATTGGTTAAGATCAAGTCTTCCATGCCATCATGAAATAGGCTGAAGATGGCTAATTTCCCTCAGTTGGCAACTTTGAAAAGAGTGCTCCACAGTCCCACTTCATTGCCTTATTTGATTTGAAGTCAATGCACGATTGTCAATTCTACTCCTTGTATTATTGTTAGAATTATTGACGTGAAATTCACGTCCGTTGTGCATCTAAACATATGGACAATTTGGGGGAGAACTCAGCAGCCAGATGGGGACTCTGTACATTGTGGACTCCAGCTCCTAACTGAAAAGAGCCATGTTTAGCAGAGTCTTTGTAATCTTCAATATTGATATTCTTACAGCAATTTGTTTGCTTCTTTTGATTTGGAGCGAGATTGATGGAGCTAACAAAGTGAATTAGATGGTAGCCTGTCCAGTAGTCATTGCCTTGTACCTTAGATTAAATATCTTTAAATTAAAATTCAGGGGAATACCTGAGCCAATTACCGAATCAACAAGAGAAGATGCATGCAATATTCAAATAATGGATGGCACGGTGGCACAGAAGGTAGTTTGAGGGCTAAACATACCACCTATTGGATTTTTCTCAAATAAGATTTTGAGGCCTCCAATGATTCCAATTTTGATGCTTTATGATGGGAAAATCCTTTACAAGTAGAAACAATTGCATGCTTCGAAGTTTTAATGAGCCTCAGCAAAGTCCTCATCCTCTTGTCAGTTTGGGCTCAGAATAGACACATACTCTTTGATCTCACAGAGGGAAGCAATTTCACACTGTTGAGGCAAGGGTGGTCTCAAAATGTCTCTTGTTTTGGCTCTGCTGTGACTGTGCAGCAGTAATTTCTGTCTGAGACCAGTGATGGAATATCATTTTTTCCATTCATTGGAGATAGATTAATGCAGATGATCTATAAGCAATGGTCATTTTTTACTTTGAAGTTGGACCTCTACATGTCAGAATAAAATATGTGTGGAATTATTAAGCTTATGGGTTGACAGGCCATCAAACACACCAGATGGGGAAATATCGGTTACAAAGCTTTTTTTAGAGCAATGTATTGAACTCTGTTGGCTGAAAACTTAATTTCCTTATGGAAATAGTAAATAGTTTGGAGAAATCTTCTGTGGTATATGGGGGATGTGATTAATGCTTGTAATTCTGTAATGTATTCCAAAACATTCTATAGTGTATTGGATACTGTTTGACTAATTAGTTGCTATGAATTAAAAACTAAGAAGATAAATTCCAATTGTGGAAATTAAGAAGAATGAAAGTAATCTGTGAAGCAGCACAAATGTTTTTGAAATATGTTGGGTTTTCATAAAAGCCCATATTTTTATGTACTATCCTTCAGGGAAGGGAACATGAAACTCCTTCAGAAGGACTTTATTTGAAGTTCTTCACTGTTTCTTCATTACAAAAGAGTATATAGTTCAAAGGGAAGTTCTTCATTAGCTGTAAAGCATTCTGAAATGCCTGAGGTTATAAAGCCACTCCTTAAGAGCAAGTCTAATTTATTCCTGCTTCGGGCTGTATAATTGATTTCAATATCAAGGTTTGAATAATAGCTTCTGCAACCTGATGCTACAAGTGCATTATTAAAAAGAGTACAATATTTTTGTGAATTACTCTTGCAAGAGGAGAATATGGTTAAAGAGTAACAATTAAAAAATGAGATTAGGGAAAAGGTATAAGATGCGAGTAGATTTAAAAATAAAGTGGACATGTTATATTCACCTAAGTAGTAAAAGCTAAAATGTTCACCGCTAAAAACTAAAAAAAGTGTAGTGGTATTTGACAAAGTATAGAGAAAGCAAGAGGGACAGAGCAGTTTATGTAGAATTCTGAAGAAATAAGTAATGGCTTTTTATGTACTTTGAAGTTTTTTTTTAAGAATTTAAGTTTGCAGTAAAGTATGAAATTTAATTATGCATGCGATAATTACATTGTTTTGTACATTAATTTGTACAGTAAGGTGGCATTGAAGTTTATGAAACTAGGTATGGAGCAAGTTTAAAGAATTGGTTCTGGGAAAAAGTAGTGAAATACAAAATTAATAAATCAGGGAACTCCAATGGCACCAATTTAGTTTATTGAAAGAACTCTGAGAGAAAAAAGACCAGAGGGCCGGAGATTAGCTTGCCCACAGGGGGATAAGAGGATAAATTGTGGAGCAAATTGGAATGCGAGAATTTAAGAACTGGAGCAGCAGTGGCTTTTTGGCCTCTTGAGCCTGTTCTGCCATTCAATAAGATTATGGCTGATCTAAACTTGACTTCAACTTCACTCTTACGCTGTTTCTTGTAAATACCTAATTTTACAAAAAGCTGCATAAGTTAATGTAAATTGTGAGATTAGTCGATCATTTATTTTTCATGATCACTTTTCTGAACTTTTCAATAGGTTTGGACTATACAGAGCCACAAATGGGAATTTCCTAAAGGTGAAATATTTTTTGCAATTTTGTTTTTTTTGAAGATGGGTTTTAGATAAAAGGAAATTGTTTAGTGTTGTTTATGCAAACGTTGGTAGCAAGGTTTAGGTGCATAGTATGCAGGAAAATAGTTTAATCAGAAAGATTGATGGGTGAAAGTGTGAGATTTGTAAGTATGGCTTGAAATGATTGAACGAAGATGGCGTATATCCCCAGTATCAGTATAGAATTTAACTTTTACAGTGAAAATATGATTTGAGATTACTGAATAACTCGCCATGGCATCTGAATTTTTGAATTTGTTTAAAAGAAGTTTGTGTCTGTAATGGATTGTTGTAAAAATACATCTGAATCACTAATGCTCTTTCGGGAAGGATTCACAGCAGTGTGCTAACACTAAACACTGTCCATGTCTGGTAAGCTATTCTTCTATTAAACCACCTCAATTACAAATGCCAGCAACAGCTTGCGAGCAACAGCTGTATCCAATACATGAAGAAATATATTTTGGATCACACAGGGCATTTTGATATATTTATGATTTGAGCAGGAAATAAAAATAGAATGTAAGAAATAGAAACAAGCATTAGCCATTGTTTTCTTATGCCTGCTTTGACCGTCCATAGGATAATATCTTACACATTCATACTACTGACCCCATAGCCCTTGAATAAATTAACTACCATCCGAGTGTCGATACTTCTGAATGACTTGCCCCTTATTTTGATCAGTGATCCCTTGTTCAGGACACATCAACCAGGGAAAGAATCCCAGCATTGAATCATAGAACTATACATCATGGAAACAGACCTTCGGCCCACCCTATCCGTGCCAACCAAATTGCCATTTTTGCTAATCCTATTTTCCTACATTTAGCCATATCCTCTAAATCCTTCTTATCCATGTATCCGTACAAATGTCTTTTGAAAGTCATAATTGCATCCACTTCGATAGCTTTCTCTGGCAACATATTTCAGATACGGACTACTCTGAATGAAGAAATTACCATGACATATCTTTTAAATCTCTGCTCTGCCAACCTTTTAAATCTCTACTCTCTCATCTTAAGTCTATCGCCTCCAGTTTTAGAATCCTCAACCTTGGGGGAAAAAGAATGTAAGCATTCACCTTATCCATGCCTTTCATGATTTTATATACTTAACTATGCTCCAAAGGAAAAAAAACCCAACATATCTAGTCTAACCCCATAAATCAAGCCTGCAAGACCAGGGGACATTCTGGTGAATCTTTTCTGTACTTTCTCAAAGTGTACTCCTACAGTTATGCCCACAAGAGGGTTTTGCTTGATTCCAACAGCCAATATCTGATGTGTGCCTCCAATTTCCTGACAAGAGTTTGATATTTCTCGTCAAACAGGGTTCCCCAAATTTGCCAGCCTGATCCTCCTTCACTTTAATGGCATAAGAACTGTTAAATGTTTCAATGAGTTTGTCTCCCACAGTGGAACTCCCTCTCCCAAGAATCAAGCTGGTGAATGAACTTCCTTTGCATTTACTCCATTGTAAGTATATTCTTCCTTCGCAAGAAACTCCCTAAGGGTCCTGACCCAAAATGTTGACTGTCCATTTCCCTCCACAAATCCTGCCAGCCCTGCTGAGTTCCTCCAGCAGTCTGTTTTTCAGAGCCTTGTCTCCATATCCTTCCTATTTTTTTTCTATTGAAGTGGATGGTTTTGCATTTTTTCATCTTATATTCCATCTGCCATGCTCTTACCTCTCTGTATTCTCTGAAACCTCTTTCCATCCGCCTCTCATCTCCAATACCAACAATCTTGTAACATTAACACGTTGTAATCATTGATATAGATCATCCCTGCATCACCTGATCTAGTTACTGCATTTGAACTTGAGTATTACCTATTTATTTATCTTTTCTTATTTCAAGGCTATATATTGCCTATAATTAATTCCATGTGCACTGATTTTGTTTAATATTGTGCGATACGTGTCCTGTTTTATTTCAAGCGATGTAAAGTTAAAAAATAATTTAGTTTATATAAATGGGTTATACATTATGAAAGCCGTATTGAAACTATTGTGTGGTAACATTTAATTAATATAGAGGAAGATAAACTGGAATTTGAAAGGCATCAAAATTATTCTGCTAAAATAGAACAAGAAATTTAGATGAAATTATGAAAATTCCTGGTGGTGAAGAGGGAGATATTGTTAAGGGCATTAAGGCCACCATTAATAGAGTAGAGAGCTTAAGGGAAAATTCTCTATACAGTGAGTATTTACTATGTGAAATGCACCATCTTGTTTAAGCAAAGAAAATTGCATCTTCAAAGAACAATATGCAATGGAATACTTAATGTAAAGAAAATCTGGCATTTATTATGGAGTACTCGAGCAAAGATGTGTCATGAGCACTGCCTTACGAGTAGTATTCTGTGCTGCAAGTGGGCAGATGGAATATTTTTGCCAATTTTATGCATTTTAATACTGTTATGTTGAATTGAGCTACAGGTCAGCTATAATACAATTGGTGGAATTTACTAAGAGGTTTGCATAAGCTTGGAGTCATACAGCAAGCAAACAGGCCCTTTGGCCCAACTTTCCTGGCCAACCAAAATACCCCTTCTAAGCTATTCCCATATGGCCTCATTTGGCACATGTACCTCTGAACCTTTCCCATCCATGTGCCTGATCAAATGTCTTAAAACGGTAGCCCTGGAGTCCTGGCAACATCCTCGTAAATCTTCTCTGCACTCTTTCCAGCTTAATTTCATTTTTCCTATCTCAAAGTGATCAAAACTGAACTCAATACTCCAAATTCGGCCCACCAACTCTCTTGTACAACTGTTACATAACGTCCCAAAATATATATACTCAATTCCCTGACTGATGAAGACACAAGGAATTGCAGATACTGGTTTAACAACGTTTTGGAGTAACTCGGCGGGTCTGGCAGCATCTCTGGAGGACATGAATTGGTAACTTTTCATGTCAGGATGAAGGGTACCGACCTGAAACCTCACCTGTCCATGTCCTTCAAAGAAGCTGCTTGATCTGCTGAGTTGCTCGAACACATTTTTTCTCTGGCTGATAAGGCCAGTGTGTTAAAAGCCTTTTTCACCATCTACTTTTAGGTAACCGTGTACTTGTACTCTTAGATCCTTCTGCTCTACAATGTCCTGCTCCCTGCCATTCATTGTGAAGGTCCTGCCTTGGTTTAACTTTCTAAAATGCAATAGCTCACACGATCTGAAAGTCCATTAGCCATCCCTCAGCCCACTTTCACAGCTGTTCAAGATCCTGCTTGTAATTCTTGGTAACCATCTTCACGCTCTATGATACCACCTCTTTTAGTTAATCAACTTTTGTTCCTGTGTTCCTTTAAAATGTAAGTAAATTGGGATGTTTTTAATATTATGGATAAACTGTCCTAATTTTTATTGTGAGCTAAACCAAGCAAATAATTAATTGATTCAGAATTTCAGTACAAACCTGACGGCTTTGCTTGCGTGGAATGTGATTAGTAGCTATGCTGATGATGGATCTCAAGGTACAGCCAACGGTCGATGGTTTAATTTGAAAAGTTAAAACTCACCGACAGCGTTGAATGTTCACTGAAGCCATCAAAAAGGAAAAACTGTTTCATAGATGTTTTCATTTGATCCAGATGTTAATGATGCATTGGAACTGCTGAAGGTAGTAAGCTTACATTATGACATTGCATTCTTAAGTCTCTTTTGCACTTTGGCATCATAAGAATAGTTACTATGAAGTAAAAAGGTGCTTTTGAATGCTATAAATACGGTTTGAAAAAAACGTACTGTGTAGGGCATACATTATATCAATGACTATGCTTCAGATGCTTTTTGTTGAGTAGTTTGCATTCACTGAGCTATCTTGCTGTCTAAATGATCTGAATACAGTCTTTAAAATTGTTCAGAACATAGCTGAAACAATATGAACACACAGTAGCAATTTCAAGATGAATGCTTTTCTCAAGTATTCAGGTGCTTTGTTGACAGTCACACAGGCCCTCTGAATAAGTGGCTGGATTATAATTTTTTCCCAGGTAAGTATGCAATTACAACAGCAGAGATGTGATGATACCAATCCATTGTACAGCTTAATGAAAATATACCAATCCATCACACCAGTCAAGGTAGGCAGAGCATGTTCTTTGTTTTGCTCAGCTGGCATCATACCAAGCTCTTGTGAGGAGTGGGATAGACCAATACGTGCAAAATTTGCGATATTTTGTTGCATGAAATGTGAACGGACCTTTAATTAGACACTTAACCATAATTTCTGTTCTGACATTTCTCTGATCCTAAAGCTTGTGTGTGGATTGCCATTCCTTCAGGTATTATTTCATGAATTTAGTGTTTTCCAAAATGTTTAAGCAGGTTTCTGATACTTTGGTTTCTGCTTTAACCTTTGTATTTAATTTTATTTCTCTAATTTTTACCAATACTTGGAAATTGTACTTTTGCTTGTGACTTGCTGTATACAAAATTGAGGTAGGCTGCACAACATGCTTAATGAGAGATTCTTTGCTGGATATTGGAGAAACATTACAGCTGACACCCAAACAGGAGCCAACGCAGGAAAATGGGAATCCACAGCACAGAAATGTAATAAACGTCTCTAAGGTCAGCAGCAAGTAAAATCACATTGTCATCCATACAAGATCAGTGGCATAGATTAAATGTAAAGATTTAGTATTATTAAAATATGTTTACTGAAATAAATTGATTGGATTTGCTTTTTAATAATTAAAGATATTAATGGTTTTCCTGTGTCAGTCACTCCTAGTTTGAATGTAGTGAGACACAAAGAGTGATAAAATACCTGTGACAATGATATTCTGCCAAACAAAATGGGGAGAACAATTAATGGTCCTTAATATATTTGTTTTATAGTTTAAATCCTCCCTTTAAGAGAGCAAAGATCAACATTTTACTTAAGATTTAAGCGGTTTGTGAAAGTAAATTTCTCATTCTAAGAACTCAAAATAAATATTGCTATTTCCTTTTCTAACCTCAAAGAAATCTGATTTTCTAAAAATATGTGTGCAGATTTCAGCTTCAGATGTGTATTTATTCTCAAGATCTGCGGTGTTGAAGTGAAGGTATGATCACTTATAGATTAAATAATTCTGGTTCTTAACAGTTGCATTATATTTGAGTAGATGAGTAAATTGCTCTACAGAAACTCTCCTCATTGAGAATATTATTTGATATTTTAATGCTTGCATCTATTTCAAAACCAATCCTTATGACCTAAGTGATGTTCTTTAATTGAAATTAAAGATTAACTATGATGGTTATAATGGATTCAAAAAATGCAAATTGTTCCAAGAACACTGAATTAAAACTTGAAATAATATAGAAATTTAGAAAATAGATCATTATTTGTTAATGACTCAGATTATGAGCTAAGTACTAATTTTGATTCTACAGTTAATATTATAGCAAGATGACTGGAATTGGAATAACTGATACATAACCTGTTTTACATTTGTGCAGTGGTTCTAATTTCATAATACATTTACATTATCATATTTTTATAAACATTGCACATTTGCAACAATACAGTGGTAACTGGATTGGTTATCCAGAGACCTTAACTAACATTCCGGAGATCTGAATTCATATCCCACTATCACATCTGTAGAATTTAAATTAAGTTAATTTGAATTTTTAAATAACTAATCATTAGTAATGTTCATCACTTATTTACCCAAGTGTCATAAAAACGATTCACTTTAGGGGAGGAATCTGCCATCCTTAATTCAGCCTAGACTACCTGACTCCAGACCTATTAATGTGATTGATTTAAATGTTCATTGAAATGACCTTCGTTCTCGGTGGATCAATATGCTGGAACTCCCAGGAGTTCCAGGCAACCAGCAAAAGGATATTATTCTGGGAGCACCTTCACCAGAACAACAGCAGAGGATCAAGAAAACAGCTCATCTCTAGATCAGCAATGGATATGCAATTAATTGCGGGTTCTGCTGCTGATATCCAGATCCTGAAATTGAATAAAGAAAGTAAACACGTAGATCAAAATTGGGGAGTTTGATACCCATCAGATTTTTGAATCTGTTGCAGAATCTTTAAATGCTAATTACAAGTACTGTTTTATTTTGAGATGACACCAACACTATAATTTGTCACCGATGAGCAAATATTTAGTCGTACAGTACAGACACTTGCCCTTTGGCACATCAATGGCCATACTGACCAAGTATCCATCTAAATTAATCTCCTATTCCACCACTTGGCCTGTAGCCTATCTATTCCTCGGTGATTCAAGCACATTTATAACCATTTATTTAATGTTGTGAAAGTCTATGCCTCCACCTTTGGCAGTGTGTCTAGATTTCAACCATACATTAAGTTTAAAAAAATGTGGTGAATTGCCGCTATGAACTACTGCAGCATTGTGTTGGAGGTGCTATGAATGTTACGTAGAGAATTATGAGACTTTGTGAACAATGATGGACTAACAGTGATAGACATCCAAAACAAGGCAGTTTTTTGGTAGAGGGAAACTTGGAATGATGGTGTTCCTATTTGCTACTTTCTTCCTATTGTGTTCATATTTGGAGTTTTGGAAACTGCTGTTGTAGGTTTGGTTAATTGCTGCAGGGTATTCTTTACTATAGACAATGCACAATGTTGAAGATGGTGGAGGGGATTGGTTAAGGTGGTAAGTGAAAATTCATTAACTAGGAATTTATCAACTAGACTGCTTTATCTTGGATTGCAATCTTAAGTATACACTTCATGTATTCCAATAAGTGGAGAGTTTTCTATCACGTGCCTACTTTGTGCCTCTTTAGTGATGATGATGGAGCAATTGGAGGTATGGTTCTTGGTTTCTTGGTCCCCCAAAATATTCCAAATTGAATTTAAACTGGAGGTGGTACCTCATGGTGGTACCCCATCTCCCCCCCTCCCCCACACCTTTCTCCCCTTCCCCTCTATCCTCCCCCCCTCCCCCCCCCTTTCTCCCCCCCTCTCCTCTCCCTCTCCTCCCCCTCCCATCCCTCTCTCCCCCACCCCCCCTTCCCCCCTCTCCCTCCGCCCCCTACCCCCTCTGTCCCTCTTCCACCTCTCCCCCTACCCCTCTACGCCTCCGTCCCTACCCACTCTTCCACTTCTCTCCCACCCTCTCTCCCCCTCCCTCCCTCCCCTCTCCCCCTCCCTCCACACTATTTCCCCTCCCTCCCCTACCCCATCTCCCTCCTCCCCTCCCTTCCCCCTCCCCCCCATCCTCTCTCTCTCTTCCCGTACCCCACCCCTCTTGCCTCCCCCTCTCCATCTGCCTCTCCTCACTCCTCTCCCTGCCTGCAGTCATACACAATAATAATAAATAACAAAACATACAATAAACACAAATTAACATCCACCACAGTGAATTCACCAAGCACCTCCTCACTGTGATGGAGGCAAAAGTTTTAGACTGTCTCTTCCCTCCTTGTTCTCCCTCTGCGCTGAGGCGATCCAGGCCGAAGATGCCACCCTCCAGTATGGGAGATCAGGTACTTGCTGCAGAATGCTCAGTTTCCATCCAGCTCTCTAGTACCATGTTAAATTTGACTGGAGTTAATCTCCTTATTTGTAAATGGTTAAAATTAACTTCAAGTTAACTCTTAACTATTAAAATCTTAATACGTCTATTGTTAATATACTACCTTCTTTATTGGTGTTGCAGCATATAAATTGTACAGCATATAAATTGCATCCATGTTGACCATCATCCCAAAAATAAATTAATCCCACTTGCCTGCATTGATTTTGTCTGTCTGTGGCTTGCTCATTTAAGTCCCTGTCCAGATTCCTCTTAAATATTTGTTACTATTCCTGTCTCTACCACCATTTCCTCTATCAGCTC